>NC_140500.1:45944588-46544588 GCF_964271855.1 Acomys minous
CTGGGAAAAGGTCATTACATCCGTCTGCATTCATATCTCTCTCTCTCTCTCTCTCTCTCTCTCTCTCTCTCTCTCTCTCTCTCTCTCTCTCTGTCTCTCTCTCTGTCTCTCTCTCTCTCTCACCTCTTAATCCTTTTCACCTTGAACAGTCACTGCTCCTATTATTTCTGGAGAAATAATACACTGCTGGTTTTTCCATCACATTTTCAAAAAGATTCACTAAGGCTGATTGAAGGGGCTTTAAAATGTCACCTCGTCAGGGCCCTTGATAAACATTTCACCTTATGTCTCTGAGGCTGAGTTGTTGAAGAAGACAGACCAAACCAATGCTATATAAGACCGCTGCCCTTGCTGGGAAGTCTTTAAAAGCTGTAGGAGAATTTGGGGTTAAAAATAAGTCAGGGACACGTGTCTCACGTACTCTGCCTCAATCCAAGGCTTTGCCTCACCCAATCTGGCAGCCAGCAGCAGCAAAGAATTGTCCACTCCTGTTCACTTGAGACAGGTGAGACTTCTGGAGGAAACTTCCGGAGAAGCTTTTCGTCCCTCAGTGCCACAATCAAAAACAAAAATGGATTTTCCTTGAAAACCTGCCTCCTCTGAGTATCCATCAGCTTTTGTCGATGGATGGGGATGAAATGTAGCATCCTAATTTTCCTTTGTTCTCCACTAAACTCATTTTCCAACGTTACTAAATATGAAAATAAGAATGTGGTGTGTGTTGGCACATACCTGTAATCCCAGCTGTTTGGGCGGATGGGGGACTAACAGATTCCAAATTTGAGGCCAGGCTAAGCTTGCCTCAAGTTTTATGCATATCCAAAGAAAATGTTTTTCATCGGGTTTTATACATATCCAAAGAAAATATTTTTTACCAGGTTTTATCTTGTTTTGTGACTTCTTAAATTTTGCATATTATATGTTTTACCTACCAAGCTGTGAAAAATATAGTTAGATTGCCTGCTAGTGAACCCCAAATTCCAACATTAGTGTGGACATTATAAGAGTCTTCATATGTGAGAGTATAAATAAGTAAAATGCATAAAACATAACATATATGTGGTATACATCTCTATATTGGCTGGCTGGCTGGCTGGCTGGTTGTTTGTTTGTTTGTTTGGTTGTTTGTTTGTTTGTTTGGTTGGTTGGTTAGAGACAGGGGTGTGTATGTGTTCATTAACACCTGCTCTTTTTGCATTGCTTCCCAAGTTCTGGGGTCAGAGGCATGCACCGCAGTGCCCAGCTGAATGAATTTTTCCTCTTCAGGGTCACTTTGATGAACTACTTTTCCTAACCACAATAATTTGTGAACGGTTTGGTGGCTTACACCTTGAAGTGTCACTCGTCTGCCTTGATCTGATTTCACTCACAGATAATTACACTACTAAATTCTAAGTGGTAGTCCAAGTCCAAGGGAAAATATAATTCAGTTACAGTTTAAAGAATGGTCCTTGCATTTGAAACTTATAGTCTAAGTGTGTTGGTGTAGAAGTAAAATTAAAGTCAGTCTACCTTCCAAAGCTTATCTTAAACTTCTCAGATAGGCTTCAGGAGGTGGCCTCTCACATGAAAACGTCAGGAAGGCACTTGGCGGGGCTGGAGAGATGGCTCAGGGCTTAATAGCACTGTCTTCTCTTCTAGAGATCCTAAGTTCAATTCCCAGCAACCACATGGTGGCTTGCAACTATCTGTAATGTGATCTAGTGTCCTCTTCCGGCATGCAGGTGTACATGCAAATAGCGCACTCATAGACAACAAAAACAAACAAACAAACAAACAAACAGCAACTTGGCAACAGAATGGAAAAGTTAATTGAGACTAAGAGACGAGGAATCTTTCAGGTGACAGTGAGCTCTCCTGTTTGTGTGAGGGAGGGAGTTGCCATGATTTTATGGGTTTGGTTTTTTTTTTTCTTAATGAATATTGTTATCAGAACATGGAGTTTAAAACGCTATTTTGATATAAGCATGCAAACTTTCTGCAGCCAGGCATGGTGAAACACACCTGGAATCTGGCGAGCAGAGGCAGAGGGAGGGCCAGCTCGATGCCAGGCTGAGGTACAGAGTGAGATCCTGTGCAAGGAAGATCAAGGGCTGTAAACGCAGCTCAGTGGCAGAACGTTTGATTAGAGCTCTGTTAGATCCCCACAAACCAAGCAAACAAACGTTTAAAGAGAATCCTCCAGACTGGAAGGTGGAAGCCGACTGACAGGACTGAAAGGGCAGACATGGACTTGAAAGAGGAAAATGTCTAAGTCATCAGTGGAAGGATGGGACCAGACAAGGACTAGTTTCACATCTAAATAGCTGGAACAAGGGCCATATAAGAAGAAGAAAGGCAGCCAGGGATTCTCCAGTGGTGGGTAAAGGCACCCACTCCAGTGAGATGAAGGGCTTAATAAAACTGGTCATCAAATTGAAAAGATGGAGCTGGTAACCTAAGTAAAGTGTCTAAAAGTCTGTTGTCAATGTGAGAGTGATTTGTGGTGACCGTGGGCCTTTAAAGAACTGATACACGGTCATATTTCTCTGACTTCTCCAGCGATGAACACACTACTGGAATAGAATTTACGCGCAGCAAACGCAGCCCGGCTGGGACCTGGCTGGCAGTAGAGATTTAGAGGCAAACTCCACAAAACCATCATCTAAGTTATGAGTGTGGACAAATGCTACACTGGAAAAAAAAAAAAGGAGGGAAAGGAAGGAAGGGAAGGAGGTAGAAAGGACAGGAGGGAGCAAAGAAGAGGATCAAGTCTTAAAAAATAAATACATTCGGGGATGGAGAGATTGTTCAGTGGTTAAGAGCACTGGCTGCTCTTCCAAAGGACCTGGGTTCAATTCCCACATGGCAGCTCACAACTGACTGTAATTCCAGTTCCAAGGGATCTGATACCCTCATAGCAATATACATAAAATAGAATTAAACAATATATATATTGTTTATATATATTATATATATTTCATATATATATGAAATAAATACACTCATAGATCTGGGAGTAAAAGGTAATTACTAAAAGAGACAAGTATGGTAACTTAGAAATAAATAGAAAAACAGAAGAGGCAGGGAGAAAAGACAGAGAGGGAGGGGAGTGAAACAGGAATGAAAGGGCGGAAAATAGGAACAAGAACCAAGCGAGAAGCCAGGCAGGAAGAGCGGTTATTCATATTTCTATCAGTTGTACTATGGACTTAGAGAATATATGGACACAGAAATCATCAAATAATATTTAGTGAGCAAAAAGTGAAAGCCATTGAGATGTTTCCTTAATTACTTAAAGTAAATAAATGAATAGCTGCTGTCACACTGATTCATCTATTGCATGTGGGTGCTCAATAAATGTTAATTGAATTAAATTAATAACATTTGCTCAGCGGTAATAAAAAATTAATTAACTGTCTGTCTTACTGTTGCTTAGTTTATGCCCACTGGTTCTTGCAATTACTTCTAACCCAAACAAGAATTTCTCTATTGCAGTGACTATCAAGATACATTTTATTTTATTTTTTTCTAAGAACTATAGAGAAACTCCTAATTTTTGTCCCAATTTTGGCTTGTATTTTTGGGGTGGAAAATTATTTTCTCTGAGTTAATGTCAGGAACTATGTATAACATCCCCAATATAGTCTCACGGGTTCCTTATTTAATTCTAAAATACCATCCCGTGCAAAGGATATGATGCCACTTTTCCTGTGTTCCTCCTTTTAGCCCATGCTGCTTTTTAATACTTTGGAGACAATGTCAAATGACACTGTAAAGGGAGAAATCTGGGGGAATTATTGTTAGCATTCCAGCTATAAAAAAAAATGGAAGCTGTCAGTAACATTCACCCAAAAAAAAAAAATGTGACTCACTTCAGATGTCAGAATTCTGGGTTGAACAGACTGGGTTCTGAATTGTGTGCGTGTCAGATGATTTTTTAATGAGTATCAGATAGCTCCCACTGGGGGATTAAAAAAATAAAAATATAAACAGAGATATAGAGTTAAAATAACTTTATGAATGGCAGTTTTAAATTCTCCATAAAATCCTCTCCGTGCAAACCTGGTGTGCTCCAAATGGTTGCTTAATGTAGCAAACCACTTACATTCAAAATGCTATACTTAAAAAAAAAATGCTGTACTTAAAAAAGTTGTCGCAAAATTAAAAAGAGAATCATATACCACTTGGCTGTAAACTGTACTCTCTGCATGTTTTTACATTCCAGTAACCTCTCTCTCCAACATTTTTTTTTGTTACAGAATTACTTTGTGCAAAAGCGATTTAAATTACATGCAGTCTGACTGTGCGTGATAATTTGAACTGATTGTTAATGAGTTCTGTTAGGCAAAGAGCTGCTGTAATCTCTATAGTCATCATGGTTTGTTATCAGCTCTTTTTCTGAGCTGCCTTTGAATGGACAACACACAGTAGCTGTAGCTGAACAGGCCTTTCCTCAAGTGTATAAGGAGTCAGTCTTACTTTACCATGCGTGGAAAGAAGATCTGTCTAAGTTATTTGCAAGACTGTCTTTAAGGTGTTAATGCATCTGAAGTCTTAGGGTAGGAGGGTACTGCTAATGTGTCTCAGCCACTAAAGAACGGCTACTTGGGATGGAGGCAAAGTATACATTAGGGGGTGTGCATAATATTTATAAGACAAAACTTTTGCAGGCCCTAGATTCAGATCTCAGTTGACTACAGAGGAGCTCTTGGACAACTTACAAAGCGAAGGTTCTATAAACCGTGAGTGTCCTCACTCACACACTAATTTCAATTCTAACTCTACTATTCCCCTAGGAGTGCTAACTTTTACTTTTCCCATGTGATAAACAAAGCCAACCGTGGTATCTATCTCCTAGACTCTATCAGACAGGTGTTTTAGCAGGATAAGGTACATTCTACTATGCCTGCAGACATGAGCTTAGCATAACTGTCCTCTGAGTGGCTCGGTGCAGCAACCAATGGAAACAGATGCAGAGACCTAAGCCAAACAATAGGTTAAGTTTGGAAAAGGGGAAGGAAGGATTGAAGAAGCCAGAGAGGTCAAGGACACCACAAGCAAGCCTAGAAAATAAACTAACCTGGGCCCATGGGCCTCACAGAGACTGAACCACCAACCAGAAAGCATACGTTGGATAGACCTCTAGCAGAGGTACAGCTTGGTCATCATGTGGGTCCCCCAAACAATTGGAATAGGGGCCGCCATCTCTGATTCTGTTGCCTACCTTTGGATTTCTTTCCCCTTGCTGGGTTGCCTTGCCTGGCTTCGTGGAAAAGGATGTCCTTAGTTCTACTGCGACTTGATGTGCCAGGGTGGGTTGGTACCATGGGGAGCCTCCCCATCTGAGAGAAGGGGTGAGTGGGGTCAGGGATGTGAGGGTGGAACTGGGATAAGGGGAAGTTATCATCTGGATGTAAAGTTAATTCATTAATTGATGGAAAAAACAAGGTAAAAGCTTGATACATATAGTGCAGGCACTGATATACATGTGTTTGTGTACAAAGCAGTGGTTTTTTTGCCCTGAGCAATTTTGTTCCAGGAGAGAAATTTGACAATACAAACAGTAATTTTTTTTTTATTATCATAGCTTAGGGACACAAAACCCCAACTAGTGTCTCCTAAGCAGATGAGAAAGTGTCCTTGTATATCCACTATCTGGCTGAAAATCTTGATACTGCTAAGTAATCAAAGACAGTGTTTAAATATATCCATCTCAGTAGAAACCTGCCTGACTATTGCATGTCTTCATACCCAAGTAAGGAAAAGAAATTCTTCACTCTCTCACTATGACCATCACCATCATTGTGTTATTAACATGGCAAGTATTTCTTGAGTTAGAGGAAGCCTCGGGTCTGCCAATGTGCAGTGCCAATTCTATTTCCACATTCAGTATTCAATACTACATTAATTGCTGTCAACAATAGATGTTTTTCCCGAACCCCTGCTTCTGCCAATCTTTTTTAGGGTGGTTAAAACCACCACCAAGAGATTTAAAGCCAGCAGCATATGGGAAAAGGAATAAAAATTAAACATTGTCAAAAACCAAGGCTGTTTGGAAAATCGGAAAGAAACAAAAATGGCCCAAGAGGACTGTGTGTGGCAGACTGTTTGGTCTATGTCCAGTTCAAGCCTTTGGAGAGAAAGAGACCATCTCATGCTGGCTTTTGAGAACCCCTGACTGACAAGTCTGTGGGTTGTTCTTTCTCTTTCCTCCTCTTCCCAAAACAGACCTCTTTAGAATGGCCAGATTCATCCGTATGTTGGGTTCACCCAAGAGGTTTCAGTAAAGTCCACAAGGGATGGTGAGTCCATTGGTCTTCTGTGGGGAATGGCATATGACCTTTCCATCAGGTCAGCAACTTCAGATTTCTCAGCCAATCAGACTCTGTAGAAGCTTCAGGGATGGACTTAGGGAGAGTGGGTTTTCTACAGTGAGCTGGGTGTGTTTATCCGGTCATGTGAGCCTCACTCTAGTTACGCAGGGAGCACTGCTGAGCCAGTCAAGCCCTGGGCTTGCTGTAGGAATGGCATTCCCAGAACACATCTTTTCCATCTCTTAACAGTGCCATCTGAAAATGTCCCTGGGGCCAGCCTGGGGTGAATTTAAGAATGTACTCTTGTGTTTCACCTTTTCCCATCTCAGGACTTTGCTTACAGATGTAGATACATTATGCATCAAGCTGCCATCCAGCAATAGCCGGGTAGAATTCTCCTTCTCTGCATGCTCCCATTTGCTAACATGTAGGATGCTTGTGAAGGGCACACCAAGTCGAGTGTTCACTCCAGTGCTGGCTCCAACAGCGAACATTTTTACTGCATGGGATGAGGTCATGGCCTTTTTCTTCTTTCTCTTTGCCTCTTCAAAGTGGAGTCTTAGCCAGGATGTTGCCAGGTGTTTCTTGAACCCTGGTTATCCCAGTTGATTATATGCATTAAGGTATGTTCCCCAGAAGATAACCCCAAAGCCAGAGAAGCCATCACATGAATAAAATGCCAAAGCCTAGATCAAAACAACTCATGTATAAAAGTGGGAGGGAGATGTTCCAGAGCTTTTTCTGACAACAGAGGAAGAGCAAACCTGTAGATGGTTCATCTGCATGTGGCTTGTTTTTCTCCTAAATAGAAGGAAAGTGAGATTTGTAGAAAAAAAAACGAAACAAAAAAAATGAATAGTGACTTTATTAAGGCCATTGGAAGCTATCAGGATCACCTGGCTTCTCGTACCCATGACATACTATGAGGCTGATACAGCACAGTGGCATCTTGTTGATCCACATGAATGAATCCTTCGGTTTGCCACAACCCACCATTCCCAAAACTGATAGCACAAAAATGTTTCAAAATTTAATGTGAAGTTCAAAATGTATATAAAAGTTTGTGATTGCACTTTTCAATTCTGTCTCAAGATAATCTTGCTCAATAATGTTTTATTCCCTCTCATAGGGCTTTGTTCTTTCAAAGTGTAAAATGTAAATTTTACTGAAAATGTCCTTTCTTTGATCACAATGGGTTTGTGCATGTGTGTTTTCTTTTTCTTCTAGAGATGCAATGCACAAATGAAAAGCATGCAGACGAGAAACCTATTAATGCTATCGTTATAAATTCAGTATCCGAATTCAATATCACAGATGGACCAGCCCAGGAAAGCCCCAATGAGAAAAGCCTGTCAGGATCGAGCACTTCACTCTCCTCCCTCGAAGAATGCCAAACGAAATTTCCCTACCTCCAAACTAATACTTCAGTTCATCGGAGAGACACTGATGGTACGTTTCTCAGAATACAACCCATCTCTAAATAAAGCTCCCAAACCCAGCCCTTGTAAAATCACTACATATGCCGTTAGAAGAAAAAAAAAGTCTTTATGAATATTAAACAGAATGACTTTGATTTGAAAACCCTGCTGAATGACATGTGTCAAGGTCACTTTGTAGCCAGGAGGCGCTTGGCAGAGTCTTTGCTCCCAGAGCTGGGAATCGGAGGCTCCGTGTTTTAAATAGCTCAGACCAGAACAGCATTCTCGGATGGGGCTGGAAAACCAGTAAAAATCAAATAAAAACTTCTTTTCTCAGAAATGAGACCATTCTGCCTGTCACTTTAAGCATATGGGGCAAGGGGAGAACAGCGTGGAAAGGTAATAAAATGCTAGAGACACAGAAATGTGCAACTGGGGAGATGGCTCACTTGGTTAGATGCTTGCTATATGCCAATGGGGACCTGAGTTCAGTGTCCAGAACCCATGGAAAGAAGCTTGCAGTGGTGGTGCCATCTTAATCCCACCACTGGGGAGGTGGAAGCAGCCAGATCCTTGGGCCTCTCTCATCAGCCAGACTAGCCGACTTGGTGAATTCCAGACCAGTGAGAGATCTTATCTCAAAAACCTAGGTAGCCAGCACCTGAGGAATGACTCTCAAGGTTACCTCTGGCCTCTACACACATATACAAGACCCCATTCCAAACACTAATTTTATATATATATATATATATATATATATATATATATATATATATATATATATATATATATATATCAAGGGGTTTACGGCAACAATCCCTGGGCAAGGGTTGATGCTCATAAAAACTTCACTAGGTATTATGCTCAAGGGTAGCCATAGACCTACACACCCCATATATGACATATAAAAAAGCCAATTTCAGATTGATTTGGTGCTAAGCAATCAGCTTAATAGTCTAGTTCCAGCTTGTGGATCTTCCACCATGCTAAAATTCAACTCAGAGTAACTTTGCAATTGCTTATACAGGGAGCATGAGCCACTCAAGAGTTTGGAAGTGTTCCAAGTCTGTGCCTCTGGTCACAGGAAGTTAGCCCTGAGCTTCTCAGTGGTGCTGATGCTTGTCTGCACCTCACATCTCATTATTGAACAAAATCAAAATAGTTAAAGCTGGTCTAAAAACCCTCTTATTGTCACATTCATTTAACTCACGCCCCTGAAGCTAATTGGTTTGTTAAATCAGGACAGTTCAGGGTCTGCCCTTTCGTTTTAACTTTGCAACCTCCGTCTCCTAGCTATGTTCCAGAGTTAGTGACAACACACTGGCCAGTGTGGGGCTTGGATGGGATGGTGTGCAGAAAGCATCTACTGCAGATGCTGCCACACAGAAATAGGACCTCAGCTTTTCTTATGATTGCAAGTTTTGAGAGGAAAGAGAGAGACTTCTACCATGTGTTGCAAATGTGCTGTCTTATGCAAATGTTGATATGGATACTTTGAAGCAGAGACTACAGACTTGGCTGGGTGAGGCTTGCCAGGAAAGAATGTAAATAATGAAACTCGAAGTAAGGGACAGGGAATAGTGAGGACTGTGGGAAACTGAATTCCTCCACTAAAGGCCATTAAAACATCATTTCTGGGGCGGATGGCTGGGTCAGTAAAGTGCCTGTCTGTCGAGCACGAGGTTTGCAAAGCTAGTGCTGCAGAACCCACGTGAAGAAGCCAGCGTAGTGGTGAGTCTGTAATCCCAGTGCCCAGGAAGCAGAAGGAGAGGTACCCCTGGGCTCATCATCAGCTAGTCTAGGCTACTTGGTAAGCTCCAAGATGATGTGAGAGCCTGATTCAATGGAGTGGATAGCCAAGCTATTTGTGCAGCAGAGAGAGGGGGGGGGGAGGGTTGCGGGGGGTGGGGGGCATGGAAATCACTTCTTTTACCCAGGTCAAAGGAAGCAATTGGGTTTAACGTTGCTAGATCTTTAAAAGTAAAACAAACAAATAAACAAACAAGGTCCCTCTATGTAGCTCTGGTTGTTCTGGAACTTACTATATAGACTAGGCTGGCTTTGAACTCACAAGAGATCTGCTTGCCTCTGTCTCCTACGTGCTGGGATTAAAGGCACGCTCCACTATGCCTAGCTGAGTTGCCTGATCTTGAAGTGATCTAAAAATATGCAAAGAATACGGATGTCTCGTGAAACTTCTAAGTGTTTTAAGATTTTAAAATGGCTTCCAATTACATTCTGCCACACAAGGTATCTCCATAAGTCTCTGGGCCAACATTGACCCATCAACCAGGCTTTCAACCTAGGATGACACTAAAGCTCAGCTGTGGCCAAGATGAAGGGCAGGCATGAAAACAAGCAAGGGGGAGGGGGATTTCTCATCAAATCATTCTGAGAGCAGAGTCTTTCAGGAGATTTTACCAGGGAAGTGGGGACATTGCTCATTGCATGCACAAGGTTAACAGTCCCAGAATTGAGAGCTTTCATTGTACACATCTGCAGACATAGTATTCCCCCACAGAGCCCCTGCCTCTGTCCAACTGGAAACCTTGAGAGAAGCATAAGCTCAGGTGTCTCCTGTTCTCAGGGAAGGGGAAAACGACCACTCTGTTTAAACGACAACTAATACTTAAGAGCCTCACAGCAGAAAAACAAGATTACTCCTGTTCAAATGAGTGAAGGGAATCAGAAAGATGTGTGAATGAAGCTATCACAACAGGTGACTGAGACCGGGAGGAACCAGACAACTTGGGTTCTAAGCCGAGGATGTAGGTCATAAGCCACTCCCTTTGTGGAAAAACAGAATCCCTCCAGTGAGGTAAGAGCTTTCCATAGCTGGATAATAGAGAAAGTAAAAGATTTATACTAAGGCCCACAAATCATACTTTAAAAAACAAAAACAAAAAAAACAAAAACACTCATTATCCTAAACAGCAAGGAAATCAACAGTTAAGCCAGCCTCTCTTCATTTGAGAGAATTCTTGACAGTAATTAATTTAAGGGTGCAGAAATTGAGATGTGGAGTTACTGTTTACGCTGCGACGGATACAGAAATGTCTGCAAGGAACACCGCGAAAACAGACAGGGAGCAGAGAAGACTGTGTCTGCCTTTCATGCAGTTTGTGCTTAATTTATTTTCAAAACTGTAAATGAGTGCATGGGAGTGGGTGCTTAATTACCAATATCTATTATTTATATACATCACCCCCACTTAAAACAGGGTGGGAGGGACTCACGCAGGCAGCTCTTGTAAAATGTGTTGCATCCATTAAGCACAGTTCACAGGGTGTGCTCTGATGGGAATTTAAAAGGGTCTTTACTGAATCTCACAGTCTCTCCTCCAGCAGTTTGTCGGTAGCTACGGTTCATCATGTGTGGTCTCTTTCCAGAAGGAAATGGAAAACACACCCAGGGTACTATGCGTGTGCACCTGCTCTCATGTCCACAATCTTTGACTTGCAAAAGCATTGTGTGGGAAGGGAAGCCAGGGGCACGCAGCACCTTAGCTAGCAGGCTCTTTCGAAAGTAATCCTGGAAGTATGCCTAATTGATGTATAATTTTGAACTTCAGACATCTCATCCAGGTGGAAGGAGAAAATCATAAATACAAGATACCTGCAAAGAATAGTCTTAATTACACCATGGGCTACTGAATAAAATGATTACATTTTCTACACTGTAAATTTCATACAATTAAGTGTAGTGGTGTCACCTTATAAAGTGTTTCAATTTTATAATTATTTCAGTTCATTAGCTCAGAAAAAAACATAAGCACAAATTTACCAAGTATCACCCAAATCTAGTCATTCTAATTCTAAAGGAGTGACGTGGTGTTACTTGTGCTTGTCTGAGCTTAAATAGATCTTGACATATTTAAGGAGCTGTTAAACTTGATAGCATCAGGGATGATATTCCCCCCTAGAGAAAGGCATTCAGTCACACTTTATTTATTCACATTCTACATTACGAACATGTATTTATAAAGAATTTAATGCTGGGGGAGGTAAAAAGCCGTTTTTATGCTTGCTTTTGGACCCAGAACCTTCACTAGTCAGTTGGTGCTATTGTGTTGAGAAGCTGTCCGTGGCAGCACACAGCTACACTGAGGCACGGGGTTGGGGCCAGGGTCATCTACTCTTTTTCTCATCCTACTTTGCCCTAGGAGAGAAATGGGTGAGGTTATTGTTTTTCTGCTGTTCCCTGTAAGAAGTACACCTGTGACGCATTGCTTAATGACTGACAAGGAAGCAAGAGGGTGTTTCTGAAGTTGAAAACATCCCAGGAGCTACAACAGGCAACAAGGAATGCATGCCTCCGGTCCCCCATTCTTCCCATGTGGGGACAGCATGTAGTGAGAGGGCGGAGTCAAGGACTAGTGATGAGGCTGACCCCAGGTACTCGTGTGGAACATCTTGGCCCTGTTATCATTTTCACTATAATTAAACATGAGCCTTTCTAATGAGACGCATTCTCCCTCTTAATTAACCAATCCCCAGCAGAATGCTTAGCACCCCGGAGCTGCCTTAATTCTTCTGTGTTATTAGAGTATCATCACTTAGCACATTCCAGCTTGGAAGTACCCTGGGGGTATAGAAGGACTTGAGACAACTCTCAGAAGGATTTATCAAGGCTTCTTGCTCACAGCCAGATACAGCTGTAGCAGGTTGGCCTGAGGGTCTTGGATCACCTCCTGCTGCCTTTCTTCCAGGTTTAGGAGGCAGGGGGGATGTTCTGACAGCAGTGATTAGAGGCGATGCCAGGGTGCCAGGTGGTTCAACAGAGAGGATTTCCTGTGCAAGGAACTTGTTGAAAAGGTGCTAAGAGAGCTGAAAAGGCCAGTGCAGCAAACAGGGGAATAACCCAGAAATCCATACCATGAGAGGCTCTAGCTACCCTGTGTGCCCTCTAGACTAACACTGTACTGAGCTCATAGACCCCCTCCCCACCAAAAACCAGTACTAGATAGTAGCTGATTTTATTCAGAACAATGGGGAGGAGGGCTGGAGGGAGAGAGAGAGAGATAGAGAAAGAGAGAGAGAGAGAGAGAGAGAGAGAGAGACAGAGAGAGAGAGAGAGAGAGACAGAGAGAGACAGAGAGACAGAGAGAGAGACAGAGAGAGAGAGAGAGAGAGAGAGAGAGAGAGAGAGAGAGAGAGACAGAGAGAGACAGAGAGACAGAGAGAGAGACAGAGAGAGACAGAGAGAGAGAGAGACAGAGAGAGAGAGACAGAGAGACAGAGAGACAGAGAGACAGAGAGACAGAGAGACAGAGACAGAGACAGACAGACAGAGACAGAGAGAGAGAGAGACAGAGAGAGACAGAGAGACAGAGACACTCAAGACAACTAGGAGAGCTAGGGTAAGGCAGCACAAAGTCCCTGGTTTCCCACCTCCCCAGGTTCCTGAGGATGCCTCCCATTGGCTGAAACTAGCCAGAACTCAGGAGAAATAACCTGGTTGTTATTATATTGTCAGCCTTTATGAATAAGAAAAGGTCTGGGTTCTCAGATGCTCACACCTGGCAGAAAGCAAGCAGAAGCATGGGAGGGCGTGGCCAGTTCTACTTCATAGCTCTGGGGGAGTAAGTTCTTTTCATTCAGCAATTCAAGTGTCTAAGGGCTCATGGATTTGAAGTCAGTTCGTGGGGTGGCAGACCATCTTCAGAGGGAGGTTATGCCTGTGTCCCTGAAGATAGTTGATGAGGTACGGCTAGGACGGGGGTTGTCTAGGTGGATGGGGAAGCTTGCTGGACAACCAGTAAGACTGCATTGTGGGAGTAGGAGAATCGCAATGGCCAATGGCAATCCTAGGTTGCTAGTGACATCATCAAGGTGATGCCATCCACCAGAACAAACTAGGAAGGGACAGGTGTGTGTCATAGAGAAGAGGAAGGTAAAAAATAGGACCTGGAATTAGTAAGCAATATGTTTGGAAGACATTGCATACGAGCTGACCATAGGCACCGGAATATATGGTGTACTCTTTTGACTGGTCGAAAGAAGTGACAGTAATCAAGACCTATGCCTCTGGATATCATATTTAATAAATAGTACAGCCCAGAAAGCTACAAGGAAAGAAAAAATATATTCAATCTGGAGAACGGGAAGTCCTGGACTCTTCAAACAGTTGTAAAATTTCTTCTGAACTGCTTATATTACTTTTGTGCAAACAAAACGGCCATATGCAAAAGAGTTCAGCCTGCTGGCGTAGTATTCTTTAATATGCCTTTTAGGGAAGCACAGTGCACACTTGAAAGTTCAGAAAAATCTGTTTGCAATTCATTAATGTTACCGTGGTTTTCTTGGGCAAGAGGCTCTGCCTTTTATAACCAAATAAACGGGACAGACTTAGAAACAGGAGTAGGGGCGGCTCTACACTCCAGTGTAAAATAGAAGATGGAAGGAAACAAATGCCAATTCAGCCAAAGGCTTAGGCCCAAACTCTTTGAGTAAATAAAAATCTATGGTGTACACCAGAGGCAGGGGCCTTCAGAGTCTGCCAGCTGGAGGACGGACGAGCAAATGCAACTGAACCAAAAGAGCGTGTGCCCTCCTGAAACCACAAAGCCATTTTCCAAGCAGACTTTCCATACTCCAGTAAGAATCACCAACTTTTAACACTACTCTCACCTTGAATTCTGCTTTACCCACAAGCAGCCCAAACTTTCAGCTTCATGTATAAAAGAGAAGACTCAGTGGGGTAGTTTTTGTAAGATCATAATCCTAAGTAAGTCTCTTCTGAGACCCAAGACTGACTTGGGGGGGGGGGGATCATGTCTAGAATTTTCTCAGAATATTTTCTACAAAAATGACTTCTCTGCCAAGATCTGATAAAGGTAGAGTCAGTCTGGGTGAAATCTGATGAAGTTGTGTGCCACACATCCTTGACCACTGACACGCTTCAGAAAGGCCTAGGCAGAATAGAGTCTCTGAACTATTACGGATTTGCTCCTGATTTTTTTTTTTGTAGGTGGTTTGTGGTGACTTATGAGAGATGAGTGAGTTAGCCATATGCTAGAAGCTGGCGTTAAGTGAATAAAAATACAGCCAGCCTGGCAGAGAAAGGAGTATGCGTGCTGCAGAGGTATTAGGGAGCAGACCGCCTGTACTATAAATGCTGAGGCATGGCAGTAAAAGTCACCATAAAAGTCATGGGGTGTGTGTGTGTGTGTGTGTGTGTGTGTGTGTGTGTGTGTGTGTTAACTACCACCTTTCTGAAAAGAAAAAAAAAAAAGAGACTGTGGGAAGAGCAGGAGGGCAGAAGATGGCTGTGCAACTTTGCTCAAAATTTACTTTAGAACTTGAACAATGCAAAGCAGCATTCTTTAAAATATTTGTTCCTTTTTAAAGGGCCCATTTCTAAGTTTTATCTACCTTTGGCAATTACCCAGTTTGTGAATTATTAGAGATAGGAGATGGATTTGTCAAGCAGGTACGAGGACCTCAGTTTGGATCACCAGCAGCCATGTAAAAAGAGAAGGCAGGCTTGGTAGCATATGACCGCAGAAAAGGCTGGCTTTGAACTTCTGGTCCTATGGACTCAGCTTGTTTAGTGCTAAGGGAAGTCTACCCTCTATGCCTATGCAGCTGTCATACACTATAGTCAGAAAAACCACAAAATTGTTAACATGTTTATTGAAAACAATGGATTCTTATGAAACCCAAACTTTATAGACTGATAAATCCATCTGGAGGAGAAATTTCTTCCAATTCATGCTAGACTGTGACATTTCACCATCAATAATCTTCAGAGTACTTATTAATTGGATTATATGAATTATTACCCACCCTTTTACCCAAAAAAAACCCCCACATTTTGAGACTGCTAAAACTCACAAAATATAATTTTAACAAGAGAACTGCCACATCATTCTAACTAACTCCCTTTATGGAGCAAAAATATATAATAATCTATAACCCATCGCAGCTGTTTGGCTAGAATTGCCAATTACCTTCAATACCTCAGAGATGATTTCCAGTTTTTTTTTTTTAACAAGTCCTCACAGTAAAATTTTAACCCAATTTTCTTAAAGGCAACTGATAAGATTTAAACCTCTTAGGCAAGAGATGATGAGGTTCCCCCACATAACTTGAACAGAAAATCAAGGCTTCCTAGGATGACAGGAAGATGGAAACAGGAATGAAAAATAAAACCCAACCCCCAAAAGCTGTGATTATTTAAAACAGCATTTCAATAAAGTTTAGAATTGCAGTTTTTGCTCACATTTGGATGTGGTTGTGGCAGGTTTATGGGAGACCATGTTGAATGTGCCATGAAGCTTAGTGACAAGCAGCCGAACATCTGTAGTCTCTTCTTGTCCCCCGCTCTAATGGCTTCTGATCCAATGCATTTGGGAAAGGCCCGCTGTCATTCAGAGAGTTGCATAGACTCATCCGGTGGTGGTGGTGGGGGGGGGGGAACGCTTCCCAGCACCTCACAGGCAAACTAGATCAAGAGGTTTAGGACAAAAGTGACAGTACTCTCTGAGTAACTCAATTACTCAGAATCAATAGGGAATGCCTGGGAAGTTTATAACACGATTACTTAGTGAGTAGTGGAGTGGGAGTGGAGTTTTGGACAGACAAACTATGCACACACCCTCACATGCCAGCGAGGCAGCTTGGTGGGTAAAGTACTTGCTGTGCAAACACAAAGACCTTAGTTCAGATTTCTAGGGCCCAAGCAGCCACGGTGTCACACCTGTAACCCTAAACCTGGCAAAGGTCAGACATATGTGGCTCCCCGAGGTTGACTGACCCACCAGAATAGCAATCCTCAAGGCTCAATTAGAGATGCCAGCTCAGAAAAGTAGGAGGAGAAACAATTGAGGAAAACATCTCAGTGTCAACCTCTTGCTTCCACGAGAGCCTTCACAAGCAAGCTCACACACATACAAAATAAGACAGTGACTTTCCAGCTGCCGGGCACATCTGCACATCTGTCTACATTTGAATGACACTCCCATATGTGTTAATAATAATTTTCTTCCATCTTTATTATATTTTTGGTTCCCACATCACAGTAAATGTATGGTGTGCACAGGCGCACAGGCATGTGTGTCTGTGCGTGTCAATGTGTGCAGGTGCTAGGGTGAAACTCAGGCCCTCGTGTCTGTGCAGTGGCCATTTTTACCAGCTGCGCTGTCCCTCTAGCTTGCCTATGGTGCGTCTTATTGTTTATATTGTTCACAAGTGTGGAGAGTAACCTGATCAGCTTATGTGTCTATGTAACGTGCAACTGCAATAGTCCTGCGAAAGCAGCTAGCAATGCCGTCTTCTCAAACACTATTTACGTGTGTGTGTGTGTGTGTGTGTGTGTGATTCACATGTACTGATTCTCTCTTTCTTCGAACAGAGGAGTGTGCCTCCCTGATCCTCACCTGTCTGTTTTGCCAGTTCTTGGACTGCCTCCTCATGCTCCCGGACACGTGTGAAACGGTATGCATCAACCTGTGCTGCCCGTCTCACAGGTACTACTCCGCCTCGGATGACAACCATGCACGCAATGACTGCAACTTGAGCTGCGACGTGGACTGTAGCCTCTTTGAATCCTGCCATGAGACCAGTGAATGCCTGGAGCTGGCCATGGAGATATCAGAAATCTGTTACCGCTAGTGCAAGGAGGGCTGGGCACACGCGTGGCCCTAGTACAGTGCAGCTGAGATTAGAGCTCCATGTGCCCAAATGCAAGGACCATACGGGTTGCTTGGGTGTTTCTAGGCCAGTTCATGCTACTACTGTCAACTCAGTGGTCTTGTTCCAAATTTTGCAACTGCATGGCTCACTGCAAAATATGATTCTTGATCACACATGTGACTGAACAAATCTCAAATACCTCTTACATGCCATAGGTAGAAGATGTTTCTTGACTGTTAAAACAGCATGATATACCACTCTGTGCTCTTGACTCAGCGGGCTGCCTGGTGGCTCCAAGTTCATTCATGAATTCGGGACAAATTATGCTTTCCTGTAGGCTCAACGCACGTTAGTTATCTTTCTGATGGACTCATGCATAAACATTATGCATTATTGGTTATTATTAATAATGTATTATGTAACATCATTTTGTAATTAAAATTTTATTTATACAGTCTCATAAAATTCACTTAGATGTGTAGTTTAGGTAGGAGAGGGAATTAAATGAATCAGAAGCCGTGTTCTTATAATGGAAGCAGATGTCTTTGAAACCTCTCCAATGAGTCTTGAACCTGGTAGACTTCAGGAGAGCCCTATAATTCTAGACCATATCACTGTATGTCTGGGGCTGCATCCTAAGAGGTCATGCATATTTTTAATTGGTTATGAAGAGATGCATCTCTATTACAATAAGCAAAAATGGGAGCCATGTGCATGCTTCAGGAGCATGATCCGTATAATCACATCTTTGCTTTCCTCACTTCTGTTTGTTAGGTGCAACAAGCAACAGGATACTAAGAAGAAATCAGTTCATTTTTACTAAAGTAGCACATGTACAGACACCTAAAATAAACACACGTGCAGGGACTTGCTCAGCATACATTTCTCACTGTAGCACACGTGCTTTGGAAGCCATAACTCTTCATTTTATCTTTCTGACTACACTGAAAACCCCTGTCCTCTAACACTGATGCAAGAGGCATGCTATATGCTGCAAAGTTGCTTTCCAATCAAAATACACACTAAGCAGGAAAGGAACATCCAGGTTGGCATAACTTGGTAGGTGTGAAACAGGGAGGTAAGTGCTCTTTAGGCACGCATGTATGTACTCCCATGTATGGAACACAGTGTGAATTTACAAAGTACAATGCTGCAGCACCCAAACTGAGCAGACAACTGACAGTCGGGCTGAGAGCCACTTGTGTGGGATGAAGGAACAACTTCTGCAGCAATCCCTAAAATAATTGTTTGGTTCTTGCATGGTTTCATTCTCCAGATTCTCTGGGTGATTTTTGACAAAAGCAATGCTGTTTGTATACTAAGCTAGATTTTTTTTTCTATTCTGTAATGAATTTTCCAGCATTGGACAGAATTAATCTTAAAAACTATTGCTGAGCTGCCTTGAGGCGCTCTTAGCTTTCTCCTAGCAGTAGGGTATATCCATGGTCAATGCCAGCTTTTTCCTTGGGTGACTACTACGTTATCCACAGATCACACAGCATGAGAGTATATGCCATCCTCAGCCCAAAACATTTCCTTTTCTCTACCATTCATAAGCTCAAAGGCACAATTCTAGACTCTACACACATAATTCACAGATTATTAAAAAATAAGAATGTGGAGGGGCATAGTGGTATCCACCTGTACTTACAAAACATGAGAAGTCAAATCAGGTATCAGCCAGGCAAAGTCTCATCAGATAAATAGCAAGTTGAAGTTCAACCTGGCCTACATGAGATGTGTCACTAAGATTACACACACACACACACACACACACACACACACACACACACACACACACGAGAATCTCCAAGAATGTGTGAACCCCAGATGACATGGTGAGTTCATTACAGTGTCAGGATCCCAACTCAGGGTCTAACTGTGCTTTCTTACCCAAGAGTTCTTTACTTGTTACTGTTACTAAACTCTACAGAACACAAACACTACCACCCTGTTGACAAATAGTGACTTCCTGAGCTTCCAACTCCCCTCACCACCGTGGCTCCTCTCCAAGCACCTGGCTCTTGACTGACATCCTAGTCACTAAAGACCCACAGACGTCTCTAGAATCCTACCCCAACGGTACTTAGGTACATGGTCTCCTTGTTCAGTCTGTTATGTTCATGTTCTATGTCTTTATCACCAGACCCTTGTTCTTTCTCAACTACATACCCTTACTTTATGTAAAGAGAGCACACTTCACATATGAATTCAATGCCTGTTGTTTCGAGACATAAAAATCAGCAGTTCTTATTTGACAGTCCTGTCAGAACCCTCTAGAATCGCCCCCCCCCCCCCCCCCGCACAGCCTTGCTTTCCACAGTTTGTTAATTTGTTTCTCACTCTGAGAATTTGTCGTGCTCTACCAGAAAGGGTCGGTTATACAAAGTGTGAAATTTCTTTTCTTTATAGCCAATAATAAAATATCATCCTCTTTGCAAACATGAATGGTGATTTCAATTGAAATTCCTACACAATAAAACACATGCAGCTGGGAAAACACAATTGCAGCGGTAAGCCAGATCAAAGCTGGACATAGTTATTGATTAAACACAAATATCAGGATCTGAGAAGGCATGGGTATTCTATGGCAGTGATGAAGGCCCGTGATTACAAATTGAAATAACGCTGTACATCGAGGTAGGCCTTCTTAAGGGAATGGAGAATTCTGATTTCAGGCAGCACACTAGAATCAAAGAGATTAACAATTATGCTGTTTTTCAAAGAACGGAGAAAAGCGATTCCCCCACCCAGGAGCATAGCCATATAGTTACATTGTCTTTGCTTTGCTCCAGAGAATTTTATAAAACCATCACCCTGCTAAAAGCCTGGCGCTTCATGCAAAGCAATGAAGAAGTTACCTTTAACTTGCTAATGAAACCATCCCACTGCATGGGCTGAGAGGACTACAAAATTAATTATCAGTGCTGGACAATCAAAGTTAATAGAGTGAAAGTCACTTCAGGTTTTTTTTTCCCTAAGGTGATCAGAAAAACATATCCAAGCAAGGAAACTTTAGCAATAGAAAGCCTCAAGGAGATCACTCAGAATTGCTTTCAAGGGTAAACACACAGGGGGAAGATGTTTGAAGAAGGGATTTCATCATTCAGAGTGGGCAATGTCTCCTTCCACAGAGTGAGGAGGAGAGAAGAATGTACCTGTTGCAGCTTCTCCACTAAGATACATCCATAAGACAACAGATTTATTAACAACAGAAAGGTTTGTTATAGCTCATAGTTTTTGTAGACTTTGTTCCACATGGTGGGTAGTCAGTTTCATTGCTTTGGGGCTCAGGGTCCTTTGCAACAGCACAAATCTATACAGATTGTGGCCTGGAAGTGGATCCAAGGAAGGACCAGGGGCCCCACAACATCCTCCCGTGCCTCCAGTAACCAGGAGAATTTTACTAGCCACCCTCTTCCTAAAGGCACCCACACTAGGGACTGAGATTTTCATACCTGGACCTCTAGGGGGCACTCAAGATCCCAAGGACAGCACTCAATTAAGGGGATCTTCAGAGAGGTACCACTCAACTCTTAAGTTTCCTCAGACTGTGTGAACTGTAAGGGTTTGTTGGGTACTTTGGAAAGAACAAACCTGAGCAGCAACGGCCTGACACTGGCCACTTAAAGTTTGAGTGGGCTGTAGAAAAGATAAAAGGAGTTGAGAACTGGAGGCACTCATAGCAATCATAAACGACACACAATTAAATGTGTACTAGTCACTGGCCCAGAAGGGAGCCTAGACAGCCCCTTGCATTGTAAAGAAGGAACAGAGGAGTTGGATGGAGCCCAGTGAGGGACTGAAGCGGGGCACTGCCTGTGTGACTAGACTATAAGTGCGACCTTTGGTCTTCATCTTACTGTGCTGCGTGCTTTCACCTTTGGTACTATCTGAAGCATCCGTCGTTACCAATGGAGAGGGACTTGGCCTCCTCCTCCCACGTGTCAGTGCTTGGAAGTACAACTTATCATCACATAATAGAGAGAAAGTTTCTGAGACCAGTACCTAATGGGCAGAAGTTAGGAACACGCTGGAAGATCCACCAGTCTCTGTTAACGCTGACCTGTGGACTGTCTCCCACAGGCTCAGGTGTTTAAATACTTTGTCCTGGTCAGTGGCATGACCAGGCGTGGGTGGGAGTGGGTGTTGTGAAACCATTAGGAAGGGAGGTGTGGGCAGGCGGGTTTCTGAGGGTTCTAGACTAAGCCTACTTCTCTGTTTCCTGGCAGGCGCCATGCAATCAGGAGGTGCAGCATACATGCAACCAGGAGCCACAGCATACATGCAAGCAGGAGCCGCAGCATACATGCAAGCAGGAGCCACAGTATATATGCAATCAGAACCTGCAACATATACCCATTACAAAGGACTGAGGCCTACATCCGCCCTTCTCCACACTGGTGGACTGAAATACCATAAGCCAAACTAAGCACTTCCTCCCTGGTTTGGTTCAGGCACATATTTGACATGGCAGCTAGAAAAGTAATGGATACAGTCCTCTCACAACAAAGACGTATGCAAACATAAGTGACATAGTTTTTTTTTTTTTAAACCCTCCTCAGGAGGCTTTTGACAATTCATTTACTAACCAATCACACCATTAGCCTAAAACACTGTTCACATCGGAGTTGCCAGGTAAAACACAGGATGCCTGGCTAACTTTGAATTTCAGAACAATAGCAGCTGTCTTCAGATATCGGCAGTGTCCAAACTACTATAGGTAACCTATATATATATATATATATATATATATATATATATATATATATATATATATATATATATTACAAAAATGATCATTAAATCAGAACAGTGGTTCAGAAGCACTTCTCTGTCAGGCAATACCTATGCAGTGACACTTTCCCAGCTCTTCCTCAGTGTCCAGAAGGAGAGAAACTGGTCATCTCTCTCGTCCCATCCCAGGCCATTCACTGCATTATATAGTTTATAATTGGTGTAATTAAGGGGACCCAGGTTAAAGATGTTCTATGCTTTATTTCCTGCCCCCAAAAGGCCATTTCCCAGAATAAAGCCACCAAGCTATGGTCTCTGCTCCTGAACTCAGTCATCAACGTAGAAGGCCCTCAGCCTAAAGATTTCAATTAAGGGGTAGAAACCTAGAATACTTTGCATCTTACGCGCCCTCTAACGGAACATATTATAGAGTCATAGTCCTCAGCTTAAAACTCTTGTAGGTGGTAGAGGAAGAGGTGGCACATAGTGGGAGGTCTTGGGTCATTAGGGAAACAAAAAAAAAGGAGAGGTTGTGGACAGTGTCCTGGAGACAGGTCAGTTAGTAAAGTGTTTGCTTGTAAGCATGACCTGAACTTGATCTCAAGATCACATTTTTTAAAAGTTTTTATTTTTTTATAATTTATGCACATTACATCTGATTGTTTGTTACCTGCTCACTTGTATCTTTCATTGGTCGTGATAGGCAGTGCTACGAAGTAAAGAGGCAGAGCCCTTGAGCTCCATGAACAGGGAGCTTGGCCTACTCAGTGAGATTCAGTCACTGAGAGACCTTATCTCACAAAGTAACTATGCCTCAGGCTGTGTGCTCTTGACTCTACATGTACACCAACACATATTTATTAACATACACACACACACACACACACACACACACACACACACACTCACATGAGTACCTGGACTCTAATATGGTCCCCTTTCTAAGGTGAGAGGCTTTGCTCTGCCCTATGCTATACCAGAGAATGACCTATGTGTCCATCCACAGCTTCTAACGAATTAGGCTCAATCAACCATGGACCAGGACTGTGAGCCAGTGTACACCTTTCCTTTTCATAAGATGAGTATTTCAGGTATAATAATGATACAAAGCTGACAAATACAACTGGAGTTCTCACCTAAGTCTTCAAGTCTGACAGTAGCTTTGTGTGTCAGTCTTGAACCAGAAAGACCCGTTTTGGGAGCTGCTTGCAGAGCTATGAGGGAAAATTCTCCCTCATCTAGCTATTTTCTTGCCATATATATCTCTGTCAAGACAGTGGTAAGGTGAGATGGAGCCATTCCTTGATCGTGATTTCAGTTCCAATTACTAAGACCCAAATTTCATAAAGAATTTCTTGTCCAATAGTAGATTCGTAACTTTTGTTAGTACTCACTTTACATATGAAAATGTTACAGTATAAAAAAAATACTTAAATGTGTTTTTGATGCTATCCAATTATTTGACCAGCCCTTGTGAAATACTACCTACTCTTTAAAATCTTCCATGCTTTTAGGAATACTTAAAAGAAATTCCACAACTTTAAAAAAAAAAAAAAAGCAACTGTTGCAGTTTCAACACAATCTACCCATTCCAAAGCCCATAATTCTAAGTACTCTGCCTAGAAGCTATGTAGGATTTAAAAAGAGGGAGAGAGAGAGAGAGAAAGAAGATAAAATTGAGTCAAAGTTCACATATTTGCTTTGTAAGCAATCAGATAATTATAATGATTCTACTCTATTCAAAGGAAAAAAAACACTCCTTCATAATAAATGTCTTAAAACTTGTTATGTTATGCAAAGATTAGAGCTTGGAGCATCTTCAAAATGCTTTTCTGATATGCACCCAATAAGTAATAAATGCAAAGTCAATGTATTCCAATTGAATACTCATGTCATAACTTTGCCTCATTCCTCTAGGGTTATAGAGACTTACCTTTTAGTGTTCCATTTTAGCAAAGCAACTTTGAACTCTGCCTCAGGCGAATGCGTTGTGCACACTACTTCTAGGCCTATCCCTCATCAGCATTCCACTGGAGGGTTCTAGGATCATGAATAGATTTTAATCAGTCAACAACACTGTGGTCAACCAAATGCACTCGGATACTTAGACCTTTTATCTCCAAAGCTGTGCAGAATTCAATGTCATGGTAACCTCTTTTATGGCTCATTGTTCTCCAAATGTACTTAGAGTGAATTTACAAAGCCACAACTTATTTTGTGGATGCAAAGCTTTCACTAGGTTTAGCCCTTCCTAAGTCCCCTTTGTTTCTTCTTTCAGCACTTTCTGCCAATGGATCCTCACTTAATAGCAAGTTCCTGTAAACTTAAAATAAAATAAAATATGGATATTGAATAAGATTCAGTAGCTAAGCTACTCATCATTTGTCACTGAATGATGCTTTCAGCTCTTCAGAAATGTAATTTCATGTTTCAAATGACTGCATAGTTTTGCAATACAAGGCATCAGTTTCTGCAATGGGGAGAAGGGCAAGAAGCCTGGGTCACCACTATGGTTTTGTCACGCTCCCAAGGTGGTCCATGTAGGCATGAGAGAAACACACCTATCTCATAATTTGAATGTGTGGAATTGACCTCTGGATGAGGAAGTGGAAACGGGTTTCTAATGTTCTACAAAAACCTTCAACAGATCCACAACCCTAAAAGGTTATCACTTAACTCACTTCTTTGATAACCTTCATTTAAACAATAATGCACATCAATCTGTTTGCTTTGAGATCTCTAGTTCAATCCCCAAGTAGCACACACACACACACAAAAAAAACAATGATAGAGAGCTCTTGAATGGTACAGAGCTGGGAGGCACAGAAAAGTGGGTCCCTGGGGCTAGGTGCTCTGGCAGCCTAGGTGAATAGGGGAGCTCCAGACCACAAAAGACAGCACATGCACATACACCAGCACATACTAACACAAATGCACAAACATGTGGACATGCCAACACTACTGCCATGTCCATGTGCTCTCTTTCTCTCTCTCTCTCTCTCTCTCTCTCTCTCTCTCTCTCTTCTCTCTCTCTCTCTCTCTCTCTCTCTCTCTCTCTCTCTCTCTCTCTCGGGGTCGGGGTGGGCAAGGGGGTAATCCTCTAAAGAAACCTACTGCCCAATTCTAGGTTAACATGTAGATGGTGGCCACATGCTGAATTTAGAACTGATTGGGAAACACCGAGGAAACACCACTAATGAATGGCAGGGATAGCGTGCATTGGTAGAAAAAGAAGGATAGCAGACGTGTGGAGGACACAGCAGAGCAAGGGGAACTAGAGACTGAGAGAGGAGCCATCACCATAAGGTGCTGGGTGCTGAAAGCTTAAACTAGGAAGCTGACAGGAAAAACAGGAGGGAAGAGATGGATGGGAAGAAAATTAGAAAAGGACCATTAGTCCTCTCTCAAAGTTCTTATTTTGAGACTCAAATATTCCCTTCTGTCTATCACATGTATGAGTCATGAAGGCATTATTTTCATTAGGGGAGAAATGGGTTTGGGGAGGGTGGGGGGGGGCCTCTATTCCAAGTGTAAAGCCAAGGTATATTTTTAGCTACATTAAGCCAGCCTTCTGCTGCTCTGAGCACTGATGTAATTCCAACATAAAACATAATCTATAATATTCCAGGGGAACAAATCCAATTCTTGGTCATATAAATTTTCATATAAGTCCATCACAATTCATTCCCAAAACATCTCATTCTCTTTGAAAGCTGGGGCTGCAGCTAGCGATCAAAAAGAGGATTTTAAAATTACTCTGGAATTTCCAGAGATGCTAAATCTAACCTGCCTACAGTGCAGGCACCAATCCCCCAAACTTTAAATCAGAGGTAAAGCATTTTATGTTTTAAAAGATATATCCCTCAAAGTTTATCATGCTGTATTAAAGTCAAATGTGAGTTATTACTTTCCAAATCCAGGGCTGATGTCTACCCTTGATTACCCTAGGTAGGCGAGGATAAGTATCTTCCAACCAACATACTTTTTTACCTTTTCATCTGCCTCTTGCTATTTACAATAGAGTGAAAACTAATAGCTCAGGAGTGACTTTTGCTGGCTTGGACAGAGTGCAAATCCCATCTGACTGTGCTCCAAAATTGTACTCCGGGGCCCCTAGCAAGTTCGGCTGCATGAAGAAGAGTGGGAAACACCTTCTCCAAAGCTGGTCAGATGCCAGAAGATAATCAGTGGCTATTCAACTAATGAACTTTAGCATTTACCCCAGCTTGGAATCCTGTGTGTATCCTATTGCCTGGGCCTAACAGTTCCACCATTTTGCCCTTGCTGGAGCTTTCTGCATAATAGACAGCTACCCCACATGGGGAAGTCTGGGAAACTGTAAAGACAAGCAGGACTTTTGAAACAAGTACCATGACACGGAATCATCCCCATTGACTCGTCTGATTTTATTTGATTGTAAACACAGTCATTATTAGTAACGCAAGTCCTCTGAAGAGCTGAAGGAATGGTGGTCACCTTAGAGTTACACTTTCCTGCAGATGGGGCAGATGACCTCCCAGGCCCCTAGATCCAACGAGCACTTTCTAAGTTCACAAATACCCTCCCCTTCAGTGTCAGGTACTATTTAACTGTGAGCAAGTTCCTGTTCTAGAATATTCTCTTATTCTGAGATAATGTTCCAGTAGATGGTTTCCAGTTAGCTATGGAAAGTAGGGTAAGAAGGCTAAAGGATATATAATATATATCTCCTCAAATCCTGACACCAACATTTACGAAGGAAGAACATGGGACTGGTAAGTAAACCTCCTTTAGGTTCCAAGTCACAAAATGTGGTTATATGAATCCTTTTCCTCTTATATGTGTCTTGGAAGCTTCTTGGAGGGTCTCCTTTCAGACATAGGTCATCTAAGAAATTTCCTTCCAACCTACTCCTCAACTCATTAATTCAACCCTAAGCCTCCTAACAGTTAGAAACAATCATTTCTTTGAAAGCAAAACAAAACAAAATTCCATGATTGAAGATGAAGAGAATAGTATTCGGATTTGATTTTTTTTGACAATAGGCAAATGCATGCATGATTATACAATGTTTAAAATTACATCATGTTAATAAATCTTCTGGATTTTAGAGCAGGCAATGTTTTGAATAAATTATATGGGAATAAGGACAGGTTCTCTCAGCTCCAGATGCAGATCATGAGGTGATAGTTGTAAGGAGACCTGTGTGGGACACATTATATCCCCTGAAAACAGTGGGAAAAATCTAGAGAACCATCATTTTTAATATCCTATGAGGAGTCTAAGTACAAGGTGGGAGATGACTTAAGAGTACATTCTAGATGTGCCATGATGGAACTAATATTTATTTGGTTGGTTGGTTGGTTGATTGGTTGGTTCTCTCATCATAAGAAGAGAGGGCCCAGAAAGCAATAGATGGTAACTACCGAAGATTGCCTTCTTGTTGCCATGTATGGTCTTAGCAACATTCATATAATCTGTGCAAGGTTTGCAAACATCTTCCTAGAGGCTCATAGGAAACATCAATCATGCAGTAGTTTTTAGCCCCAGAGATAGTAGGGCTTTATTATGTGTTCAGAATAAAAATTACAAGGGTGACTCACACCTGATCAGTGTCTGTGTGATGTTTTTCAGGTTAACAGTGTACTGGCCTGGCCTTTCTTAACACTGTACATGGGTAAAGCATGTGCCTTGAATTAAGTTTAAACGGCCTCCCCTTTTATGAAAAACACAATGAACTTTTTCTTGGAGATTTCAGTATATATTTAGTGTGCATATATACATATGGTCAAAGTTAAGAAAACCATACATTTAAATCTTTTGGTTTCATCCCGACACTTAGAACTTGAGAGACTATGCTTAAGAAACCTGACCACAAATTTCCTTAATTTTGTAATCTGACAAAGCCATGTTAACAAGTCAAAAGGAACTCAGGGAAAAGGAGGGTTCCCTGATGCTTAAGTTTCACTAGGTTTAAGGTGAAATCACTCCTTTTGGGGGTATAATAAAATAAGTTTTTCTGGAATCAGTTGATGGAATTCTCCAAGCACAAGCACAAGCAATTTTGCACCTAATCCAAAAGGCCCCAGCAGAGGATTTGCATATGCTAATTTTCCTTGGAGGAAACAGTTCTACCCTACAGAAAAAAGGCAGAGGCAAGCTTGGCCCACCATATTTTAAAATACTACACTATCCCTTACAGTAACTTAGACAAAGTCCCCAAACAGAAGCAACTTAGGAGAGAAAGGACTGTATCTACTACCAACTCCGAGTTACAGTCCAAAGCAGGGACATCAAGGCAGCAGATGCCTGAGGAAGCCCCTCCCAACACACCCATGGTCAGAACATGATCAGGAACAGACAAAAAGGAACGCAGGCATGCCAGCACCCAGCTCTCCCTCATCTCAGGGCCCAGCCCATGAAACCGCTTCACCCACACCACCATGGGTTTTCTACAGAGTTTTTTGAAGCTGTCCTGTAGGTTGACAATATAGACCAGTGGTCCTCAACCTTCCCAACACTGTGACCCTTTAATACAGTTCCTCATGTTGTGGTGACCTCCGACTATAACATTATTTTGTTGCTACTTCATAACTGTAATTTCCCTACTGTTATGAATCATAATGTAAATATCTGGTACGCAGGATATCTGATACGCGACCCCCGAAGAGGTCTCGACTCACAGGTTGAGAACCGCTGATATAGACAATTCCACATTGACACCCAGGGGATTCTATTAAGTTGGCAATTAAACCTAGCCATCATAACCCCGTAGTCTTATCTAAATGATGTCAGAGGTACAATATGCCAGACCACAGAATATATAGTGCTCCATTTCTGATTCCTATTGGGCCCTTCTCTTCAAGGTGACACCAGACAGTTACTCCATCAAGGCCTACCACTAAACTACTAGGTGGGAGCCTGAATTCAGAACCCAGCTATCACTTACACATCTGTTTCAGTTTCCTGCATCTTACACTGTTATCTAACTAACCTTTACGGTTACATGCTACAAGCATAAAGAAGGGAAGACAATCAAAGAGGGGTTGCTTACTTCTTTTTAAAAATGCATTCATATATAAACTAACCTGTAAGGGGAAACTTACACAGAATTACCCTAAATTGAGCTTTAATAGTAGCTCCTTAAGCAACACTGTTTTTAGCATTTCCTTAAGTGTATCGGGCAGCAAAGTCATTCCAGAGACCCATTGTGAAGGTTGCATTCTAAGGTCAAATGATATAGTAAAGGCTCTGAGAAGTCCTGTAGTGGGAAGAAAAAAAAGAAAAAAAAAAAGGAGAAAAAAAAATCCCTCTCATTCTTGTGTTAACTCAGCATTTCCCAAACATATGCTAACCAAAGAACACTGTCTATTAATCTGGGCAAACATATTTGAAACATTGGTTTCGGCATTTATTTAACATTTCTGAAGCATCCTAGCTGATGTACTTTACTTGATATTATAAATTCTTTTAGACAGCTACACAAGACAGTTTTCAGAGAAAACCAAATGACCCAAGCCCCATCTTTACAACCACGCTGTTTCCAATAAGAAACGGCACCAGCATGGCACACCCATCTGCTTCAGCTCACAGAAGTAAGGGTTGGGAATCTTTTCAACATGACATCCAAAAGAAGACTGTGAATCTGCCACAGGGAAGGAGTGACACGCTCGCTCTTATCTCTCCATGCCATGGTGTGCGACTTACTCTCTCCCCTGTCTCGCCATTCCTCTACATATGTATTTGTGCTCTCATTATTTTTGCTCTTAGCTGCTTTCAGTTTGGGAACTGAGAAAGAGATTGCCTATCTGTTGGATTCGCTCCTGAGGGTGGAATGAAACCCCAGATTTGGGAGAGGGCATTGCATTATGCCGTGTATGAGAGGAGTAACAGTTCAGCCCGACTCCTTTATTTGAGGGAAAATTCAAGCACCCCTGGGATGCAAACACTGGCTTTCAAACAAAGCTGTGTCCCAAAGTAAAAGAAGCTTCTCAGATATTAACAGATGCATTAAGTCAAAGGTTACATTTTATAAGTCAGCAGTTCCTGTGTCTAAAAAAGAGCCTTTTTTTTTTCAATGCAGAGAAATCTTTGCTCCCTCCCTTATTTTTGGAGAAATTTGGATTGCCTTTACATCCCAGGATAAATCATTGCACAGGAGTCACAGAGAAAGTGGCAGTAACATCTGCTCTGGGAATTGTGGGGTATTTTTTGTGGCTCCTGGAAACTGAAAATAATGCATATTCATAATAATTTCTTCATATAAGTCACTTACAATTTCTAAGCCTCGGTTTCCTTCTCTGGAAATTAGAGATTACATTCAAACTTCAATTACATTGGTGAGGAGAGCCAGCTGTAATATGCACACCTTTAATCCCAGTATCTGCTAAATGAGGCAGGGGATGACCATAGGGAATCCAGCTTTTATTACATGGTGATTTCTAGGATGTCTGGGCTTTAGAACAATATCCTGTCATGAGAGAGAGAGAGAGAGAGAGAGAGAGAGAGAGAGAGAGAGAGAGAAAAGAAGAAGAAGAAGAAGAAGAGGAGGAGGAGGAAGAGGAGAAGAAGAGGAGGAGGAGGAGGAGGAGAAGAAGAAGAAGAGGAGGAGGAGGAGGAGAAGAGGAGGAGGAGGAGGAGGAGGAGGAGGAGGAGAAGAAGAAGAAGAAGAAGAAGAAGAAGAAGAAGAAGAAGAGGAAGAAGAAGAGGAAGAAGAAAGAAGGAGGAGGAGGAGGGAGGAGGAGAAGGGAGGGAGGGAGGGAGAGGAAGGCTCAGAAGCGGTGGAGAAGGAGGTGCAGAGAGCACAGAGGAAAAGCATCTATTGAGTGGTTTTTGTCAATGACTTTATAAACAGTCTCACTATGTAGCTTAGGCTGGCCTTGAACTCAATATTCTCCTGCACCACATGCGTGTCCTTATGCTACTGTGTCGGGATTATAGGCATGTAGCACCTGACTCTCTACAAATAGCTACTACTTCCATCTAAAGGTCACTAGACAATTCAAGTGCTCCCTTCTCTCTAACTGTCAGGGTAAAAGAGCCACTAAGTTGCTCACGCTTCAGTTTTGATAAGCTCTCCTATTGGTACTGTTTTCTTTGGCATCATGAAAAATGGGTGACCAAAACATTATCTCCTTCATCACTCATCCTTTGAGGCTGTGGGCCGAGAGCATGATAATGAACGAAACCAGCTACAAGAGAATCGAAGAGTTGACTGTGAGGAGTCCATTCATAATGAGCATGCTTATAGGAGAGAGCTGAGCCACCATTGCTCTAAAGTAGGCAGAGATTTACTTCAGAGAAGGGACTCTACCGCCTCCATTAACTAAGAATTCTTAGATTTATATTTGAATAACATTGAACTGAATTGGGTTAAAGTCATATTTGAGCAGGTTGGGAGGGGAGCCTCACTATAAATTATCCTATGAAACTATTGAGACTAGGGGGCAATTTCTAAAATGTAGTCTTCGCTACGGGAAACGGACTGACCAACTATTTCTGAGAGTCTGCTCCAATCTGTATTTTTAAAAGTCCAAACTCAAAGGCAAGCTCTCATCATTCCAACCATACCCCGGACGCTCTCCCCCCATAAAATGTGGTTTAAAGGCCAGCTGCAGTGTGGAGCCTTTTCTCGGAGCCCACGGTTTCAAACAAACGACTGGGCAGAAGCCAGAATCTATATGGGCTCACGAAGACTGTAAAACATTTGGTGCCTAGTGGGAAACGACGCCTTTGAGCTCCGCCAGACGTCTTCAGCTTTCTTGCACCTGTGCCAAGTGTTTCGCAGCTCCCCCCACCCTTTCCCTTTGGAAGATGGGGGTGGGGTGGGGGAGTAACGCGAGCGTTCTGAGGGCATATGACACAGGGACTGAAAAACCTACTGCTAGCATCAGACACTGCTTTCCCATGCAGCCTGTTCCGTAGGTAAAATGTGGACCTTGGCCAAGCTTGAGACTGGAATGGTGGTTATCTGAGCCTCCTTGACTCTCCTACCACGGGTCCATGGCTTCTCAAGATACCGCCCTCTCCCGTTGCCTAGCTCCCTAGCTCCCTGTGGACTCCACCGGAAACCTCCTCCTTCTAACAGACTCAACCTTGTCCACCACTCACCTCACACTGCCTATTATTACTTCAAGGAAATAGTGTGCACGTTTGACACAGTTTGTGACATGCAAAAATATATACATATCTGTGGAAGAAAGTATATGTTTCTTAAAGGAGGAACACCCAAAATGTTTTCAGATGAAAGTGTGAAATTGTCTAAACATAGATGACATGATACAGATCATGTGAAAGTCAATTTGAAACTACCCTGGAATCCTGCAAGGCTGCTTTCAAAAAAAGGGGAGTTAAGGGAAGGGTGGTTGGTCCGTCTTCCGTCCTGTGCGGCAGGTTATGGCGAGCTATCATCCAACGGTCCCACAATGGTGTCTTTATTCTTTGTGAAATACATCGCTCAATTTGGCAATTTTGTGAGATGAGGAATCTTATTTTTCCAATTCACAGATAAGTAAATTGAGGGTTAAAAATTTAAATATATCCAAGCCATATTCTTCCTTGGCTTACTTTCTCTGAGCTCTCCACCACTGTTAGGACAACCATATTGCTCTCCAAAAGATAACCCCGTCTGCTCTTAAAGCAACAAGGCTCACAACTAGAGACTCACTCCTATGGGTTAAAATGCACACCAATATTAAAATGTAGGTGTCCTCTCTCACTGCAAAATGTCCTCTTTCGTCAGTAGCTGCCTCATCAGCAGTGAGAACATTGGGTCCTTTCCTATGGGCACGTTTCAATCAATGCAAGGGTCAAACACAGAGTTGGGCCACTGCCCTTGGCAACCGAGTAAGAGCACAACAGGTGCAGGTAGGAATGCATTGCCCACAAAGTGCTTGTCACACAAACCTGAGGACTTGAATTCGACCCTCAGATACATTATTAAAAAATTAAATTAAATTAAAAGCCAGGCAGAGTGCTTGTTATCCCAGGGCTGGGGCGGTAGACACAGGCAGATCTTTCCAGCCCAGTGGCCACCCAGTGTGGCTGGCTTACAAGACAAGCTCCAGGTCAGTGAGAGACCCTCCCTCAAAAAACAATGAGGTACAATGACACCCAAGGTCCTCCTCTGCTCTCCACATACACATTTACACCTGTATAAGCATACACACACACACACACACACACACACACACACACACACACACACGGGAAGGGAGGAGGCTGGCTCTTGTCACTTCGGTGCTTTCTGCTTTCAGCGGCTATCCTTTACACATGTAGTAAGTTCAAAGCTCCAAGCAATGTCTGCAAGGACAGGATCATCTGACCCTCGCACAGGTGTCAACTGCAGCAGGCGCTCATAGTTTGTCTCCTCCACAGGAGAAGGTCTCTCCCATCTCAGGCTACCTGCTTTTCTAATCTTGTCGAGATGGCTAGGCCCAGCTCACCCTCCATCTCAAGTGTTGCCCCTTCTTAGAGCCTTTTGTCCATCTCCGTGTCCACTGCTTCTCTCTGCCCTTTCACCTGGAGCTGAGTCTGAATTCTCGGGCACCAGCAGGGGCACACAATCTGCTATTCACTACTGCATAAGCCCCAGATGAGCCTACGTACTGGTCTATATTTAGTATGGATTTAGTTTGGGGTAAAAGTGAATGGGGTCAGTATAACATGGTGTGTCAGTCATCCATCATTTTTCAATGTGGCACAATACTTCTGAAAGTGCACATAAGAACTTACCTCTACTTGACCAGACATAACTGTGATTCAGAGATTCTTGTCTATGTTGATATTTAGAGATGTGATATGTAGTTCTGTGTGCGTGTGGTTAATACACATATGTATTAATTAACTTCTTTTTTAATGTTTAAAAATTTGTTTTTATTTTTATTTTTAATTTGTTCACTTTACATCTGGATTGTAGCCCCCTCCCTCATCATCTCCTGATCCTACCCTCCCTGCCTCATACCCTTTAGCTTCCCTCCCGTGGTTCACAGAAAGGGGAGCCCTCCCTAGCCCCAACATCTGACCACAGCCAATCAAGTCTCATCTGGACCTGGATAGCCTCTTCCTCTGTGGCCTGGCAAGGCTGCCCCACCCAGGGTAATTGATCAATGTATGGGGGCCAGATTCCATGTCAGAACTAGTTCCTAGTCCCCATACTATGGGATCCACAAAGAGACTGTGCTGCCTGTCTTACTACATTTGAGTAGAAGAGCTAGCTCCTTGCCATGCATAGCCCTTCGTTGGTGCATCAGTCTCTGCAGCATCTCCATCCTCTGCCTTGGATTTGTTGGCTCCACATGTTTTTACTCTGTAATCCAGGCTGACTTGGGTGTCATGCTGTATTCCAAGGTTACCTCCAACTCATGAGCCAATCCTCCTGTCTCAGTTTGCTGAGTCCTCAACCTTGTATGCGTATATACAGTGAGAAGAGAGAAATTCAAGAACAATCCAAAGACCCAAAGAAGCTAAGTAGCAAGGAGAGCCCAAGGGAGGATGCCTGAATCGCCTTCAGAAGAGGAAATAAAATAGACATCTGAAGTAGATTGAGGGAGGGAACTAGATGGAATGGGGACAGGGAGGGGAATGGGGTTGGGAATCAGGTGTGGGGAGAGCAGAGGGTAGGACTGGGAGAGAATGGAAATGTGTGTGTGTGGGCGGGGCATCCCTAGGATAAAGGAGGCCCTTGGCATTCAATGGGGGTTACCATACCTGAGAGCCCTAGCAGCAGGGGATACGGAGCCTGAAGTCACCACATCCTATAGCCAGGTGGAGGAAGGGGGACATTAGCCCACCCAAAAAGCATTCAACCCAAAATTTGTCCTGCTTACAAGAAGTGTAGGAATAAAGATGAAGCAAAGATTGAGGGCGTGGCCAACCAATGCCTGGGTCAACTTGAGACCCATCCCACAGGAGAGATCCAATCCCTAATAATATTAATGATATTAATGATTACAGATAGGAGCCTAGTATAATTGTCTTCTAAGAGGGTTCATCCAGCGTCTGATGGAAACAGATGCAGGGATCCACAGCCAAACAATTAGTGGAGCTTGGAGAGTCTTGTGGAAGAGTGGGAGAAAGGACTGAGGGAGTCAGAGGGGTCAAGGACACCAGAAGAAGGCCTATAGGGTAAACTAACCTGGGCCCATGGGGGCTCATAGAGACTGAACCACCAACCAAAGAGCAGGCATGGGCTGGACCTAGGCCCTCTATACTTATGTAGCAGAGATGCAGCTTGGCCATCTTTGGAGAAGGGGTTGTCTCTGACTCCATTGCCAGCCTTTGGATTTCTTTCCCCTAGATGGGCTGCCTTTCCTGCCCTCTGTGGGAGAGGATGTCTTTAGTTATGCTATGACTTAATGTGCCAGGGTGGGTTGGTAATCCATGGGGAGCCTCCCCTTCTCAGAGAAGTGGGGGAAATGGGGAAAGGGGTGTGAGAGTGGATCTGGGAGGAAAGGAAGGACAGGGTTGCAATCAGGCTGTAAAATAATTAAATAAATTAATGTAAAGAAAAAAGTCACCTAATTTCAATCATTTTAGCACTATTTTTATTATTAAAGAAACTTCCATTGGCCTAAGAACTTGTTTTGTGCTGGGCATTGGCCTAAGCAACTGGTAGACAATATTAACTGAGTCTTCACAAAGACTCCCTTACAAAGATAACTTCGTCTTCTACATGAGCAATTAGAATTGAGACTTGCTACAACTAACATATGTGAGGCCCCTCAGAAACAGGGTTCAAACATACATTTCTTAAAATTCACTTATCACATTTATCATCTAGGACAAGTGAGTTTTAGTTCCTTACTACAACACCTGAAAACACAAAAGACATTCCTTCTGATTTACCTCTGTCTGTCTGTCTGTTTGTCTGTCTGTCTGTCTGTCTGTCTTTGTCTCTGTCTCTGTCTCTGTCTCTGTCTCTGTCTCTGTCTCTGTCTCTGTCTCTGTCTCTGTCTGTCTGTCTCTCTCTCTCTCTCTCTCTCTCTCTCTCTCTCTCTCTCTCTCACACACACACACACACACACACACACACATATACACATAGATCAAGAAACTTTTGCACAATGACAACAGGAGAGTCATGAAGCCATAGGGCTATTGACACTATTGGGTAACTTGCCTCCCAGCTCAGGAAGGGAGTCTTTCTTAGGCAGCAAGCTTGCCCCCAAAAGACTCAGAAACACCACAAGCCTGTCAAAATAAGTTTAAGCAAGAGACACAGACCCCATTTGAAGATGTGATTTAGTAAGGGGGGATGTTACGACACACAGTAGGCAGGTAACTAAATTGTACATTTTCTTCCTATTCTGTGACACTTTCAGTCATTGTAAGTAGAGACCTGCCTAGAGATAAAGATCCTAGTCTCAAAAAACCAACTCTGTTATAAAGGAACTCACTTGCTTCTAGAAAATAAGCAGGGCATTGTAAAAAGAGACATTGTATTGCGCTGGAGTATACTGTGATTGGGCAGGTCAAGGGAGACAGAGTTGGGGCAAGGCATACCTGAAGAGCTCTTTGGCTGCTGCTGTCAATCAGTTGCTGTCTTAGATAGGCTAGTCCCCAAACAACTTAATCTAAACTCATCTAAATGCATTCAAATGCATGACAAAGATATTCACTGAGCACTGTGTTTTATTAATAAGGCTAGCCCTAATCCAATAAAGGAGGGAGGAAGGACCCTTTGGAGAGGGTGTTAGAGTTTCAGAAAAACTCTTGAGATCCTTTTACTTTTGACTTCTGAAGTCTCAGAGTCCTTTATCCTCTAGTGCCTCAATTTCCAGCCTTTAAAAGGAGATAACTAGTTTGCCTTCATTATATGGCAGGTGCGTGTGTGTGTGTGTGTGTGTGTGAGAGAGAGAGAGAGAGAGAGAGAGAGAGAGAGAGAGAGAGAGAGAGAGAGAGAGAGAGAGAGATGAAATTGTTGTTTTCATTGTAAAGTTTTATTATTCCATAAGAAACTAAGAAACAATCAGTTTTCTTAGTGCAGCATCTATTCAGGACCCTAAACGCCCCTCAGTGCGACACATTAGGTTGGAAACACAGGCATCCAATGCCTTCCTCCTGAGGCCCAGCCCCAGCTGCGACACATTAGTCCCTTCTCAACTTCACGCATTTCCCTCAGTTGCAGGAACTCCTCCACTAACAGACAGAGGTGCATTAGTGGGAGATTTATGCTAATATCTCCACGGTGGAAATCATAAGGCCCACTATATTCTCATTCAGTCCGAGAGAAGCAGCCAGGGTCTGTCCTTTAACACGATTTCCAGGAAGGAGTCTGTAGCTTAGGAAATGCTGATTGGCTGGCATTTACAGATTCCAGGAAGAAGGCTATCTTAAGTGTATCAGAGCCTAAAGCAGAAACTTCTTTTAATGCCCCCTCCTCCCTCCACACATCCCTAGCATAAGAGAAGAGCAGAAAATATCCACGGGCTAGAGAATTGCTGGCATTAAAGAAGAGCCCGGAACATTTTTAAGAGTCCTTAGAAGACAATAGGACAGCCATCCTGGAGGGAAGGGGGTGCTCATATCCCAGCAACTGCTCTGAGGATGGCCCTGCCAGCATGTGCAATGGCCAACTGGTTCATCTTGCTAACTATAACGCTCGGCATATGGAGAGGGAGTGTTTATAGATATATACATACACCATACATTTTCACAGCAAGTACATATAGAGACCGTCCAACTGTATATTTTGCAGACATACAAATACGCACATATATTGCCCATATGTTCAAACAATTTTAAAACTATCTTATGAACAAATAAAGCTCTCCTTGCATGAAAAGTTACTGGAAGATGCCACTATGGACACTTCAGAGCCTGTGTCCTCAGGATGGGCAGGAGTGGGCACAATTCCAGTCCTTTCTGCAGCTTCGTGACCTTATCTTTGCAAGAGGAATGATACTGGGATCTGTTCTATGCAATCATGTCTGTAAAATAACTTAACATGATACCATCTAGTCCAAGGTGAATTTTCAGTGACTGTCAGAAGTATTGGTATCAGGCATTATGAGACTGTGACATCAAGAAACATTCACAAAGATGAAAGGGAGCATAGGCTATAATACAGGCTCTACCTAGAACTTTCACACACCTGGTTCTCTAGCCACACCCCTCAGGAACAGGCTGCATTGTGCTTTCTTTCTGTTGGATCTTGAAGTTAGGATAAGAATAATTCTTATTTTTGCTTTCCAGTTTCTAGGTCAAAGATAGTCTCATGGAAGGTATTCATTAAACAGTGGCTCTACAAACATTAATGCATGGGTGCTACAAACCATGTAGATTCCTGTGCAGGGTGAAGCATCAGATCTTCTCAAGTGGGGTGCTGGTGGAAAAAGTAAATTATCAGAGCAAAAGACAGTGGCTTAAACATTACCCAGATATAGAAAACAAGCATAGAAAAGGCATACTCTCTTATGGATATTTTTTTCCACTTGGTCTATAGAGATGTATGTACATTCTTTCTCTCGGGGATCTTTCAGGACGACAAGTCTGCTCTTCCTAGTCCTACATCATGCCCTTGCAGAGACTCACTCCTGAATATAGCAACTAATGTTTCCAGCTCAGAGCTTACCATGCAGATTCAGGCCCTTGAGATAAGTCAGGTGAGGAATTCTACTTGTCATTGTTGCAACTCTCAGCCGTTGTAGACTTCGCCATCCAACTGGAGAGAAATTTGAGACGTAAGCTTTTATCGGCTCTTTCCATAATATGATATTTAGGTTTTATTTTCTACATGCTTACTGTATATACTCCTACATTTAAATGGTTATGTGTGAAACAAGTGCACTAGGCATTTACGGATTTGGAGACATTGCCTTGTTCGAGCAGAAGTTGAATGATAGCTGTATTGGAGCAGTTTTATCATGGCAAGCCATCAAAGTATATTTTATGGAAAAAAATAAATAAAGAATTCTTAGACTAAAAGTTACTTAACTAGAAAACTCCAATACATAACTTTTAACCGAATTGTCTCCAGAATACTTTCTGAGCCATCTCTTTCCGAAGAATTGGAGAAAGGAGACAGCTTCAAATTTTATATTAGAAAACTACTGCTTTGATCCATGGTAGGTCAAAATATTGATGGAAAGTTGGCAAGGCTACTCTTTCAAACACTGCTTGTCATATGTACTGAGCCCATGCTACCTGCACAAGCTGCTTCTGTCCCTCTGCCTTTTCTGGTGACTTTGGAGTAGCCCAGACATGAAAAGTTTTTTCCAGAAGATTTCCAGAGTCTCTTCTGAGCAATGGCTTCTGGCACGTAGCACCCTACAAGTGCTGACAGGCTGAGAAGCACGGCTTCCAGTCTTGCCTATCCATGAGTCCTAGTCCTCAAATCTACCAAAAAATTAAAAATTTAAACATTTAAAGGCCACATTAAAGCACAAATAAGACAATAAATACATTTTATACCCATTGGTAGTTTTCAAAATTGTGTTGCTTAATTTTCTGAATTCAAATTTTCGTCCAAAGTGTGACATGCTAACACATTTGAATCTTGGAACAGGGACAGAAATATCTCTGGATGAAGTGTGTTCTTGAATAGCAAACAACAAAAAGTTAATACTAACTACTATGTTCAAGGGTATCTTAGAGGCATGCTGGAGAGGATAATGATGAATTATCAGGAAGTCTCATAGGGTATCAAATGAGGTTCCTCCATAAGAAGACTTTGACTCAATTTTTTGTCATCATCAGAATGTGCAAATTATATCTTGGTTATAACAGGCCTCCCATAAAGTCGCATCTTAGCAGACATTTATTATCCAGTCATGTGCTAGTATTAAAGGGGACTGTGGAGAAAATAGGGTAAGAGAAACAACAAGTCCAAATGCTTGGTGTCCAGAGTAGACTGCACCTCAGCTCATGCATAGTCATCTTCCGCAGTTGGCTGTCAGGAGTGACCTTTCCTGGTCTAATTCTGCCTTGGTCTTATTAGAGAAGTTCTCAGTCATAGAACACTGGCCTCTCACACTGTCCAACTGATTCATGAGACTTGAGGAAAGCTTCAGGCGTAGACACTGGTGAGAATAAAGCAGTAAGTGCTAGATATTTCCTTGGTAACTGTGCTCAGTCCAAGAGTAGTCAATCAGCCTGACACAATATACAAAAAAGAAGGACATGGATATTAGGGTAGGGTCAGAGATGCCCTTGTTTTCATTTGGTACATGCAAGGAAGCAAGATGTCTTGGTTGCTACTGGCAGCCAGTTCATGGTCGTGATTAAATTAGTGTTATGTCTATACTCATATTATTGGCAGAAAAGAAGATGAACTGCAAAGCCCCTAATATAAACCACTGTGTCCATCAGAAGCTAAAATTGCTCATCTCTTGACTACTATTAATTGAGATAACAAATCTCTTTGTTACTTAAGCCAGTTGAATACCAGCCTTTATGATAAAAAAGAAAAACTACTGTATTAAGTGTTCATATTGATTTTAAGATGTATTTCAATTTGAAAACACTAAAATATATGCTGGGAGGTGGAGAGAAGCACTTATTAGAATTTGGGAAATAATCTATAATAAAAATGTGTTAGAATTGGCTTGGTTTATGATTTTGAAATTAGATTGTTCATTGAGAATTTATGGTCTGTAATTAGAAGTCACCACCATTTGTTGGATAATGCTCCAAAGAAAGCAGCCTGAAAACTATTAGATCACACTGAATTATAACTGAGTAGATAATTGAAAGGATGGAAGGTTATCTTTTTCAGGATATTCTTTTGTATCTGTAGATACAGTGATACAATAAAATACACTCTGTACAAAAAGGCACACTGCTAAGAAAAATCTGAAATAAAATTCTTCAGACACCATAAAAGTTTTTCTTATATCTAAGAGTTATTTACCTAAATCTAGAGTTAATAACTATCTTAACAGATTCTAGAACTTTCTGTCACTACAATATTATTCATCTTAGCCCCTCTGCCATGTGCATTGTGTACATTTTCTTTTGGCTCAATCCTTGTTCAAGTTTCAGATGCCATGTTCTTCATAAAGCGACAATGCTTTGTCTACCTATCCACCAGCACCTTTGAAAAAATGTTAAAAGATACAAACAGATGATTGCATCACTATTTAAATGTTTCCGAAAGATGAAATTCTACACAATCTCTCGCCATAAACTACTTCTGTTCTCACTATCCTTCATCACAGTAAGCGGTCAAATACAGAAGTATATCCTTTTTGTCTGACAATAAATAAAATTCAGTACAATTAACCAAATACCACATTTAGCCAATAAATGGCACTTACTCATTGCCTAAGCGATATGTGGGAGCCTGGACTAGATGGAATGCCCACTTCCTTAAGAGGCTGCCCAAATCACCAAAAGGAGAACACTGTTAAGAGTTAGCAACATGGTTTTTCACAGGAACCATTTGTTGTGTGTCTGTTAACCAGACATGTTTTTTAGGTTAATTTATTCATATTTTATATGTGTCTTTGCTTGCATGTATATATGTGTACCACGTGCGTGCCTGGTAGTCACAGAGATCAGGAGAAAGGATTAGATCCCCTGCAAGTGCAACTTTGGGTGGTTGTCGGGGACCATGAGGATGCTGGAAACCAAACCTAAGACCACAGCAACAGCCACATGGACTCTTCACCTCTGAGCAATCATCCTAGCTCCTAACCAACAACTACCATTTCTATCCATCTAAAACTCCTTAGATACAGAAACACAGAACTTAATATTATGTACATTATAATACATCAAGGTTGCTTACCTACAACTTTAATGTATTAAACTTTGTCTTATACTGAAAAGTAAAAAAACAACAACAACAAAAAACCAAACCAAACCAACCAACCAAACAAACAAACAAAAAACCAAAAAACCTACTTCTAGAAGAGAACTTTATGAGTATTGGCACTTATAATCTTATCTTTATTATTTTCAAAGAAGGAAAGTGAAGGAAGATGTTTTCTATTTGGCTTATATGATTAATGGCATTATGCAAAGTTTTAACATATGTTTTATTTTTGGGTGCTATTTGTACATGATCAATGTACACAACTGACAATTCAGAGGATTAAAAACCTTCTTAAGTCACTCATTTAGCCATACATAAATTCTCCTACATATTAAAGTAGTAGTAGGGAGATGAGTGTTAAGGATGCTCTACAGCCTAAAGAGCTGACTCAGAGTCAACGATATGCAGTTGTGTTGTTAGTTGAAGTGGATTTTATTTTCCATAGCTGTGAAAGACACTGAACATTTTTATATCAATTTTTAAATACATAAAGCCATTTTAAATGGAGTTTGGAAAGCCATTACTAAGAGGCATTCATTATATGTTTTAAATAAATTAAGATGAGTTTATTAATATAATTCCACCTGCAGGCTTTATAACAAATGAAATATAGAATATTTTAAGGTAATTTGGGCTATCACATAAATAGTTGAAAAGCAATAGATTATGCTACAATTCATTAAACTTGCAACACATGAATGTAATAAATGTGGTGTAATAATACTTATATCAAGGTAGATATAACCACTTCTATTTAGTCAAGATGAAAGATACAGGAGACTGTCCATAACTAATTATATGAGCAATAATTTGCACAGTTTCTTAGCCCCTCCATGGTATCGTGTCTTCTAATGTTGGTGGTCTCAACATACTCAGTAGGAAAACACCACTCTCCTGTGGAGGAAATCAAACTACTCATAGGAATTTCTAGAAAATGTTAGCGTGCATGTGTGTGTGTGTGTGTGTGTGTGTGTGTGTGTGTGTGTGTGTATGTGTATGGTAACAAACTGACATTTGATCTAAAGTAATGCTCATTAAAGACAAATATAAATGAGAAACTGTTAAGAAAACTTTAGTCCCATCAATAGCCAGAACATGGAAACAGCCTAAGTGTCCCTCAGTAGAAGAATGGACTAAGAAACTGTGGTACATTTACACTATGGAGTATTACTCAGCTATTAAAAACAAGGAATTCCCCGAACTTTGTGGACAAATGGATTGACCTAGAAATTATCATAATGAGTGAGTTCACCCAGAAGCAAAAAGAGACAAACGGTATATACTCACTTATATCAAAACACTAGTCCAAGGGATACGTCCCATGAAAAACTTTACTTACCAAGAAAGTGGGTCAGAGGAAAGGACATCCTATTGAGACTTTAGGCGAGAGTAGCATGGAAGAATGGGGAAATAATAGGACCCACAGGGTCCTGGAAACCTACAAGAAGAACTTTATGACAGGCAGATCTGGGTCCTGGGGTCCTCCTCAAACTAAGGCACCAGCCAAGGAGAAATAGGCAGTAAACTTCGAACCCCTACCAAGACCTAGCCGACGAACACGATATTCTCCACCGTTGAGTGGAGAGTGAGATCTGATTCTCACATGAACTCTGGTGCCCCTTTTCTGACTATGTCTCCTGGATGGGGAGGCCTGGTGGCACTCAGAGGAAGGATAACAAGTTACCAAGAAGAGACTCGATAATCTTAGAGCATATATAGGGGGTGGAAGTCTCCCTCAATCACAGACATAGGGGAGGGGAGAAGGGGGGAAGTGGGAGGGAGGGAAGAATGGGAGGAAACAGGGGAAGGGCTAACAATCAAGATGTAATATGAATAAATTTTAAAAAAAGAAATTAAAAAAAAACAAAATCATTTCATTCCCATCTTTGTGTAGTTCTTATTTGAGACAGGTTCTCGATCTGTCATCTAGGATGATCTAAAACTGCTATTTTTAGCTCAGGCTGTCTTTGAACTCATGATCTGCCATCTTCAACCTTGCAGAGACTGTGATTAAGGCATGCTCACTACAGCTGCAGCCATCTTCTCTTGTAAACTAAGAATGCAGAGCGAGATCAGCGTGGTAAACATGTGCAGCTGACACTGTGAACTTCCCACATTGCCTTTTGCCCAGGATAGACCATGAGAAGTGGTGCTGGTCAGAGTCTCCAGGAAAAATGCAATTATCCTTTAAAAGAGAATGTTCTAGAAGGCATGCAAACTTTTTCCTCACTCTCTTTTGTGTGAGCTATCTTGTATGTGTGTTCTTACCTGCCAGCAAAACCCATTTCTGGCTTGTCACCTTCCAAGCTGCTTTTTTGTGAAGAAGTATAGTATCTCTTCAAATAATAGAAAAGTAAACCCAGTACTTATAAGAAAACTAGTGTAATGAACTTTTTACCCCTTTAAATAACACCAGAAAGCTGGCAGTAGTCATTTCTTAATGGCCTGGAATTTCCATAGAATTAAAAATGAAGCTTTGTTTTCTCTTTCTCATGGACGCAGGTGGGACCATAAACTCTTTCTAGCATGACGCAGTGAACACTCCACAGCCAACATGAGACCATCACTTAAAAAATAAAATAAAGAGCACTAATGAAACAAAGTAACAACTTAAGGGAAAATCTGTTTTGGTTCCAATTACTAACTGGCCTTTGAGGAATTTAAAAATATTTTACCTGGCCTGTGGTTACCTATGGAATAAAAGGAGAAGGTTGTTTTTAAGTTTTAATGAAATTTAATTGGACATTCTTAATAGAAAGTTCATGGTAATGGGAACCGGCTTACAAATGGATCAGACCAGCTGCCTAGAAGGAATCCTGGCCGATGGATGAGCAAACTCTTAGATACAGCACCTATTTGTTGGGTGGTGGAGACAGGCCTCACTTTGTGACACAAAGCCAGTCACTTCCTCTACATGTTCCAAGTATAAAGTCCTGGCCCTTGAAACTTCTGTGACTCAATTCTGTGTTTCTGCTTGTCTAACATGCCAGGTGCCATCCTCAAAGCTGTGACAAGTGGGAGGAATTTGTTCATTTTTGCTTATCTGGTAATTCTTGATAATGACCATGCCCCTTGAAAAGAAAAGCTTAATAAAAAAAACTGAATAAATTCCAACACTAGCATGATGTGAGCATCCTCTGTGATCTTTAGCATGGATAACTCACCCATGAATAAATCTGAGAGATGACTCCTAAAAGATGGTGCATTTCAAATTACACCAATGTCCACTTCCAACATCTTTTTTTTTTTTTTTCAAAAAGATTTCAGCCAAGACTATACTCAGATTTTCCATTTTCTGCAGTGTGCTCATTTTGAAAATGTATTTTCATTTATAGCATTATATATAAAACCTATAAATGACCTGAATAGTATGTGTTCAATACATCTGTAGGATTTTTTTTTTTTCTTACAGTCACAGAATCTTCCTGGAGAGAGAAACGGCAATGAAGTCAGCTCACGCTCTGCACATAACTCAGGTGCCCTCAAATTGTCTAGTCATCAGTTCTCTTCCCTCATAAAGAAGCATAGGTGATCTATCTTTGGCAGCTTCAGATACAAATTCCTCACAAAATGTTGACATTAGTGGATTTTCCAGACAGAAGAACACTCTTAATTTGTGAGAGAGTACAGAGAGAAAAAACTAACGTGAAAAAAAAAAAAAACACATGATTTTTTTTTTAAAGTATGTTTTCTGGACAGCAGGAAAGCAGTCAGTTATTTCTGGATCTCTCATTGCCTAAAAATATCACAGAGCCAAATTCTGCCCTCCGATGATTTTTCTTATGGTTGTTTGAGTCCATATGTTTCAGAAGCTCAATTTGTTTCCTTGTATTTCAAGGTCTAATCATACGGCTATTACATAGGCAGAATCTCCATGAAATTAAATGTGTGTGTGTGTGTGTGTGTGTGTGTGTGTGTGTGTGAAACACTTATCAGAATACTTCCTAAAGCAAAATGTGGTCAAAGACTGTGGAGAATTAGGGTTAGTGGAAAATAAATCGCAGATCCCCAAAACATGTCTGCGTTTGTTAGGTCCTTTTTGTGATGACAATCCTTCCAGTCAGAACATGCCAGGACTTCTGACAGTGCAAACCACAATATGCAGAGAATTTTTATTCATTTCTGTCTGCAAAAAATATTAATAGTGCCCTTCATAATTTCCTTTTTTGGAAAAATATGATTTAAGTGAATAAAACACAAATTTCTACATGAAGATCTATAAAATACGGAAAAATAAAAAAGGGAAATCAGACAGCCAGGGACTCTGCTAAAAACTGTTATTTTGAAAGTCTGGTTGCCAGTTTAATACCATATGGCCATTAGTGGTGCAGGATAGAGTAAAATATTATGTGCTTTTCTGTATAATTAATGAATCTTAAATTCAAGAATTTCAAAGAGAAAGAAAATGACTGTACCACAGGTCAGACATTCCGAAACGTCTCTGAGATGTCACAAATCTTGGAAAGTTTCTAGACACTTGTCTTATTTCCTGTAAAGCTCAATCCATCTTTGAATCAAGAGTACCTGTTTCCTTTTTCAGATAATAAGTGAAAAAAAACCCGCCCCTACATCTGTACAAAATATGTCTATCCTCATTAGATCCATTTTCTCAATTAAATTCAAGTTTCTCTGTCCAAAAGGCATAAATCTGGGTATTGATTTAACTATAAAATCATGAAACTCCCGGTAGTCTTCTAAAACCATTTTACTTGGATGAGCATATAAGCTTTTAAAATATCAAGTTATTCCAGTATTTAATACACATAACTGCTTCCAGAGGACTGAAGGCAGTAAGACACAGCTGCCCATTCCATTGGAAGAATTACAACGAGATTGCTAGCTAGTATCTTACTATTTTCTCTTTTTCTTCCCAAGCACTCGCTTCTATTTTATTCAGCATGAGTTTGATACCTTCCGAACATGAACTGTATCACCAGCAGCCAAAATCAATAACCTATCTAATCAAGGCTCTATAAACTAACAACAGACCCTCGGTGCTCTGTTCCTATAAAATGCAGTTCATTTTAAATCCTTCCTTCCAAAACGGTCTAACTCTAAATTTATTATCCTCTCCTGACAAGGTTAGAGCATTGTCTACCGAAAGTTCTAGAAGACTGTTCTGGGGGAGCAAATCAATTACCTCTTGCAAAGGAAAGACCTCTCTGGGCTCGCCTTGAAATCTTTTTTATTTAGCTTCAATTTTCTTTTGAAAGCAAGGAATCTCCGCCACGAAGCTTTCATGCGGCAACCAGCTACTTCCCTTCAAATAAAAATCATGAGTAAATATTTCATAGACATGTCTCTAGTGTGAATTGCACAATATGAAAAGAAGATGTTAAAGAAATATTTCTCTAAATCATACCAAATGAGAAATATAAACATTTTCCTAAGATCTGTGATGTTTTGAAGTGGAAGCCATAAATTCTCCTTGCATAAAACATCATGTGTGAGTTGGGGGTTTTTTTGTTGTTGTTGGTTTTTTTTTTTTTTTTTTTTTTTTTTTGATAGCCAGAAAGCTGTGGCTGAATAGCCTTCAGTCAATGACTTCATAGTGGGTTTGATACTGAGGTTTATTTTAAGCTTTTTCAAATGATATTTTCCCTCTTCAAACTGAGAAGGATTTTATGCCTTGAGAGATTATTCATAGGTAGCAATGTAAGCAAAGGCAAACTTTATCCAAAATTGCTCTTTTTTCCTTCCCTACCAGATCTCTGACATTAAACACATGCGTGCAAAACCACTTTCCATGAGAGGGGGTTTACTTGTGTGTTTTATTTGTTATATGGGTCTTCCTGCCCAAGTAAATATGAATCTCCTTCAAGAAAACAGAAGTGTATTTCTATCATGTTCCTGTAATTAGCATAAACACAAACAAATGCACAGCTGTGAATCTGGATAGATATGCGCAAACCCAGAAAACAGCTGGAGGAAGCAAGTCAAACACCCAGGATCATGTTGGTGTGAACTGTATATCATTTCTTGGTAAACGACAACCCAAAGCTCCCTTAAGAGCAGTATAAAAAAATTAAGTTTGCTGTAACCGTAACAAACAGGATGTGCGCTAAAAAACTGGTGGGCAAGCAGAAACGAACCCATCGATATAGAACCCCCATAGAATCCTGATGCTGGAAAAGGAGCGCCATAACTGAATATTGATAGGCAAACATTAGTGCTGAGGTTGGCTCCTGATGCTGAGGCTAACAGCATTCTTATCTACAACCATTGATCTCAGGGCCTTGGGTTCTTTTAGGATCTACTGATGGCTCCATATTTCAAAGTGCTAATCTCTTATGCAGCCTTCCTTACTGGCTCCACATCGCTCTCAACAAGTATCAAGACTGGCTTGCATTGAAAACTTACCATGAGCACAGCTAGAAGCATTTGCCTTCTCCTGATGGTATATACCCTCTGTGGGCTGGTTCTCTCTAGAAGGTGCCACTTATTCCCGGCCAGGGCTCCACAGGTTATGAGGAGTTTTGCCAGATGAAGTGAAAGGCAAGTCTTGCTTTGCCTCAGCTTCTCTTTAGCTCACCAAGGGCCAGCCACGCACTCACTTAGGACAGTAAGTTTTAGGAGAGACACTCTGGCTGATTTAAGTTCACTTGTCTGAATCATAACCAAGCCTGCGTCTTTAAACTGTCCAAGTGTCCTAATTCATGCTCTGCCTAAGATCCTCAATGAGGCCTCAACCAAAATATTTCCATCTTTCCCAGAGTGTATCTTAAATGACAGGAGCACTTTCACTTTTCCTTGAAATTGCTTCTGTGAAGGAGGCACTGTTGTCATGATGGTAGCTATTCAACATCCAAAACTATTGTCTTTTCCATATCCACATCGAGTTCAAATATTTTAGCAGCTACTATCATAAGCTGCTGGTGTGATCCTTCGAATTTGTGATGAGGAGGACATCAGCACCGCCTGATGTCACCACAGGCTTCTTCCAGGATGCAGCATATTTCTTAGGCCACCAGTGCAGCCCATAGCTATGAAAGATTTAGCAGCTATATTGCCATAGTACAATCAGAGTTGGTGATCACTGGGGTCTATGATGCCTGTTTGTTCCCCTAGCACTCATTATGTTGACAAGAAAGTTGATGCATTCTGTTGGTCAAAATCATGAGATACAGATCTCCCCATAGATGAAAACAGGCATTTCTACACAGAAGTCAAAGGGGGACTCACTCTGGACAGATGGTTTCCATCTCTCTGGAATCTTCTCAAATGCATCTCCCTAGATCAGAATATTGCCTGCTGGGGTTCAATGTGTCCCTAGCTGTGAAAACCCCAAATCTGCTGCTTTGGGTGAAACACTACATCTCAGCATGTTCATATTTTTATATTTTTATTTGTTTATATTTAACCATACAAGGATGTCTAGTATGAAACTTTATAATTCTCAACAATATTCAAATCACTGACTGCATATATTCTATGATGGGTACCCTACTGTAGTTTGAGTTTTCATTTCTTTAAAACCCCAGTTATGTTATGTGGTTTTTTGTTTTGTTTTGTTTTGTTTTGTTTTAAGCCTGGGTGTGGGATAAGAGGCTACTTCACAGAAGATGATTATGATTTTCTTCATGCACCAGCAGGGCGTAATCTTTGCCAGTTGCAGATAGTTTAATTCTGGGGACTCTGGAGAGGGTATGAATGGGAGAGCCCTGAGAGAGCCTGTAGGGGCTGCTGTTCCCCCTGTTGTTGACCCCACTGCTGTTGACTCATCCTCATGCTGGGTTTGCTATTGTTGGATTGCTGTTTTAGTGAACTGCTGGGTATTCTGACAATGAAGATTGGACTTGCCTCAAGGAACTCTATGTCCCCAGTCAGCAGGAAGTAGCCTACATCCTATACATCCCCTTTCCCTCTATCTTCATTCTCTCCCACCTAGTGTTGAGAGGTAGGAAGGTATTAGGGTGGAATAAGAGTTGAAAATGAAATAGAGGTATAAGAACCCAATAAAATAGATTTTAAAAAAAATACGCCAACACACTATTATATAGCAAATAGCAAATAATTTGTTTCTCTATCAACCTGGCTATTTAGCATTTGTTAACTAAGTATAATTTACAAATATATAAAACTAAACTTACCAATAGGCAGCCATTAACTATCGATGACTACTGAACACACATATATAGCAAGCTCAAATTCAGAACTTGCTGTAAGAATAAAATATGCGCCTGATTTCAAAGACTAATCATTAAAAAGGCTTATACTGACTGCATGAGGACATGGTATTTTAGATATATGGATTAAATGAGTGCAATGTTAAAAACTAATTTTACCCATTATTGTTTTGATGTAGCCAACAGACAGTTTTATATTGCATATATAATTCATTGCAGGATGATGTTATACTGGACAGCACTGATGCAGAAGATAAAAAAACAGAATAAAAACGAAGCAGGAAGGGTCATGACTAGAATTCTGTAAGAGATCTTGATCCACCCACTTCCGGTAGTCCTTCTGCTGAAGGGTGGGAACCTACGGAGATGATTCATGCATGAACTTTGGACTTTGGTGATTCAGAATTTACTGAATGTTGGTTCTAGTTAAGTGTGATAGCTGATCTTGATTGTCCACTTAATGGGAACTGGGCTCAACTGGTGGATTTGCCTCTGAGTGACTCTGACAGTGCCACCAAGGATCAACTGAAGGAGGAAGAGAGGCCCCTTTCAGAAATGACAAGATCTTCCAGTAGGTGGTCCAGATAGAAAGTGGTCCAGGAGATGGCGATGCTCCCTCTATCAACATTCACTTGGTGTTATCAACAGTGCTTCTGCCATCACCGCCACCCTCCACTGTCATCAGATCCCTGCTTGCTTGGCCTTCTTTTTTAATGTATTTTTTATATTTTAGTAATTTATTCATGTTACATCTCAATGGTTATCCCATCCCTTGTATCCTCCCATTCCATGAAAGTCTTCACTTACCAGGAAACTGGGACAGAGGGGAGGATATCCTATTGGGACTCTAGGTGAGAGAAGCATGGGAGAATGGCAAGGTAGAAGGATCCAGAGGGTCCTAGAAACCTACAAGAAGAACATTATGATAGGCAGATTTGGGTCCAGGGGTCACGCTCAAACTATGGCACCAGGTAAGGACAATACAGTCAGTAAATTTCAAACCCCTACCCAGATCTAGCCAATGGACAGGACATTCCCCACAGTTGAGTGGAGAGAGGGGTCTGACTTCCACACGAACTCTGGTGCCCTATATTTGACCACGTCCCCTGGATGGGGAGGCCTGGTGGCATTCAGAGGAAGGATAGCAGGCTACCAAGAAGAGACTTGATACCCTATGACTATATACAGGGGGAGGAAGTCCCCCTCAGTTACAGTTCTTTGGCCTTCTAACATGACATCATTGAGGCCTCCAGCACCAGGTTGGACTGCTGAGAATAACTAGCTTTCTGGATTGGGCCACTACCAGGTTCTTAGTCTCTTGAGCAGGCCAAAGACCATTGATAGACTACCAAGGCCTCAACATGTAAGCCATCCTGATAACAAGATAACACTATCAGTTCTGTTACATTAGAGAAATCTGCCTGATGCAGTAAGTATGTGCAGTCTTGATACTAATAAAATAAGATAACCAGATCCAAATCTGACTTAGTGTAGAGGAAGTATTAGTGTTTAAAGCAGGTTAGACACCTTGACAACATGACATGCTGCATTGAGGAAGTAAGTCTATAACTTTGGCTCTGGGGAGAGTGGCAAATGAAACAAGCAAGAATTTTCCAAGTATATACATGGAAGCATCATCCCCTTCCTTCATGGCAGAGGAATTTCTGACCCTAATAGATCACCTCAACTTTCTGGAAGACAGCATCCTGTACGTTTGCCTGCGTTCCTACATCCCTTCCAGCCGCTCTAACAGAATGTCATAAACTGTGTGGCTAACACACAATGGAAACTTATTTCTTTATATTTCTGTAAGCTCTACAATAAAAGAGACTTTTGAAAGGAAGCTAAGGGGGCTGGAGAGATGGCTCAGAGGTTAAGAGCACCGTCTGTTCTTCCAAAGGTCCTGAGTTCAATTCCCAGGAACCACATCGTAGCTCATAACCATCTATAGTGAGTTCTGGTATGCAGGCACACATTTGGGCAGAATACTGTATAAATAATAAATAAATATGTCTTTTAAAAAAGAAATGAAGCTAAAACAATGAGACAACAATGACATGATATATGTAGACCTGGCTTTGTTCCAAACCCCTCTTCTAAGAATGCACTTAACCATTTGTGGTAAAAAATATATATATATATATATATATATTATATTATTTTATAGATCTGAAAATAGACCCATGGTGTCATTCAAAAACATGTTTGACTCAGAGTGAGATGTCAAGAGAATTTGTTACTGGGCACATTGTGCTTCGCAGACTGGCTTAATTTACAAACCTTGTCTGTGCCCCGACAGGGCATGGGGACATAGGTAAACGTCAGCCTAGTACAGAGGTTCTCATTCTTCCTAATGCTGTGACCCTTTAATACAGCTCCTTAAGTTGTGGTGAACCCTCAGTTATTTTCGTTGCTACTTCATAACTGCAATTTTGATACTCTTATGTAATTAGTTGCACTGTTCTGTAATGTAAACCTCTGTGTTTCCTGATGGTCTTAGGCGACCCCTGTGAAAGCGTTGTTCAACCCCCAAAAGGGATTGCAACCTACCAGGTGAGAACCGCTGGCCAATGGGTTTTACTTTGGTTTCTAGAGCAGCAGAGAAAGGCCTCTGTAGAACCTTCAAATGATCCGGTCTGAAATAGCCACAGGTTCATTAAAATTACCCAAGTCTTTTAAAGCCTCAGAAAGAAAGCTGATGGTTCACCTCTTGCAAACTTGACTGTCATTTACTTCGGAGTGAGTACATTCTCCCCAGCCATGTGCTGGGCATCCTCCACATATCTGCTCACCAGGAGAAGCATGGCACTACCTTTATTATCGAGCAGGACGCAAAGCAGCTGAGAAAAATTAGGCAGTTGGCTCAAAAGGAGAGGTGGTCAGATGCAGAGCTAACATGCCAGCTTCTGTCTGTCTATGCCAGAACCTCAGATCCTCACTACTTATTGCCCCTGGCATGACAGTGTGTGCATTTATGAACATTTAAAATCAGCACACACACTGCAGTGTCAATGCAGCAGTGTCTCCATGAACCAATTTCTTTAATAAAGTCACTTTGGCAGTTCCCCCTCCCCTAAGTCTTCTCTAAGAAAACAGAGTCCATACATTGATGGGGTACAAAGCTAAGTGCTTTGGGAATGCTCACGGTTTTGCTCTGAACCATGAGGTCTAGTCCCAAGTATACCCCATGCTTTGTACCTTAGGAGCTATGAACTGGAAAAAAAAATTCTCAAGGTCATGTTCAGAATTTTCTCCAGCAAAACTCCAACCTCAACTGAGGAATGTCCATAAAAGCTACGTTACTATTTTGCTGTCACTGCCCTTGCTTCCTTTTGTATGTGCTGTCCCCACTCCTGATGCCATCCTAACTGCACACTCATGCCACCACAGGCCAATCCTCCCCATAGACACCTTTCTTTCACCAATATTCTTTCTCCAAAGGCTCGAGGTCTCTAAATTGTCTTCTCAGAATCAATGAGATTAAATTTCAAATGCGATCTGGTATTCACAAGTCTTGCAAAACAATGCTCAGGGAGAGAACAAGTCTTCTACATGCAGGCAGAACTGAGCTCATGGTAGTCTAAGTTAGATTGTGCAAAATTAAAATTTGTCCTGTAATCACTAAGACAATCACCAAAATAAAGAGAAAATATATCAAAACTAAAAGAAAAGGTAACTTGAATTTTATAGTTAAAAAAAAACACACACACCAAACACAAGACAGCAATGAACAAAGTAAAGATGACAGGAGATATACAAGAAGCAAACAGCAACACCGAAGAAGTAAATCCCACTATGTCAAAAGCTACATTAAGTGAGAACAAGACATCTAGTCAGAAGACAGTCAGAACGGAAAGATGTTGCGGCAGTTAAGAGCGCTAACTACTGTTTCAGAAGACCCGAGTTCTGTTCCCAGCACCCACATGGTGGCTTGCAAAGATCTGAAACTCCTGGTCCAGGGGATCTGATGCCCTCTTCTGACTTCCACAAACACCAGAAACACAGATACATGTTGTACATGTACATCCATACAAGGCAGACAATACACACATACACACAGTAAAATAGACAAATCTAAAAGTTAGTCTGGATTATAAAACCAGATATAATTAGATGCTATCTGTGGAAATGTTTTAGATTCAAATATATGAATAAGTAAGTGACAAATATCAAAGTACCTAGAACCATGCGAAATATAATAAAAATTTGACAAGGTATGTAAATATGAGGCAAAATAAACTTTTAAAATATTTTTAAATATTAAAATTCTTTTCTGAGGTGAAATTTCATAACAAGAAAGTAGCTGGTCTAGTCCTCAATGTTTGATCCATAATACCAATCAATTTTACCAGTGAGGCATGTCTGGAATCTCTCCCAACTACAGCACAATATGTGTTACTCCAAATGTACACAGGACAATTTCCAGATCCATCAGGACAATACACTATATCACACAGCTTAATTGAACTGAGCTTATACAAATCATGCATTCTGATCAAAATTGGTCTGAATTAAACTGAAAAACTACAGAATAAAATTGTGCAGTCTGGAATTATGTAGAAACTAAACAGCAGATTTATAAATAACCCATACTTGAGAAAAAAATACATGCAGAAATGAGAGTAAAATCATGATACAACACACTAGCATGAGTAGTTTTCAGATAAAGAGATCCTTGGAGGAAAACTGTTTTAAATGACAAGGTGAAAAGTCTAAAGCAATTACCTGATCTTTTATAGCGTGATCATGGAGAGGAAGAAGGAAGCAAGGCCAAGGCAAATGGGGAAGCTGATTCTGGGAACTGACTGAATGTAGCAGCGGCGTCCAGGAACAACGTACAAAGCATGTCCTCTTTGGTGGGGTAAGGATGAAGAACACCCTCCAAGACAGGAATGCAGAGCCAGTGCAACCAGGAAGGAAAGAAGGTAAAAATCACCTGCAGTGAAGTAGAACAGTCATTACCTACAGCTGGGATGAGGCAACATGTGGCAATTCTCAAGGACAACAACAAACAGAATAAGCAGAGGCTGGGAAATCACAGGATTGAAGGCCAATATACAAAACCAACGACTTCTAAACACGATCATAACAACGACCCAAAAGTGAAATTAAAACTGCCTTTCATAATAGCAATAAGAATGTATAAACTTAGGAATAACTTTAACCAACTGTAGATACGTTCACTTAAATGTATAAATTCTGTTGAGGAAAAAAATGAGAAATAAATCTAAAGGCATGGCATACTCATGGTTTGTAATATTGTTGTACTATTGAGCTGGTGACTATCTCAAAGTTTATCTGTGACTTCAGTGCAGTCTTTTAAACTTTCTGGTTGGTTTTGATTCAGATAGGATATGATGCCTTGTTTGTTTTGTTTGTTTCCTTCATAAACCAAAATTCCAATCATTGTTTCTATATGAAAGAAATTACTTTCAGGGTAAAATGTTATTTTTCCTCATGACTTCAGAAGTTTCACTCCAATCATTTTATACAAGATTTAATGTACATATAAGTCCATTAAAATAGGCTTTTTTTTACATTTTTGTTTTAATAAGAAGAGACTTGATGTCCTATGAGCATTTTTTTTAAGTTTTAAAAATACAAAATCTGATTTCACCCCACCTTGGACACAAACACTCTAGGGGCATACGAGTGTGGCTCAGAAGTCAGTGTGGCTCTGATATGACTCCACTTACCAGCTCTGTGACTTAAGCCAATGATATATACTTCTCTGATCTTTCTTATATCTATCCAGGACACATAGTTAATAGTGTCTGTTTGTAAAACCATCACTAGGGTTAAAAAGAAGAGGACATGGACCAGTGAGATGGCTCAGTGGGTAAGAATGCTTGCCACCAAGCCTCACGACCCGAGAGCAATCCCTGGGACCTATATGGTGGAAGAAGAGAACCAGCTTCCTTAAGTTGTCCTCTGACTTCACACTAATACCATGCAATATGCTGATACTATCTCTCTCTCCTCTTCTCTCTCTCTCTCTCTCTCTCTCTCTCTCTCTCTCTCTCTCTCTCTCTCTTTCTCTCTCTTTCTCTCTCTCTCCCCACACACACGTGCGCGCGCATGCGCGCGCACACACACACACACTTAATTAAGAAAAGAAAACTTATGGGGCTGGAGAGATGGCTCAGCGGTCAAGGGTACTGACTGCTCTTCCAAAGGACTTGGGTTCAATTCCCAGCAACCACATGGCAGCTCACAACTGTCTGTAACTCCAAGATCTGATACCCTCACACAGACATACATGCAGGCAAAAACACCAATGCACATACAATAAAAATAAATAAATTACTTTTAAAAAAAAAGAATAAAGAAAAGAAAAGAGGACTTGCAAAGGTTGGTCCCCAATCCCAGGCCTATAATCGAGAGGCATAATTTCAATTATTCCTTGGCTTCATACTGATTTCCATTCTACCAGTTTTGGTTAAATTACCACCTGCAATGAATCCTTGTCCCATATAGGGTCGTTTTCTTCCCTAAAAGTCTCCATCCTCCATCTCTCTGTTCCAGCAAAGGTGTGTATTTTGATTCCCACTCTATAGCTATCCCACCCACCTGAGGCCAGGTAGACACCAATTCACAGACCCCCCGCTCTAATCAGCTAAGGTGGAGTGTCTAAATCCTTCGATCTTGTCATCCCAAAAGTCAAGTTGGTCAGTGATTCCACAGTTATTCGCTCCTTCAACTACATAAAAAATCTTTGAGGTCTTTTCATCAGTCAGCATTCCAGGATTACGAGAAAAAAAAAATAAATGAAAATGTTTCAGAAAAATGGAAAGATCCCAAACACATTGAAAATATGCGTAAAGGGTTGGTTAGATCTTGGTCTCCTGGACAATGAAACACAAATATTACTTTCTCTGCTGAAAGTTGTAAGTGCCTCTGCAGAAATGAGGCAGGGTAGGAAGCTATGGGACCCAGAGGGAAAGGGTGTCCTCACCTTAGAGACTGAAGGAAGCTTCTCACCAACTGAAAATCCAAAGTCTCATCATAACTAATAATGTTTGCAATAAAGCCTTTGAAGGTAAAGTTGATATTATTTTTATAGAGAGATGTTTTATGTTGAAGTCACAAAGACTGAGGTTGAAGCCCTGAACATTTACGACTTGGGGGAGGGCCTCTTTTCCAGTTTCCTGAGAATCTCAAACAAGGCTTTATTTTGGTTACTTTAAAGTTCTCCTGTCTTCCTCTGTCTCTGTGGGCTTCATTTTCCTCAACAGGTGCAGTCCTGTCAGATGCCCCTCAACAACCATTGAGGATCCTTAGCAACCTTTGGGAGATAGTAACTCTAAACCCCAAAATCCTGTATAAGACTATCATAAAAACCAATTGTGACTCTCCTGTGAGGAACCCCCATCTCTGAGCTTCTTTCCGATGATCTCCTTTTGTCTCCGTCCTCATGCTTAAGGGTATATTAAAATATCTTTACTTTGCCCCAACTCTGCCACATAAACAATCCAGTCTTAAAAATTCTTTGCTTCAAACCATGGTTTGGCCTGAAAGTTGAGGCCCCTGGAAATCTAGCAGGACTCTTCAGGCTGCTGATGACAGCTAGAACCGGTGCCTGGATCCCAAAACAGTTACAGGAAAGCTCAATAAAGCCGGTCAACTATGCAAGTGGTAAAGGAACCTTGTACACTTGTTCCCGAACTCTCACCTCACTGTGTGAATGCTCATAGAGCTTTTGTGAATGAGGCAATGGACAGCTATCATCTCCGCCTTGAGTGACAACTTAGCAATCCTCCATAAAAATAGAAGACTACACTGAAGGAAATGTTCTTCTTTCAGCTCTTATAATTCTCCCAAATGAAAAAAAAAATCATACATTTCCCAAGAATTTAGACATCCAAATTTCAACCCGAAGACTTGTCTTTATCAGAGGAAATAACTGTTCTTGCTAAGGTTTTTATTCGTCAAACGACTTCTAAATTGCCCCCTTCTTTTACTTCATTACAACGGATAACGGCCTACACCATTCCCCTTCTTGACACTTGGGAGGGGAATCTTCATTCTTCTGCTTCATTTTTCAGTCTTGTCTTTATCAAATACGAGTTATTGAGAGCGCCAATGGGAAGCCCATGGTTGTCCTCCTAGTTGAATGAAAACGATTGGCCCTTTTCCTGGCCTTGCATTATCACTGTGTGCATGACTGACATTGGAAATGAGTCTCTCAAAAATACATCGGGTTCAATACCTGACTTCAAAGATACATTAAGAGAATGAAAAGTTCAGGGCAGGAGAGATGGCTCAGTGATTAATAGTTCACACTACTCTTGCCCAGAACCACGGTTCAGTTTCCAGCACTCACACTGCCAATATAGCTCCAACTTCAAGGGATTCAACACCCTCCTGTGGGTGGGATACTTTGGGCACCTGTATTTGTGTACACAAGCCCAGATACATATACACATAACTAATATAAAAATTTAAAACCATAGAAGAATGGATGAATCTACAGGTAAGAAAAGACTCATCGATTTGGGATTGAGTTCAATATTGTCAATGTGATCACTCCTTTTTTTTCTGGAGGTCTGAATGGATAGCCCTAGCAGAGAGAAGACCTATTCTAGCCCATGACATACAAAAGCAGCCCAGGTTAGCTGATTTCACATTTCCTGTAGTCATCACACAGGGAAGTGACTTTTTCTCTTGCTGGAACTTGAGTCTTTGGACTAGGAGAAAGTCACTGGGGACAGAGGTTTTGTTTTGAGTACCAGCTCCTGATACTTAAAACATAGAACAAATTGCTCATACTCCAAAGTCAAACTCAAAGTCTTCTCCAAAACGGAGTAAGAGTATGTATATATATATATATATATATATATGTATGTATGTATGTATGTATGTGTATATATATATACACACACACAAACCTTGGTTGCTGATCCAATGTAAATGCTTATTAAATATTTATCAAATGCTTCCAAAAAAGGTGCACATTCAATATTTGAGAATTTAACACTTCAGGTTTATTACTGTCCACACCGTGGCTTTCTTGATAAGCTCTCCTTTTCCATTTATCCTCAGCAAGAACTGGATTAAAAAAAAAACAGATTAGGGTTTTTTTTTTTTGGAATAGAGAAAGAGAGAGAGGATGATTTACAAAGATACCAAAACTGAAAAGATATTTCTTGATCATCTTCTATGTTATTATAGCAGAATATGAGAGGGACGGAGAGAAAGAAAGCTTCATTACTGCCAAAGTCAATTTGACTCTTGCAAACCTAATTAAACATGTCTGAGGCTTTAAGATATATCATCCCCAGATAACAGCACATTGTGAAGTTCTTCATCTTATTAAGAGCTTGCATTAATGCTTCTTCAACATAAATTGTAGACCCAGACAGGTGCTATTTGAGAAAGCTCACAATAGGAATGACCTAAATTAGGGTGACAGAGGCAGAAGACGGATAGCTGGTGCCTGTCTCTGTCAGAAGAAGGATGGGGATTCCATCTGCCATTATGGCCCAATTCTAGGGTGCTAACATTGACTTCTGACAAAGCTCCCTTCCTCAGCCTTTAGGCTTCCCTACAGTTCTACATCAGCAAAAGGGTTTTCATTCTCAGGAGAAATAAACCCAACCCCAGGGTCATGATGTCAATATGGAAAGTCCCTTACAGCCCCCTGAAATGCCATATTTTACTAATGAAAAACATGAGGTCTGCATCTGTAACACATCTGAGGTTATAAGCACTTATGCCTACTATAGTGTTTTGGCAGAAAAGAAAGCTAATATAAATAAGTTATTGATCTGAATTGATTTAACCATAAAAGATACATGAACTTTTAAAAAATTAACATGGCGTTTTATTGGCTGGTCTTATTAGTCCAGGCCATCCACACTTAGCAGGACTACCCTAAAACACCTCTGCGCTTCATGCCAGCTTCTACACTTTCTTGCCTGAGGGCAAGACTTTAATTCTTGCTTAGGGTGCTCCTTCTCCATGAGATCAAAGTTGACAAAGACAAAATACCCCGATGAGAATCCACAAGACAAGCAGAAAGCAGGAAGTTTAGCAGATTAGCCCCCTCACAATAAGCTCTGCCCTTTAGAGTTCCTTTGAGCTATGTCCTCCATGGCTAACTAAAAGACAAAGCTCTTTGTGAAGACAAATGTCCAAAGCCATTCACTTCAGGCTCCCTGGGTTCCAGCCTAGAGTTCTTAACTTGAGTGCACACTGGCGTGCTTTGGGGAATTTTAAACACCATGAGTGTTCAGTCTCTAGCTCTGAGTCCCTGAGTGATGAGAAAGACAAACGAATGCAGAACTGAAGAGCGCAGTGTCTGGAAGCAAACTTGGCTTCATCTCTAACAGATCTTCCTGGGCTTCGATTTACTCTCTGTTAAAAAGAAAACAATAGGCTACCTTGGAGTGAATATTGTGAGTAATAGTGCATGAATGCACACAGCACAGAGAATCAAGCCTGTCACATGGTCACAGTGCTACTGATAGTAGAGTGGTGATTGTGATTACAAGACAGGAACACTTGACCATATACAGCAGTGATTTATATAAAGGAATCAGTATGTGTTTCTGGTCTAAATTTATTTGCATTCTTCTCCTACAACTGCACTAAAATGGAAGCCAGTTTCAAGAAGCGGTTGAGTATTAAAGGAGCCTTTACTACTAGCATGAAATATCATTTAAAAATACAGCAAGGTGGATAAAATTCCAAGACAGTGTGTAGGCTCAATTTTCTTAAATATATTTTATTACTAACTTAATTGAGAGCACCTCACTTATAACCCGACTAACCTAAACAATAGAAAAAGGAGATTAAAGAGTACAATAACGAAACCATAAGGATATCAGTTCTGAGGAACAATTCTCCTGGAGTAATCAGCAGGATTTCTTCTGCTGGAACCTGGAGCAACCAGAACCCAGAACCTCAGCAGGAGCCGGAGCCCCGAAGCCTTCACTAGAGCAGTTCTCTCTAGGAACGTCTCGAAGTGGAGAGATGAACAGCCAAAAACTATCCCAAGTCTCCAAAGGTCCCACCTCTTGTTTTTTGGCTCACATTTATACCGCTTGTCAGAATTTGTTCAACAGTGTGCTGAGGGAAAGAAGTCGTACACAGAACAATGAACATCACACAGTTCTGTTTATATGAGGCACCTGAGAGTCAGGTTCAGAACAAATAACTAGCTTTTTTTTCTGCACCATGTTAAACATCTGAGTCTGCATGCTCCTAAGAAGAGAAGGGGTTGAAGAGATGACTCTGAGAGTAACATTCTTCTGTGCAAACTTGACCACGTGAGTTGAGTTCCCATACATACATTCATATGAGAGGAGGAGAAGACACACGTGATCCCAGGGTACCCCTCCAGACTCGCCAGAAGCCCAAAGGAAAGCTAGCCTGGAACACACAGCAGTGAACAAGAGAGGCTCTGCCATGATAAAAATTAAAAAACAAGGATTGATACCCACGATTGTCCTCTGACCTACAAACACACACACACACACACACACACACACACACACACACACACACAGAGAGAGAGAGAGAGAGAGAGAGAGAGAGAGAGAGAGAGAGAGACAGACAGACAGACAGACAGACAGACAGACAGACAGACAGACAGACAGAGAGAGACAGACACAGAGAGACACAGAGAGACACAGAGAGACACAGAGACACAGAGACAGAGACACAGAGAGACAGCCAGAGACAGATACAAGACAGACAGAAAGATAGATAAACACAAATCACCACTTCACAGTTGTAAAGGTTGACTGCCCAACAGCTGGCTAAGGCTTCTGCCAATCTCCCTTTATTATATCACCTCACTGCAAATGACATCATAATGGCAAAGGAGCATGCAAGAGAGGAAAATCAGACAGGAACCCAAAGAGGCTGGAGCTAGAGCAGTGACCAGACTTGTGCTTCTTATAGCAAACCTCTAAGACTTCCGTGGGAGTCTTCCTCGCTGCAGGCAGTGCCCTCCAGGACACAACCTCCAACTAGGCCTCACCTGTCATCAGTCCTGCCAATCCCCCAGGACATGCTGCCAAGGGAATATATTCAAACCATATCCAAATCAGAGCATCCTAGGCCCAACAGTTTGGCAAGAGGAATCTCCAAAGACAGGTGGTAGTGATAGTCACATAATAGCTTGAAAGTACTGCTGTTTGATTATTGAAATGTTGCTGTACTGCACACTTAAAATGTTTAAATTGTCTTTTATATTAGACATGTTGCTGCAATATAGGAATGTCTAAAAATCATAGAACTATGGAATATGTTTAAATGTGGTATTCCCTAATTACAAGATTATATTCAAAGTATTAAAAATCCCTTTGAATTCTCTTTATTGTCCTCAGATTATATATACATAGACATCTTTTATATGCCATTTTTTGACAAATACAGTGCAAAATTGATCTTCTAAAAAATATACACCACTGCAGTGAAGGGGCAGTAGAAAGCACCTTAAAATTTTCAGAGCCCCCCCTCAAATGGAAAATTCTATGCATTAATAGGTAAACTCTGAATGACATTGCCAAGTTGCTATAGACTTGACGTTTGATTGATGCTGTGACAGCTTCTGCAAACCTTATACACTGTCAGTGCTGCCATATTAAGAACAGTTCCTGACTTTGTAAAGTCATTTTTAAGAAGTAACTTGAGGGTGAAGATTAGAAAATACCTCATTGACATCCCAAGGGCACTTACATTGAAAGAATAATGTTCCTCACTTTGGGGCCATTTCCTTGGGAGAAAATAGATATATATGTGTGTTTGTGTCACACATATATACATTCTATTGTCCCTAGAAGGTGTATCCCTTCTAGGGACAATGTGTTGGCTGTATGAGTCCTTGAGATTCATTAACGGGCCAATGGAATGCCGACTCCGCATTCATTTACGCACTGTGTGAGACACTTCTAGTGAAATTCAATTGTGACTATGAATGCTTCCGACCAGATACAATTTTAACATTTTCTGCCACTGGAGTGGGAAGACCAAATAGCTATTGCGAATTCACATTTCCCTTCTCCAATTGATTGTGGTACTCCCCTTGGAATGCCCCGTGCAACAACAGTGCTACCTTTCCAATTCATTTTCATGGGAAGAAGCCGAAACATGAAGCAGTACCTTCTCCCCTCCCAGTCACCGTGTTCCCCTAAGGGTATTTTTGTGTGAGAGGAAGCCACTGGGTAACAGACTGATAGCTTTTTGTCTTCCAAAGCTCATTGACTAAGAAAATAATACACATAAAAGCAGCCTATTCTAACAATATCCCAAGGGGGACACAGTCTATTGCCACCCACTTTTAGTGATGGTGACAGAGAGGGCTAGAGAATAATCCACCTTGGGGGCTACAAAGGATACCAAGCCAGTTCTGTGTATTTTGATGAAGAAAAAGTGGGGGGGGGGGATCATGAACGCTACCTAGCAAGAGATTTCAGGAGAAGGCACCCACTGTCGACTCTGATTAGGTAAGAGTTAGAAATGAGCTCAGCAGGTAATAGCTTTTCATTGAATTTGTACATTGCTTTGCTAAATGAAAATACAAAAATGAAAGGGGCTCAAAATAGCATTTTGCTACTGGGAAAGCACAACCTGTCCAGACTTTTGGGGAGAGTCAGAGCTTACAATCGTACACTTGAAATTATGTCTTTAAATCTTCTTTTCAATTGCTAGATGACATTTATTTCTTAATAATGCTCTGTGGCGAGCATTCTGTTTCAATACAGGAATAATTTCAAATCTGAAGTGTAAACATATTTCTGTATCAGGTTCCATAATTGTATCTTACTTCATAAATGTTATCATTTGAACCTGCACAAATGCAATATAATTAGGAAAAAGTAAAAAGCAACATGGATTTTTATTTCTGTTTACAATTTTATAAACATGGTTGAGCTTTTCCTTTTAATGTCATTACATCCAGCTGTAAAACATCCTTAGCACTATTTTTAATAATCTGATTTCATTTAAGATTGCTTCCTTCCTCCGTGTACTTATTCCTTAAAAAAAAAAATAACGTGGTGTTTTAAAAAATGTGAATCCATTTTAGCAGAGAAACGGTTGAGTCACGTGCTGAAAGATGAAAATTCTAGTGCTCTGAGTTTAAAATAGCAATAATGGTAGGAAATAAAACTGGTTACAGGGGAAAAAAAGAAACCATTTACTTCAGTCAATGGCAGGGTTAAAAGTAACTTTTGCCTTCCATTTTTCTTATTTTGAATTTTCATGTTGAAAAAATGTAAATGCTTAAATGTGTTCACTGCTCTATCATTTACCAAATAAATGTCTTAAAGCTTATTCATTTTCCAAGGTACACCATCCAGACAGAAGTAGGCCATGTCATAGTTGAGAATGAGAAAGTCCTTAGATACAGAAGCAGAACAAGGTGGTAAGCATGTTGCCTCTGAACCTGAAAAGAACTAATGACCATCATGTTGGGATGCTCAAGATTGTCAACTTGGAAGGATCTAGATTCATTATGCGGCAAGGCTCTGGTCATGCGTGTGAAGGAGCCTCTGGATTGACTTAAGTGTGACTTTAAGTCCTTCTCTAAATATGGTTAGTACCATTCCTGGTCCCAGGCTGAGTAAAAAGGAGAACGCAACCTGAACCCCAGCATTCATCACTCTCTTTGTTTCCTGACTCTACTTGCAATGTGACTAGCCACTGCACACTCTTGTTTCCATGTTTCTGTACCATGCTGGACCTCATACTGTGAACCAAACAAACCCTTCCTTCCTAAGTTGTTTTTTTTTTTTTCAGTTATTTTACCACATCAAGAAGTAGAGTAACCAATGCAATTGTTCTTGTGAGAATCCAATTTGGACCTTAACTCTTAATAAGTTGTGTCTCTCTACTCTGGAAGATGCAGTCACTCCTAGCACCAGCTTTGTGCAGAAGCACAGAACCAAGTGTGTGGAGCAGGGACCTCAGCGGAGTGACTGTCTCAGAGAGAGAGAGAGCAGCTCAACAGCATCATTGATTGTTAGATGCCTGAAGACCAGCCCCAGAGGGTCTTGTCTTCCACCCTCCAACCCCCATGCCCCAGCTGCCAGGTTTTTAATGTTTTAGCATTGTATATGGTAGCTTCCTCCTGTTCTGTTAGCTTTTTCTGAGTCCAGTTTTCTCGTTTTTCTATCTGAGACATCTTACCTCTGTTTGGCCATATCCTTCTGTCTCTCTCCTGAGAGACTGAAGCTGGGCGTGTTTTCATGACTAGATACTGTTAGCTCTAACCTACTGTGTACACAACAAACAGGAACCATTTCTTCTATCCATGTAGCTGTTCATTTAATAGTACAGAACGTCCCGTTTCCGATTCTAATCTGACTCAAGAAATTAAAACATTGATTCACACAGTTCTGTGTCCTTAGAGGTGACTTAGGAATGGCCTTCAGAGGGCAAGAACAAGTCACTGGGTCCCTCCCCCGTTTCCCAAGCTTCAGTGTCAGGTAAGCACACAGGTCACTGTCTTGGGGATGTTCTGGAAATAAAGCCTCCTCCTTAGTAAAGCTAAAACACAGGTGTCTGATACAGTTTTCATTCTGTTTAGTCACCCTCCATAGCGACTGCATGGTTCAGTCAAGGGTACAAAACGAAGGCTCATATTTTCCTGGAATAGTAAAAGAACACTGCTAATCTATTACAAATTCAAACATAAGGCATTTGAGGCCAAGTTTGGGAACAAAGCCAAGTGTGGTCCAACTTTTTGAAGCTTTCTTCTTGCTCTATGTTTTGTAGACATTTAACGAACATCCTCCTACCGAAGATCTCAAGAGCTATGTGCCCATACTTGGATGAGAGCTTGTTCTAGTGAAATAATAATCTGATGAGTTGAATGCAAATGAATGAGAAACATACGAGCTGGATTTCCCTTGAAACTCACAGGGATTTAAAAGTTAATGGGGAAAGTGCTGGCAACACACATTTAGACATTTTATTGAAACCGAGCTGCTTGAATAAACATCATACACTCACTAACTCAAAGTGAAAGAGGGTTCACCAGCCCTCAATTATAACAGTACTCCACGTGACGGGGAAGCGTGTCACATTCAAGTTTCAGATGGAAAGCTTCACCTGGCAACCGACTTTGCTTCCAGAAACTTCTGCGGTTGTGTTATAGCAACCCACAGAGACATTAAAACAGGCAGTGACGTTCTCAGCTAAGTCTGGCAAGCATACATGAGACAAGTGGAATTTAAAAACAAGAAAAAGGAGTTGTCCAGAGTGCAGTGATTAAGGTTTGGAGAGGAAGTTAGACTTGAACATATAATTTGGAAAGAACATGGCTTTTTAAATGCAGTTAACTGTTAGCAAATCACATAGGGAACAATGGCCAGAGCTCTGATCTCTCCCTTCAGAACTGGGACTTAAAATTGAGACCCGCTTATACGTGAGACATGGACAGACCTGGGGTGGAACTGTAATTTTTCCAGTGTCTGATGTTTGTATTAAGCTAGACATGGGAAGGGTAGAACTCCTATGACCAGGTGGGACCAATAATCCTGACACCATGAAGTAAAATTCCCAGGGGCTTGAATATTAATGACCTCTGAGATCTTCCAGAGGCCTGCCTTAAACTGTAAGAACAAAATTAACCAGGTGATGGTTGTTAAGCCTAGCATGCGTTAGCCAAACCTTAGCTTGTGTCAGAAGTGGCCAAGGAGAGGGGTGAGCGGCAGTGCCTCAGTGCTTGAGGGTGCTTGTTGCTCGGGCAGAGCAAGAGGTTTCCAGCACTCTCATGGTGTCTCACAACCATCCCTGATTCCACACCCAGGGCCTCCAGTGCCCTCCTCTGACCTCTGTGGGCACCAACCATACACACGGTGCACATATACAGAGTCAGATAAAACATTCATCATATTAAAAAAAAAAACAATATACATTGTCTGGATGTATAACTCATCAAATAATTAATAAAACTTGAAACACAAATGGCTTGACACCTGCCCAAGGCTATTACGATTCAGTAGGTCTGGGATAGAGCCTAATCTTTTCCCTTCTAACAACTTTTTCCCACGTGATTCTTGTTGTTCCAGTGCCCTTTGCGAAAGACTATATGCTCCCAACTTTTGCTCCAATATTAGGTACTTTTCTACGCCCTTCATCACTGACACATCTCCTGCAACAAAGCCACGCCTCTTACTCCTTCCCAAACTATTTAACCAACTGGGGACCAAATATTCAAACATCTGAAGCTGGCCTCTGCCCCTGCCCCCTCCGCCCCTCCCTCCCCTTCTCTTTCAAACCACCATTGGATCCTTAAAAGATTAACTGGCACTGCTGTGTGTGTCTGAACGCTCTTCTAGTTCCTTCACCTGTATGTGATCTCTGTGGCCCCAAGCTGGGGAAAGTGATTCTTCTACCTCGACTCTCAAAATTGTTTTGGGTAGAAAGAAAATTAAAAACTGGTTTTGCTCTTTATATCCTTTACCTATTCATGACAATGTTCAGTATGAAATCTTCTACAGCTACAAAAAGTAATTCTGCCGCCATAGTAATTGGCATTATATTTAATCAATAAATCAATTTGGAAACATTAGCATCTTTATTATGGGATAGAAAGCCATATTGACCTCAACTCTTTCATTCTGATCCACGGACACATGATACGTCTCAGTAATTTATCTTTGATTTCTTTCGTTGGTGTTTTATAACTGTCATCATAGAGATACTAAGTGTGACTTGTCATGTTTCAAGCTAAGAATTTCATTCTAGCCAAGTATTCATATATAGTAATTAATTTTATTTTTATTCTTAGAACTTGGGAGCCTTAGGCAGGTGGATCTTTTGAGTCTGAGACCAGCCTGATCTACACAGTAAATTCCAAGACAGCCAGAGCTACATAGTAAGACCCTGTCTCAAAAATAATAAATAAATGTTTAGTTTCCTAGTTTTCACTGTTAGTGTCTAAAAATGAATTATGTTTGTGCTGCTGGCATATTTCTGACAGACTTACTTATTCCTGTGAATTATCTGAATATTCCATGGGATATTCTATACAGATGATCATAGCATCTGGAAATGAATAAAATTTTGTTTCTACCCTTTCATTATGAGGACCCTTTATTCCTTTTCCCTGTCTGAGAATATAGGCTAGGACTTGCAGTTTGACATTGACTGGGAAAGAGGACTGGTACTTCTCTGTTTCCCTCTAAATTCAAAAGGAAAAGCATCCTTCTGAAGCTAGCACATTGTGATGGCATCCGGGGCTTCTGTAGATTAGCAAGTCAAGGAATTCTCTTCCTTCTCACCAAGCAAAGAGAGCCCATCATAAGTATTGAAATTTGTCAAATCCTTTGCTGCACTGACTGATATTTTTATAGGGATTGATTTAGATAATCATTATGGTAGATTGCATAGATTCTTAAATAATGAAATAGGCCAATAATCATAAATGAATCCCAGATGTCCATTGTATATTTAACTTTACAAATTGTTAGATTGTACTAGCTAATACTTCTGAGGACTTTAAAAAAATCTATGTTTGTGAAAAACATTTTGTCTTTTTTCTTTTGGTACAGTTATTTGCTTTCTTGTTGGCGTAATTCTAATGTCTCCAAATATAGAAAAGATGTGGTTCCTATACTTCATTTTCTGGAAATTATTGGGTATACATTTTATTAGTTATTCAATAAATGCCTCTTACAATCAGGGCAAGGTGCTGCACTCTCTTAATCCCAGCACTTGGAAGGCAGAGGCAATAAATCTCTGTGAGTTCAAGACCAGCCTCATCTACATAGTGAGATCAAGCCCAGAGCCATATAGTATGATAGTATCTCAAAAAGAGAGGAAGAATGAAACAAATAAAAAGATTGAAAACAAAAGAAATGGAAGAGAAAGAAGAAAGAAGGGAAACAGAAGGAAGGGAAGAAGGGAAGGAGGGAGGAAAGGAGGGAGGAAGTCTGATAGAACCAGTTGTGAAATAATTTGGTATAAATATTGATGTCTCAGAAAGTTTTAGCTATGGATTCTATTTCCTCCACTATATAAGGCTGGCGAACTTACTGACTTAGTATTATGTCAGATGTGACAGTTTGCAGACTCTAAAGAAATCTGAGTTACTGCAGTGGTGGTAGCATCTGTTTACTGTCTGCAGTGGTACTCTCATTTCTCCTGTTAAGGGTGTGTGTTTGCTGTTTTTCTTTGTCTGTCTTGTTAAAGGGTCATCACTTATATTGGTATTTTAAAGTAATCAGCCTTCTAGTTTTATTAAATGGTGACAATTATATTTTAAATCTCACTGATTTCTTTCCACCATTTTGTTGTTGTTGTTGTTTCTTTATGGTTAATGTCTAAGTTTTATTTTTCCAGTTTCTCCAAGCAAGAGAGAAGATGATTTCAGAGTTTTATTCTCCATGAGCACATGTGAATGCTGATTGTCAGTTGGTGGACTACACTGCTCAGTTTCCCCTGACCTTGAAGGTTCTCTTAAGTCCTCAGAGCTGGCTGCTCTGTTCTTTAACTGTAGTCATGGATTTGTTTATTTCCCCTTCCATTTGTTGAGTTTGCACTCATGGCTTCTGAAGTTCTTTGGTTAGCAGAAAATTTATGACAGTGGGTAAAGGGAGGGTCTTATACACAAGACCTGAAGAGATTTGGCTTCACTGCATCCATCCTGGCAAAGCAGAGAGAGGGGGCAGCTAGAGGAAGTGAGAGACACGGGGCAATAGATTCCAAGACCTCTCCTGTAGCCACCAATGTAAGTAGCTAGAGATGATTAAGCAAAAAGGAATATGGCCAGATTATTCTTCTGAAAGTATTTTTACCAAGGACACTGCAATGGAGATCAGGTTTCCTTAGAAAGCAACATGAACTTGAAATATATACATTCTTACATATAGACTGAAATTCTAACTTACTTGAGAATGAAGAGGTGGCAGCATCACCAGGAATGTGTTTTATTAATCTAGGTCAAAAAGACTCTTACAAAGAAAAGGACCTTGTACATGCACACATGGCCACACTGGAGCCTCTTGAAATTGCCTCAATATAAGTAGAAAGGAGGGGGATTGTTTTTTATATAGTATTTCAGAATGTCCATTACAGATTTAGCATTAAAAGTTTAATGTAAAGGCCAATTTGCTGCCTGTCCCCGTGAATGGCCTTATTAATAAATAATCCATATTGTTTAATTAGGAAAAATATGGCGAAGACAAAAATGTAAAACATCTTAATAAGATGTCTTTATGAAAGGTCATTGCCCTTTCTAAATGTTTTCTCGTGACACTTCTACACAGGAAAGCTGTTTTTAAATGCACACATGTAGCATCAATACCATCTCCCCAGCAGCTTAAGCATTTCTAAATGTTGTGGTTTGCCTGTGGAGTGACCCTGGGAGGCTTGTGCCCTAATGTGCTGTTCAGAGGTGGGACTCTTGGGAACTGGTGGGTACATGAAAGCCCTGAACTAATCAATGGATTCGTCAGCTGAAGGATTCATATTTTGAAGGCATTAACGGACAGTGGTGGAAAGTAAGAGGTGGGGCCTGTGTGACAGAAGTAGGTCACTGGAGGCATGCCTGAAAGGAAGGTGCCTGTATGTACCCTGAACATACTGTACCCTTCTTTAGGCAACCAGAATTTTGTAGCAATGGGACTCTACACATTGTTATTTCCCATGATTCTCATGTTTAAAGAAGGAAAAGACTGGGCCTGGTACGCACCAGAAGAGAAACTGTGTCCCTGAAAGAGATTTCACAAAGTTTAAACAACTTGATGGGCCACCGTGCAGAAGAGACTAGAGTCAAGATAGTGTCAGCTGAGACCATACCTTGACTGCTTAGGTACACATACATCTTGCCCTCTATTTAAACTTAAACCTCATGACAAGACCCTTAGGACATTTTAAGGGAGCCCTCAGACCTCTTTTTCCCAGTGTATTTTCCCATTGAATGAATCTCCTTTCTCTGTTCTCAGTATTACTTGTGTGTTTAATGGGCCTGTTGGGGACAAGTGGCTCAGCCTAGCTTGTTAGTACGAAAGCCAAACAACTACTCCAGCAACATGTCTTACAACACTGGCCCCCCTACTCTTTCCTCCATCTCTGCCTCCTCCCTGTGGTAGAATGAACCACTTTGCCTGACAAGTTCCCTGCTGTTCTGTTCTGCCTCACACAGAGCCAGACCCACAGAGACTAGTGGCTGTGAGCTGAGACCTCTCACATGTAAAGCAAAAATAAATCTTCTGCCTCTTGAGTATGTGTCAGGCTAGCCTTTGGTATAGTCAGACCCTTTCCCCAAACAAAGTAAATTCAGGCCTTTGTCAGAATTCCAAGTCCAGATATTTGAGGGGAAAGAGAGCTTCTACTCCTGTTGAACACAGAATAGGAAAATCTACTTGCTCTTCGTCCACCATCTTACCTGTTCAGGCATGGATTTGGGGCAGCAAGCACTCAAGCAACAGGTCTAAATATCTGAAGCCCTATTAGTACAACCGGAGAAGAAAAACTTTTTATTAAAAAAAAAAAAAAGCTAAATGCCTCAGTGAATTCAAGTGTTGTAGGCTTCAAGCGGTTCACTGGAAAGGCAGACTGAGATCATTCTGAGTCCTTATCTTTTTTTATTGTCACTTGATCACAATCCCACTAATGAGATGAAGGGCTTCTTCTGTGAAATGAGGACTCAAGCACACTTAAGGTGATTGAACTATGTTTCTTTTATATAGGTGCTTCACAATCTTACTACCTTTATATCCCTTGAGTTTGAAGCAGTGGCAAAGACCCTCTGGTCTTATTCACTAGTGGAAACCTGAGAATTCACACAGCACTTGGCAAAGACATTCGCTGAACGAACAAGAAGGTAACATGCTACTATGAAGACTATTTCAATTTACTCTGAATAAGATTTGGATCTAACATCTTAACCATTGGTTATGGTCAGGGAGACCATTTAACTTTTGAGCTTTAAGTTTCTTTTGAATAAAGTGAGTCCTTTCTGGGCTGTGAAGTCATGAAAATAATATATTTGGAATTATTTGCAAAAGTGTTAGTCAACTTTTTATTACTATAAAAAATACCTTAGGTAATCAACTTAGACAAAGATTATTCTGGATCACAGTTTAGAAGGCCACACCTAGCATATGATTGATTGGCCCCTGTCTTGGGTCATGGTGACAGTATAGCTTGTTTCATTTATAGGAAAAAGACAAAGAAGGAGGAGGAGGAGAGAGGAGAGAGGAGAGAGAAGAAGGAAGAAGGAAGAAGAAGAAGGAAGAAGAAGAAGAAGAAGAAGAAGAAGAAGAAGAAGAAGAAGAAGAAGAAGAAGAACAACAACAACAACAACAACAACAACAACAACAACACAAGAAGGACAAGAACAAGAAGAAGAACAACAAGAAGAAGAAGGACAAGAATAATAAGAAGAACAAGAAGAGAAGGAAGAGGAAAGAAGAGGAAGAGGAAAAGGAGGAGGTGATGGTAGAGAAAGAGGAGGAGGAGGAGGAAGGGGCCAAAGTCTCTCCATCTCCTTTGAAGGTGCTCCCCAAGACTTAAAGGCTTCTCACAAGTCTCTACTTCATAATGGTTCTCCCACATCCCAAAATCAGTACTGTAGCCCCAAATCTTCAACACAATCGGCCTTTCGGGGTGGGGGGGCATGTACAATCGAAAGCATAGCAGCACTCTAACCATAGAGCTTATAGTGTTACTCATGAAACCTGTTACTGTGGTGGTTGTTTTTGCATGGTAAGTTGGATAGATTAAGGGTCGCCTAGAAATAGAACATTATTTCTGGGTGAGTCTCTGAGCTTGTTTCTACAAGAGATGGACACTTGAATCAGTAGAATGAGTAAAGAATACCTCCATTGCCCAATATTAGTGAGCATCATCCAATTTACAGAAGGCCTAACTGGACAAAAGGCATAGAGAAAGAGCATATTCTTCTTGATTGACCTTGAGCAGTTTTGTCCTCCTCTCAGACACTGGCACTCCTGGTTCCTGGACCTTCAAACACAAACTCAAATACCCATAATCCTCTAGCAGTTCTCAAGCCTTCAAGTTCAGGGCGGAACAACATAAAAACAGTTCAAATTTCTCTGAATCACAGATATTGGTACCCTGAGTGGGGGTGCTGCTAAAAATATAGGGGCATCATTGGAGCTAAGTAATGAGTAGAGGCTAGAAGGGTTTAGAATCTCAAGCTAGAAAGAAACATTGTCATGGATGGTCCCAAGAGGAAACTGTGGTGAGCCAAACCCACGAAAAGAGGCTGTAAAGATCATTTAGATCCTAAAGATACATAAATCAACAGAAACAGGATGTGGGAATAACATGAATGGCGAAGTTCACCCTGGTGAGGTCTTATGGAAATGTGGAGTACGTCACATGTGAAGCTTTTCTTGATTACACATAATCAAATGTGAAGCTAGACCAAGGATACAAAAAGGTGTCCACTGGTTACTTTTCTATTGCTGTGAGAAATTACCATAGCTAAAAACAAATTATAGAACAAAGGGGTTTGTTTAAGCTTACAGAGCAGGTGCACTCCCTCATGTTAAGGACAGTATGACTTTGGACTTGAGGCTTTTTAGTTAACACAGGAAATAACTGTATGATAATGAGATGAGCTGAGTATGTCTTGTGTGTGAGAAAAACATGAAGTTTGTGGGGCCAGGGGTAAAATGTAATGCACTGAATAGTTACACCTCTTCCAGATTCAGAGGATGAAGTTTTAATTCCACATGTGATAGAGAAAGAAATGAGTCCTTTAAGAAGTAACCATGCCAAGGTGGAGCTGCCCATCTTCCATTGGAATTCCTGCTCTTGTACATTTGACAGAGGATTAATATCTAGAATACATAAAGAACTCAAAAAAAAAAAAGACTCAGAAAAACAAAGAAGCCATTCAAAAGGGGAGCCTGAGTTGCTGAACAGAGAATCCTCAATAGAAATGAAAATGACTAAGGGATCGTTCAAATGGAGTTCGTTATAAATAGCCATTTGTAGAATACAAATCAAAACAGTTGTGAAAATCACAATGGCAGATATCAAGAAAATCATCTGCCACAAATGCTGGAGGGAGTATGGAGAAAGGGGAAATCTCCTCCACTGTTGTTGGGATTGCAAACGGGTCAGGCCACTCTAGACACCAGTGTGTACAATCCTCGAAAGGCTAAGAATAAATCTACCATATGGACCCAGCTTGGCATGTGCCCAAAGGAGTCCACACCCTGCTTCGCAGATATTTGCTCAGCTGTGTTCATTATTGCTCTAGTCACAATAGCTGGGAAATGGCAACAACCTAAATGCCCTGCAGCTGACAAACGGATAATAAAAATGTGGTACGTACACCCCGTGCAATGCTATGCAGTTATAAGGGAAAATATGAAATCGTGAAGTTCTCAGGTCAATGGATGAAACTTGAAAAGATCATACTGAATGAGGAATCCCAGACCCAGAAAGGCAAACACTGCATGGTCTCTCTCATCTGAGCTCCTTAGCTCCAAATAAACATATAACCTGGAATAACTACAGAAACTTGGAAAGTAAAAAGGGAGCAGACCAGGGAAGGGGAGCAACAGAGAAGGAAATCGCAGGGTGTGAGTTATCTGAAGTGGAAAATGGGAAAAACTCAGGCAGAGGGTTCTAACTAGGGCATGGAGACGGAGATAAATACAAAAGGAATGAAGAGTAAAATAACAAGATACCTGAAAAATTTATAAAATTCATAAAATTACCTACAGCACACATAAATTGGCATACGTGAAAATTTCCCATCTTAGCTGACACTGTTCCATCCAAGAGCCAAAGACGATCTAATAAAAACCCCAACACCGAGCATGAGAAGTCCTCTTTTGAATTGTTTGTCAGTATTGTCTGAGATTCCCAAAACAGTATAGGCTATTGCTGCTGCCTTCGGTTGTCCCCTAGAGGTAGAAGGTCACTTCCCAGTGCTGAAGACATCTTGCACTTCAGAGGCTGTGAGCTGGATCTGACCTGAAAGCTTCCTCCCTGAACAGCTTTCATGGCCCCAGCATGCAAGAACAGAGGTTACCAAGCGACCTTCCCAGCTCTAACGCTTAGGAGCCACACCACGAGCAGCACGCCCTGATAACTCACAGGGTGAGGTAATGGCAGGCATACCTTGCCAGTTCCCTAATTGCCCTTAAGACCGCTCAACAGTAGGGAAGCCACGCCTCGTACTCCAAACCTCCCAATGACCCAGGGCTAGGGAAATCATGGATCTTAGAAGAGAATTTACAACAACCACTTTACTAAATAAGCATAATTCCTAACTGCACTCTATGTATCTGTCCCAATGCTCTCAGATAGGTATAGTCTTCACCCCTCACAAGGAAACTTCTCTTTGCAAAGGACAGATTTCAAGGATTCATTTGAGGTGAGATAGCATATAAACAAATGCACAGGATTGTATCACGATAGTATTTATCTGTCCGCACTGCAATTTATATTTTCCATATTTTTCACATCTAAGTAAATATAATTCATTTAATGTTCCAATTTCTAAAAATATGAATAACATTCTAAGTTCATGAATCACCCTACGTCAGGCAAATTGAAGAATTCATCCCTTAGCTATTGTTAGCCAATCCTTGGCATCAACTATTAAGCAATTATTGAAAAGAACTAATTCATTCTATACGTACTATTCATTCTCTAAACAACATGTGACAGTACAATAAATGAGAGCGATTACAGTTTATGTTTACATCGTTTTGTATCTACTGTACTATGGGAGAATATACATCACGTTGCATATCTAATGTTGCTATTTACATATGATTGGAAGTGAAGAAGGAGAAGCTAGTTTTTCCTTACTCTGTGACAGTTTTTTCTATTCTCAGTTACATATAATGCTTGTGAAACTGGAATAATTATATATATATATATATATATATACACACATATATATCAAAAAGACAAAAAAATTTCACTAGATATACTCAAATAATCTGTGTCAGTCCATTTTAGTCGCTATAATGATATACCTGAGGCTGGGAACTTTACAAAGAAAGGGGGTTCATTTATCTCACAATTCTAGAGGCCTAAGGGCATGTCTTGGTGTCTTTTTAGCTCTGGCTAGCACCTTCTTGGCTGCCACACATTGTGGCATTTGGCATCGTGTTGGGAGCGCAGATAAAGGAGAGATTATATGGTAAAAAGAGAAGTGGGAGAGTGATTAAGGACACAGGCAAGCCCTTTTCAATAACCTCTCAAAAGAATTAACCAGTGTCCCGTGAGGAAAATGTCCATCCCTTCTGAGGGCATTCTGCAGGCTTACTAAGCCACGGAGGCCCACACCGTATTTCACACTCACAGGACCTCTGGAGTGGGAGTGGCTACTGCATCGCTTGCTGCTGTGCATTTAGCTTCATTCCAGTTGGGGTTTCCCTCACTATCGCTTGCTGCCCTTGTATTTATATACATTGAATGTACTGAGATAACAAAGAATAAAAGATCTCAGTCCTTAAGTTGCTATATAAAAGGCGTAGACACTGTTGGTAATTAGCTAGCTACAACACTAAGTTTTAGAATGAGATATAAAAGTGTGCCCAGTGGGTATCATCACAGAAAGGATTTCGTGAACCAAGTCCTCCCTACACAGTCCTACTTCTTAAAAGATTCCACACCATGTTATAATATTGGCATCCAACGACCTCATTAACCTTTGGGGAAGCAACCCCGAGCCACATCAAGACTAGCTACAACCAACTTTGTCACTAAAGTTTTGATATTAATATCCATTTCATCCAAGCAGGCTGTTTCTCATAACTGCAACGATTTGGGGGAGGGGGACAGGTGTACACGGCAGAGCTTAGATCTGAAGAAAGGTGTTGACATAAAATGTTTTCTATCCCTGAAGATACTGGTGCTTGCCTTTGTAGTGTCTCATCTAAGTCACCCTTTAAATGAGTTGATGTGAATAGCTAAACCTTATCTGGGCTCTTGCAATATAATAATACTTCCCAAAATCCTTCACTCTGAACACATTTGATGCAGCTCGTCTCCCAAGTAGGAATTATTCTATTACAGAGCAGGGGTAATTACTCCTCCAAACCTCCAGGCATGCATCCAAAATAAGCCTCTCTTGTCTATAGAGTTTCTACAGATCGGACAACCAGGCCTCATGGTACAGGACTATGAGCCTAACTACCATGTTGGTTGAAAGAGGAGGGTCACAAGTTCAAGACCAGCTTGGGCAACTGAGTGAGCCACTGCTTCCAAGTGTAAAAGGAAAAGCAGGACTGGGGATGCAGCCCAATGATAATGTGCTTATCTGGCAAGCACTCGACTCCCAGTCCTGGGAGTGGGGTAAGGAGTAACAGTAGAGCAGGCATGTTTTATTAGTAATAATATTTTGGTGTATGTAATAGCAGTATGGTATTGGTTCTGTAGCCATAGGATTCATTGTCAGGGATACACAGGTGACAAAGGTCTTGGGTTCTTGATGCATGGATTCCCTCCACAGATCTGCCCTAATGACATGGGAGCTCCCGGCTCCCAGAGTGAGAACACAAAGGAAGAGAAGGCAGAAGCCAGCTATAATACCCTACGTGGCCTACTGTTGGGACTCACACACCCTTGATAACTCGTGGGTCACAGGTCAGCGAGCGGAAGAGGGGCTGGCTACATGCAAGGACCAGGAAGTGAGAACCAGTGGCTGCCGCAGACTATATCTAGTTGCCCCCAAGGTACTTACAGAGATAACCAGGAACTTCACACACACACACATCTCACTGCTAGCCATCTTTACAAATAGAACTCTGGTTAAATTATTTGAATTTTGTACAGAGCTATGCTGTAAGGAAAAAAAAAACCCTCAGTTATATTAAAAGCACACTTAACTATAACTTGTCAAATATTTGACAATCAACAAATCCGTGCTTTTAAAACACCCAGAGAACACAGCATATTTTATACAAGCAAATTACCTATCAGTATAAGCTACATGCTCAAGTGAATAAATACAAGAAGGAAGGTATTAGATGGAGGGAAAAGTGTATTGTAAAGGTGAAGTGCACGAGCTTATTATTTTCCTGACAAAGTCTACTATAGCACAGGAGGACAGAAATCCATTTGGTAAAAAATCAGGTTATTAAACCTAATATATAGGATATCGTGTCAGAAAAGAAATGTGTGTGTGCCTGGAAAAAAAAAAAAAAGACTGGAAGGATGTTACCTTCCTCATTCATCATGTGTGTTTATCTCTGGTGAATAAAGAGAATATGTAACACTTACATCGATGGGGGAAAAGCTCCTACAATGCCCGCTATCTTTTTTTTTTTTTTAATCTGGCTGGCATGGAGGTATTTCTGTTGCCCACATTGCCTTTTGGAAATTTTATTTGCTGCATATAAATCATTCTTCCAAATCCAGAGCATGTCAGACACATGCTTTAGCATTTACTGCTAAGGCCGTTGGAAGCTAATTGTGAGTAGGTGAAATAAGAGAAGAATTTCATTTATATTAACTTACTTTTACGTTCAATGCGGTCAGAGGTAGAGGTTTGCCTCTTTCTGGCCCATAAACTATGGATTGCTATTTTCAAAGTACATCAGCAGCAGTAATAGACACTCCCATTTAGACAGTCACATAATCTTATGAAATATCGACATGATGAAACAATACAACCAAAAGAGAAAAACAGGGCATGCATTTTATTGACAAATAAATGTATGGGCTTAAATTGCTCATAACACCTTTGTACCTGATTGACATGTTATCCAAAAAGTATAGATCGAAGCCTTCTGAGATCAATAATTTCAAAATAATTCTTCAGCAAGGATAAAAATACAAATTCAATCAACTTGGTTTCATATTGGAGTTTGTGCCACCTTGACAGTCACGTTTTATGGCAAACTGTAGTTTAAATTTTATATTCAAACCTTTTTCTGGGTTTTCTTTGAGAATTCACTTTTTAATATATGACACTTCTTGATTCAATTCGAGCTTTATTCACTTCTGGATACTTTGGGAAGATAAATAACTGACATCCTCTGCCATTCATGAGTGACATACTGCCTATAACTTAAGAAAATAAAGCAGGTATCCAGAGATATAGACTTGTTTTAGAAATAAAAATGTATCATATGTATAAGCAATAAAATAACAGTGAGTTAGATATCGTCATAAAATGCTTTCCTATTTTACTGAGAATAAACTACATCTGGTGATATATTGTGAGGGCATATATGTTTAAAGAATCAGAGACTTTCATCGTACTGCTGAATCTAACCGTACACGTTAACTGATATACGTAGCCTTATCGCAGCCTGCAGCTTTTAGGACGCATCCACCCGAAATGATTTCACTCTGTGGCTAAAACATTGTAAATTAGCACAAGCATGATTAAAAGAAAAAGGAAACATGAAAAGCAAAAGTATGTCTGTGTAGCACATAGTAGTTTTTCCCATTCGCAGATTATGGTCTATGTGAGCTTTTTTCATAAACGCGACCCCAGTGATCATTTACCACGTCCTCTCTAGGTCCTGAGAGCTCTTCTTCTACAAGGATTTCATGCATTCTCATAACTCACTGACAAGGCAACAAACACTGTGCACAACCTCCAGGTGAGATCGTGTCAGAATGAAGCCAAAGCCTAGATTCTTAACTCTTTTAGCTCAGGACATTAATTAAACTGTGCATTTAGATCCAAGCAAGGAAATAAATCAGTTCCTCTGTCTACAGTCAACACTCACTCTCGATATACACTAAGTCACTTGCAGACAAAAGTCAGTTGCCCTGTAATTTCATTTATTTCTGAAACTGCATGGAGGCTGTGCCAGATTCCACTGGTAAAAGGATTTGGTCCCACAGGATTGCTCCCACTTCAGGTTGTCAGTCAGAAGCCTAGGCTGCGACCTGCAAAGACCAATTAAAACTTAGATATTCCCAGCAGCCCCTGCCCAGTCACATTGGATTGCTTGCTAAAACGTCTTGTAGCACCTGTAAAGCGATGTATTTACCTTTCCGCATACCTGTAAAAGGATGTAACTCAGGCATAACCAGGTAGAGTTAGTGCCTAGGACAACGTGTATGAGATGTGTAGAGCATCCGGGCTATCGTGTCAGACCAACTCCATTATATAGAAACCCAAAAGCTCTCTGGGCGCTTTCTCTTTGATATTCTATAGAGGCCTCTTTGCACAGTGATGATTGATACTAAAGTATCATCCTTCAGTCAGAAAGTCAACTTCAGCCTCTCTCCCGTGATGACATCCAAGAGCCCTCACTCATAAGTTACCAGCTCTTAGTACACAAAAAGGCATGAGCCATTCAAATACCTTCAAGGTTAAAAGAAATTGTGTGGCATGAAAGAGGGACAGAAAATAACACCTCTTACTATATCACAGTATCACAGGAGACGACATATTTGTTTCTCTCAGTTATTCTCAGATGACATCCGAGAACACACACCAGTCACCTGGTAGCACGCTCCAGGTGCTACGTGGCAACTGTCACATACTTAGGCATGCATGATTCATGATTCCAGTACATGCACTGTAGTGATAAACTCCCAGATGCTCTCATTCAGGCCTGTGGACCATGCACAGTGCCCCCATGGTGTCTCAGCTCTAAGAAAGAAGATGCAGTCATAACTAGTGTTGAACGTCAACTTGATAGAGCCTAGATTTGAGTATGGGATGGGCCTTCTGACATGCCTTTGGAGGATTATCTTGGTTACATTAAGTGAGAAAGGACAACATGCCCAGTTGGCACCATTCCACGGACAGATCCTTAAGAGTTTACAGGGCAAAATGGTGCTGGGCAGCAGCATGCATGCAGCCCAGATTTCTGCTTCCCAGTTGTGGAGGCCGTGTGACCACCTGCTTCAAACTCCTGGCAACCTTGACCTCCCTGCCATTGCAGACTGTATCCTTGAACGGTGAGCCAGAGTTCACCTTTTCTCCTTTAAGTTGCTTTTGTCCAAGAATTTTATGAAAGCAACAGAAAAAGAAACCATGATAGAAACCTTGAGTCCATAGAGTTCTTGGAGACAGAAGACTGGCGTCATAAAGACTTTTCCACTCACGTGCTCCAAGGGTTTCCCTAGCTAGCACCTGAGTGGTCCTAGATGGAGCACATACATCTGGCTCCGCTGTGTGGCTTTAGTTTCCTCAAAACACGTTGACTGCCTTCCATGGCCAAGCGGCAAACTCATACAGCAGCCGCAACACCTTTGGGATACTAACTCCAGAAGCTACCATGGTCACCTACAGTGAATTCTATAGCTTAAGGCAGTCACCCAGTTCCACCCAGTTTCAAGAGGAGGGAATAAGGAAGATGTCATTATCACATTATAAGAATAGCATGCAAGATGGGATGTATATTTGTATGGACAAGTTTGGAAATGCAAGCTGCCACAGTTTGCTTTAGGCCACAGTCATTCCCATCCCTAGCACATGCAAAATCCCTCCCTGAAACCCTCATGTTGATTACAGAATCAGCTCAAAGTCCAGGAACTTGTCATCTGAATCTGGTCCAGGAGCAGATGACACTCCTCGGATACACTTCCTTAGCTCTACCCCCTTAGCTATATCATAGCCATCTTAAGACTGTGAACCAAACAGATTAAAGAATTTCTACTCAAAATGGATCTAACATTCAATACTAGGGCATGCATGGAACTTGTGTAGCATGGTTGTATCTTCAAAATGGGGGCTCTTACCATTCCATAGTTGTAAGGTTCAGCCAGGTATATGCGTCCAGGTCACTGGTGGTTTAGAAATTTGTTTTGTACCATAGCTCATGGTTCCATCCTCTAGTGACAATTTTTTTTTTGTTCATAAACTGAAGGCCATAAAAGCAACTGAGCAGCTTTTCTCAATCTGTTTTCCTTCCATACATTCCTTTGACTTCACTCTCATCTTGTGCTTTTAATTTTGACTTGATACAGTTCCCTTTAAAGGTTTGTGTTTGCCTGACCTTACACAAAAGCAATGGGCACAAATTGCTTTCAGCTATGCCGTTGTCTGTCTTGGCTTTCCTATGGCGCTGACAGGAAATGAAATCCTTAGGATCCTTAATGGCCCTATTGGTTTCAGTTTTGTGAAAGTCTTTAATACAAGGCTTCCTTGTCACCCTGTTCTTAATCTTTATAAAGTGTGTTTCTGACATTAATCTGCATGTAATCTCTACCTGGGATTCATTTTTTAATAGCAGAGTCTGGAATGTGAGATGGGTTTTCTTTGAACTTTGCAGCTCTTGGATTTTCTGTGCTTTCTTTAAATGTCACTCCAAAGTGAAGAAGTTCATGAAGTACATTTCCTGTTTCTCATACTACTGGGGGTGGTGGCAATGGTGGACTTGCAATCATCGCATGATGAGAGTCCTCAGTCTTCAGCTTCTGACTCATTTGCCTAAGACACTTCACCAGGTGTCAGCTGTGACCAGCCTGCCACTACCTTTCTTCCCTTATCCAAACTCTCCATGATGGCATCCAAGTCCCACAAGCAGAGTCTTTATGTGTTTAAAGTTTGCCCAATACCTTGTCCCAAATCAGCTTCCATAAATTTTAGGTTTGGTAGCACTTCAATGATTGTGGTGTCAATATATACTCCTGTCTTTGTAGTTGCCCCCCCAAACTTACCAGCTGAAAGCAAGTATGTATTATGCCCTCAGAATGCATGGCATTTCTGCCATGTCCTAAATTACAAAGTTCATCTGGTTTTGAAAGGATTGTCTTTAATAGATGACCTTGGGGAAACTCAAGATCTACATGCAGAAGGACGAGACAGGGGCTTAGCCTATTCTTTATTCAAGAGGGACTGAAGACTTACGAGTGAGAATGAACCCCCCCCCCAAAAAAAAGAGAACCCTGGAAGAAATACTCCTGCATGCTGACTCAGCAGTCATGGTAGACTTGGGTGGTAAGAACCACTCTAAAACCCTGTCACTAATGGCAGCAATAACTGAGTGGCACTATCTTAAACCAAAATGTTTCTTCACAACAAAAAAATATAAATACGGTGAAAAAAATAGAAGACAGATCAAGAAAAAATAGTGACTCATCCTCTAACTGCTAGAAGTTAATATTAAAGTACATGAGGAGTCCAGACAAGGCAATAGCAAAGCCAAATAATATTAACGCAAAGCAAGCATCTCCTAAGAAACCTTATTGAAATGTTCAAAGAATCTGAGTCAACATTTCTCCAAAGACCTATAAACAGCCATCTACAGAAAAACAAACTCACTATGTCTAATTATCAAGGGAATGCAAATCACAACCACAGTGGGCTATCAGGCCATACATGTTAGTAAAACTATTATCAAAAGACAATAGGTAGATATTCCTGGAGGCACAGCAGAAAAGGAAACCTGTGCACTGATGGTCCAAATGAAAACTGATGCAGCCAACATGAAACAGCATGGAGGTGCCTCAAAAGCATAAAAATGAAACTGTCGTCACACATAGCACAACAAAGTTTCAGTCATCCGTGGCTCATATACAGTGGGATCCCCATAGGACTGTGTCTCCTGGTGACATTGCACTGTCTCAGCTTTTACAAGTACACACTCTGTTGTTCACACACTGACAAAATCACTCAACTGCATTTATCGGAATATATCCTTGTTAAGTGAACTATGACAAGAGCCTAAAACTCAGCAATCTCTCTCCTCAAATTATGTACAAGGGAAAGAAAGTTGGGATCTCATAGCGATGTCTGTAGTGTCTTATTTTTGATATGTTATTCTTAATATATGAGATGCTATCATTTCTTTATCTATTCCTCTATTAACGAACACTTAGGTTGTGTTCCTATCGTGCTTACTATGAGGTGATACAATCCTGTGGGATGATGCTGTGTTTTGTTGTGCTTTTGTGGATGTGTGTGTGTGTGTGTGTGTGTGTGTGTGTGTGTGTGTGTGTGTGTATGCGTGTGTGATGTGTGATAAGTGAACATGTGGAGGTTGGATGTCAACCTTAAGTGCCTTTCCTTGCATTTCAACCTGTTTGAAATAGAGACAGTTGTTATTTTCTACTGTATACACCAGACAAGCTAGCTGGTAAGCTTTGGGAATTTTCCCATTTCTGCTACCCATCTTCCTGAAGGAGTACTTGGATAATAGAGGCATGCTAATAGGCTGGGTTCTTAAGTGTCTTCTGGAGATCTGAACACAGAGCCTCATGTTTATGCAGACATTCCCCCACCCCCAGCATCCAACCATTTCAAAGGGAAGGACAAAGATTCAATCACTTAATCAAACACTGCTTACATCTTATTATAAGAAGGCAGTGTGGAAAAGCACAGCATACACATACAGCCATGCAGGAATGTGTGTGCAGACACAATATGTATATAGCTAATATAAGGGTACAGCTTAAACATGTATTTACTTGGGATTAATTTTCTGTCATACTGAAGTAACATACTAGCTGGGTGCTACCTACCTACAACTGATTTTGGGGGGGTGCATATTTTTAAATCTCAAATCAGCATGACAGAAAGATACAGCACAAACTCATAGATACAGATGAGAAACATGCAACCCAATTCAAATAAATATGAACAGGAGTTATTGTAGGGTTTTTTTTTTTTTTTTTGGTTGATTTGGTTTTTCGAGACCAAGATTCTCTGTGTAGCCCTGGCTGTTCTAGAACTTGCTCTGTAGACCAGGCTGATCTTGAACTCACAGAGATCCACCTGCCTCTGGTTTCTGAGTGCTAGGATTAAAGGCATATGCCACCACCACCCAGCATTTTTTTTATTTTAATAGAAAATATTGATTTATACCAGACCAGGTGTTAAAACTTATAAAAATGTGGGCTTTACATAAACCTTATGAGGTGACTTTTATAATTGAAATTTGCTGTTTGTCTACCCTGCAAAATGGGATTTTCTCAACATTTTTAACTTTTACTTTATTGCACTGCAAGAAACTATTGAGGGTATTGAGGATTATTAATAAACACCATTAGTAATAAGCCGCAATGTTAACTTCACACCCCAAATGTTCCTTGTCCAGCTTCTGATTGGGAGGAATTCCCTGCTTGGCCTGTCAGCTTCGTGCCAGTCCCAAAGCATTCCTTTTCTTGGATAATTAGATATCTAAGGAAAAAGGCAACCTTTCAAATACATTTCTGAAGACCAAAAATTCCTAAAGGAGAAGGGACACAGAAAAGTCACTTAATCATATAAAATCCCATTTCGATCACTAAAGTGCAATTCTGTATCCATTACCAAATTACCTTTAAAACCATGAGATGTTTAAATTAGATACTGGTTCTCTCCTCCAAGATGTTCAGAGATAAAATTGAAAATATACAAAAAACATCTGAGTAGTATTTCTCGTATACATTGATCCTTGAAATTTATTTTTACATTCGTTCCTGACTAGTCTATGTTGGTCAAGTTCCCCAGAAGACTCAAAACTGCAGTCACACATGGCAGAATGAAGTTTAAACAACACAGCCCATATATTCATTGGTCAGCTCATAAGATTCTATTATATAGTGGCATCTGTAGATGTCTTAGTTTTGTGAGTACAAGCTAATGCTCATGAATCACACAGTTTGTAGACTGTTGAGATGAAGTTATTAGTAATGCTCACAGTCTTGGTACTTGATCAGATAAGGCGATGATGGTTTTGGTCTGAGACCAGGTCAAGGTCACAGGAGCACAAATTAATTACTTTTCTCATTGATGTGACCAAATACTTGACAAGCATCAACTTAAGGCTATTGTGGGGGTGGGGGGCGTTAGTCTATTTCTGGCTCATAGTTTGAGGGGATGCAGCCCATCAGTATGGAAGGCATGGCAGAAGGAAGATGTGAGGTGGTTGGTTACATTGCACTGATGGACAGGTGGCAAAGACTAGGATCTACTTCACTCAGTAAAGCTTTAATGGAACCTCTTAATGATTGTACCACCTTCCAAAACAGCACCGCAAGCTGGGAACTAAGTGCTCAAACTCATGGTCCTATAGAGGACATTTTATATTCAAAGCACAGCAGAGCATGTCTGTCATCTCAAAACAGCACAAATCTCTGGATACTGGTAGTGACAGAGGGAAGCCCTCCTACATGGGCTCATTTCAAATGTTTCCTTGGATCTTGGAGGCTTCTGCAGACCTTTCTATGCATTCAACAAGTGACTACAAAAGGTATGGCCCCAGCACCGCATCCATACTGCTGCATTCTTAGCCTTGCATTTCACAGTGTGAACTATGATCATTGAAACATGGATCAAAGTCTCACGTGTGGATGACAAATAGCTATTGTGCCATTTGCCAACAATGACCAGTCAAAGATGTTTCCTTCCTTTCTGTTAATAAAATTAATTTTCCCACAGATTGAGGACTAACATGTCTCTCGCATTTGTTGGGCAATGGACCTCTACCAGCATTCAAATCTGCCTGGAATTAGCTGCATCAACTGAAACCTATGAGTTTTCTCGCAATAAGGTTGCTAGAAAATGTCATTCTCACATTTATGACTCTGACTCTATGAAGCTCATTGCAACTCTTTCGCTGGTGTCTTATTATCTACCCTTGAAGGAAGAATGGAGTGAGAGGTACCTAGATGGTGATGATGATGATGATGATGATGATGATGATGATGACGACGACGACGATGAGATTGAGGTGGTAGTGGTGATAAAGCTTTATACATAAGTGTATTCTTTTTTATCATTTGACCTAAAAATAAATAGTATTTCATAGTATCTTTATTTAGGAAATTGTGGTTTTTTGATCAAGTACTCACAAACATATACGGCAATAAAGCACTGGTCTAGTTTGATCAAAACTCATTATTGTCATTATTTAAAACTCCATTCACATAAGTAAGGCATATGCTATCCATCTTTGACATTTCAAAATGTTTCACTTAACTTTACTTGATTTAAATGTTTTTTTTTCTTTTGCCTCATTCAGATTTTCATGATCAATCTTGCCATAGATTGCAATGAATCCAAATAACAAGGAAATTTTTCAGGTTTTTTAATTAAAAAATTATACAAAACTTTTGGCAGATTCTTTCTCATAATAGATGGCACTTGCAATCTATCTACTGTTCATGCTCTTAGGACGGTGTCTTTAACATCTAGACCTGTAACTGGCAGGCTCTGTAGTCTACAAATACAATCATGGCATGAAAAGATGGCTCCAGCGATAATGTGCTTATCATCCAAGCATGATGACCAGAGTTCAGATCCCCAGCATACACATTTAAAAAGCTAGTTATAGAAGTATGCTTCTGTCATCCCAGCACTGAGGAGGGAGAGACAGGTGGACCCCTGAAGCATTTAGCCAGCCAGCATAGCTAAACTCACTAGCTACAGGTTTAGTGAGAGATCCTTTCTCAAGAGAAAATTTGAAACCTTCCCCACTCCTAAAGACTCAGGGACTTTTGTGGACAAGGGAGAAGAAAGACTGTAAGAGACAGAGATGGTAAACGACTATGAAGAGACAATGTTTTCTGGATACAACACAGCAATTGCACATAGGAACTCATAGCAGTTGTGACAGCATACACGAGACCTGTGCAAATTCAAGCCAGAAAATAATTACAGTATGCAGTAGGAAAGAAATACATGAAGGCTCACTCAGAGCTGAGAATCTACTCACAATTAGTAACTTCTAAGAGAGGGAGTCAGTTTTCTTTGAGGGTATTATTTCTGGTAGGTAGGCCATGCTCCATGGAAGGCTTCATGCCCAAAAATATTTCAGCAGCATAAATTGCGTGTGTTGAGAGAAGGAGAAAGAGGATGAAGGGGAGGAGAGGAGGGAAAGAGTTTTCTCCCTGTGATTATTACTCAGAATTCTGCTTTACAGTCTGGTTCATTATTTGACTCACTGACTTACAGCAATATCTACCTGTAGCCAGATTTTTGGCTACTCTGTGGGGTTCTTTTTCCTAGCTCTCTATACTACTCCTATCCCTTCCAAGCCCCAAATACTAGGTAGTAGAGAAAGAAAGTTAGAGGGAAAAGGGGCATTAATACCATTAGACTACTTCCTGCTGATTAGAGGTGTCAAGTTCCTTGGGGCAGGGTTGATCTTTGTCTTCAGGAAATCTCCAAACAGCAACCACCAATTCAGTAAACAGCAACAAACAGCAGCTAGCAATAACAGCTCCAGCAGCAGCAGCAGCAGCCACCTCTCTTAGGAGTCTGGCATTTATATAACTTCTGAAGAGTCTCCAGAATTCCAAATATAAACTATCATCAGCTGGCAAAATCACACCCCTGCTAGAGCATGAGGTACACCATAGTCAGCTGCTGTGGACAAGCTGAAGCAGCCCCTTATGCCATACCTGTGATTAAAACAAAAACACATTCCCATGACATTTTTGTGTTTTTAAAGAAACCAAAAATTCTTGCTACATCTACTCTGAGCCAAGAACTCAGAATACTGGAGAAAAACAGTGCATTTATCCCATTGTCTCATTTTTATGTGCCTGACTCTATGCTGTTTGCTAGATACAGTAGTGAACTGAACCAAACTTAGTCAAGGAGAAATACAGTCAAGGGATCCCTGGGGTATCCATAAGATAGATTAATATTCAAGAAACCATAGATAAAAGAGATAGTGACTTGTTCAGTGTATTAAGTGAGTAGAAGAGAAAGCTGGGTCTAGATTCAGCCACCCAGTGTATGCCTAATCCTGTTTATATCACTTATTTTTCTCTCGTTAGATAAAATACCATGGCCAAATGCAACCTATGGGAAAAACAGAGGGTTGTTTGTGTGTGTGTGTGTGTGTGTGTGTGTGTGTGTGTGTGTGTGTGTGTGTGTGATTTTTTGTGGGGTTTTTTTTTTTTTTTTTTTTTTTTTTTGGCTTATGATTCCAAAGTAATGGTATCCATAATGGCTGGTGACACATAGTAGTGGTGGTTAGAGCAGGAAGTTGGTTGATCACATTTTATCCACACACAGAAAACAGAGAGCTATAAATCCTCAAAGCCCGCCCCCTAGTGATATACTTCCTCCACCAAGGCGTCTCATTCTAAAGTTTCCACAACCTCACAAATAGCACCAACTGGAAACCAAGTATAAGATACATGAGACCATGGGGGAACTTTCTCATTCAAACCCATTCAAAGGTGTCTTCTGCCACTGAATGCCACATGCTGGGTGGTGATTCCATGCACACAATAATGAGTCCTGCTACCCTCTGGAGGTCAACTTGGAGAAAGAATCTGAAGACCTTTCCATAGCCTGTATGTTTTAACCTTTCTACACTGGCCCCTTCTCTTATCAAGCATGTAGGTCTCTAAGAAGTCATTGGTTCTTTCCCTTAACTTTGGATATTTCTCAAAGACTTCATATCCCATGCCTAGATGGATATAAGCAGCGGCTGTGCCACAGTAAGCATCATTTGAACATTGGTTTCCAGGCTCAGGTGAACCCTGGGATGGCCTGAGAATGCATTAACATCTGTCATAAAAGCACATCTTGTAGACTAGCTCAGCCTAGTCCTTAGTCCTGAAAGTTCAGTGGCATCTTGGAACTTGGTAGAAATACAGAATCTTGGATTCCCTCTCCAAATTTCCCAAATGAGACTGTTCCTGAGGATCCAGAACTCTGTACTCTGCCAAACTTTCTGAGCAGTCGGAGGCAATCATTCATGGGTCTAGAAGGTGGACAACTTTTAAGTGCTTTTAAAGCACTATAGGTTTGAATAGCAGTGAGTTTAGAAACCATAGACAGTATTGTTCACAATCTGCAGGAAGTAAATAAATACTGTACAAAAGGAATATTTGAAATAAACATTCGAGAGAAAAGGGAATACAGAAGTGTGGGGGTGAATTCAAGTTTCATCAGCATGACTATTGATTGGAATATGCCAAAACTGCTTTGGAAAAGAAAAATTAAATATCCTATTTTGTAGCTCAGACAACTATTCCTTAAAGTTTCCTATTTTGAAAGTAAGATAGCTCTTCAACAAATGGTGCTGATCTAACTGGATGTCTACATGTAGAAAAATGCAATCAGACCCCCATTTGTCTCCATGCACAAAACTCAAGTCCAAGTGAATTAAAGACCTCAACATAAAACCAGAGACATTAAATCGGTTAGAGGAAAAAGTGGGGAAGAGCCTGGAACACATTGGCACAGGAGACAACTTCCTGAACAGAACACCAACAGCCCAGGACTTAAGGTCAACAATTAATAAATGGGACCTCATGAGGCTGAGAAGCTTCTGTAAGGCAGGAGACACTGTCAAGAGAACAAAGCGACAGCCTACAGACTGGAAAAAGATCTTCACCAACCCTACATCTGACAAAGGTCTAATATCCAAAATATGTAAATAACTCAAGAAATTACACACCACCAAACCAAATAACCCAATTGAGAAATGGAGCTCAGAACTAAACAGAGAATTCTCAACAGAGGAGTAGCAAATGGCTGAGAAACACTTAAAGAAATGCTCATCCTTGTTAGTCAGCAGAGAAATGCAAGTAAAAATGACACTGAGATTCCATCTTACACCCATCAGAATGGCTAAGTGGGTCAGAGGGGAGGACATCCTATTTGGACTTTAGATGAGAGAAGCATGGAAAAATTGGTAAATAGAAGGATCCAGAGGGTTCTAGAAACCTACAAGAAGAACATTATGACAGGAAGATCTGGATCAGGGGTCCTGCTCAAACTATGGCACCAGTCAAGGACAATACGTGCAGTAAACTTCAAACCCCTACTCAGATCTAGCCAATGGACAGGATATACTCCACAGTTGAGTGGAGAGTGGGGTCTGACTTTCACACGAACTCTGGTGCCCCATATTTGACCATGTCCACTGGATGGGGAGGCCTGGTGGCACTCAGAGGAAGGATAGCAGGCTACCAAGAAGAGACTTGATACTCTATGAACATATACAGGGGGAGAAGGTCCCCCTCAGTCACCATCATAGGGGAAGGGAGTAGGGGGAAATGGGAGGGAGGGAGGAATGGGAGGATACAAGGGATGGGACTACAATTGAGATGTAATATGAATAAATTAATAAAATATTTTTAAAAGAAAGTAAGATAGCTAAAAAGAAAACATGCCTAAGTAAGTTTAAAGTGCTGTTTTGCAGGTGGAGGGACTAGCTTGTTTTCTTCTTTACTTTTAATGTAAGTTGACATGAGTCCTGCTGTAAATGTTCGTGGTATGGTTAAATATTTTTAATAAGCATACCTGCATTCTTAATTACTTTAATAATTAAAAATTAATAGCCCACAAGTAAAAAAAAAGGCCATCAGATTTCTGAATGCATATTGATTGGTATGTATAAAAGTAAAATTGCTGATGGCTAAGACTTAATGATTCCAATTCATTCATCCCCACCACCCAAAGAAGGGGAAAAGGTTAAACTTGTAGGTATTTCTCTTGATGGTAAATCTTCATTGTCGGTGACACCAGATTTAGAATTATCGTGGAGGTTCAGAAATGTTTGATTGAGGTAAGAAGGACCTCCCTAAATGGGAGCAGCCCAGGGCCTCATGGAGTCTGGGTTCCAGACTGAATATAAAGGAGAAAGCAAGTCGAGAACACTCATCCAACTACTGCAGCTTCTTGACTGCAGAAGCAGGTGAGCTCCTCACACCCATGCTGCCATGCTGCCATGCTGCCATGCTGCCATGATGCCATGATGCCAGCCCTGCCATGCTGCCGGCCCTGGCACGATGAACTGTCCTCTCAAGTCACAACTCCCCCAAAGCCTGGTAAGCTGCTCCTACCAGGTATTTTCCAGGGCAGTAAGAAAGGGACTAATGCATTCATTAAGTCTTGAGGTAAGGGAGACTTGGGTGTTTGAGCCTTCTGTGACGTTAGTAACAAGTACCGAACTCACACAGCGCCTGCTCTCATACCCAGAAAATAGCAAGGCCTACATTCTGAGCAGGCAGTCATCAGAATGCCACCTTCAGATGACAGAACCAAACTTTGACAGTGACAAGCCATACTTCCGGCTCTACAGACTTGAGGTAGTCTTGTAGACTTTCAATCTAGATCCTTTTCCTGCTGTGTTCATGCCTAGACCCATACCAGAAATACAGGGACATCAGGAATCTCAGAGTTGTGTCGCTTGTTTGCTGTGCATGTGGCACTTGCCTGAGCTGCCCTTAAGGTTTTTCCAAGCCCATGAGATGCTGGAAAGCATAGGAATATAAAGATGCAAACTCAGCTGGAAAAGAAGGCCAAGAAAGCCCAGTAACATTTTCACTCTTCTCGTGATGACCTTGTGGAGGTTTTGTGAAAATGCTAAAAGCCAAAATTCTGTCTTAAATAAATGTATTGCTTTTACTTCATTAGTTTGTTTTTCAAAATGCACAGGGTACAATAAAACTCTGGTCTGTTTCAACATGAGTCATTGGGGCGGGGGTGAGTGTGTCTTGTTAGGTATCCTCCATATAAACGGATGGTGTCTGGTAAGACCAGAAAGAGGAGAGGGAATGGAAGGTGTCTTCTGTCTGATCCAACCCTGGATACATCCCAAATGAGGGTGCTGGGGCTGCAGTCTACTCCCTTCGGCTTCTAGTATCCCACTACCGGTTCAGGGGAGATCTTGAGGACTCGCTGCAAGGGTATGAGCATAAGCACGGCTTCAAGATAAACCTGAACACCCACGTGTGTGCAGGAATCTGGGCTGGAGTTGGTCAGAACTACAGAAATAGCATAGGCAGGTTCTGAGACTCATGACACTCTGAGAATTAGGAATGCATCCATGACGACGATTAAACGTCAAAGCCAGTGTCCAGATACTGGGCTTTGTGTCCTGAGTAAACTGAAGTTCCCCATTCCAGATTTGCTCCTTCAATGTCAGTTGCACCCTGCCTTCCATCTCCCCCCTCTACCACCCACCCCTCACCAGGGCCTTACCTGATCAACTTCCTTTCCAGTGATCGCATCCCAACATGCAGCCTCTGTTCCCTGTCTCCATCCTGAACTTCTCACCTCCTTCCAAAGCCTCCATAAGAGACATCTTCTGTGACGAGTGTAGGGAAAACGTAGCAAAGAGTTAAAACTGAATCTCTTACCTCTTTGAACTGTTTGCTTCGTACTAGGTGTACACAGATACACTTTTGATGTGTTAACTAGAGAATCTGACTAGAAAAGAACAAAGCAGCTGTCACTAGAAGGAAGGCACTGACAAAAAAAACCACACAGCCCTTTATTGAGGAACTGTCAAGCCTGTCCTACAGCTCTGGGTTTGTCTGTGGTATTTATCAAACGCCTCGATCTGATGCAGGAAATTAAAAATAATAATAATAATAAATCTATCCACTGGACATTTATTAAAAGAATCTAAAATTATATTACATTTAAAATGACTAAAATGGATATTTTAACAAATCAGAAACAAGGTTGTTTTTATTAGTTTATACATATATTTGTGTATTCATGGACATGTTTTTCTAACATCAAGAATATATTTATATAAAGAGAAAAAAAGTATATATTACAGCTCATCTACATGTCCTTAAATTAATACATGTTCTTATCAGTGTCAGAGAAATACTATACCTAAATGATTATTTTATTCTCAATGGTACCTTTAATAATACATATAAAATCAAATATTTTAACTATTCCTTATCTAAGCTCCAGCAAGGCCCTTCCTAGCAAGTAGACTTTCTTAGTTCATGTTGTTCTATTTCAGAGCATTTTTCTGGATACCACAACCTGTTCAAAAATAGTATGCCTACTGTACTTACCTTCATGCCTTCACATACTAATTGTAAAATCATTTGTTCTGCATATGGTATTTAGACTTAGTTTTGTTTTATTATATTTTCAGGCATTTAATAACATTCGCAAACACACCTATAAAAGTGTTTACACAATGCTAGGAAAAAACAATCTTAAGTATGTAGAGAAAGAACAGCCTATTGTAAGCACATCTAGAATATTCTACATCCTCAAATCAATGTATCTCTTCATGTTGTCTGGTCCTAGTGACATAGTTCAAAACAGGCTTCACACTTCAAGCTTCAAGTTTTAACTAAAACACTAAAGACTTAATCATTGCGTTGGTTATTGACCTGCCCTGAGGCTTAGCTGCTTCGCCTGCAGAACAGGGCTAGTCTCTGCTACACAAGGCATGTTTGACTATAGACATGTTTACCAAAGCAGTTTCTAGAGAGTGTCAAGTCAAAGGCAAGTAAAGAAAAAGGGAGGGGAGCTCATTTCAAAGAAAGATAAGTTTAGAAATGTGGAACAGAATGCACAGCTGCCTAGAGCCTTTCTTGTGCTGGCTCTTCACTGTGCAGCCTGGCTGGCCTGGACCTCAGAGGTAGGTCAAGCTGCCTTCCAGCTCAGAGGCACTCTACTGCTTCTTCCTCTTATACCCTAGGACTGGAATTACAGGCTTGAGCTAGCACAACTGGCCAATTAGATTGCTCTCCTGATAAGGAGTTTAGATGTATTTATGTGTGTACGCATTGATGATGTTGGAGGGGGGGACCAGGCTCTTGTGTAAGCTGAGGTAATCATGACCCTGGGTGGAAGATTAGCAGCCATTGAGATAGGTTGGGGAGTCATTCTCCTCAGTCAACCCAAAGAATAATGTGCAAAATTTGAGCTAAAGCTCGTTGTTCTCTGAAACACTGCATGGAAGCAAGGTAAATATAAGAAACTGTATATCACATTATAAATACAATATAATTATAAATATAGGAAAAACAAGAAACTTTTCTGTAAGTATAAGAAACTTTTGAACAGTCCAAAGGCAAGAAACCTGATGATTCATGTCTCTCCTTTTTGAAATTCTCTCATTCTCTGAAAATTCCAACTGTTCAAAGGATCTGATAAATAATACCAAGTTCACTGGCATTTCAAACAGACAAGACATTTTATCTATTTTAAGCCATGATGAATGTCATATTTCCATTCAAATTTGGGAAGATCACATTTTCAGCTACCCACCAACTATGGAAAAAATCCTTCAGACAACAATAACCTCCTAATTGAAGATTTCTCTTAAGAATTTTTAATAGAATAATGTGGGTGTTATCCTTCGGAAAAACAAAATGACTTTTAATGAAGCAGTTCAAAATCAGGGCAGGAAAAGAGCAAAGAGTCCCCTTGAGGTTCGTGTGACAGTTTACATAAAGAGATGTTGTATTTTCTCTGCACAGGGTGTACACCATCATTTTGTCTTATTATTCCTGACATTCGGTTCATCATATTAGCATCTTTGTGGGAAACATGAAAGCAATTAAGGGTTTTGCTCTCTATTCTTTAGAAGACACATTTTTGCTTTCTCCCAAAACTCCTAAGGATGCAGCAGTTCTGGTCAAACACCAAATGCACCGGGTTTTAAATGTGATAAAGCTTTAATAATTTTCAATTACAGTCATCCTGCAATAATGTTAGTGAATCTCATCCAAAAAGTAAATTATTCATTGAATAGAAAATGGGAAAGCATAGGGGTTGTGCAACTCTCATTTCAAGTTTCAGTGAGATTTTACCTGATAGAGTCGTTTCTAAAGATCACACACTTTTTACTTTGTTTCTATGGCTTTTTCTTCATTCGCGATGCTGTTTCGACTTTTTAATTTACTTTTCTAACAAAACACGGTAGCTAGAGAGGCCATTCAGAGGAATCTATTCGGAGTAAGCATTCATTCATTGCTGCCAGAAATACTGATAATATAATTTTTTATTTCATTACAAGAATGTATTTTTTTTTATTTTAAGCATATGAATCATAGAACTGAACTTTTTTTTAAAGGTCTGTCATTGGCTTTCATTAGGAGATTGGCAGGCAAATGCCTTCCTTGTTACTTTGCATTAGGAATGTTGCCTTTCATGTAAATAAATAGATGACTTACTGGAAAGGGCACAGAATACAGCAAAACTATGGAAGGTTAAGAAGTACATTATTTTTTTAATAATTCAATTAATTTATTCAGATTACAATTCAATTGTTATCTCACAACTTGTATCCTCCCGTTCCTCCCTCCCTCCCACTTTCACCCTATTCCCCTCCCATAGGTCTATGACTGAGGGGGCCTCCTCCCCCACTATATGGTCACAGGCTATCAAGTCTTATCTTGATAGCCTGACTATTAAGAAGTACTTTAAATTGTAATAAAATAGTGAAAAGGCAACAGAAACCACTTCCAGAAAGAAAGAAAAAAAAATAGTGTTGGGGAAGGAGCAGCAGTTCCTAGTCCCTTTCAGACTTAAAAACAAGGGGTGAACTCAGTTTTTACCTCAATTCCCTGCCGTAGTTCCCTTATTTGTGCTGAGGTGAAGGTGAGGCTCCATGAACGCCTTTCTTTCGCCATCACTCCCATTGCCTCTGCCTTAAATGGAAGATGGTGTGACAAAAAATTAACCTGCTGATGAGATTTGCTCAAGACTTTTTCCGTGAGACCTGAGACTGGATGACTTTACCCTCAGACTTCTGGGACACATCACAGACCTATGAACTATGGCTGTGTAAGTAACATGTAATTCTGAAGTCTTTGCGTCATGAGTATTGCCAGCTCCTCTCTGAACCTAAACATGGCTAAGACGTCATTGTACGACACTCGGCATGCTGGGTCTAATTCTATAATTCCTATAAAGCATTATGTTAGAGTCCATTTTCCCCCCTTGGGTTACATTTAAGCAAAGCAGTTTTCCATCTGTTTTAATTGGAAACAAAGTCAGGACAAATATGAATTTGTTCTATATTAGAACCCCTACCTACTGAATTCCTTGAGTCTACTTCATAAAGGACTCCGGGTGCACCACAAGGACAAAGGAAACAGACTCCTCATCACCCTCTCCCCTCTAGATGCTGAACATTTTTACCAGCTTAACTTAAACTCTTCTTTTACTGTTCTGTTTTGGTGATGCCAGGGACCAAGGCCTCTCACATTTACCAAGCAGCTGCCCTGCCACAAGGTACACCTCAGCTTCACACCTAAAGGAGAGACTAATGCATTGATAGACATTTTCCTGTTGTATGAGCACCAGGGTTACCCACGAACAAACCCAGGTGGCAGCACAGCCTCCCTTCCTGTGACCGTAGAGCTTTTCTTGTCACTGACACAGCCAGCACTGGCCAAAATGGCTGATGCAACTCGTGTTAGGTACGTCAAGGCATGAATATGTAGAAAACAGCTTTTTCATTAAAATAACCATGAAGAGTCTTGGCTTGGGAAATGTTTATATTAGATCTCTTTTTGAGCAAACTGTATATTATATCCCTTTTTGAATATCCATTTGCTGAGAAAATTAAGATTGGCCTACATAGAACAACTACATGTACATCCTATAAGAGAGCGTAAGATCTGAGTTCAATTTTTAACTGAGCAATTACTTATATCTCATGGTCTACTAAGGTGACTATAGGGGAGGGGTTGCCCCAAACTCCCAGACCAGAGGCGACTACTGCACATAAGCCAATAGCAGTGGGTGGCAATAGTGAGAAATGAGAACTAAGGCATCTTTTGCAGTCTTGTCGACATCATCTGAGTCAAGAAAACCATGGTGATATATGAAAATTAGCCCTTGTCACATCCAGCATCGGACACTTTGATTCCACAATTTTCCTACTGATGCAGGAGGGTAGTTTGTTCTCTTCCTTTCTTTCCCAGGAAATAACCCCACAAATTCCTTTGCCATGTCCTGATTCTTGTTAAGTACTCAGTAGAAACACAAAAATATAACACTGTTCAAATGCTGGGTGAAAGTACACCCAAAAGAAGATGTCCTCTTCAACACAGCTCCACTGTGTGCCTTGACAAACTCCACTTGATCAAATGACATCTTAGGTAAAGTGACACTTGGTACTTCCATCACTGTTTTCTTATTGTTATTACTATTTCTTGACTATTGCTGAAAGTATTTTCTTGAAAACTTTTGCCCTGTGTCTTGATTTACGAAAAGTAATTGTATTTCCCTTTTTAAAAGCAAAATTCCAGACATATGTCTGATGAGAATAAGGACAAACTACCAAGAGGCAGCAAAGAGCATAATGTGTAAGGACTGTTGGTGAGGCCCAATGACACTTGCCCATTTTAGTTTGTCAATGGGTCTCTTAACAAACTTTATAAACAGAAAGTTTATTAAAAAATACCTCTGGCTTGTGAATTTTACTCCTTAATTTGGTCAATAATGTTCAAATGTTCACTTTACTTTCAATGTTGATTTATTTTTTTACTCTGTGACGAGATGGTTTAGCTGTTAGAATAAAATCAAGTATTTTCTCCCTGGAAGTCAAAAGAACATACATTGGAATTGAAGGGTCTAGACATTTGGTAAGCACACTACGATGTCACTGTGGCAATGTTTACTGTTGCCTTGCCAAATATGAGGCAATATTTGGTTTTAAACACGGACAAAGAGGCACATATCACACACTAGAGACCACTGTCCATATGGTTCTGCAAAGTCCACACCCTTTCCAAGCACATTCCTTTGGTGAACACAAAACAGGGTCAAATGAATTAGCACCTACAGTTTGAACCCCTTATTCAATCCACTGTCATCAGGGAGGCCTTTTGTATCAGTCTGTTCAATACACAGAGAGGGAGGCTTAACCAACAGGATTCATAGTTGAAATCCAAAACCAAGGTGCCTTTCAATCTGGCTCCTGTTAAGGACCTGGTGCCAAGATTGCATAAATACAGTGTGTGTGTGTGTGTGTGTGTGTGTGTGTGTGTGTGTGTGTGTGTTGAATTTGTACACATGTGCATGCAGATATGCATAAATGTGCATGCATGTGTGTGGAGGTCAGAGGTTAACACTGATGTCTTCCTTTGTTACTTTCCACCATGTTTTCTGAGACAGGATCTTTCACTGACCTTGGAGCATACCAATTTACCTAGCTTGGCTGACCAATGAGTTTCAGGGATCCTTCTGTCTCTGTCACACAAGGCTCAACTGTGCATCCTAGAGATCCAAAGTTGGGTTCTTATGTTTGTACAGCAGTACTTATTGGCTGAGCTATCTCCCCAGGATGGATTTCTAGCTTCCTGCTTTGTGTTTGTGGGGCAGGAGGAGGGAGATCTAAGTACCCTCTATGATATGGTTGCATCGTCATGACTTCATCTAAGCTAATTGCCTCCCAACGGCTCTTCCTCCTAATGCTACCACACTGGGCTTAGAGCTTCAACATATGAATATTTTAATGGAGGGGAAACAGGTACTCAAATCTGAACAAATATTTCAACATAGCAGTAACCAGATTTATGTTCTAAAACTCCAAGTGGAACATAAATGCTTTTACATTTAGATCAATGCCCTTAAGGCCAAAGTTTCCCTCCATGACGTGAACACAAATAATGCTTTTGCATCAAAACACAGAATGAGATTTGATTATCTAAATTTTCAAGAGTCATTTGATATTGTCTTAGTAAATACACTGATTATATATAATAATGAATTTGATTTGTGCATCTTTATATAAGTATAAGTGAATGTGTTATTTTCTGTAGCTCATAAGAACTAAGTATGTGATCAACTACCAACAGGCTATTTGCTTTGGGAAATATTTGGGGGAAAATAAGAAAAATGATTGTATTATAGCCTAACAGCAGTAAATTAATGTTTGTCTCTTTTGCATTTTATTTTATTATTGTGCTGTGATAAAACTTTGTAATTAAATAACTATGCCATATGTCGTTATATGTGGCCGTTGCTTTCTAAAAGTGGATATATGTGTTTTTTCATATGGTTAGTTCTAGGGTAAATTAATCCTGTAGCAAACATAGCCTGTTCTTCAATCTGATCGTCTGAAGCACTAACTGTGAAGCATCCCAGGTTCAGCCATGTGTGATTGCTAGTCTTTCTTTTCAATGGAAGATGCTCAGAGCATCAGAACATTTGTATGCAAGCTTGGGCGCTCTCTCCCATAGATGAGCTTAGGACCATTCCATGTCCTCCAGAAATTAAAAAGAGATCAAGAACATTGCAGTCACGATCATCTTTGGACCTAAGCTCTGTCTTCTAAAGTACAAAATTGGATTTTTAAAATGTCAACTTAAATATCAGGTTCCTGGGGCCAGGAGATGGCTCAGTAAGTAAGATATATGCTGTTTGATCATGAAGATATGAGTTTGGGACCCCAACATCCATGTTAAAATCCAAGCCCAACAATATGATGCTGTATGCTAAGAACTGGGGGAGCCGACAGTAGGCCCAGGGTTTGCGGGCCAGCCCATCTAGCTGAGTCAGTGGGCTCCAAATTTGATGAGAGAACCTATCTAAAAAAAACCAAGATGCAGAGTGTTGGAGAAGGCACCAGAGATCAACTTCTGACCTACAGGTTACATGCACGCACAGGCATCCATGTATGTCTGTATATACACAAACACACACCTGTATACATATCCATTCACGCAACAAAGTTAGAACTAACATCAGAAACAGCAGATTCCTACTAGGGTTAGTGTCACAGACCGTCTTAGTTGGGTAAAGGTCCTTGGAGTCCAGAGTTTTCGAAGCATCAGTGGGCAGAAGATAGGCGAGTGACAAACAGACCAACTCAGGGGAAGTTTGGGTCTGAGTGTCACTTGCCTATCTTCTGCCCACCCACAGTTCAAGAACTCCTGACCCCAAGGACCTATACCGGACTGAGACTGTCCATAACAGGTTAGCCGTTAATATCTACTACTGCTCTTACTAACATATTTGAATTCATTTTGTAGTGTTGAATTTTGAATTACCATGCATTTCCCTGTCTTCATCTATGCTTCCATGCCAAGGAGAAGACTTAAATTTGTGCCATGTTTTCTTACCCAAGTATGGAAAAATCCCTCACCTACTCAACAATACTGGACTCTGCTCATGCCCAGTCAGTATACTAGGGCACTGAAGGTCTATCCTGTTTTTATCCTTAGCCATGTAAGTTTTCTCAAGATAATTCAAATCCCTTTCAGTTAGGTAACTCAAATAACTTGGTCCACAGTGGCTTATTGTTCCTAATTTTCTTTTTTTTTTTTTCCCTGAGTCCTGTTTTCTTCCTGCCTGTAGCCCATCTTATGTTGATTATTTAGGAAGGTCATTTGAGAAGATGATGCTTTCTTCACCATGACAACTGAACACATCAGCTGGATATACAATTTTAGCTTGATACTCACTTTTCTTGATGCTCCATTGTCTCTGACACCTGGTGTTGCTGCATTTAACCTTTAGTCCTCAATGCTTCATTGGTGACATTTCCCAGCATTGCTTTACTCTAACCTACCCTGTTTAGAAATCTCCGTGATTCTTCGATCTGAAGGCACATGTCTGACATTAGATAGCTTAAGTTATCAACTACAATAGATATTTCCCCATTTATTCCATCCTTCCCCTTTAGAAAAATCCAGGACATTTTTGTTCTATCATCCCTGTCTTTCATGGTCACCTTGGAGGGACACAAAGAAGTGGTGTCTACCTGAGGTATTAAAGCACTGTGGCAGGGCAGGAGTGTGTGTTGGTGGGAGTCTAAAAGGAGTTGCATGGGTGGGGTGGAGATAGATATTTATGCCAGGATGGAGGTAATAAGCCCACTCACAACCTTTGTTACCTCTCAGAATTCATCTCACCTTTGCTCTTACGGCTGTAATTTCAGTAGGCAGCCACTAAGGTGCTCTGTTTCCATTGGAGGCACTTCAAAATGCCAGTCTAACACAAACCACATAGGCTAAACATTAATGTTTAAATAACAATTAGGAAAACACATATAAATCAAAAATATTGTCTCTGATTGACCCTAGACTACTATTAATTAGCATGTAAATTAACATTCAGGATAAATATAATATGTTTTCAGGGCAGAGTAAGACTTCATCTACAATGTTTGTGTATAATTTCAACTTAGGAATCATAAATCCAAATACACGACACTAAAACTCTCCACATCTCTGGATTATCCATTTCTTGCTATTTATGAGATAGAGTCACCCCTCAGAGGTTGGTACATATAATTCTCCTTGCCCCCCATCCTCTATATCCTATTAATTCATAGGGCAAATCTACTTTCCCTTTATAATCTTTTCTTTACAGTATCAAGAGAAATTTGAGGAGGATTAAAATGTCAATTTGCACATACAAACAATTCAAATTGAAAGGGGAAAAAGCTAAAGGAGGTAATTCTGCAAGCAGAATTGAGAACAAGTGGGTTCGGTAAAGAACAATTCCCCACTGCCAGTAAAATAAAACCAAACACCTTGCACTGGCTTGTGAGGTCATTTGGCTATTATCCCAAGTTTGTTTCCTTGGTTTACTGTTAACTGTTTCATTGCAGAATTATCTGCATCTCAGCCAGATTGAAATGACTCCCAGTTTGTGACACATAAGTGTCTTCTCCTGCCGAATATATTCTCTCAAACTTTCCTCCCCTTTAAAGTGCTCTCACCTTGTTCCATACCCCATAGTCTCATTTTTACATACCCAACCCCAATGATTTAAGGCCAAGTTCAAGATTCCCTTCAGCTTCGCTGTAGACGGATACTCTCCTGACCCTTTTTTTCAAATCTAAGCAACTTTGGACCAACACATTTTCTTGTATAGTGCTGCAGTGTCCCTTTTGCCTTGGTTCCATTGGCAAACTTGAAGGCATGGCCCGTGGCAGGGTTCCTCAAAGCTCTCAAGACAATGCCTTGTACACTGGGTATCCAACACTTGTAGAAGCTGTCCTGTCACCAGCTCAGATGTGAGTGAACTGATCTGTGGATGTCACTCAGATTAGAAGTGGTATTTGCAATTCAATGTGAGCTCTTTGGAAAATAGCTCTTATTAGAGGAGAATCTTTGTGAATCATTACCACCCAGCATCAATACTGAAAGACTAATTTTAATAATATTTGTTATAAAATTCAAAGGCTGGGTTCACTGAAACAGACATAGCCAGGACAAGTGCACCTGTTGGTGATTGCAATGACCACAAATCAATTTTCATACTCTCCTCTCGAGTCTAAGGCTGCAGAGATCTCTGCCTTCCCATCAGTTAGTTGCCCAGGGGCCATGGGCTTGCTTCAGCTTGCAAGCCATGTCAGAAAGGCAAGCTCCTCAGGCTGTTCTCTGGCCACATTTCATGAACCTGACCTGTACTTTGACGAACACAAGGCAAACATAAACCCTATGGTTTTAAATGTTTAAATGGGCATTTATCAAATTAGTGTCCAAATACATCTATCTATGAACCAAGTAGCCAAACCATCAAAGCCTATCCAGTACATGTAGTACAATTTAGTGTTAAGAGGTGATTTGCATGCATCAGAGACACAAATACTGAAAAGGAATTAAAATGCCATCTCAAATCATTTTCTTGCATTTTTCCTTCTTTGGGGTTGTAAAACAGCAGCCCAGGGAAAGTGCTAAGAATAAGAGGTAGCAACTCAACAATAGAGATGAGCCCCAAATTTATCTTCTCAAGCAAGAGGTGAGAAACACTAAATACCAACTGACAAGGTTGCAATGAAGAAGCCGTGTCCCAGGTGGGGCTCGTGAAATCCAAATTGTTTGATTCATGTCTACAAGAAGCAGAAGTGCTTAGCTCTCACCTCTGAGGAGAGACCCAGAAGACCCCTCAACAGAGCGGAAATATGGTCTCCCTGCCATGCTGACACCCTTAATTATGGCTTTTGAGCTTTTGATGTTCTGACACATAAATAGCTAAAAATTTGCTTTTTCATTTTGTGCACTTGCAAGTTGGAAATGTCATCAAGTTTCATCAAGATTGAAATGGGGTCCAATTTGCTAAAAATGCCTCATGCATAAGGAAGTCTTGTGCTCCCTTCCACATGGGAGTCAGCCGGCACAATGCATTATGCGCCTCGAGCTGGAAAGATCTCGACATGCCACTCAAAACACTGGAGTGGAGGGAACAGTCGCTCTGGGGTCTTTGCACTTTCTGGGGGGTGGAGGGGAGGAGGTCCAACCCTCAAATATTCAATCCCCAACCAGGAAAATTCTATGTCCTCACTATAAAAGTACTTGCATATAAGTGATAGCTACAGCCTCTCCTTGCTCGTTATCTCCGAATCACAGATGGCTATCCTGCCATGGTATGCCCCCAACACAGAGAATGGCAGCCTAATGGGGAAACATAATTGCTATTTTATGTCCCTTTTGCTTTTAGCAAAGTATAAAACCAACAACTTCTCTCTTTTTTTTTTTTGTCACAATAGGAAAGCAAGTGAACCAGCCAGTGCAAGGTTTGTCTTCTGACAATTGAGCCCTATCTTTCTAAATTGGGGTTACGTTTCCCTTGATTCAGTCAGGGGACTGTGAGAGGAGACAAAAATGATAAAGACTGGATGTTTGCAGTGAAAGGGGCTGGAGTCACTTTCTGAGTAGAAGTGTCCTTGTCGCCTTTCCCAGGTGTGCTTTATTTCATCCCTTCTGGGTTTCCCTTCAGTTTCCACGTGGTCACTAGTTTTAATTAATTGCAGCCTCATTTAGATGACGGACATCCTCCATTGGTAGGGGCTTTGCTACAGAGAAGGGAGCAATGAAAATGACAGCATCTGTGGGACTGTCACAGCTTAAACCAACAACGCAAGCTGGGCGGTGGTGGTACATGCCTTTAATCCCAGCACTTGGGAGGCAGAGGCAGCAGATCTCCATGAGTTCGAGGCCAGCCTGGTCTATGGAACGAGTTCCAGGACAGCCAGAGCTGTCTTGTCTTGAAAAAAAAAACAAAAAACAAAACAAAAACAACAACACAAACACCCTAGAAGCCTGTGCATCTCACACATTCCAACACATGTCAGATGAAAATGCATTTTCAGGGCTAGAGCATCCAGCTCAAAGAAAAACTTCTGTGAAACCTCTTACATCTTAGGAATGTGTATCAGTTCTTCATTGTGCTCTATACTGTTAACTATATGTTTTATAGATTGTAAAAAATTATATCTAAGCTCCTTGCCATGTGTAACAATGATGTCAAGAGGGCTCACCACAGCTTCCAGAACATTCTGATCCACCTACTCTCAGGCATCTTTGGTTGTATCTCTGCATGTTGACAACTAAGAGTCTGGTGATCATAACAGCTTTAAATTTGACCCGTTGCTTGTGAGTTTTACTCTATGGACATCATCAGAATTCTAAAAGCCAACATTAACTATCATTGCCTGTCAGTTTCTCATGTCATCTTTGAAATCCTCCTTGCTTGCTTTGTTTGATAGGCATGGAAGGTGGAGGTTACAGAGGGTAAGTATTCCATAATATCCCAGGGGAGTACAACAGATTTGGAGTGAGTGCTACAGACTGCCTGTATCTGTCCCATAAAGCGGTAGAGTGAGTGCCTAGCATGCATGAAGCACTGGGTGCAATCTCCATCAGTGCATAAACCAGGCGTGGTACTGTAATCCTGGCACTCAGGCAGTAGAGGTACAACGATCAAAAGGAAAAGGTTATCGTTCACTACAGAGTAAGTTTGAGACTAGTCTGGGAAAGACAAGATGCTATTTCAAAACAGAAAAAAAAATGAGCATAAGGGAAAGAAAGCTAAAGCCCACGGCTTAGCATCACATAACATATAGTCAAAAAACAAATCCCAAGTCTTCCGGCTTTAACACCCCTGAGTTTTCCATCCCAAAGCAGATGGCTTAGGTAATTCCCAAGTCTATATTCCTAGAAATCGCTGATTTTAAAAAAAAAAACGCTTAAGTGAATCAATAGAACATGATGAAACTTGGAGTCTTTATTTTCATGCAAATAGTCTTGGGATGAAGGGCAAGACATAAAGATTCAATGACCTTAATTGTAAGAGAATTAAAAATTCCATTAGTAACTATCACAATTTAATAATGCTCATTTTTTGCAAGAATGGGTGATAGTTACAGGAAATTATAGCAACCTCTTAATTTCTAAGATGATTTCCTCAAGTGCGTTTTCCTCATTAAAGATTAGATGCCTTTTGCAGCTGCCAATAGAGAAGAGGTGGTGTACTCCTCTCCACCAATAAGAAATGTCTTGTGTTCAGCGCTGTCAAAGGTAGCAGCTCATTCTGCAGTTAACTTGTCTGCCACTACAGGAATTAAAGAAGAACTTGATGAAGACTTGCCAAAGACGAGACAATAGGCTTCTCAAGACTACCAAAGTAACTACAGGTGATCTCCAAACACGGTGGGGCTAGTGGGTCAGAATAATATACACTAAAAAAATAAGAAAAAAATCACTTATTGGCTGATAAACATATATTTTCAGCAGTTTGGTGATTGCCTTGTTGCAATTCATTATAATAGTCTCTGAGTGTTTGTTTGAAAGTTGATGAATTGTTGCTAACAAAAAATGAAGCAAGAAGGAGGAGGAGAAGCAGAGTCTAAGAATAGACGTTCTCTTACAAACGATCTCTTCATTCAAATAAGGCAAAAGTGGAGTCACTAAACATCTTGAAAATAACAAGTGTTCTATCTACCACAACTGAATGCTCTCTGAACTGTACGTTAGCATTGAAGGAAAAGTCCAAATCCAAAAGCATGCAGGAGATGCTGAAAACCCACTGAAGACAGAAGATGGCATATGCAGTTTGGAATCATTAAGTCCCAGTTCATGCCTTCCTGGCTTGTACTGGAAACTCTTGCAGTGTGTGTTGTTCCGAGTGCTCTCCTTTGTCTGCTGGAAGGAGAGCTTTGCATATGAAGTCCTAACTTAGGGTCTGGTTGTATCCTTCATTTTCTAATGGGCCAGATTAAAAACTTCCATCATCACAGGAGGTATGTTTGATGGTGAAACGTCCTCCACAGGCCTGGGTGTTGATGGTTTGGTACCTAGTCAGCAGCACCTTGGGAAGTAGTGGATGCTTTTGAAGGGGAGCAAGGACACCTCCTGTCTCTTTGCTTTTTATCTACCACAAGATAACTAGCTTCTGCCAGTGCACCCAGAGTCAAGATGTTTTCTCCCACTATGGGCCCAGAATCAACAGACCCAATATCAGTGGGATGAAACTCAAGAAGCCATGAGCCAAAACGTCTTGTTTCCTTACATATTTGTGTTGCACACACTGTTACTAGACAAAGAGCCTAACACACTTAAGGACACAAGAAAGACGAATTGCAACCATGGCTATAAAAACTACTGGGCAAAGTTGCAATCCTCCCCAGATGCATAATATTTTTGGTACATGAGCATGTTGAACATGTGATGCTCATTATTACAGGTGAAAACCATACTTACACCTAAGAAAGATTATTTTCTCGAAGACATGATGAATGTGACTGAGGTGGCCTCCCTGAGCGTGAGCCCAAACCTATGTAAACAGTCATCAATATCACAATATCTCAGGTAACATGATGCTTGTAAGATAGTTTTCCAATCAAAGAGGTCTTTAATAATTTCCCAGGTAAGATAATCAACATGCAATTTAGAAGCCAAGTGATCGTAAATACTTGAATATTCATTTGCTTCTTCCATCCTGTCATTAGTTATTGTAACACTTATATCTTTAAATATTGGCCTAGTCCTATTTATAACAACACTGGCTAGCACAACTCATTTATCTCTTTAGAAAAGGCAATTTGGAGGAGGGGGGAGCCACCACCATGGCAATTTGTCATTAACAGCACTTCTAATTAGATAGCCGCCTCTACACATAACTGTATCATCTCGTGTATTTTCTCAGCCTAAGACTAAATATCTTCTAGACCATAATAATCCACCAGATCAAAAATTCAGCTGCTTAGGAAAGTGAGAAAATAGTGATTTACATGTTACACTTTAAAAGCTTCATCAAAGCTGTAATAATTTTGTTGGATAAACAATGTGATTCTCGACATTAATAAGAATTTCTAAATATGAACAATATGTACCCTGAGGAGAATAGTATCTAACAAGGAACTGATAAATTATGTTGGGCAAATAATCTGCATACTAAAACCTGTGTAATGGAGACAGGAAATTAAATATTGAAATGTGTAAATAATGCACAGTTTGGTGTGTTGGGTTCCTCTCCCACTTCTTCACTTGGGTTAAATCCCAGCTTCAAAATAATAGACGTGCCAGAGCACGCCCTTGTCACTCACACAAGAGAACAGAATATATTGGTTTATGTCTCAAATTCAAATTCATGCTGATCCCCGCCCCTTAAAAAAATATCAGTAGTTGAGAAAGAAAGGGGCAGGGGAGAATATCCATCGAATTTTTTTTCTAAGTTCCTCAAAACAACAGTTGGCAATTTTTATTTCTTGAGCTCAAAAAAAAAAATGCCTCTGGATATCAGAATCAACTTTTTTTTTTTTTTAATGTATGATGGTATGGGACCAAAGGGAATTCTGCCAAGGATAAAGCAGACTATCTGGGCAAGAGCATGTCTGTAGTTGAACCTTGGCTGAACACGTTTCAAAGGTCGCCTCATCACCTGTTCCCACTAGGCTGCTCAGGAGATGTGTCCAAAGCCAAATGTGTGGGCACAACTCTACCACATACTATTTTCTTCTTCAAGATAGTGATTTCACTGAAGAGATATGCCAAAAGGTCTTCATGAGTCAACATGGGGAACTTTACAAGGACAGAGAGGGGCTCAAGGAACTTAGTGCCATGAGAACTTTTCCAAGAGTCTGGATGAGGAAACAGTCATAAAAGTGAACCAGGCAAAGAGCAAGTAAGCAAACCCTAAGTAGAGAGGACAACGCCGATAAGAAGCTTGAGGTCAGTCATATTCACCAAAACACAAGTAGGAGGTGGAGATAAAGGCACAGGAGTCAACTCCAGTCTGAAAACTGTAAGACACAAGCTTAGCCAAAGAGACCACAGCCTGATGACCAGTCTCCAGACTGTCTAAGAACATTTAGGAATCAATCAAAAGATAAATAAACCAGTGAAAACTCTTTATAGAAGTTAAGTAGAAACAAGTTTTAGAATATAAATTCTGCATGATTGTGGAAACTCTTAAATGAAAGTCTAAGCTCACAGGAATGAGTAAAAAAAGAACAAAAATAGAAGTTAAGGACCCAATGTAAAACCCTAATGATGTCAAGTGTAAGAAAAATGGGCACTATCAGAACATTCTTCTGCTAAATTACTACCATCTCTCCAGAGAAAAATATTGTTTAGGGTAAAATAAAGTTTAGGGTAAAAACCATTAAGCCTTTAAGGTAGAATAAGCTTTCCTTATAATAATTTAAATATTATAGTTTATATTTGTTCAAAAAATAAAATATGTTAAATATTATATAGCATATTATAGCATATAAAATATTTTAACATATTTATAATCATCTCAAACTTACATATACATGTATTTATGTAAGAATATTCATAATAATATATTGTTATATACATGTTAATAGTATAATATATATAAATATAATGTCTATCAGTATAAAATAACCACAAAGTCATGGTGAAAGAATGAATAATTAAAGTGCATTGAAGGCAGGTAAGGTGAAGGTACTCGCTACCAAGACTGATGACATAAGTTATGAGCTACATGAAGGCAAAGAACCAGCTCTTGCCAAGTGTCATCTAACCTCCACATATGTGTGTGCATGCATGCGTGCACAAGCATGTGTGTATGCACGTGAGCATGTGCATGTGTGTGTGCGTGCAAACACACACACACACATTTAAATAAATAAATGTAATATTTTAAATGCTTAAAGTGCATTGAAAATGAGTTAGAACCATATGGCTTATAAAGCCTCTAAATGTAACATTGTGCAAAGAAGATAAAAAGCCAAGCTGGCGAAAGACGTGAGCCTCGTCACAGGAGTCATGTGATTTTTTTGAACATGGCTATAACAGTTCAGATTGCCTAGAGGCACTAGATGTAGTGAATAAAAAAAAAGTAAGGGATTGGGAAGCAGCAATTGTCATACTTGAGATAAGCTATTTTCTAGAGAGGGCCAAACCCCTTGAGACTTTGCTCTTACTTTGGTAATATTTTATTTCTTAAAGCAGGACAATAAAGACATAGGAATTCATCGCAATATTCTTTTAACATGTATGTTAAAACACTTCTCAAATTATTTTGTTTGTGATTTGCTTATATTCGTGCATGTGCACATACATGTGTGTACATCTGTGTGTACATGCATGCATGCGTGTGTACAGAGGCCAGAGGTTGACATCAGGTGTCCCTCTATCATTATTTTTGAGGCAGAGGCTCTCTCGAAACTCATCAATCCTGCTAGCTAGCATGGATGGCCACAGGCTAGCATGGATGGCCACAGGCTAGCATGGATGGCCACGGGCCAGCATGGATGGCCACAGGCTAGCATGGATGGCCACAGGCTAGCATGGATGGCCACAGGCTTGCATGGATGGCCACGGGCCAGCATGGATGGCCACAGGCTAGCATGGATGGCCACAGGCTTGCATGGATGGCCACGGGCCAGCATGGATGGCTCAGGCTAGCATGGATGGCCACAGGCTAGCATGGATGGCCACGGGCCAGCATGGATGGCCACAGGTCTCCACAGCTCCTCTTGCTCCAGCCTCCCCTATGCTGGGGCTAGAGGGGCAGGCCATCACACCTAGCATTTTATACGACTGCTGCGGGTTCAAACTCACAACCTTGTACTCGTATGGTAAGTATTTTGCCTACTGAACCGTCTCCTTAGCCCCTTGAGTGGAATTTTTTAAAAGGAAAATAAAAGCTCATTTTAGGCCAGACATGAAAACTCCCCATTTTCCAAAAAGAGGCAGGCAGGATGCTGGCTTTGTCTGAACTTCACAATAATTCCGTCCCTCTTTTCTCCCCCTCAAAATATCCACAAGTGGGTGAATTAAGCAAAAAAGAACACAAAGTGAACGCTACAGAGCACAGCTGAGTCCAATCAAAATCAAAAGTAATAGCCAAGTCCTGGGGGAGGGGAGGGAAGCTAATTTAACCTTTCAACCCCAGCTCTGTATGTATTATGTGGTGACGATAATGCGGAGAGCGTTGCGAGGATTAGTACATTCATTTCTCAAGCTTTGGAGATAAAAATGTGCTCCATAAGTACTTTATTTTAAGACGTGTGGAATGGTTTGTTTATTCCCCTATCCCATTCAGAACCGCCTGAAACCTTATCTCATGGTTCTGGGGGTTTGAGATGAATATGGGGGTCTTTTTAAGTGACTGTGAGTAACCTTGGAGGATTATGCATTCTTAAGCACTGGTTCACAATGACTGTGTGACCAGATAGATGTCACACAGGAGAAAGTAAAAAATATAATCCCTAAGAGGTTAATGACACAAATTGTATGTGGAGTTTCAATTTGCTGCCATATTCCTAAAGGCACTTTAGAATAAGTGACTTTGGCCTTAAGCACCCAATGTCTCCCAATACAAAGACATCCTGATTTGAGGTCTACAGGGGCGAGGAAGGCTGGACGTGGGGCTGGAAGGCATCAAATCAAGTCATAAAATTAAAGGAGGACATAGAGTGTGTTGTTTATAGAGAGACTGACAGCAGTTCCTTCAGGTACCTTTCCCTTCAGCAAATGAACAATGGCTTACGCTTTCTCCGCCACACTTTCTTAGCTGCCGCTGTCCTAGAGGAAAGGTTCATGCTTGAAGTAGGCCATCGCTTTTGAAATGTTGTGACACTCGGGGACAAGAAACCAAGCCAGGAATGCTCACTTTTCTCCTCTACCAAAGATATAGGTGGTCACAACTTTCTCTTGCCAGCTCTAGGTATACTACAGGCATATCTGGAGACAAACAGTGGTGCGTGCCTGTAATGCCAGCACTCGGGAGACTGAGGTATGAGGATCATGAGTTAAAGGTCAGCCCGGACTACATAAGAGCATCGTTTGGAGTGGTAGCTACCTTCATCAGCTGAGTCAGCATTTTTCCCAACATGACAGTCCCTGGGATATACACGAGGGGAGAAAGAGCACAGTGTGAGATGCCTTTTGCATAGCGCTTCATCTTCTTATGTGAAGACCAAAAGTCATGCTGATAATTTTAATTTTGGAAAACTTTGCCGTTTTCCACCTTGTTCAATCCAGATTTTTCTCAGTCCCATTTGGCCCTGGAAGTCTCTCCACAACTCAGAGCACGAGGACTGCACAGGAGAGGTTCTAGAAAACAGGCTGTTGTGCTCCCATCCTGTGTCTGGCTTGACAGAGACACACACACTGTTGTCCGCTGACTGCACCGTGAGTTGCCTGGTGATGGGAACAGGGTCTGAGAGACGCATAGCTGGGCTCTCTGTTGTACAAGCGCCGCAGGCTGTGTAGTTATATCTTAGGTATACCTACCTACACAAACTAAGGTGGGTACCACACCACTTGTCCGTACAGTCTGGGAGGGACAGGGCTGTGTACATGACTCCTCGTGGGACAAAACTTTGTTATGGGCCACATGACTATAACTGACCTTCTACGTGGCTTCTAACACGAACCTATTCTCAATCAAAATAGACCAGAATATGTTTTTCCCAGAGGAGTCACATGGTGGCATCTGTCTTGTGAGCATGTTCTCTTTTGATAGCTTTAATGACGTGAGGTGCCACTTCACTAGGGAGGAAGCACCTTTGTCATGCAACACCAGTGATGGCTTCCACCTAATGGCCACCAAACCTCAGAGGCCCCTCAGTTCCCACTAGGAACCAAGACCTGCCAATAGCCATGGGAGCTTAGAATTAGACCCTTTCCCCCCCCATTCAGCCTCGAGAGAGACCGTTATCCTCAGTGCATACCTGAACTACAGTAAATGTAAATGAGGGACCCTGAGCAAACTGCCTGCTAAAACGCCGCTGCACCCCCAAGCACAGGAACTGTGCTATCCTAAATGATCGCACTAGCCCTCAAAGTTGCTGACAGTTTCCTATTCCTATGTGGTAAGGAGCAAATATACATATTTAATTAGATGTTAATTAATAAACTATGTGACAGGGATGGTCACTGAGTTACAATAAATAAAATTACCTACTTCCTATGACGCTTCTAGTGTAGCAGAGGAGAGAGAGTTTTGTGTAGTAACCCACTAAAATTAGAGGTAATGCTGTGTAAGAGACACTGAGTAGCCCAAGCACTTCCTTTATATTTTAACATTTAGCTGTCACAACAAGGAGCATTGACTACATTTTAGGGCTGAAGGGAAAAAAAATACAGTGATTTCTCAGGGCCCCAATCATGGTGACTAACCCGATTTGTTAACAATGGTGCTAAAGACGAATGTAAAGTGATGAATTCAAGGAAAACAATGTAAGGGATACTACATGGTGCTGTTATAGGATATTTAACCCAGCTAGGAACTACGTGACACTTAACTACAGAAGGATGAGTATGATTTTATTTAAGACAGGCATCCAAAGCTGCAGCTCAGCAAGCCCCTGTGGCAGTGTATAAAACACATATAAGACAGACAAAAGGAATCTGACTATTAATAGGCCTGCAATATGGGGAGGCAATAAGAAAGGTCAGACGGACCAGACAAGACACTGTGAGCCCCGTTAGAGGGCTTTGTCGTCTGGCGCGCAGAGGAACAAATGTCTCCCAGGGTGTTTACTGTGGGCAGTGAAGCAGTGTTCATCTGGCTGTCCCTGCATTGTGAGGCTACCACGCTGGAGCCTGACGGAACAGATGGAAGGAGTCAAGACGAGACAGCGGACGCTACTAGATTCCTTCAGGCAAAAGGGAACGCTGGTGGCCTAAGCGATAGAGGAGGTGCCTGGGTTACAGGAGAGTGGCCGCAATCTACAGCTGCTTTGAAAATAACAAATAGATAAAGGGAGGTGAAGGGGATCTCGAACGGCTTCGGTCTCAGCCGTGTTTGGCTTGAGTTTTATACAGTTTGCACCAACTGCTGCCGCTGGTTACAGGGTTTTCAAGTCAAAGGCAGCGCCTGGGGAAAGTTAGTCCCTGGAGTCAGGTTTGCGGTTCCCCGTATATCAGAGCATAAAACGCGGAGGACTTGCTAAAGGAGGTTAGAGGTTGCCAAACATCCCCCAACGGCACCTAAGGGCTTTGACTGGGGACTTCAATCACTCATTTAAAAATCAAATAGCTTTGGTTTTAGAAAACACATTTTTTTTTTTAATGAGCAGGCCAATATGGTTTCGCTTCAGGCATCATTTCAAAGGCGGTCCTCGTAGAAGGCTTTCTGAGTCTTAGCTTGATCATCTCTCTCCACCTCATCACGAGGGAGTCGTGGAACTTCACAATCCCAATTCTTTCCTTCCACGCCTAACCACCAGGTCTCTGCCGTGTGCCATACCCTAAGCCCATGCCTGCATCCGTTTAAAACATTCCTCCATGTCACCAGGACAGGAGCCAAGCAGATAAACTCGGAGGCCATTGCTGCCATTCAGAAGATGGCCAAGGCACAAGTCAACACAGAGGGTCATCTAAGTGTCCCCAAACAACCCAGCTGCCCTTTCTTCTTTGGCCAAATAGCTATTTAAAGAACCATGATGCATGTTTCTTCTGTTCCTGTTTAGTTTTGGTTTGGCCTCAATTCCCTCGTCTATAAAATGGGTTCACTGAGTTGGGAAGCGAGCTATCTGTAGAATGCTTGTGCGTTAGTATGGGTCCTCTAGAAGCCATGGAAAGAATATACTAAAAGGAGATTTATTATATTGGATTACACATACGGTCGGTAGTCCAACAGTGGCTGCCGTTGCAGTACCGAAGCCAAGAACCCAATAGCTACTCTGTCCACAAGGCTGGAAGCCTCAGCAGGCCCAATCTGGTGCTGCAGGCCTGGAGAGGTGCTGCCTCCAGTCCACATGGGAAGCCGAAGGACCTTCATCCTGTTATCAGCCAAAGCCTATAGCAGCAGTGACTGCAGAATCAGCAGCGACTGCGCAGGAGGATTTGCAAACAAGATAGATGGACCCACAAGCAAGATGGCCAAGGCGACCATGCAAAAAAAACAAAAACAAAAACAAAACAAACAAAAAAAAAATTTCCCCCTAGACTTCTTTTATCTAGCTGCTACCAGAAGGTGGCACCCAGCAAGATTCAACCTCCTCACAGGATCTGAATTTAATCTCCAGAAGCAAGTATGCAGTATGAATTTATAATCCCAGTATGAGCGAGGCAGAAACAGGTGGGCCACTGGGACACACACACACACACACACACACACACACACACACACACACACACCTACATCACATACATATGGACAAAAAAAAAAGTGAACGTATTAATATGTGCCTACAACATTATTGTTAGACTGAGGTGAATTAACCCATGAGAGATGTTCGACACATTGCCCAGTCCACGGTATGTTTTCTGCTCATGCCCACCGTGATAGTTCAGTGCTATTCAGCAGAAAAGATGCCAATACCCAGAGCAGAGGAAAGGAAGTTTTAGCTTTGAGAGTCTCACTCTGCAGTGGAAGAGACGTGGAACAAATGAAGTTGGTAAAGAACAGTGGTCAATAAGGAAGCCCAGCCAGGCCAGGGCCCCATCCACCCACCCCCTTCTTTGCATTTTTCCCATTGTTCTATCCCAGAGCACCACTCAGGGCTGTGTCACATAAACACAAATGGAAATATGAGGGGCAGTGATTGACCTTATGGAAACACAAGTAGACAGTGAGTCCAGCTACCTGCCCACAACAATTGTATGTTGAGAATCGCTCCAGCTGCCTGACTCAGGTCTCCTCCTGCACACTGAGGGAAGCCTCATCACATAGACACAAAGACGAATCTATATGTAGGGCAGAACCCTAAACAAAAAAGGTCACTGAAAATTAGAGCTGTCAACCCAATATACATCAAGCACAGACTATGTGCTGAGGGATGTGGCGAGTGAGTATAGAACGAAACACATAATGAGCTCCTGCCGGGCCCCAACATGGGGGGCAGAGAACAATAGTTCTTCTTCAGGTAGGACAAAGAATTACTGCCATAAAGTCAACAGTCCGAAGCAGGATAGTGATGCCATGGGTGGTGCAGCCGAGTGGCCCTGCTGTGCGATTTTAGACAAGAAGAGAAATGCTTTAGAAAGGTGGGAAGCCAAGAGCTGGGTCCAGGGAGAGGATGAAATGGAAAGTCAATGCGGTCTCAGGTGAAACTAGCCTGAGTGATGAAGATGTGGGAATGGATGAGGTAGATTTGGGGAAATGATTGTCATGCACATTACATGTGATGGACAGCTGTAAGGAGCATTGTCTCTTCAAAGCCCAGCTAACTTAAAACTAACTGCATTCTCACCTTATTGCTAGATCTCTTTTTTATGTTTATGTATATGTATGTGTGAGACAGAGGGTGGGGTGTGTGTGTGTGTGTGTGTGTCTGTGTCTGTGTGTGTGTGTGTGTGTGTCTGTGTGTGTGCGCGCGCGCGTGCACACGTGTGCGCATATGGAGACTAAAGGTCAGTCTCTTGAGTCATTCGTCAGGTATCATCCTCAGGCTCACCTTGTGTTTTCAGAATAGATCTCTGGTAAATCTGGAACTTGTTGACTCAGCTAGGCTGGTTACTCTGCAAGCTTGGGAATCCACCTGTTTCTGCCTCCCCAGCACTGAGACTATAAGCCAGGCCGTGCCAGATTTTCCATGTGAATTCTAGGGATGAGGATCAGGCCCAGATGCCTACAAGAAGTGCTCTGCCAACTGCTCCATCTCCCCATGCCCACTGTTTAGTCTCTGAGCATATATTTCTTTGCACATGGGCCAGTTTGAGATCAGACAGGGTTGTTTCCAGTGCAAAGAGAATCGGCAGAGCGAACGCTGATGCAGACATGTACTTTTAGACTCCTCTTCGGCACTATGGCTTCAGGGTTAGGGAGGAAGAAGTTTTTACGAACTCACTAACCTCTTTTACTTCATTTGGAAACTAAATGCAGACAAAAGACAGGGTCCCAAAAGGCAGACACGTCACTGTCAACCGAAGATAGAAGTGTTATTCCTCCAGATAAGCCCTTGACTTTAGCTCTCTTTAGTTCCCATATTCAGACTTGAAAAAGAATCCAATTAAGAATGACGAGTGTGTGGTGTGCCTGGCCTGTGACTCTCTAACAGCAAAGACATTTCTGGAAACATCACCAAGTATTTGTCCATTCTTCTGTTTCTAATGTTTCCGGGCATTCCCAACAAACAGCGGTCCCAAGAGGCACTTGAGTTTATCAGATGGTATCACTCTGGTTCCTCACTCAGCCTTGGAGTGACTGCTCTCCATATGGCTTGACGGACAAATTTGGAAGGCAGTTGCTCAAAGTCGCTATGAGCTGAGTTTGGGTCAGTAGCCAAGAATAAGTTAACTGATCCTCAGCACTAAGGCTGTGCTTCTGACCCTCACTATGTCAGAAAGCTGTCAGACATTCTTCTGGGTTTAGAAGGCAGATGTGCCCGAGTGGTACCCAGTTTCACAAAGGATCTTACGAAACCCCAGCTACCTAAAACCACTGGGCACTCGCCGCCATTGAAAGCTAGCCAACTGAGGAGAGAAATCTAGAAGCTACAGACACATAGTATGAAAGCCTGCCATGACCTCTGCCTAAGGGCTTCACACACAGTCGTGAGGACCCATCTCCCAGGTGCCTCAAAATGATGAAAATTTTGATTGTTCTACATTTCAGCCTAATCAAAATCAGATGTGTACATTTTTCCCTTCGGGGTGATATGTTAGGTCACCTAATGAAAAGTGCAATAGGCAAAGGCATCCAAGGCATCCTGTTGACACACTTCTGTTTGTAAACAGTGGGTGATAAGCAAAGATTATCAGAGACCCCTTTCTTAGAGGCTAGGCAAAGCTACAGTTCGATTCATATGACAAGCCTCAGTATAAAATTAATGCATGCATTACTCCTTCCTTTTGAGAAGAAATGGAGGCAGGAGAGTTTTGAATATGCTACTGGATTCAAAATTTATCTAAATAAATAATTATTTTGAAAGCTAAGATTTAGGCAGCTTTTGTATTCCACGTTATGCTAACGTCTGACAATTACTAAGTGTGGGTATCAGCTAGTGTTGTGGGTTTTTTTTTTTTAAGTTTAATTTAAAGCAATTTGACATGGAAAGGTTATTACTTTAGTTGCCAATAAAAGCTGTACTTTTAACATAAGTGTACAGTAGGCCCTAGGGTATGTGACTATTATCTTTTCTGCAATTATGTGGTGTTCTACATAATGTTAAAAAAAAACTTAAGAAATATCAGGAGTACTAACTTAGATACAGTGTGCAAGCGAAATGCAGAAAGCAGGCTCTTCTCACAGGACATGGGGTGAGGTTTCCCCCTACAGCTTAGACAGAGAACAACACCAGCTGGCTTTGAATAAATTAATTCAAATGATATCTTCAAAACACACACTTAGCAACCAGAATATCGATTGCATGAACATTCTGTCTTTCGATGCAGTTGTTCAGATTCATAAGCTAAATGCCATTAACAGTAGGAGCAAGCCTCTGAACCAATTAACCTATTTTTCTGGAGACGCTAAGTTACCAAAATAAAAAGAACATTTCTCAGATGGTGTTTGCCATCCGAAGCTTTCATATGTCCCAGAGAGAAAGAAAATAATCTCTTGCCAGTAATTGGGTAACTTTTTCTCTTCCCTTGATCTTTCTGAAAGATTGGGCTTCAGCAAAACAAAACGAAATGATAATATTTTGCTCTTCAGAAGAAGACAGCCTCAGCCCAGCTCACCTACCCTCACCTTCCCACACTTATCTCAGAGGTGCTCATATTTAACTAATGGGGGGAGGAGATTCAAGGAAAGAGCCTGAACACAAATTTAATCAATAACTACTGTCAATTTTTCATTATTATGGGATATTCCTTTCCTATCGGGAGAAATCACTCATGAAAAGTGAAGCCAGCAAAATGGAGAGATCCAGCGGCCATCTGCCTAATAGAAGCATTTCATCTATCAAAAGGAAGAGCTGTGGGGCTGGAAAGGTGTTCCTATACGCCCTGAGCTCTGGCCGTGGGATCAGAAGTTATTCCAGAATAAAAATACCATGCTCATCACAGTTACTATTGGAAAAACATTGCACTCTTAATGAGTATTTATAACCTTAACCTTGACCTAACCACCTTTAAAAATCTCACCTTCTTATCCATCCAAAGAATCCAAAAGGTGGGTACCATCCTCATGAGCATTGCACCATGGACAAGCCAAAGCCCTTGAAAGCAGTGGAGCTACAGCGTCCAGGCACTAACATGAGGATGTAGAATATCCCCCAAGAGCCCAGGAGTGAAAGGCTTGGTCCTCGGCTACATGCTAAGGGAGGTAGTAGAGCCTTTGCGAGGTGGGGCCTAGTGCAAGGTCTTTGGAGCAAGGACTGAAACCGCACCTCAGACGTGGATGGAGTTACTTGCCTGGTATACAGGAGGCTCTTGGTTCCAACCCTAGTAGTGCCAAAATCAGAATAAAATAAAAGAGAACTATTGGCAAGAAGTTGCTTTGACTGTTCTTTAGGGCTAGGAAGACTCCATAATTAAATATCTGGTTGTACAAGTGTTAAGGCCTGAATTCAGATACCTAATCCACATAAAAAGCTAGGGGTGGCAATGAATATGTGTAATTCAGTGTTTGCACAGGGGAGGAGACAGGCAGATCTTGGGGATCTGTGGGCCAGCCAGTCTAGCTAAAATGGCAAGTTCCATATCCAGTAAGAGACCCTGCCTCAAAAAATAAGGTGAAGAAGAGTAGGGGGAAAATATGTGAAGTCAACCTCTGGCCTCCACATGCACACAGAAAAGAGAACCTGCACATACACAAATCCAGATCTCACACACACTTACACATATCAAATATATATTATGTTATATTATAATTTATATTATATTATATTATATTATATGAAGATGATGAGATGATCTCAGGGGCATTGTTCAAAGAGGAATAGTATGATCAACCATGGCTCTCCCCAACACAGGTCCATAGCTGCCTCATCACAAGACCAAAACAATGAGCCAACCAATCATGTATGTGAACTTCTGAAGCTATGAATCAAGAAAGAACTTTCACATTTAACAAGTTAGTTACCTCAGGTATTTTACTATAGTCACGGAACCCTGACTAACACACCAATAGTATATAAAACATAACAACTTGGGTTGGGGAAGCAGTTGAGAACACAGATGTTCTAAGCTGAAACCCTAATTTTATCATTTTTCAAGTTTAAGAAGCTCTGCCAATTTGTTTACCCTCCATTTGACTCAGTTTCCCTTTGAATATCTAAAGTTAAATTCATATTTGTCTAATAAAGTCATAGATATTGAATGCACATTAAGCATTTAGAACCTGGCTCACAGTATATTCATTAGTCAACGATAATTCATGTATTACTATATCTTTTTCTCAGACTCCTCTTAGCTTCCTTTTGTAAAGTCCTCTAAGTTTGTCTAGTTATTTGGGAAAATACTCAGAGAATTTTTAAATGCTGGAAAATAATAAATAAAAACAGAAGACATTGCAAACCACTTTTAGATGTATCCTCTTTAATTGTTCCAATTTCATTTAGAAAAACAATTCAGAAATTTAACTTTGATTTGTCAGAGACCCTGAGGATCTACTTAGCATTTTGCTATCCCACCAAAAGGCTGGAGAGAAAAAGTGGTATATTTGTTCATATGCCCAGTTGTCTGCTCGGTACCTAGCCTGAGGCTCACTGTCACCTGCACAACTGTACCTGAGACTCAAAAGAAGCATGACTATGCCTTCTTGGACAGTGGAGATGTATTCAGATCTGTGACTATAAAGGCTTACTATAATGCCTTAGAGACTTAGCCTCAGTGCAGGAAGAGATCCCTTGTGCTATTCACAATGAAAGTGTGGTAGATAAGCAATCACACAATTTCAAAACAAGGCAGTAGTGGTACACACCTTTAATCCCAGCACTGGGGAGGCAGAGGCAGGTGGATCCCTGTGAGTTCAAGGCCAGCCTGGTCTACAAAGCAAGTCCAGGACAGCCAAGGCTACACAGAGAAACCTTGTCTGGAAAAAGCAAAAAACAAACAACAACAACAAAAAAAAAAACAAGAGGAAACAGAGGCTCTGAGTTATCTATCTATCTATCTATCTATCTATCTATCTATCTATCTATAGATAGATAGATATAGATATAGGTAGATATAGATAGATATAGATAGATATATATCCTTTTCACTCACTGGGAAAGTAACTGTATAACTGCGGTGTGAATTGACCCAGTTGAGCGCAGCCTTGGCTAGGCTTTCTGGTTGTTCATTGTCTCCAAGCAGAGGAAGCCACAAGACCGCTAAGCACAGGAGCTGCCTTTTCCACATGTGGGATCTGCTTATACAATTGTGGATATACCAAGCTGCTCCACACTGGGACTTCTGGGATGACAAGGATCTGCTACAAACTGGATGGCTCTGGCTGCTGCTACTGCAGCATGCATGTGCATGTGCTGGGGACCGGCCGGTATGTATCCACAGATAGGATTCCAGGCTAAAGCTTGGGCGATGCACCAGCTACTAACCTAGGGCTAACAGTTACAAAGCTGAGCTTCACTACATGAGGAGGACCTGAATAATCACTGGCCACTATGAATACTTCAGAGAAACAGAACATTGCAGTGATCGGAACAAGAACGGACCCCTTCGGTGTATGGGCCCCTTGGATTTCTGCAGAAGAAAGACGAGGGACAGCCAAGGTGGCCTGAAGCTCAAAGACAGACTGTAGCTGTTCAAAGGGAGGTGACAAGGCACATCACTTCCTCAATCTGACAGCTCTGGTTTTCCTGAGAGGCCAAACCACACATTCTGCAACCTCGGGCACACTTCTTTGCTTTTCTTCTCTCAGATCAATGAGGCTCATACTATCTCATAGGGCTGTCATGGGGATAGATGAATGGATTCCACATGTATAAAATACAGAAGGTGCTACTTTTCACAAAGCACTCCACTCATTAGTGTTAAAGTTGGACTAATGCCTATAAGGGCAAATCATAATGGGAGATTTCTTGAAAAAAAGACATCAGCAAGAGCTCACAACAATATACAGGGCAAGTCTTGGCAGTTTGAATTTAAGGTGTCCTGAAGATGCCAGTTCTAAAAGGTACAGAAGATCCTATCAGGGCCTGGCAGAATGTCCAACATAAACTTATTTTAGACCAGTGAACTGGAAGACTTTCTGTGGTAGCTAGCACAGATAGGACTGAGTGTGGCCAAAGAAACCAAGGCAAGATGCCCAGGAAGCTTCTCCAGCCAGGCCAGTAAGTAGCAAGACCTCAGGAAAGCTAATAGAAGAGTCTGGGCAGAGCATTCAATGTTCTGCCTTTGTGTTTTTCTTTCTCCCTGGTTCCTGAACACAAGAGCCTTTGGAAAACATTCTGTTGCACCAGCCAAAGTAAAAAGAAAGCATGTTCATATGAAGGACAAAAGACAAAGTGATTAGACACTCCTTGTGTCCCCAAGGAAGACATCGTTTTCAATCCATAGGGAGAGTGAGAACAGAGGGCTGAAACAGTGGTCCCTGGCCAGTGTCAAGGAGAGGCTTCTGTTATCAGTACCAAAGACATAGTTTGCTTCCTTGATTGGCTTTCTTTGTGATAACAGACTGACTGTTTGTCGAAATGACCTGCTGTGTGCAATAATAACTTTCTGGAAATGTTAAAATTGACTTTAGAATTGATACTTGAAAAACAAGGTTGATAAGAAACGCATAGTCAATTATGAGACAACTGTGATGGTGATTTTTAATTGTCAACTTGGTTAAGAAATGCCTTGGTACTAGAGAGGCCGGGTACTCTGTATAATGTTGCTGGGGTCGGGGGAGTCACAGAGAATTTTTGAGGAAGGAACACCTGAACTGAGAGTGGGCCGCTCCACCCCATGGGCTAGCACTCCATTATTAATGCAAAAGAAGAGAGAAAGAAGCCAGGTTTCCCAAATTTTCCCTTTCTTCATTTCCTGATCCACTGGGATACAAACAAACAGCCCGACACGGCTGCTGCCACGGCAGCAAGCTATGCCCTCTGCCAAACCTTGCTCACCATCATGAGCCCTGAGCTGTGGGCCAGAATACAGCTTTCTTCCTTTCTTTGCTTCACTTGAGTACTTTGTCACATCGATGAGAAAAGTAGCTACTACTGCACCATGGACAGTCTAGAATGCTCAGTGTTATTTTCCAAAAGCAGTATTTTGAATGAGGAAGTTTAGTGAAAACCAGGTTATCTATGCCATAAGCAGATAAATTCAGACTAACACACAGTTGAGGGGGGGATAATTTGGGAGGTCCCTGAAGCATCCCTTTTGTCCTTGTTAGCTGCAGATAGCAACTATCTCTGGACCCCCAATCCTCACATCACTGTCACTGCCTCTCCAGGGTTACCATCACATCCACGCTTTAGCTAAGACATGCTGCTCCCAGGCTCATACCTTCCTTCCAAGAGTGGTAATAGCATCGCCCGTGCTAAGCATTGGTTCATTTATCAAGTGAAGTAGGTGATTACTCAGTCTTTGGAGGACCACCTCCACACCAGGGATGATGATAACCATGCATAGCTCATAGAGTTATTTAGGAAGGAGATGATTCCTGCAATGAGCTTGGCGTAGAGTAGCTTCTCGGCATGTGCCAGCGCTATTGTCTGGGAAGAATAAGGTGTTGGATTCGTGATTTTGACTCTCAGATTTCAAAATAATAGAATTAATGGGGACAGCAAGCTGCACGGTGGAAGGTGGTGTCCAGGTGAGTAATTCAACACAAAGGTAGGATCTATGAGTAGAGGCAGGCCCAGGCAATGGACTTTACATCCCTCTCCTATTACTTAAGATAGCAACACATGCCCCCTCTTGGACCCCAGTCCATCCTCTGACAGAGAAGAAAGCAATACTGTCCAACTTCATTCAGTGGTTCACCAGCCACTATTCCTTCCTAAAAAGAACTAGTCTGCATGATTTAACGCCTCCTAATGAAAGAGTTTTCTAACCTCTGTTCATTAGTGTGAATTGAAATGGTGGTTTCTGTTTCAAATCTATTCTTGCTCACCACTTTGTCCTTACATAACTCTGGAAACACTGCAGCAAGCTTGGGGTCATTGCTGGTACATGGTGCTGAGGCAGAATACTTCCCCTGAGCTCCAAGGACTCGCCCACCCCACTGTCTGTATTGCTCTCAAGCTGGGTAACAACTCCGAAATGGGAGTACCAGGCACGGCAAGGTCCATCTGATGCAGAAGAGCTGAGTGGACTACCGTGGTATGAAATATGAATCAATTTAATGTACACATGCTTGTGTACCCCACAGCAAGTGTTGAGGTCTCTGGTTGGGATTCCAGATGTGTCTGCATCATGGAAATATCTGGTACAGGGCAAGTAGCTATCTGAGTGTTATCTGTTTCTACCCATTCATGTATCCAGGCCATAATTATCACTCCTTACTTGATTTATAGCATCCAGTTTCTGTGGAATATCATTAAAGTGTATCTCATGAACATATATATTACAGCCCATTTGTAGGGAGCTTGCTTAGCATGGAGAAAGCTGAGTCTTGTTCTCAGCATCACATAATTTGGGTATAGTGGTGCACTCTTGTAATCCTAGCACTTCAGAGGTAGAGGCAGGAGGATCAAGGTCATTGTCAGCTACATAGAGAGTTTGAAGTCAGCTGGGGTACATGAGATTCGGTCTGAAAAAGAAAAAAGGGAGGTGGTGGCGCACACCTTTATTCCCAGCACTTGGGAGGCAGAGGCAGGCGGATCACTGTGAGTTCGAGGCCAGCCTGGTCTACAAAGTAAGTCCAGGGCAGTCAAGGCTACACCGAGAAACCCTGTCTTGAAAAAACAAGGGGGGGGGAGGGAAGAAGTGAAGGAGGGAAAAATGAAGAAAGGAAGGAAGGAAGGAAAATGCAGATACACATTGTATGATAAATATTAAAGGCTACATTTCGATGAGGCTACATCTCACAATGGAAGGACATCAAGAAAGGCTCTATTCCAAAACACTGTGTAGCATGGTATCTGGGTTCCATGGGGAGGAGCTAAAGAAGAGCTTCAGGGAAAGGGGGCAAGATGAAAATGGACTTCACTGCCTGTCTTCATCAGCAAGAAGAACTAGAGAACCCCACGGAGCGGGAGGGAGCCGCACTCAGAACTCATGGTCAAGATAATTGTGTTTAGATAATGCAGGGCAAGGTTTGATGGAGAGACGGGAGGATGGAATCACACACATGACCCCCTCAGTCCCTCCCCTTAACTCCTGGAAGTCAGGGCTGTAGCTGACGGAGAAATCTATGTCTGAGAATGATTTTCCAAGTGCTTGGCTGAAGCCAGAAGGGAAATGGCCCACAACGGTGGCTGCAAAGACAGGGAGCTGACATGTAAACTTCAAGCTTCGGAGTAATGATATCCCTTCGCAAGTATTTATGTTACATTCACATGTGGCCTCGAATGAAAACCAAATGGCAAACAATAAAATCCTTTCAAGACAACCAATTCTGGCAAATAGTTCCAATCCCGAGCTCTTTAGTAAAACGGAATGCTTTTCCTTCCTGTAAGATGCATGTGCCTCTGAACCCGCAGGCAATGAAAGGCCTTCAGAAAGCTACATTCCCGGTAGTGTAGGGCAGTGAAATAGGGGTTGTTCCAGCTCTTTATCCCAGGGCTCGCTAGAGCTGCTACTTTACAAAGCAAGACACACAGACCTAGAGCCAGGCTGGGTCTGACTCCTAGCTCTGTCACTCACGAGGCAATGAGGTCTGGAACAAATCGTTGAATCTCTAGCCTCATTTTCTGCAGCTGAGAAATGGAGCAAGCAACCCACATAGCTCAGAAGCCTATTAGGAGCAGTGTGCCCTGTCCAGACTATCAGGATTTGACTTTGGGAGGAGACCATTCATCCGTTACCCACAGGGAGTCCTGGTTCACACACAAGGGAAGAAAAGAGGAACAAGAATGCTGCCTGTGAGCAGCTAGCTAGGGGCAGAGCTGGGCTCAGACAGGGGCTCAGTGCCCCACGCTTTTGCCTCTGACTGCACTGTTGTCCTTCTAAGCATATGACAAATGGGTGCAAACAAGGGAGTAAAAGACCCAGAATTGGGGTGGTGGGACAGTTGGTTCCTAGAACCTGTGTAATAGCAGGGACTTAACAGCATGGGCCTGTACTTCTGCCTCTAGGAAGGCAGAGACAGGTGAATCCAGATAACGTGGGGCTCTCTGGATAGCCTGTCTACCAGTGGGATTCAGGCCAATGAGACAGGAGGTCTCCAAAATACAGGTGGATGGCACCTAAGGACTCCCCAAGTTTTCCTCTGGTCTGCACATACACTTTGTTTGTACACACACACACACACACACACACACACACAGAGAGAGAGAGAGAGAGAGAGAGAGAGAGAGAGAGAGAGAGAGAGAGAGAGAGAGATCTTAGAATCTTAGACTCAAAGCTAACTTAAAGGATCATTTTCTAAGAGAAAAAAAAAAGCGTGAAAAGACGCCAAGTGCCTCCTAAATCACTTTGTCCATCAACTCTCAACTCAGTTCCAGTTTACCCTTCAATTCTTCAGGGCAAGGGGTGGTGGGGAGTTCTTCCCAGATACTTCTACCAAGTTCCCTAACACCCTGACTCACCTTCTGTCTTCTTGGTATACGCCCCAAAGGACAGTGGGTTAACTAATCAACATTAACATTATGTTACCAAGTTATTTAACTGTGTCTGTTCTTGGAGAAAATACATTTTCAGAGGGCCGGAGTCATGCTAGTCCGAGCCGCCTCTCTACCCTGCAGCCACTGTTTAGCATCCTCTCCGTGATGGATGACTGGATGGATAGAATTTGGGGCCAGGGACAATGCTATTAGGGGCCAAAGATAAAAAGGTGAACGAACGCTGAGAGACAACATACTGGCCATAACACAATGATCTTATTGCGAGAGGAAGCAAGAGTGACCTTCAGCCATTTATCTTTCCCAAAGTCAGAACAAGGTCACATGAAGTAGTCACTAGACATGACTTCTCTAGCAAGCGCAGAGGAATGTGGGAGTTTGCATGAGTTTGTGACGGATATTTATTTTGATACTGTTTTATGAATGTCATTCCAGGAAAAGCCAAGAGACAGATGTTACTTGCCCAAAGGCTAAATTATCTCAACTCTCAGAAAAGGGTGCAGGTGTCCATCTGTTCTCATTCAGAGTCTGGAATTCTGCTTTATTTCTCAGTTCCTGGGTTAGAGTGTTTTTTTTTTTCTTTTCTTTTTTTCTGAGTAAAACCTCAGGCAGGTGCTCACTGTATCAGCAAATAGAAAATATGCTCCTCGTGTGGGCCACAGCAGCCCTTGTAAATACTCACCTGCCTCCTGCATGCCACAACCTCCAGAAAACAGTGCTGCTCAGCTCCAAAGTTGCCTTTCGGATCCTTTGTGAAATCGCGGCACTGGCCTCAGAGTACAACAGTGATGCTAGCAACTCAAATATGCTGAAAAGAAGCTGGAACACACACTCTGTATGCAAAAAGGCGAATGTGCTTGACATAATAAGGCCAGAAGCTGCCATTCGTGGAAGCTGCTGGAATCTATGGTGAGAGTGACTCTCCTACCCATGCATCTGTGAGGAATGCAATGCATTACACTTGGGGAGATGTAGGGCAGTGGTAGAGAGTGTAACCAGTGTGCATGAGATCTCAGGGTCAATCTTCAGTAGCAACAAAAGACAAACATAAAGTTTGTATGCATTTTACCATTATATGTAGCAAAAAAAAAAAAGGTACAATTTACCACCATACCACAACTATAGAAGTCATGGCCACAGCCACATGTGTGATAAGTATCTCATAGGCTAGAAAGAGAAGCAAATTTACTCTGTTTGCATGGGGGGCAGGGAATGTGGTCAGTACTTGCCACAGTCTCAGGCTTTCATGAAAATCTTAGAACATAAAAGAGGAATTGCTGTTTAATCCCAGGTCGACAGTTTCTCAAATTCAAACAAGGCACCAGTACATTTCTGTAAGTTCATCCATTCCCACGCTCTAAAAATCTGCATTGGGCCCATGCTCTGACTACACTTCCACACTGCAAGCATATGCAGAGTCATGGTAGCGCACAGTCACTGTGTGCCCACTGTGTGCAAGGGTGGCTGTCCACAGTGTGCAAACTACAAGGAGCCTGCCTGTCTACAGCTTACTGTAATGGTAGGGAGGAGGGCTGTGTTTAATAAACAACTTTGAGAATTTCAAAGAGTGATGAGAGCTGTGGAGGTAACGTGTGGCTCACTGAGATCGGCCATGACAACATCCGTGTACTAAACTGGCTGGAGACCAGGAGACATCTCCTGATACACCAGCTAAAAGTCAGCTGAAGAGCTGAAGAAATGATTGTTTTGCAGGCATCTCATGTTGGACGTATTTAAAGATCCAGCTCCCGGGGCTGAAATGAGTCCTCAGCTCCAGACAGTCACTTACTGAACACTTAGTAGAAAGCCTAAGAGCTGTGTCTCCAAAGCCACCAGGCCCTACGTTCTCAGATTCCTAACGTTTGCAGTGTCATTATATTAAATTTTCCATGTCTGTCAGTCTATTAAGTGTGTGGTCACACAGATAACGATTTCTAGGATGCAGACACGATGGAGAGAAAAATTCATACGCAGAAAAATAAGAGCCATAAGTTAGAAAATCATGCAAGTTACAGTGAACAAATATCAGAACGCCGGAGCCAGTGTTTTATACAGGAAGTAGTTTCAGGGTCAGGGGTGGGGAAATAGTACCCTGAAGTAAAATCTAGGACAGACCTGCAATGGGGATGCAGCAAGACAGAGAAGCACATACCGGGATCAAGTTCGCCCACAACATCCTGGTGTGAGTGAAAGCAGTGGCTTTTGGGAACGAAGGAACTAGACCTTGGCAGTTTGTCTCTGCAGGCTATGATTTCCCTGGGGGAGCTCAGGTGTGACATCAGCTGCAGAACTCACAGCAGCTGGGGATAGGTATGCTAGAGGCTAACAGGCTCCGGAAGGGGCATGCGTTTCATCCTCTACGTCCTTTAGAAAGCCACTGGATTGCTGCGATTGTCCAAGGAGGGTACTGATGTGTTGCCTTTGCCAGTATTGGTGGGATAAATATTCCCATTGTTGCAGACTTCAAGCCATTGAGAGGATCAGTGAACCCAGGACTGGCAGCTTGAGTTGCTAAACAAAGACATATAGGGCAGTCTTAGTCTAGGCCTTAAGTGACATCCACAGTGCTGAAGAGCAATAGCCAACAGTGGTTTCTGGAAAGTGCTGGGTTCTTTTCTGCTTGGCAATCTCAGTTCTGATCCCTTGGCAGGAAAGCAGCCACAGACGTGTACAAGAACAGCACAGCTGGGCTCCAGGTGAGCTTTATTTACAAATGGGCCCATGGATTACGTTATTGCCAAGATCTGCTGTGGATATGATTCAGTTGTGTTTATAATACTGTGGCCTGTTTAATTTATTGAGTTGGGCCAACACTGGAGTGAGGTAAGAGGGGTGTCTGTGGTGCAAAGTTTAAGGGAAAACTGCCAAGGACCATGAGAAGGAGCTCCTCTTTTAAAGTTCATTTATTTTACATGTATGAGTGTTTTGCCTGCAGGTATGTTTGTGCAACATGTGTACTGTGCCCACAGAGGCCAGAAGAGAGAGTTGGGTATCCTGGGACAGGATTTACAAAGGGTTGTGAGCCACTATGTGGGTGCTGGGAACAGACACCTGGCCTCTGCAAGGGCAGCTGATGCCGTTAATTGCTGACCCATCCCTTTATCCCCAATGAGCTCCTCTTTCAAATGTGGACTCTGACCATCATTTGGCCTTCACCTTGAACCTGGCCTTGTGACTTGGTTGCCCTAACCAGATGTACAGGTATATTAGTCAGGGTTCCTGTTTCTAAAACCAAACCTCTGAGGCAGAAATGGATTGAACACCTGGAATTCAGAGCTTGCAAAAACCTTTGAAAGGGCCGAGAAGTGGGTGTAGTGATGCAACCATACTGACAAACTTGCCTGTCAGAGAATCCTCAATATCTGCCTTGCTCATGAATGCGGGACACTAGGAACTGCCAGTGGGCTGAGTTCAAAGACAACATGACGCAGTCAATACCTAGAGTGGAGGTCATCCCCACCATCCCTAAAAGCCCAGGAGGTTAGTAAGCAGCCACAAGACACCCACTTCCAAACATGTGACTCATGCGTATCCTTGCAGAAATCTAATGGTTTTTTTTTTTTTTTTTTTTTTTTTTTTTTTTTTTTTGAACCCTAGCTGCAAGAGAGTCTGGGAACCATAGCTTTTAGTTTAAGCCATTCAGTGACATTAGAAAAAAATAATAATAAATGTCTATGAGTTAACAATGGCCATATCTACCACACAAAGGGCATCCTAAGAGGCATCTGTCAAAGAAACACAAGACTCTACTGTGCCAAATCTGGTTTCCACCTCGGGTTGCCTCTAAAAGGAGGAAACAGCGTTCTTTCCTCTACTTTCTAGTCCCATTCTCCAACATGGAATTTCTGGTCTGCAAGAGAAGATGAGCACGTAACAGGGAAGAGCTGCAGTGCTGATGGAGAATGTCACCAGGAGTCCTGGAGGCCAGCAGAGGAAGAAGAAGTGACTTTAGGAAATGGCGAGGACAATAGAAAGCTGCAAGTATCTGAGCCGTAAACGCAGAAAACTGAGGATGTAGTTCAACCAGTACAGTGCTCATCAACATGCATGAGGCTCTGGATTTGAACCCCTAACACTGTTCAAGCACAGAACAACGGCACATGCCCACAGCAGTGAGTTTGTTTCACGAGACCCTGTATAGCAAGGAAGGAGAGAAAGACGACTGTGTGCAAAGACATCAAGATGGCTCAGCAGATAAAGGTAAGCTGCTAAGACTGACACCCTCGATTTGATCTCCAGGACACATATAGTGGAAGAAGGTAGCTGACTAAAGTTAAGTTGTCTTCTGACCTCCAAGTGTATGACATATATATATAATTTTTAAGAAAAATAAATGAAAGCAGAGAGAAAGCAGAGAGTATCTTCTATTCATTGGTTGTCTTAAAGGGAGTTCTGCCTCTATCCTCACATTTATTAGTAATGGAGGAAAAAAAACACTGGCATCATTCTCTGCGGTCAGAAATGTGTGAGACTAAAACTGAGCAGGCTGGGAACACAGTGTTCTACAAAGTGCACTTCCTAAGCATTTCTATTTTAAAAATAAAAATCATATGACTCAACAAAATTTTAGTTATTTTGCTTGTAACACTATTTATATGGTGATTTTCAAACAGGCACACAATACATATATAATTATAAATTATAGCAATCAAATAAGCATTCAAATGCCACCACCTCAAGAAACAAACAACAGAGGTGATGCCTGCATTTCTTCTGACACCTTCATTCCTTTGCGCCCCCCCTTTCATTACAAATAAACTATTACCCCCAATTTTAGATTGTATGCTGCCCAGCTTGAAAAAAAAAATACCATTTATCATGTTAGGCGTCCAATCTGAAATGTTTTCTAATTTGTACACTTCAATTTATTTCTAAAACACAGAGATTCACACTCTTGTCCACGAATGTCTTTCAAAATGTACTTGTCAGAATCAGAAAAGAACGGGAGGTGTCTTGGTTTATCTCTAAGGAGAATGGGGGGGCAGCGGAGAGAGGAAAGCAGGTATTTTCCATGAATGCTCAGCTCCCCTTATGCTTTGCATTCTCGCTTACAAATAGAGTTTAATCATGAAGTCCTTGTGGGTGCAGGAGTCTTACTGAAACAGGGCTTAATTTAAACTGTGTTTCACAATGGTGAGTGGGTTGCAAAGGTAATAAAATTAACCTTCCTTCTTCTTCTTTTTTTTTTTTTTTTTTTGCAAACCCCCCCTCCCAACACACATACCCATGGAAGAATGGCACTGTACAGAATACACACGAACTCTGTGGCTGGTTTTCGGGACGTGAGCCATCACTGATTTGTCACACCGCCCTTAACAACATATTTGTGTTTTGCAAAATGTATAATTTTTTTTTAGCCCCTGAACAAATATATTTACATAACTGTGTCTAACGAGAAATTACATTTAACTTCTCAGAGATGACAATAACTAAAGGCTGGACTGCCAATTCCACTTCATTAGCGTGGTGGAAATGCATTCCAAATGTTAATAAAAATTCCAACATGCTGATAAATTAGAGCTTGTAAGGAGCATGTGACACCTTGGTTAATATATTCAACCTCAATTATATTTCTCTTCAGCACCCTGTTATCTGGAACCTTTGCTGGCAATCAGAGGTGCTGTTGTTCAGCGGCCAATTTTCTAGATAATGTAGCTTATCAACACTGTGGGTAAACTTGCCAATGGAATCAGGCTGCACTGAACCACACACACGCTAATTGCATCCCTTTTTTATGCATATTTACAGACTGTCACTTCAAAGAAATCAGTGGCCCATTGAGGCACCCAGTTAGCTGGAAGAATTGCCTCTTGCAAATGAAAATTAGCAAACAAGCTACTGATAAATATGAAATGAACAAAGTATAAAAATACTGTTTTGTTCCCAAATTTCCTTGTCCTCCCAATTGATCCCCACAGAAGGAGTTTCAAACATAGGGTTTACCTTTTGTTTCAGAGGAAGACAGGAAGAGTTCTTTCTGAGACCCACTAACTAGCTGAAAGCTTGTTAGCTTTTCCCTCTTCTTCCCACGCCACCCCCACCCCAAATTTCTATTCACATAAACAGGTTATTAAATCCCGTATTAGATTTGCTTTGGAGTTTGAACAGACAAATGACACGTTAACACTTCAGAAACAATTAACCCTGGGAACTTAATTAAGTTCTTCTGACTTAAAGGAAGCACATTTCAAAATAATGTTTTTTAAAATCTCCCGGTTTGCTCAAGAATAGCAACGCGTTCCCTCTGCAGAGCACTCAGAAGTTTTACTTAACGGCAGAACGCCTCGCCTGGCTATATATGGATAAAGGCTACACGCTCTGAGCCCACTGCGCTGATTATGTCAGAGTAAGGGGGGGAAAAACACGTATATATCGGGACTAAGAAATAACAATCATCAAAAACATTTTTTCCAAAAGCCCCAAAGTCAGGGTGTACATAAAAGAGAAGACAATTTTATAATGTCGTCCTGTGAGCTGGGCATAATCAAATTTGCAGAATCTGGGCTGTGTGTTTGAAATCTCTACCCTGGCTGTTTTAGAATAACATTTTGAAACAACCTCCCCCGCTCCTTCCAATACAACAATGTTTTTTAAGGGAATATTAGGTTTTGGAAAGCATGTCATTTTAATATAAGCAGATCATCTTAATACAATTTAAAATAAACCACGTGGCAATTAAACTATAAATACTTTTAGAGGTCTGGTGCCAAACAGAGCAATTTAGAGTGGCAAAACTCAACAAACAAATGGCACTTAAGGTCTTCGCTTACAGCTAACGGTCAGTGATACTTTATTTGGTTTGGAAAACGGAGCCCCATTCCTGCTGCGTATCACGGTTTTGACACACTCTGAAATTGCTCATCCTAACATTAGTGATGCCGTACACTTGAGAGGTTTTTTTTTTGGGGGGGGGTGTTGGTTTTAGCTTTTTCTCTCAGTTGTTATTTTCTTACTGAGCCTGTGCAACAACACAAACACTGAGACAAAGCCCGGGGAATTTTAAGAAATTCACTAGACCCTCATGCGGACTACTCAGCTCTTATACAAACAAAGCAGGTTTCTTCAGTAAATCAGTGTTCACCAGCAAGCGTCTGCAGACCACTGTTTCGTATCGATTTTCATATTGTGGAGCATTTCTGTGATCATGTGTCTGTCTCCCTACCTGCATAGGGAACCCCAAGAACCTTACTCCCTAAAAAGACACGAGACCTCTATTATCCAGGATTTCCTAGGAGAAGGCAAGAGACACTTGCCTAGCTAACAGAGACCAGAGACAGGAACAAAGAGTTAGAAGTTGCACAGAAGAAACCTTTATCTTCCCAGGAGCTCTGAGAAAGAAATCATGGGATAGAGATGGCCCTGGGATGAGATTGTAAATAAAAAGTAAGATTCTTACCCTCACTAGGTAGACATTTCAGAGAGACTGACCACATGAGCAAAGCAGAAGACATGGGAGTAAAGGGCCCATTCACAGAAGAGAGACGCTTGGTGATGTCGGGGTGGAGGCATCCGTTCGTCATGCAAACAGAGAGACATCTGAACATCACAAATGACTATGTATCGCTTTGACCTTCTGTGCATCTTAACCCTGGGGAGGAGACCATGCAAGGAAGGGGGCTTGGTCTTCCAAGACTGATGCGAAGGTTAAGAGATGAAGGAAAAAATGTATAACTCAGTTTAATTTTTGAAGTTCACCTTTCCTGCTCTCCAATTACATGAATGCACACTCACACAGCACAAACACGGGGTGTGGCTCTCACGGGCACATGGGGGGGACTCACAACATGGCAGTTCAGAGGCACACGGAGAGCGTGTCTTAGTCCCTTCAGATCAGTAAATGTAAACAAACGCCTCTGTCTTCTTTCTGAGTAAGTTCCTTGAAGCTTGGCTTAGGCTTTCCTCCAAGAGGGACAACAATGGGGGCAAAGGCAAGGCAGAGCCTTTACAAGTTTATTTAAAAGCCTAGGTCATGCAGATTGCTTTTCCTTTTAATATTCAAGCAAACAACTTTTGTGATTAGGGAAAACAATCTAAGAACTAGAAAATACCAAAGCTGGTCAGCTGTTTTCAAAGAAAAAAAAAGAAGTGTTGATTACTAAGTATCATTATTTCCTAGTCTTCTTGTAATGTGCATATTATAACTAGAAAATGATGGGACAGCCATGAGTGCTTTGCAACATCAGCCAACCATCTTAGTGTGTGTCTTGTTCACTGGTAGGAAGCCAGGAACTTTGCTAACAGGATGCCATTTAACATAAGAACGTACCCATGAAGGGTTTGTTTGTTTTCTTTTAAGAAAGAAAGAAGAGAAACCAAGGTTACTTCTTTTGGCCAAGGCTAGTGGCTAGTTAATGGCAGGGTCAGGACTTGAATCAGGACCATGCCCTTGCAAGCCCAGGCTGCTGGCATTGTTAAATGTGTTGCCTTTTAGTAAATCATAATTAGACTGTTTCTCTTGTTGATAAACAAGCTTGTCTGGATTCAACTTGGGAAAGAAGGCTCTATGTGGAAGAGAAGAAAGGGAAGGAGGAAAGAGTAAGAGAACAAAAAGGAACTGGGATGGAAGAGAGATGAAGGAAAGCGCTGGTGGAAGAATAGCTACCTTTAAAACTTCACTATCCTGGGGCTCTGACCACACTTACTACTTCTGCTTACATCCCATTGTTCCTTTGCCTCTGGCCTGTCTTGCTGGCGGACTGTAAGCCCTGTGAGGGCGAGAGCCACATGCCCCGGGCACCACTGAATGCCCCTGTGGCTAGCCCACAACCAGACTACAGTGCACACTTAATAAATGAAATTCAACCATCATTTCTTTTGTCTCTGTGGCCAGAACCTGTTACTTGTAATATCTTCCAAATCTTCTCAAAAGAGCGTGCCCACGCCAAAGACTATAGAACTATACCGACTTCATGATGCTGCACCTAAACTCTTGCAAGTACACACTGTTCACACCCAAAAGAGGTCACCTCGTGTCTGCCATTGGCTTTGTAAGAATGGCAACTGGTAGCCAAGATCTTATTCCTCTCCGACTGGACACAGGGTAATGCTCATCTGCCTTCTTTCCCTCAGCTCCTTCGAATGAAGTTTCCCGTGCTGTTTGGAGGGTAACCCCAACATCAAAAATGTCAGCAAGCTCGGCATTCCACAGACGTCAAAGTTCACGTGAATGTTTTCTCTTTTCTTTTCTCCCTGCCCCCCCTGCCCCCCATTCATTTTACATTTAGCTCAACTCAAATGACGCCCATTAGGGCTATTACTACTTTTCATACTATCCATCAGAACTCATGTTTCAGTGTGCAGACATTGGCTCCACATTCCAGTCTGGAATGCTGCATGTTTATTTCATAAATGAAAATAGCCTGGCAGTTAAAATGTGTGTCAAGTATTTGGCCCTGGAATACTGTGTTTGTTGTTGTTTGTTTTGCCCAGGTTCCCTCAGACACCTGTTTTTTAAAAACACTATTAAACTGTTTCATTTTTCTATTTTTTTTTTCCTCATGGGGTTTTTGTTTTCCTCCACATTTTTTTTTCTTTCCCAAGCTCTTTGCTTTTGAGGTTAAAGCTGCAGTTTTCTTTCTTTCTTTCTTTCTTTATTTATTTATTTATTTATTTATTTATTTTCTTCTTCTTCTTCCTCCTCCTCCTCCTCCTCTTCCTCCTTTTCTCCTTCTTCTTCTTCTTCTTCTTCTTCTTCTTCTCCTTCTTCTTCTTCTTCTTCTTCTTCTTCTTCTTCTTCTTCTTCTTCTTCTTCTTCTTTTTTTCCCCCTGGAGTCACCCTTCTCTCCCTGGTTGGAAGGAGACTTGTTCTTTGTGTTAGAATTATTCATGGGGTTCATGGAAAGGAGAACAAGGGTAAAATAAACTGACTCGGGAAAAACAAAAACAACAGACCGAGCCATGTGACTGGAAGGGGGCAGCTGCAGAAAGGTCCTGGTGCTAGGTGCAGAGGCAGACCAGACAGCGCAGACCTGCCTCAGAAACAGAGGCCATTCAGAGCAAAAATCAAACTGATAGTGCTCACAAAACAAAACGCCCCGTAGGTGAGATTCACTTGCCTCTGAGGAGTCAGCTCTCCACAGCTTGGGATTCAGGCTAACCTCAGGGTAATGCTGGGGTAACTTTAATATCCGAAGTTCCCTTAGTACTTGCAAGAATGGGCTGGAAGAAAGAAGAAGACAGAAGTAGCTGTGAAAGTTTTTAACAAATTGGTCAAGTGTAATTTGTTCTGAATATTTTTTGACACCAGTCACCCCCTAATTGCCATTTCTGAAAGGTGTCTCAATTAAGATCGCACAACGTGGCTGCTTAAATGTTATACATTTGTCTGAAGGAGAAAGAAAGCCACCACATTGTCTATTAAGTGTCAAAAAGCCTTTTCTTTAACTGCAAAGGGCTTGGACACAACTCAGGAAGCACTTCAAATGGAAAAGAAATGTTAAACGCTACCCTTCAAGCTATTGGAAAACCTATTATCAAATGTTAAAACCTTTTAGAAAAAAAAGTGCTCATGAGTGTCCCTGGCAGGATGACGTATCTTTGTTTAGCAAAGGTTCATCACCATTGATAACCAAGAGCTAATAAGAATGGATGCAGGCCAACGGCTAATTAGGGATCGGGAGGCTTAAATTAAGAAACTGCGGAGGGCTGGATATGGTATCTGCTCCCATAGTTCTCTCAGTGCCAGAAACATCTAGCAGAAAACACGGTGGCTAGTTCTCTTCACGTTTCTAGGTCACAATGTCAGCACTTTGGATGCTGGGGGCTCCCCCCCCCTCTGTCTCTCTGTCTCTGTCTCTCTGTCTCTATCTCTGTCTCTGTGTCTCTCTCTGTCTCTCTCTGTCTCTGTCTCTGTCTCTGTCTCTGTCTCTCTCTCTCTCTCTCTCTCTCTCTCTCTCTCTCTCGTGTGTGTGTGTGTGTGTGTATGTGTGTGTGTGTGTGTGTGACAGAGAGACAGAGAGGCAATGTGGTACATACATATGTGAGAACAGGGGTGGGATCAAAACTTCAGAAAAAATGCTGTGCATGGGGGGGGCTGTAAACAGCGTGTACGCGCCTACACTCAACCTTTCACTATCTCTCTCAGTTCATGGGACATAATGAGAATTAATTAGTGCATTCCTAAATCATTAACTCCAATCTCTGTAATGTGTGCATCTCTGCCTAACCAAAGATTTCCTAAAGAAAGGAGACAGAAACCAGAAATCTGGGGTCAGAGGCAAAGGCAAAGATGCGTGATAAATGGCTGCCCTGTGACGGAGATTCTTTGTGTTCGTGATTACAAATGATCTTAGTTCAGCCCCTGACGCACAAGCTGCACCCCCCCCTCTTTTTTTGTTCTAAATACAGTACTTTCAACACCCCCTCCCAATTCATTCCTTACAGACTTGGAGGATTTAAATTTTTCTCCAAAATGCCACATGTCAGTCAAAAGAGAAAATGATTGGCTTTTAAAATTATAATTTAAAGCACATTGACTAAAGGCTATGTTTTCATTACAATTTAACCCCCTTTTAAGCTCACATCTGCAGCTTTGGGGAACATGCTGAAAGATGGGTTTCTATCTCTCTATCTTTCCACAAAACAAGGACTAGAAAATTGAAAACACAGAGATGCAGAGAATAATGGCCCATGCTAATAGGACACCGTTTCCTTAATGCACCCATCAGAACACTACTGGCTGCTCTTTCGTTTGCAATGTACAGACACATCAGGAGCCTCTCGTTTTCACCTGTAAATATTTCAACCTTAAATCCAACTAGAAAGCTTTAAGTAAGAAATGTATAGGGGCCTTATTTCTTAATGGACTCTCTCTGAGCCAGCATTGTCTATACACAAATGTAAATTTTTGTAGAATACATAACCAATTTTTTTAAAACCATGTTACCATTTCACTAGAATACAAATTATTTTCACAGTAAATTTTTTACTAAAGTAACCCAAAACATTTCAATGTTGTGTGATAAACCAACTGTTTCGTTTCATTTTATTTTTTTAATCCCAAAATTAAAAATAAGTTACCTTGGTAGTTACACAAACTTCTGCAGGTGTTTTAACTGAATAAACCCTAGCAGTCAAATGAAAACATCTAAACTCTACTGAAAATGCTACAAAGGTCTATGATGTAGTTAACGGAATTTTGTCAGTCAGATTCTACTTTTGATAGGTGCTGTGGTCCTTAAAATGCTTCTATTAGGGAAGCTGGGTGAAGGGTGTGTTTCTACAGCTTCTTAGGCATCTATAATTACTTCTAAATAGAAGGTAAAAATAAATTACCTCTACATGACTTTATAAGTCTGACTTCTCAGACATGTTGAAATTTTCACACTGCAAGAATCAAGCTGATCTCACTAAAATGCAGACCCAGAGTTTCAAGGTATTTTACAGGAGTTCAGAAATACCCCCCTTCCATCAGCCCAGATTGGAGGGAAGTCTCCTGTAATTCATATCCTCTTCTATTACCTGATAAAGACCATGTCTCTAATCTTCTCCAATTACCTCATTTCATTTTGGTCCTAATGTCTTGATGTGCCCCTACGTTCCAGACAGACATCATGTCTCCTCATATTGTATAGCTACAAAAACAAAACAAAACAAAACAAACAAACAAAAAACAAAAAAAACGAATCACTGCCCCACACTTCCTAGGTAATTTCGTCACACTGCTTACCTTCTCAGAGCTCAGTTTGCCCGTCTGTAAAATAGGGAGAAGAGTAGTATTTCCTTCATAGCAGTAAGTGGAGCTATGGACACAGAGCCTTGCATCTGTAGTGTGTTGCGCAGTTGGCCTATAACCTGGGGGAGGGGTCAAGCCAAGTCAAGGGGATGGGTCCCAGAGCCTCTCAGAGCTGCCTTTGCATGCTGACGCCTCTTGCTAAGGGTACAAGGAAACCTGTCTCCATGACTCAGCTCGCTCCTAAAGGAATCCTGCAATAAGGCTTCACGGCTGTGGTTTGTCAGCCTATAGCATGCTAGTCCATGAATGTTCCCACACTGCGGGCATTTGGACTGACCCAGTTGACTCTGTTTTACACTATGAGACCCTAGAGGCTGAAGCCAGACGTCATTCCATCTTCCCATCTCTTGGCCAGTATACACACTGATGCTTTTGAAGTGATGTGTGTGTGTGGGGGGGGGTTGTTGTTGTTATTGTTGTTGTTGTTTGTTCGATTTTTACAAGCTGATAACTTAAAACAAAGACGTTTTAAGCCTCCTCACCATTGGTATGAAATGGCTTTACAGAACTGCTGTAATTGCCAATCTTTTTTTTTTTCTTTTTCAACTTCTAATGCTTGTTCTAACTTTCAGAGAGTGACTTTGTAAACCAGCTATCAAAAAAGACTCACTCCTTCTGATCTCCTGAACATCATAGCATCTTCCAATAGGCTTTGCTATGGAAACCCAAGCACTGGTGCAACCATGCAGGCATCAAAGGTGCCCGGGAAGGGGACATTCCCAGAAATCAGCGGCCAGGGCTCCCTGCTCTAGTGAACTTTCGACGTACTCTTCCTTAAGTAAGTCTCCTGGAGATCTGACACCCACAGGAATCACTCCTGCTTCTGTGCTGTTTATTTCTGGGCTCTCTTTTCAGCACCCTGAAGGGTCTTGCCATAATCCTGAAGTCACTTAGGGGACTACAATACTGTGTTCAGGGAAAACTCGCTTTTCTGTCAGAAGTACTTATTGATAGTCACGGGAGAAAGCCTCTTACAGATAAATCTAACACCACGATAATTCAATATTTTTCCTCCAAAACAAAGCCATTAGCATTTTATTAGAAGAAATATTTCATCTTTCCTCTCCCTCTGTTTAAACACAGCACAGATGTAGCACTCTGTGTGGGTTGTTACAAAGTCAGGGAATATCATTCCTTGATTAATTGCCATACACAGGACTCGAGTTATGTACAATTTGGGTAGTTAACCCTGGCACCTTCCATAAGCAGTTACAGCCAAGCCTTCCAAATAAACACTAAGCACACTTATGATAAATCACTAGGAGCTGTTGAAGGGCATCAAGCCTTACATTCCTCCCTGGGATAGATCATGTCATTTTCAGCATTCCTCTGTAAACTCGGCTGAGGTGACTTCCATTTCCCTGTAGGCTTCAGGGTGTTTTGGCCGCTGTATCTCCTCTTGTCTTTTTAACTATCTTGTGGTCTCAAAATGGCTGGTGATTCAGAAATTACATCAGGAGTCCAAAGATAGACCACACAGAGCTAGGGGGTGGGGGGGGCAGGGGAGACACATAGGGTGAAATGCCCATTGGTTTTACAACTGTTGAGAAATCAAAGATCTGTTCTTAGTGTCCCCATTTAGAGGATACACAGAAACTCCAAGGGTCCCTAGATATGTATACACAACTAAATCCTCAGTTGTGGATACCTTTGTATATGCTTTCTTGCCCACTGCCGCTGACCGTTTTTGCATCAGTCTCCAAAGCTTTACTTAGTCAGTGTTGTAACAGGTATCTAAGACGGCAGAGCCGCCTGCAGCTGAAATGGGGGGAAGTCCATGCCACACATCCTTGTCGAAGGCTCCTGTATGAGTTCCTTGGGCCACTGGCAGCGTAACAGGTGATCTTGTGTTTCCAAGAGATGCTATTTCCTTCCTGGGATAGGCACAATTGTGAAACAGGCATTTCAATATAATTTAAACAAGATTGGCATACCGATACATAAACATCAAGTAATTGGCATCTCTCGTCTTCAGGGTTCATCCACACCCCATCCCCACAGTCGCTCTCCTTAAACGCCATAGATGTAATTCCTTAAAAGTTGACTCATTGGGGACTAACGCAAATAACTTTCCATGTGACCTTTGTTGTAAACGGAAACAAAGGGAGGGTGAGAAGGCCCCGAATGTAAAGGCACTTGCTGTAAAGGCAATTGACAAGAGGTCAATTCCAGGAACCCACATGGGACAGGAGAGAACCAATTTATGTAAGTTGTCTTCTGACATCCACACGAGGGCCATGGAACACACGAGCATAAATTAAAATGTGTAATTTAAAATGTGTGACTGTCGGATAAAGAAAGAAAAACCACTCATTGTCGCCCTATTCCTGAATCACCAGCCTTGGGGATCATGTGCTCTCACTTAAGATATAGAAAATAAAATTCACTTTAACACAATTTTGGTTTATATTAAGTATCCCATAAGTAAACATGCACCACTTTTGCAGTTAAAAATGTTCTTTGAAGTGAATTTAATTAAAGTGTGTGTGTGTATATATATATATGTGTGTGTGTGTGTGTGTGTGTGTGTGTGTGTGTGTGTGTGTGTCCTTCCTTTAAAATAGAAAATGCCATAGGGAAGTTTCTCCATGTCCTAAGACAAGGTTTGTTTGTTTGTTTATTTGTTTGCTTAACTTTCCTGTCCGTTCTAGATGTATTTCTAACCATTAGACCATAGTTCATCTGCTGACAGACACTACAAGTGTCTCACTGGACACAAGAAATGAAAACAAAGGCAGGGGACTGGACAAAATGAAAACAGCCTTTAGGCTTTCCTACCATGTCCTATAATTTTCCAGTTGGCTTAACCATCCAGCATACTTAAGTAACCAACCAACATATTTATTTAGCATTTGGCAGATGGACATGACAGAAACACCATGATTTTCAGATGTACTTCTCTAACTGCCATGCTCCCTTCATGCCAGGTTCCCAACAGGTTCTGACGGTAAATGTGCCCTTACCTGCTGTTTTTCCAGTGTCGGAGTCTCGCACAACCTAAACATGTCCACTCCAATTAATTTAAAACCCTGACATTAAAGCAGAAATCAAATCATTCTCTGCAATCTATTTTTTACCCACAGCATAAAAGAGACTATTTTACATGTTAATAGTAATCTGATGTGGTTGTATAAATCTGATATAAATATGATCCTCTGTTTGGAAATGATGTTAATTTAGTTTAAAATGGAGATTACATTTCAACTTGTAAAGGGGCAGGGTGGAATATTAGCATGCGTGGCTGTTACATAATTTCCCTCTACACTACACAAGTGTTACTCAGAATCTTTTCTGAGCCTCTTTGTTCAAAGCTTTCCCATTCTTCTTATAAGAAAAAGGGCTTCTCTATTAACTATACATTAAACAGGTGGAAGAAATCCTTTAAAAAAAAAGATTAACACCAACATCATAAATGCATTTTTTAAGAAACATTTCAAGTTACAACGTAATAAACTGAACAGAATGTCATAAGAATGTCAAACTGGGCACTGTAAAAATAAATGTTATTCCCATGGAAAAGAAAAAGTCTGCATATTTATGTAACATTCAGCAGATGGGCGTGATATTAATATAGGGTTTTCGGTTGTGCTTTTATAGCTTCTAGATTTTTCTTGCCTAACTTGGCAACCCGAGGCACCATTTGAGTTTTGAATTTGGACAATACTGCAACAGATGTCCAGACCAATAAAATAAACTCCTTAAGGGCTCTGCTTAATTTGTGTAATTGATCAATTTCGGTTGCATGGGCCTCAGCTCCCCAGCATGTAACTGCTTTGCTGTTGGGATTTCGTTCCATATGTTACAGGAGTTTATGGGCTCGCTCTCTCTTCGACAACACTGCAAACAGAACAGGGTCTGTGGTGACACCTGTTGGCAACAAGCAGGGAAAAACAACGTCACTGGAGCTCTGAAATCTCAACTTCACTGGTATTGACACTTGGTCCCAACTCCCTATTGTGGGGGCTGTGCTGTGTCTAGTGCAAGATTCAGCGGTATCCTACAAATGGTAGGTGCACCGGTTCCTCCAACACATGGCAACCTACAGTGTTTCCAGACAGTCCTAAAAATCCCTTCCAGGGCACAGGAGGGGGCTAACATGACTGTATCTGAGAACTCTAGCAGTACAATGGATGTTTCTGGAAGAGCTACAAACAGTACAGCTAAAGGTTTCTCACGCTTCAAAACAAACAAAAAACCCCACCAAAAACAAAACAAAATCCTAAAAAGACAGAAGGGGCTGGGGATGTGGCACAGCCATGCAAGCATGGGACCCTGACTTAGAGCCCCAGAACCCATGTGGGAAATGGTAGGTACAGCTGTGCACACGCAGGATCCCAGCTCGGCAGAGGCAGCGGCTAGTCGGAAGCAGCCACCAGTCAGCCCAGAATATTACTGGCTCCGGGCCAATGAGAGAGCCTGTCTCAAATAAGGTGGACAGCATCTGGTGGAACACCACCCTGGGTTGTCTTTTACCTCCACATGTGCACCCATACACTGGCATTGTCATACACACGTGCTCTTGCAGTGCCCCGCCCTGCCCCTCCCCACCCCGCCCCGCCCCACGTGCATAGAAGTTAGTACAGAAAGAAAGCCAGAAACCTTTTTCCTTGCCTTGGCGCATCTCAATCTAATAACGGTTTTACAGAAAACTTCTGACGACTTCAGCCTGGCCTAGGGTGTCCATGACACACGCTTCCAGCCTCAGCGTCCTCACAGCGCTCCGGTGGGTGGTAATTAAGACGTGGGTTCTGAAGCTCAACACGGAGTGTTCATCACTCACCTATTAAACTTGCTAGAGTTGCTGTGTTAATTATCTCCCGTTTCCTTGATTTAGCATAATACGGCCTGCAGCCTGTGACAGAAATTAAAGGAAAGACCAGTGACCTCTTTTGTGGTTGTGCTAATAACTACATGATAATAAATTAGTTTTCAATTTTCAGAGGACTTAACATGGTTTAAAAAAAAAAAAGAGGAGCAAGAACGCGATGCACAACTCGATAGCAGATAGCGGATCAACTCTGAATTTCCTCCGTAGAATTTCCCAACCAAGGACAATTGGGAAGTTAAACAAACTGTCCTGTTGCTTTGTTGGCTCAGGACATTGCTGATGAGAGAGAGAGAGAGAGAGAGAGAGAGAGAGAGAGAGAGAGAGAGAGAGAGAGAGAGGTGGATATTTTAACAATCTATAGAAGCTCAGCCATGCACTTTTTTCTGAGGAAAAGAAGACATTTGAAACACATACTGAACATAGGCACCCATGCCTACGCCACACACAAAGGCTCCCCCCCCCCCCAGGAAGACAGGCTGATTTGAAGTGTTTCTACTAATATAGGAATAAAAACATGGGAGAGAAAATAGCTTCCCCAGTAGCACAGCAGTGCCGTGACTTCTTGGCGTGTTTTGTGTCTCTCTTACAGCTGCTCCCTGCCTCTAACAGCTTTCTTCCTTTGGCTGGCGAAACGCAAATAAGAATGTACAGGGAGCCTGGCCTCACTCTGATGTACAATAATATTTAGCTAATTAGAAGAATCCTCCCGCTCATTACGCCAGACAGTAGGAAGGAAGACACCACATGAAAGCGTGACACTTGCTGAGCCCTAGGATGGTGTCAAAGCTGAACTGGCATCACTTTCTCCCATTTCTCTATAAACTTGGTCCGAGTGCAATTTCATTCGGGTTTTTTTTTTCCCCCTCATTGGGTTTGACTTTGGGAAGAAACGATTGCTTGAACACTGTGCCATCTTCTGGCCTGATGCTGAACTGCAAGTTCTTTAGGCTGAGAGCAAGTGTCTTGGGGTATAAACTGTGATTTTAAGAGAGCGAAATAGCTACGTAGAAAAATTACAGGATATTCTCTTTGTGATCAGTTAAACTTTGATGGGCCAGTATTTTAATATGGTGCTTGCTTTGCTCCACTCGCAATCTCAAATTAATTTTTAATCTCACAAATATTTACCAGAAGCGACATAGGTATTTGTTTGGCACTTGGAACTAGAGCCCACACAAGTATGGGAATGTTCTCTGACCTTCTGAGAGCTTGAAACCTAGTCATATAATTATAAAATGTGAAATGGGCGAAATTAGAATACAGATAAGAAGTGTGGAAGGAATTTGCTGAAGAGATCTACACAGGGACCTTGTAGGAAAGGTGTCTTTTCAGTGGGCTTTGCCTGCTTGTGAATGACAACAGAAAATGGCTGAAGGTGTGCATGAGCACGGACAGCCTTACAAATGGTACCTTAACACTCAAAGCCACCACATCTTGCCGACACATGGCCTGTAAGGGCAATGAAAAGGCTAACGCTCAGGCTATGCTCTGAGCCAACTGTGTGCAGTCTCTCCGTGACAGAAGTAAGATTCACAAACAAGAGGACGGATGATAAGTGCGATCTGCAAAAGGATGGAGACAGCCTATGTCATGGGAAAATCTGGTTGGGGGAACTGTGATTAAGAGAAGCTGGATATGGCTCCGGCATGCCCCCTACTGTCCGTGTGTGCTCTGTACTTGGTCCTTAGGTGTGGGGACCTTGTGATGGCTAGTCTTGGTTGTCAACTGGACCACATCTGGAATTAACTAAAGCCCAGTGGCAGATACACATGTGAGGGATAGGTTGTTGTTTTTTTTTTTTAATTAAATCATTCAAAGAGGAAGAACCACTTTTAATTCAGATCTTTTCAGGTGGAAGTGTCCACCTCAATCTGGGCCACAGCCTGCATAAAGAACATGGAGGAAGGGGGAATCTTGCTTCTTGCCCATCTGCTCTTGCTCTCCCTGGCAAGTCCACTCCTTCACTGGCATTAGTAGAAGTAGAGTTCCTACTTCTGTGGAATTCTGTGATATCCTGAAGACCAGCTGAGATACCCAGCCTCATGGGTTAAAAAAAAAAAAATACTGGATCCTTGGACCTTGTGTTGGGAGGCAGCCATTGTTGGACTAGCTGGACCACAGCCTGTAAGCCACAGTTAATAAATATCTCCTCTACATATAGAGATAGAGATGAAGATGGAGAGAGAAGATCTGGATATAGATAAATTCAATCCATCAGTTCTGTTCCTCCAGAGAACCCTAACTAGTACAGAATTCAAAAGAAGAAGAACTAGTAGAAAGTAAACATGTCACTTAGGACATAGAAGAGCTTGGTGTAGTTCTCAAAAGACCTCAGTTAGTTCTTTTGAGAGTGGGCTGTTACAAAAAAAAAAAAAACGGCAAACATGGACCCTCCTTAGCTTGCTGGTTTTGTCTTTCATGTCTTGTCACCTGCTCTTTCCATCATGTGCTTCCAGCACTACAAGGCAAACGGATGATCTGGGACTTTCAACCTCCAAAACCATTGGCTTTTTAAAAATCAAATATACAACCTCAGGTTTTGTGCCACTCAAAACAGAGGCTCAGGGGGTGGGGGGTGGGGTGGGAGGAGCCTGCCAAAGCAACACAAAACAGAGCAGGGCAGTTCCAAGTGACTCAACTAGTAGCTGTGTTTCTGGAGGAAGCCCACAGATCTTGACAGGGGAAGAACACTGATGGGGCTCGTGAGAAGGGCTAGCCTGCCAAGGTACTTGTGGCTGCTACCATTAGGACTGTGTACGACTGTACACTAAAGAGGAGCAAGAAAGCCCATGAAAGCACCTGTCTTCATGGCTCAAAGGCAATCACAGAAAACCAATCTGAAAGTAGGTTGGGGGAAAAAAAACCAGAAATGTTCACAAAGTTGCCTTCAGTGGAAAGATAGAATTTATGTAGAATAATGACCCTCTTCAGATATTGTAGGAAAGTTCATCTGTTCTCAGAGAAGGGATAGGAGGAAAGGTGGGAAGCAGGGAGATAAAAGCCCCATTGCTAATGAAGACATTTGTCAAGGAGAAAAAACGAGAGGGGCCACTGTGAAAAAGCAGTACAAAGAAAGTAGGGGGCAGGGGGTAGAGGCTGAGGTCCTTCGTAAGGGACAAAGAACTTCAAAGCAGTTCTGCGCTTGTACTTAAGAGCAGACTCACACATGGAAACCGAGAAAGCAAGAGATGAGGTGGAATTCTCAGAAATAAGAGAAAAGATACACTTCTGAGACACTATGTTCCAGAAGCTATGGCAGAATTGTCCATTTTGCAGCTGGGGCCAATACTCACAGCTCGCTTTGGAGTGAGTTTGTGCCTAAAAGTGAAGATGTGGGAGTCATTAACACCAGAGTCAGAAACAAAAGCGTATGGATTATTAGGAAGGAACTGGGTGAGAAGACAGCGCTCGGGACAGAAAGGAGATACTAAAGATGAAGGGAAATCAAAATGGCCGAAGAGTAGCATGCTATCCGGTCACTGAGAACGCATTTCAGCAATTTTGTATCTGACAGATACTTGCTGGGTGTCCACTGTGTGCCGGGCAGCTTGAGAGCTGTAGCTAAAACACACAGCCAGCCTGAGTCTGCTTCCTCATTGAGCTTAGGTTTTAAGAGAATGAAGAAAACAGTACATTAGGTATAGCCTTGCAGAATTGCAGCTGTAGCCCAGAAGGTGCTCAGGCTCTCCATATTGCCCAGGTTGAATTTGAACTTGCAGCCTTCCTTCCTGCTTCCACCAGCCATGTGCTTAGGGTCATAAACAAGTCCATCATTCCAGGGTTAGACACAGCTCGGTATTGAACCCACGGCTTTGTGCATGCTGAGCAACACTCTATGGACTGAGCTGCACAGCCCTTGACTTTGGATGTGTACAGTGTGTAATCTCACACGATTCCCTCTATGATAATGTCAGGTGACACTTAATGTAGTGTGGGAAATAAAGTAACACCCCCCCCCGGGAGGGAGCGTGGCAAAGCACGGCAGGAGTGGGGGGACTGTCTTCGATCCAGAGGTCAGGGTGGGCTGCTGGAACAAGCCTGTGCACAAGCTTCAGTGGAGTTGGGGGAACATGTGATCTGAATGTAGACACATCACTCATCCTTTCAGGAAAAAGAGACTAATAAAGGCTGCTGGCAGGTGGCATACTCAAGCAGAACTCTGGCAAGGTAAGAGACGTCTGCCCAGCAAGAGCCCCCCCATCCTGTGGGGGAAAGGCACCCCTCTGAGGAGACACAGGTGGGCAGAGGGTGGCCATGGCAGCAACCAATAGAGCCAACTTCAAAAAGTCTCCTCCCTTCAAAGGCTTGGAAGTGGGAGTGAGGGGAGACTGCTCAGTCTGAAAAGCGGTGTCATCACAAGAAAGAGCCTGGGTTGGTTCCCTGGAGATTGTCTATTGTGGTAACTTGTATGTGTAATCCCAGTGCCCAGGGGATACAGACAGGTCACTGGTCAGCCAGCCACTCTAGCTTAACTGATGAGCTCTAGGCTGATGAGAGACTCAGTGTGGCACCTACACCTAGTGGTTAGTGCTGCGGCATCCTCTCTCTGTCTCTGTCTCTGTCTCTGTCTGTCTGTCTCTCTGTCTCTCTGTCTCTGTCTCTCTCTGTCTCTCTGTCTCTCTGTCTCTCTGTCTCTGTCTCTCTCTCTGTCTCTCTCTCTGTCTCTCTCTCTGTCTCTCTCTCTCTCTCTCTGTCTCTCTCTCTTTGTCTCTCTCTCTCTCTCTCTCTCTCTCTCTCTCTCTCTCTCTCTCTCTCTCTCGTGCACATGATGCAAGCCCAGCTTATCCCAGGCACTACAAACTCTAACCACAGGCAGGTAAGGAAAATGAGTGAGAAGGCTGGCCTGATGAAACTGAGACAAGCAGGTGGGAGGGGTGTCCTGCCCTGTCCCAAGGGGACCACTGGACCTCAACTTGAACTTAGACTGCTAGATGTAGGAAGAGAACCCCAGATTACTAGATGCCCTGATACTGCAAGACAAGTTAAAAGAAGGGTTTCTTCAGGCCATCTCCTGGTGTGTATGCTGTTAGAAACTGGAAAGAATTTTAACATGCTCTGCAAGCCAAGCAAAACACATCTGCAGTCCAGATGGGGCCCTGTGGTGCCAGTTTGGGACCTCTGGCTTAGAAAGATGTTAGAACAGTCTCGACACTTGGTCATGGCTCTGAGCTACTGATTTCCCGTCACATAACTCTCCGAAGGCCCACCTGGAGGTCTTGCCTCGTCAGAATGCCTAAATTCCTCAGAGCCCTCTGTCGACCATGCCTTGCCCTCATGAGTGCTAGAGGTGGCAACTTAACTTCTCACCTCCTCATACTGTAGCCTAAACCAACAACCCTCTCTAGCTACTTCCTCGGCCCTCTGAACACTTCCTACAGCACATTTCTTTCCACCCACCTCAGCCCTAAGGCAGACATATTTGAACAGCTTTCTCACTAGCTGCAAAGTCCGAACAACTTCATCCAACCTGAATCCGTAAGCCTCCCTGACATAATCACCCCTAGACGTCATTTCTCCATGGACAAGTTTCCCTTCCACGTCTGCATACAACCGAAGCCCTGTGGGTGTGAACTGCCCCACATACCAGACTCAGTCCACGCCTTTTCTCAATTAGCTCAGGCTTCATTGAATTTTCCCAAGGACCTCTGGGGACCGCTGACACTATCCGGAGTCTGTCCTCTGTGCGGGTGAGTGGCGAGCAGCGCTCCTGAACTCTGCCCACTGTTGTTCAGCAGTTTCCCTATGAGCTGTAAGACCAAACAGAAAGAATTGGTTCCTCAGAAGTATCGCCACCCCCCCCCCCCGCCATCCCCAGAAAAACCTTAAACTGACTTCAACTCTATTTGTTCACAAATTAAAGTAAGGAGTGTCGAGAAAATAGGTGGGTAGACAAAGGAAAAGTATCGGTGAGGCTGGATACCATGGCTCAGTTTGTAAAGTGTTTTCCATGCAAACAGGAGAACCGGCATGCAATACTCAGAACCCATATACAAATGTTAGGCATGGTGCTCACACTTGTAATCCAGGGTTGTAGGGATGAAAACAAGTAGACCTTGGAAGTTGGATAGTCAGCTAATACAGCCTAATGGGTGAGTGTCAGGCCAATGACAAGGTCCATCTCAAAGAAAGTGCATGCATATATATATGCATATATGCATACCCACAAACACACATACACATGCACCGGAACATACATAGATATACACATACGCACACATATATGCATGCATAAATATTAAGGTTATTGTGATTAAAAGTCACTCTGTATGAATTAAGGAGCTAGTGACCACACTTCACACGTCTCTTGACTTTCTCATATTTCCCAAAGAACACTCCCCTTGAGCTATTTTGTCTCTCTAACACCAGGTGAGGGCAGGTTCCCCTGTTCTGAACTCTCACAACCACAGACTTTACACTAAAGCTGAGCTGTTGATTTTCCCCTCTGATCCACACTCCATGAGGGTACAGGGTTCCTGTGACATCACAACAGGTGTATCCCTAGCACCCGGCATCAAGAAGACATCAGTATCGTAGCAGTGTACAACACATCTCTCCACAGAGTGACTCTCCCATATCACATTATCCACAAATGCCATTCTCCCCTTCCTCGAGATACAGCTCAAGAGGACATCCTTGGCCTATGGTCCCACCTGACAATGATCTTCCCTTTGTGTAGCTCTATACAAGCACTCTACATCGCCTTAGGAGCCAAGATTTCCCACATATCAGATCTTCATCACTACTGAAATTCAAGATCTCTAAGAGACAGTCTGTCTTCCACTGACTGTTCTTGTTCCTCTTTAAAATGATAATCTCAAATAGCCATAGGCCATATAAATAAACTAGTATATTATTCACTTGCACAGCTTCAAAGTTCTTCATAAGCAGGACCCAGACCTGTCGTTCTGATGGCTGATGCTGTGGACCAAACTGAACTAAAGAATACCTAGGTACCTGGCAACACATTCTTTCTGAGAGTGTCTGCCAGGGTGTTTCCAGGAGAGTCTGTGGTTGAATCAGTAGGCCCACCTGAGAAGGAGCACTCTCAGCATGTGAGCAAACATCATCTAGGGTAGTGCTGCCCTCCCCATTGATATCAGATACCTGACACACGTGTCTGCATGTTCAGCCCTCAGCACTGCATAAGCTGGCCTTGGTGATGTACATGCCAGCCCTTGGGAGGTGAAGCTAAGAGGTTTAGAAGTTCAAACTCACAGGGGGCTGGAGAGATGGCTCAGAGTTTAAGAGCACTGTCCGCTCTTCTAGGGGTCCTGGGCTCAACTCCCAGCAACCACATGGTGGCTCACAACTATCTCTAATGAGATCACACGCCATCTTCTGGTATTCAGGTGCACATGTAGACACAACATTGTATACATAGAAGTTCAAGCTCAGTCTGGTCCACAGGAAGAGGTTGGGGCTCTTCTGGAATACATTGGCAGCTTCACCTAGCTATATGAAATGTATTTCTTTCTTCATTGTCCTACCTTCTTTTCTATAAAACAAAATCTCAGTGATGGCACAGACCCAGGTTAGTTCTATGTTCTCTCTACAGCCACACACACTTAGGTCTCTGAATACTCAGCCCCCAGCTGGTGACACTATTGTTAGAGGTGTGGGACCTTTAAGTCAGTGCTTCTCAACCTCTCTATTGCTGTGACCCTTTAACACAGTTCCTCATGCCGTGGTGACCCCCTAGCCATAAAATTACTTTCATTGCTACTTCATAACTGTAATTTTGCTACTTCTATGAATAGTAATGTAAATATTTGGTAAGCGGGATATCTGATATGCAACCCCTATGAAAGGGTGGGTCCACCCCAAGAAGGGTACGGCCCACAGGTTGAGAACCACTGCTTTAAGAGGCAAGGCCTGACTAGCACAAGTAGGACACTGGGGCAGACTTATGCCTTATAACCACCAAGCTCCTGGCCCGTAACCTGTGCATTAAAACACACTTGCTTCTCTCTAAGTTGCTGGAAGCAACATTCCCCCATTCAAATCCTAACACCTCCAACACCACTGAGGGCCTGAGGACGAAGTCAGAGACTTGTACAGACTAAGTCTGTCTTCCTGAGCTGGGACACCAACCTCCTCCAATGTGTCCTGTTCATTGGTCTTTGGACTCAGCTTGGGACTTGGCAGCTTCAGCATCTCTCACTGAATTGGAAGTGAAATGACACTACCAGCTTTCCCAGGTCTCCAATGTACAGAAGTCCCGTCATCTACCTCTCAGGCTTCGCAAGTGTGGGAGCCAGTAAGTCATATAAAACCCTTTTCTATACACTTGTGTGTACCTAAATTCGTATCTCTCTATGTATCCCCAACTGGTTCTGTTTCTAGGTAATTCCAACTTATATAATTGCCAAATTTAGAATGGATGATTACTCTAAAAATGCTCACCTCATGTTTTCTTCCTGTTTTTTAAAGCTCAATTCCTATTGATTCAAGTTCAAATGTCATTTCTTTTGTAAGATATGTGCCACTTAAATAATAAGTATAATAGACTTCTGTTTAGTGTGTATTTTTACCATCATATAAGCTTGTGGCCTCATGGGATGAGTTTCTTATTAGAAGTTTGAGAACAGGCTTGGCCTGAACTTGAGGAGTGGCTTCCTGTGACCTAAGATAAATCCCAACAGCCTCCTTCATCTCTCCAGTTTATACAATAGGCTCACACCTATCTGCCACTGAGAAAGAGTCATGGCAGTTCTCCATAGAGTTGGGGTTTGGAGTCCTCAAAAAGAGAGTTAAACCCATAGTCCACCTCATGACAGCTGTGTGCCCTTAGTCATTTTAATAGTCATATCATCTCTTTGCCTTGATGTCTTTGGTTGTAAAACAGGAAGAGAAGCAGAAGCGCTCTCTCTCTCTCTCTCTCTCTCTCTCTCTCTCTCTCTCTCTCTCTCTCTCTCTCTCTCTCTCTCAGTAAGACTTAACACAGTGGTAAACGCAGGCACTGGCAAGACGCAAATGTCCAATGAGTACAGGCCACTCCACGGAGAAACAAACAAGCCCGCAATCATGAAATGGATAAAAGTCATTTCTTAGAGACGATCAGCTTCACTACCCTACTAGCCCTTGGAAATTTGACTGAGAACAGCATCAACTGCCCAACACCCATTTAACCAGCATTCTTTCTTCCCTCCAGACTCAAGGCCACAAAGTCAGTGAGAGACCTTATGGACTGAAACTAGGATTGGGCCCAGGATGTGCATTATAATATTTCAAAGGTCTGGATCTGGAATTTTCCCCATAGCTTCATGAAACCTCTTTGGAGCCCTTCCTATTAAATCTGGGGGTTTTGTTGGGAATATCCCAATCTGTTCCAAATCAATTGAAATTTTACTGCACTAAAATGAAGGCAAAGTGGACTGCAAGTTCAACAGGATGGCGAAGCTGAAAGAAAGCTTCACACTGGCTGAGGGGCTGTGGAGGTGGCAGCCACACTCGATCCTCAAGGTGAGATGATTTTCTGTTTGCTTCAGAGAATGGGTTTGGAAAAATGAAGGTGTTCACATCTGTTTTCCTCAAAGGCACCCCAGCACAGACTGAGCTGCCTGCACCCCAACATTGGGGCACATCTACCACTCGTCCTTGACTTTCTACAGGCGGAATGAGATGCGATTTAAATTCACCTGTAGAGGAGATTCTTCTCAAATGGAGAGAAAATGAAGAGATATTTTGACTATTTCAGATCTAACATCTTTTTCAAAATATGCATATTTTATTCATTCAACAAATATTTCTCTTCAACGAAAATTCTAAACAAATGTCTCACATTCTCCATTCACTCTTTGGACTGGATTTTTTTTTTTCTTTTTGACCTTGAACAGATTTTACTCTTAACTTACCCACCCATAAAGCTGAGATAATGACAGCATTTGCCCACCACATGGGGAAATTGTAAAACTTAATTAATTGAAATAGTGGATGAAACATGGTAGCCATACACCAGCACTCTACAGTACTGCCTGACCTGAGTATGAATGAGCATTGATTGAAAATGACAAATTCTCCAATTTATTGAATACTGGAGTTACACATGCACACACACACACACACACACACACACACACACTCCCAGCCATATACATATGTATATGCATATGTATGGCTTGGCATTTACACGAATGTGTGATTTCAGGAGCAAATCAGCCAGAGTAAAAATTAGCTGAGGCTTTTTCCCCCCAAGGGAAATAATTTTGTATTCATGTTCTGTTATTTTCAAAAGGCTCTAATGCTGTTATTTCCAAACTGAGTGTCCTCAAACACTGCAACAACAATGCTTCATTGAGTCACGTTTGCAGAAGACAACTTCTCAGTGTTGTGTGAGAAGTCCTCAAGAACAAGCCAACAGCGTTTTAGTGTACATGGGCACGTTCTTCGTAAATAAGAGATCCTGCCTCGAACAGGGAAGAGGGCAGGGACCAATGGTTGAGGTTGCCCCCTGAAATACACACACACACACACACACACACACACACACAGGCACACACATCATAGTGTGCACACAGCTACATTCCCCTACATAAATGTGCTTACACAAATACACATGCTGTACCTGCACACAGAGAGATTTCAAAAGAAATTTTAAAACATCTAGAGAACACATCCTGACTTGCCTGAAGTCAGGTCAGGACACTGTGCAACAAAGCTACTAGGAAGGAGAGGTCTGATTGGCTGTGGAAATGTCCAGGTTTCCGAGGCTAACTATCACATACACACAAGCCCTGCCTGTTTCCTTCATGACACAAATGACATATTACTTAGAGATAAATGCCTACTCTGGATGCAGCTATTTTCATAGTTGATTAGTTGACTAAATTCCATAGTAGCTTTAAACTAGTTTATTTATATATGTCAGGCTTTTATTCCAGAATAGTGCCAGTTAAATTTGGCATCAAAAGCCAGCCTTCTGCCAAAGGCAAACTATATGCTGTTGACAGGACTGCACAGTACTGGGCTAGCACCATAGAGGGCAGAAAATGCAAGCGAGGGCTGTTTATTATGTAGCACAAATGGGACTCTTTTGTTAATTTAAATCGCACTGTATCTTAATGCCTAATAAAAGTGTTAGATGCGAAATATAAACATTTTATGGATACACTATGAATTTTAATGTTATTTAACTTTACTTTGCTAAATCATTTTCCACCTAGACAGTATATTTCCATTAACATTTTTAATGAAGAGACAGGAAAAGAGAAAGCACAGGTAAAATATCAAATGGATCCAATAAAGCAGGAAAGGAGCACAGGCTTCCTTTAAGGAGGCATGTGCAAAGGGGGAGCAAGAAAGAGCCTATGAGGTACCACAAAAGTGGGTGACAAACACAGTTATTAAGTCTTAAATCTTTCCTTCCATGGGTTAAAAAAAAAATCTGTTTTAATTGTTCCTCATTAACTAGAGGGACAGATTTTTGTCTGTTTTCTGCATTACCAGGTCCTCTGGGTAGAACCACATCTTACATACTATGAGGTCAATAAAACTCCATGGGTAAAGGAGCAAAGGCAGGCTGGCTGGGCACACACCCTGACACATCACATCCAGAATCTGTGATTTAAAAAAGCAAAAGTAATTCCCAGCTCTGAGGTTTAACAAGAAGGACGGGAATAAATGAGACCCTGGCTCAGTCGGCACAGACCCTAAAGACCCCCAAAGGCTCACCGAGAAGAGTACTTCAGCCTTTCCCAAGAGCAAAGCATTGTTTTTTTAGCAAGAAAGGAGCAGACTAAAGAAGGCAGAAGGGAAACCTTGCCAGCTGAGGCCGGCCTGAGGGAGCATCTCCAGTGAGGTTTTGTGACTAGTCACTGGACTCTGGGATGGCAAACACCCACTGTCCCTACAGACCTCAGAGTTCACAGAGCAGTGAATGCAGGGCCTGGCTCAGATCCTAAAAGGAAAAAAGGAAAGGAAACTGGTAAATGGCAGCCACATGGAAAGCAATCCCTTTCCTCCCCCCACCCTCCCACCCCTCCCACCCCTCCAACCCCACCCCCACCCCCACCCCCACCCCCACCCCCTGCCTTCCAACTCCGGACAGGTAGAGAATTTATGCAAAATTCCAACCTGACTTAAGAAAGACACAATGGGTCACAGGGGACAATTTCTGAGAAAAGCCACGAACATTCGTGTTGAAAAATTAGGAACTTTTCAGGAAGAGAGAACAGTGATTCAAGAAGGTTGAAAGCTCAGTGGATAGAGGACTGGGCTTTTAAATTTTTACTCTGTAAAAATTTAAAAATGGATGGACATGCATGTACTTACTTAAGAATATTCCAGAACCGTACGTAGGATGAGAAACAGATCTCAGCATTATGGTGATATACTATGACAAACATCTTTGAAATGCTATAAGCAAATATAGCAGAAACAAAAAAAAAAAATAGATTGGGAAGTACTTAGAAAATCCATGAATTAGAGAGAACCCTGGTAGCCTGAAGTCGAAACAAGTGTTGGCTTTCTTTTTAAAGTATTTATTATACAAACTTGAAACATATACAAATTTAAATATGCATTTATTCATCCATCAGCTAGCTCCAGTAATTATCAATCAATAGCCAACATTGTTTTCCTTAGACTCCTTACTTCATTTATATCACATTTCCTCACTCCACCCCAGGATCATTCTGAAGCACGGCACAAAACTGCACCAACAGAGTCAACTAACCTAGGTTTACAGAGACAGAAGCACCAACCAAAGAGCATGCCTGGACTGAGCCTAGGCCCCCTACACATATGTAACCAGGGGGCAGCTGGATCTTCATGTGGGTCTCCTAATAAGTTGAGCAGATGCTGTCTAGGACACGGACTCTGTTGCCTGCTTTCGCCCACTTCGCCCTAACTGGGCTGCCTGGCCTGGCCTCAGTGAACAAGGAGGAGGTCAGTTCTGATGGGGCTTGATGTGCTGGGGTGAGTTGGAAGGGCCTTCCCTTCTTCTAAAGACAAGGGGGGTGGGGGTAGGGGGAAGACGGTGGGAGGGAGGAACAGGGAGGAGGGCGTGGGCTACGATCAGGGTGTAAAGTGAATATATAAACTGAAAATAAATTTAAAAAATAAAGACAAAACAAAACAAAATATTTCCATATTTTAAAAAAGCATAGCCACGATAATCAATAGCTTAGAAATATTAAGTAACTCTTGAAAACTTTCAAATACTCAAATTTCAATGTCAAATTTCCCTGGCAGGTAACAGAGAGTGGTGTGAGGATTACTCATTCATGGTTGCATTGGCAATGGGAGAGATTTCAACTTACATACAGTATTGCTGAATTGTTTTGGAAAATCAAAAGAATCTAGAGAAGCTCTATGTACATATTTTTGAAGCATACGATTGAGTGGGAATGAAGGATCTGCTTCCCTGGCTAGCTGGCTGGCTGATTGGTTGGTTGGTTGGTCAGTTGGTCACACACTTTCTGGCTCCCCACTTCCTATTTTCCTGCTCACTGTACACCCCATCTGGCTACATCACCGTTCTGATTTTAGGACACACTTGAGCTGACACAAGTTCTGAAGGACCAGGAGCTATCCATTAGCTTTAGGGGTCAATGGCCCAAGCAACAACTATCACCATTGTGCAGCCTGGCAAACCGAGTGAGCGGCAGCCAGAGCAGAAAGCTATAGCCCTAAAGACAAATGGTCAGGCTTGAAGGTCAACTCAAGGACAGAGCAAGAGACAGTACAAAATCAACAGACAAGGGAGCCAAGAAGGAGGGACGGAGGTGTTGCAAGGCATGGGTTTATTTGATTAATTCGAGAATTATTTGGAGAACCAAATTGTGCACTGGACTCTTTTCTTTGCCGTGCGGCATTCCAAGATCCAGAGATGGGTAATGTTGCTTTTCAAGGAGTTAAAGCCAAGTTCAACAGCACATAAAGCCTCGCCTCCTCCCTGTTCCCTTGTCACCCTTGAAACATGAGAATGTGAGCACAGTAGGTTAAATTAAAAGAGCATGGACTGAGAGGGGAGGGTTAATACGCTTAAAATTAAAGCTAAAATTAAAACTGAAACCAAGGTTTCTTGTATTCGCCTCTACGCAGTATCAGTTGGTGTCTTTGCAGACATGATGGGAATGTTCCATACTCAGTAGAAGAAAATAAAATGATGTGTGTTTCACAATGTGATTCTACTGAAAATAAAATGAGCTCAATTTTAAGGCTGGTGGGGGGAAGAGAACTGTACAAATTGCTTGTTACACTGTACACAGTAAATTTAAAACCAAAAGCAATGGGTATAAAATATTAAACATTTATTTCACATGGTATTCTATGCACCCTGGTATTAATGGATAATAATAAGTAGCGAGTCATAGCCTATACATACCTAGACTGAAAAATTTGACTCCCAGCATATGGGGATATGCCTTGGTAGGTTACACGAGCACGCCTCCCATTAGTGGTAATTATACTGAGGAAATGCACCAAGGACAGCAGCAGAGCCACCTAGATCTGTAGCATCAGGAGAAATGGAGATGGCTCTGTTGTCCTGCGGATTCCATTAAAATTTTGCAAAATAAGATTGGGAGATGGCTCAGCTGATAAAAGCTATGCCTGACAGCTAGACATCAGTCCTCCGCAGGATCCACAATGGAGAAGCAGAGAATAACTCCTTTATGTTGTCCTCCATGTGTCCACACATATCCTATGAGGCACACGTGCACGCACACACACACACATGCACACATGCCCCCATGAGGCACACATGCACACACACACCCTATGAGGCACACGTGCACACACACATGCACACACACACCACAATGTAATTAATTTTTTAATTACAATGTAATGTGCAAACAGCACACAGAAAATTTAAATGTGCAAATGATCAAGTGGAAAGCGTCTTAGGAAACTACCACACGTCAGTGCCCCGTACACATTGCAAACCCATAGCACTCTACACCAGTGACCTCAACCAAGGAGACCAGCCCTCCACCTGAGAACCCACCATGACGAACTCTATAACCGGGAGCTGCGTTGTCTTTCTGTGGATTCTCTGCATCCATTGTTCATTCTAGTGTCCTAAATAGGATACTACAGAGGCCAGCCCACCAGCCCCAGGGCAAAAGTAACTCTGAGTGACGCAATAGGAAGTTCAGGGGAAGGCCGCGGGCTCCCCCTAAAGAGCCAGTGGAGAACTACAGGCACAAGGATCACAGGACTTCTCTGTTCTGCTTTTCGGAGCTTTTAAATATGTGTACTGTTTTTCCTTTTGATTTTTCCCTAGTAAGAACTACATGTTTGGATGTATAGACTATTACACACTAAGCATAAAGAAGAGGAGAAGTGTCATCATGTTCCCTCTATATGGAAATAATGACCATCAACATTGAGGGCCATGAATACTGGTTTAAGACAGAGATCCTCAAGTTGGGGCAATGCTGCCATCCCATCCGAAGTGATATTTGGCAATCTCTGAAGACATTTTTGTCTATTTCTTACAATTCAGGGGCTGGGGTAGAAATCCTGTTAGCATTTAGTGAACGGGGGGGGGGGGGGGCCAGAGGTGCTGTAAAAAGCTTCCCCTAACCCACCCTAGAGAATCCAGCCTAAATGTGGCCCGCCTTTCAAATATAGGAATATGTGTACATGTAACATCAGGATAGCACTGCTTCTAGGGTTCTGTTATAAAACATCTTCTACCAAATTCTTATACATGGGATACAGTTCCCCAATCTCATGTTTACACCAATGGCCAATGATGTCATAAGAGCCTACATAAAATTATAAAAGGTTTCAGTGTGTGTATTTAGTGGGGTAAATGTTAATACCAATTTCTTTTATAGCATCAGAAAGCTGGAAACGGAGAAAAGGAGATAGGAGGTGAAAAGCTATTGCTTCAATAGACTCAAGATTCTTTATCATTTATTCCTATAAACATATAGCTTGACATTGCAATAGGTCACATGGCTAGTCACAAGACTAGCCATCAAGAGCATGCAATATACTATTTCCTTGTTAAAGTAGAAATATTATTGAGTAAAAATTTCTTCATACTTTTTGTGTGAATAATTAGGATTAGAAAAATTAGCCATATACTTTGATTTCTCTTAAATAAAATTAAGTATTGCTTTTTTATAAAGCAAAGAAATTAAACTACCAAAAGGAATATAATAGTTAAATTAGTTGAAGTGAAAAGAGGTCAAATAAGGAAAGAATTCACAATTGTTTAACCCAAAGAACACAGTACAAAAAGATTCCCATTAGAATCACAGTAGTCAGAATCGGGTATGCTATATTATTTTCATTAAGTAATACATATGGTATTGTGATTACATAATATATTTATGTATCCATAAATATAACTCTAAACAATCCTTTTAACAGCACAAAAATTCCTTTTATGGATGTTGTGAATCCTCTATCATAAACCTTTTATTATTGATCATCTTTTACTAAGGTAAACAGTGCACTCTGAGCATCTTCAGCGCTAAATGCTTGAAGACATCTTTAATTATCTGGGAGGTTGAGAGAAGACAAACTAGAAAGTCAAGGTAAAGATTCATATGGTCAAACAGCTCCCCAACAGACTTTACTGGGAGAAGAAATTGAATTCACCTTAAATTCTTGCTGTTTAAGGTTGTCTGATACCTGCCTCTATTCCTTGAAGTGTCCCACTGTGGTTCCTGGTGAGGAAATCTGTTCCACATCACAGACTCTGTCAAACCTTCTCACCTGCCGTGACTTCTTGGTTTTGATCCCAGATCCCTGAACCACCATTTGGTTTGACGTTTGGAGAGACAGACTATATCAGTCTGGCTTGGGCATGAACAGAGCCCTGATGAGCACCCATCACTCCTTATACAAACCTTAAACCACATTGACTTGTTTATGTGGTAATTGAGTCAAAAGATGTGGCTAATTTTTTTAACATATTATTCCTGGGCTAAGAATGTAGCTTACAGCACTCACATGAATGATGCCCTGGGCTCAGTTCCCAGTGCCACAAAACAGTAGTGATGATGACAATAGTGATGGTAACGGTGAGGATGTCGACAAAGATGACAACGGCGAGGACAACAATGACAGTGGTGTTTCCAAGCACCTAATACATGGCTCTTCTTTCTGGCACTCAGCCAGCATTCACAAGGACAGACATCATCTGTGGTCCCAAGCTTCAGTCTCTTGTCCCTATTAACCAGACCTGGGTTTTCATGGTTGTTCATAGTGCTGTGTTCCACACAGAAGACCCTGGAAATAGATGGGCAGTTGCTCCCCTGTTCTTGACGGTGGCAGATGTTCAGAAGTAACTATATTTTATTCTTTAAAAATAACTACAATAGACCGACTCATGCCTCGACACATGTGTAATATATACAGAACCCGAGAAATGTTTAATTAAGCACTAACACTAGCCAAATATGAAGAGGTCTCCATAACTTAACTCAGCCCATGATGTCAGGGCCCTGCAGTTCTCATCTCTAGCCGCTAGGGCATCATTTTCCTCTCAAGGGGAGAATTAGCTAAGCTGGGGCCTCTAGGCTATAACATCTTTCCAAGTGTGAATTTATTCTTTCCCTCCTTGCTGGCAATTTTTACTTCTCCAGCTTGGCATATAGAATCTTGCAAGTCTCCCTGGAAGGTGACTCATATTTGAATATGAATAGAGCAGCTGGCTTCTGTTATCCTAAAGGGTTACATGATGTCATCGCACATTTTCAATCGGGGTAAAAACAAACTGCTCACTTCACACATCACTTCCAGTAACATACATTTCTGTGAGATCGCAGGGACTTATAAAGTGTCTGAAATTTTTTCCAGTTTTAAAAAATTAAGACCAACGCTCTGTTGCTTAGCAATTCAGCAGCGGCAACCAAAAGTTCCCCCAAATGACCTGTTGAGCTGCTAAAGATTTAGTTCTGAAACACTACAGGGCTTACTTGCCATAAGGGCAGTGAAAGCAGTGATGGTGACAATAAATGCTGATGTTGTTCAACTAGTGACCATGTCCCAAACAGGCCTACCTTCTCTGTTGTAGCAGCCTGTGTAGGGCATCACAGTTGCGCGCGCGCGCATGCACACACACACACACACACACACACACACACACACACATACCACAATGCAGCACCTTCAGCAGCCCAGCTCCTGCTAAGCACTTGGTGCTTGATTGAAGAAGGTTGGAGCTGGAGAGATAACCCAACCATTAAGAGCACTAGCCACTCTTACAGAGGATCCAGATGTTGTTCCCAGCACCCACACAGCAGTTTACAACCTTCTGCAATTCTATCCTCACGGGATTTGGTACCCTTTTCTAGCCTCCAATGGGTACCAGGAAGTCAAGTGGTGCCCAGACATACATGCAGGGAAAACACCCATGCACATAAAATAAAACACACACACACACATATACAAATGAGCATAAGGAAATAAGCTATGTTACTTTCTTTGAATTTCTTCTATGCATGGTAGGACACACTTGTAAACCTAGCATTGGGGAGGCTGAGGCAGGAGGATCACTGCTGTTTTAAAGCCAGTCTGGTCTACAGAGAAAATTCCAGGTTAACCACTCTCTCTGCCTTCAGTCGTATTGATCACTCTTTAAGGGAGGAAAGGTTTATCTCAACCTGGGGTTTCAAGAAATGGCAGTCCCTCATGATCAGGGACACAAGTAGCAGGAGCCATGTGGACAGAAGCCAGCAGTGAGATATCTAGTCACCAAATGGGAGCCCATCGAGAACCAGACTCCTGTGGGCTCAACCAGAAGCAGCTAGAATTTTCAAGATCTGGCCTGCACCACCCACTTCTGACAGTTAAGTTTAAGGTTCCACACCCTCTCAAAACAGCACCACTGAAAAAGCACCCCAAGTCCTGTCTTCCTCCAAGGATCAGTGGACACTATAATCAGACTGCCCAGGTTAGAGACTTTGATGCCACTCAATTGGAGTGCATGTAAGGCTTAATCCAATTTCCTCTGTTTCCTTACCTGTGAAATGGGTTTGATAATGGTACCTCCTCTATACCAAAGATCTGTGACATGGATGAAATAAAATAGTGGCCACTGTCTTGATTTTTTTTTTTTTAACTGCTATGCTAAGACACATCATGACCAAAGCAACTTATAGAAGAAAGAGTTAATTGGGGGCTTGTCTATAGTTTCAGAGTGTTAAAGGACAGGATCATGATGCAAAGGAAATGGCAGTAGGCAGGCAGACAAGCAGGCATGGTGCTGGAGCAGTAGATGAGAGCTTATATCTCGATCCATAAGCACAAAGCAGAGAGGGATAACTGGGAGAGGAGTGGGCGGGCCCCAGTGACACACTTCCTCCAACAAGGCCACACCCCTTTAGCCCTACCCAAACAGTTCCACGATCTGGCGACAAAATATTCAGACATATGAGCCTATGACAGCCATTCTCATTCAAACCACCATACCGAGAAGTTATTACAATAGGACCTGAGGCATAATGAAACAGGCAAATGTGCGTGTGGTGTATTCAATGAGAAATGTTCTCCATGGGTCCGTGAATTTGAACAACTTGTTTCCAGTACCTGTCTGGGAAGGTTATGGAACCTTGAGGTGGTAGAGCCTTGCTAGAGGAAGTGTGTCACTCTGTAGAGGCTTTGACGTTTTATAGCCTGGCCCCACTTCCTGTTCTCTCAATCTGCTTCCTGTGTGAGAATGAAATGTGGCCAGCTTAGCTTCCTCCTCCGGCTACCACGGCTTCCCCAACACAAGGGATGCTATATCTTCAGAACTACAGGCTAAAATAAATTCCTTCTCCTCTAAGTGCCATCCGGTCATAGTATTTTATCACAGTAGCAGAGAAGTAACGGATACAGCGGACTAGTCATCGCACTAGTACGAATGGCCCTGGACTTACTAGAAATAGTCTTGATAAAGAGGCTCATGTGAACTCAGCATCTGAAGCAGTGTGCATAGGGCCTCGGGGGTTGCATCTGGTCCTCTGGATATGAACTCCAGCTTTCGGTTTAGTGCTATTAGAGGAACACCTAGGTGTGTGAAGAAGTGGGTCTCGGATGCTTGCCTTCTCTTGGGGCTCTTCTATTTTTCTGTTGGCTTGTCTTGTTCAAACTTCAACACAAAGGCTCTCGTTTTATCTTACTGTGTTTTATTTTGTTGTTATCTCCTAGAAGCATGTTCTTTTCTAAAGATAGACAAAAGGAGTGTAGATCCGGATGAGAGAGGAGGTGGGGAGAAACTGGGAACAGAGGGAGGTGAGACCGTCTGTTTAATAAAAGGGGAAAGGAGTGTTGATAATGAAAGTATTCCCTGAAAGTTTGAGTGTGGAAAATGAGGGGCAGCTGGTGAGGGGGTTCAGAAGCTAAGGGTGCTGTCTGGTCTTGCAGAGGAGCCCTAATTCAGTCCCCAGCACCCACACAGCGGCTTACAGCCACCCTTAAGTGCAGTTACAGGAGAGCCAGCACACTCTACTGGCCTCTGCGCTGCTTTTACACACTTTCAGGCAAAAGACAGAAACACCAAATAAATAAATAGCTCTTTTGGAGTCAGAGAGGAAGGAAAGGTTGGGATGGAGCTGTACCTTCCTCTAGCTGATGTTGGCATCTGCTCTCCTCTTAGAGAGAGCACAGTTCCTTCATCAAAGCAGATCCCAGTTTTCTTCAGGTAATTGCAAAACTGTAAGTCTTCTACGCTAAAGACCATGTTAAACACCCAGCTCATAACTCCATTTGTTGTCTAGGGAAACCCTGTTTCTCAGAGGTCACATCACCTACCCTGAGCCACATCACACAGCTGGTGCATTACAGGACCAGAATGCGATGTGGCCTGACTTCACTTATTCAACTGACCAGTGGTTCTCAACCTGTGGGTCGCAACCCCATTGGGGTCAACTGATATTTTCACTGAGGTCACCTAAAGACCATAGGAAAATACAGATCATTTTATGGTTGGGGTCACCACAACATGAGGAACTGTACGAAAGGGTCACAGCATTAGGAAGGTTGAGAGCCACTGCCCTAGGCTAAGACCATAAATAAAATAAAATAAAATAAAATAAAATAAAATAAAATAAAAGGAGCACATTGCTTCTGTTCATCAATGTGAAAAATCAGCAACATGAAAATCTGGATGAATAAATAAACCCAGAGTCTAAGTCCTTAACCACAGTGTGTCTCTGGGAACGGGAGAGATGGCTCGGAGGTTAAGAGCACTGGCTGTTCTTGGAGAGAACCCAGATTCAGTTCCCAGCATCCACACGGCAGCTCACAACCACCTGTAACTCCTGTTCCAGAGGAGCCAGGACTCATTCCTGGACTCTGTGGGAACAAGGCACACATAGAGTATATATGCACACATACATTCAGGCAAAAAAAAAAATTAAAAAAAACCCTCATACACATAAAATAAATAAATCTTTAAAAATGTCTACTGATTACATTCAATAAATGTGATTTTTATAACATATTGCTGTGGTGTCCAAGAGTCTATCCAAATTCATCTGTTGGGAGCCTAAGAGGTGTTTAAGTCCTAAGAGCAATTTTAGATTTCTCAATATCTAGAACTGTGAGAGAATTAATTTCTCTTCTTTATAAATTACCCAGTCTCAGGCATTCTGTTATAGCTGCAAAAGAGACCAGTGCGAAGCAGTGGCAAAATGAGCAGTTGGTTCAGAAACTGTAATATTAGTATCTGCTATTATTGAGTGCTTTCTGTGTTCATTTTACAGAGTGCTCGCTATTTTCATTGCTTCAATGCAAAAGTTTCATTTTTCATTTGTTTACCTGACCAAATATTAAAAGGGTGCCTGCTACACTTTTGCATACTTCTTTCTATAAAGGGAATTTTAAAAAAAAGAACCAAATAAAATGAATGACAATAATTGCTGCTCACTTTTTCCAGCTTGCTGTGCACGGCAGGCAAAATAATAGAACCCTAACAGTACCTACAGCCAAAGTATTTAGAACCGTGAACACTTGACGTTCCTTAACAAAAGGAAACTTCCCAGATGCAGCTAAGGTTAAGGCTCTTGAAATAAGGGATTATCTTAGCTTATCAATGGACCCCACCTATTCCTGTGGGTCCTTAACTGAGTCTTTCCATAGACCAGCTAAGGAAATGTGGGTATGGTACAGGGAGCCAGAGAGCACAGGCTGTGACAATGGATTCAGGTTCCAGGAGCCGAGGAGTATGCGCAGCCTCTAGTCCAGTGGCTCTTAACCTTCAATACAGTTCCTCATGTTGTGGTGACCCCCAACCATAAAAGTATTCTTGTTGCTACTTCATAACTGTGATTTTGATGCTGAAATGCATCATAATGTAAATATCTGTGTTTTATGATGATCTTTTCTGATGGTCAAATGGCCCTTGTGAAAGGATCATTCAAAACCCTGTCATGACCCACAGGTTGTGATCCACTGCTCTAGACAGTGAAAGAACAAGCAAATAAATAAATAAATATACTACCCTCAGCCTTGCATTAGAAGTATGGCCTGCCCACACCTCCATTTTCCCAGTGAGAGCCAGAACCACATGCTAACAGATTTGTATTGTTTAAGCTGCCAAGTTTGTGGTGACTGATTACATTGTCATAGAAAAATAATGCGTCCTACAATGGTGAAAGAATCTGGATTCTCAGGTTTCAAAATAGTAGGACTGATTTTTATTTAAAAGATTGTCTCGGCTGTAAATATTAATTTTAATACCTCAAAATAAGAAAGCACAAGAATGTAATGAGTTGTAAAATAAATATTACCATTGGATACACTTGGTACCAGCTGCAAAAATACCCATTACACATATCACTTTGCAGAGTGTCCAACATCAATACACAGCATTAGCGGATTAAAATGAGCTCCTGAACAGTTGGGGGAGATGGTCATTCCTGAGGGCCAGTCATCATAACTCCAAACTTTTCACCCAGACAATCTCTATCAATCTTTGCATTTTTCTTTTTTTTTTTAACTTCAAATATTTTATGGGCCTTCATCACCTCTAAATCTGTCTGTTCAAAATTATGTGTTTTCCTCCCACATCATCCCGTCCATTGGAAAGTGAAAGAGAATTGAATTTTTGCCAGAGAGAAGGAAAAATTACTTTTCGTGTGTGTATGTGTATGAGAGAGAGAGAGAGAGAGAGAGAGAGAGAGAGAGAGAGAAAGAGAGAGAGAGAGAAAGAGAGAGGGGAGGGGGAGAGAGAGAGAGTGAGAGAGAGAGAGAAAGACAGAGAGAGAGAGAGAGAGAGAGAGAGAGAGAGAGAGAGGGAGAGAATCTTGTTCTAATGAAATTCCTCTCCAAAGACGCAGATGCCAGATGCCAGCACAACCCATGGAACAGCATCAAAGAGCTGCTGTGATGTTCCCAAACTCTACTTCCATTTCAAAAAGTTCTTCTTGTAGGGCCCCTCAGTGAGGCCCCTCAGTGATAAAGCACTAAAAAATATGAAGTGACTGCTTCCTTCCTTCTTCCTGGTTAACTTACGTATGCTTTTACGGTATTATCTTTAGTGAGAGAAACTTGCCAAAAGACAAGATCATTAACAGTTAAAAGGAACGAATTGCATGGTTTTTAAGAAGAGCTAATAAAGCCTCCGATTCTCCCAAGTTAACACGCTAGCAATAAATGCCCATATCTGTGCTTAACAACTGAAGAAAAAGAAGTCTTAGCATTTAATACTGCACAAACAATATATTTAACTTATGTGCTTTCTAGACACAGTTTTAAAACCACACTTCCAAATACACACTAGCCACATCAAAACGAGAAATTGGATGCACCACTGAATGTGACGGGGCAGGAGGAGTATGTAAATTTTTAAGACTTTTTCCTCTCCCTAAAGAGGAAAAGGGACAGATTAAAAAAAAAAAAAAAAAAAAAAAAAAAAAAAACAGTGCCAGGGTGTTTGGCGGCTGGTGAGCAGGTGTGTGCTGGTGAATGGGCCTCTGGGGAATTGGAAGCTTTTAAAAGAGATTGATTCTCTTGCTTAACTAATTATTTTAAACATGCTTTTAAAGGTATTAATTACTTGCAGAAAAGGGTCTCCATTTGCTTCTAAATTGTTTCTTTGCGTGATTCTTTGCCTGCAAAAACGACTGGGTTAAAAAGTGAACATTCTGTCACTATAAATTTAAATAACATGCTTAAATAGTATGTTTAAATTTACTACCTATACTATAATACAATGTTATTTTTTTAATATGTTATTTAACACTAAAGAAAATGGGTTTACATATAGCTATAGCAAACATTTGAAGTTTTCAACCATTTAAAAATGTTTATATGTAAAATTATATACCCTAGACCAAAATAGGTGTTCCCAGCGCAGTGCAGGATGATGGTAACTCATCTCGCACACAGGGGAATGCTAAGAACCCACCACCGTGCTGCCCCTGCAGCCTTTCCCAAGTGCTATAGACTTGGGCATCAGTGTCTTACTATTTGAGCCGCTCTGGACATCTAAATCTCCATTTCAAAAATGCATTTCAGTTTATCCAAAATAGTTTGAAATTATTTGTGAGATGTTCCCTCAGCAGGCAGAACAGAGGCTTCCATGACGACGTGCGCGTATATGTGAGTATGAAACGTACTTCCCCATACTGCCCCTCTTTCCTTTCCCACCTCTCCCTGCTTCTTCCTCCCAAAGGGTTCCCTCCTCTTTCCACACACAAATGTGTGTACATCTGTGTGCATATGAGAGAAACATACCTAATTTTCTTTCTTTTCCTCTCAATAGCCTCCCTTTCCCTATGCCTTGGACTCTTTCCTTCCTTTATATAGTCTACATTATAAACATGGAATTTGCTTGGCATACATATAAATGTCTACATATATGATATGTTCCCTTCTGGATTATTTTTTAATTCTTTAGTTAATTTTTATTAAAATTAATGACATTATTTCCCTTCATTCCTTTTCCTTCCTACAACTCTTTCTCTCAAATGCCTGGCCTCCACTCTTGTTTCATATACATGTACATAACTATATACATATATATGTGCATATAACTGTACACATAAACCTGCTGTGTCCATTCATGGTTGCATATACATGACTTTAAGGCAGACCACGTGGTACTGGAGAACCAAGTAGGCACTCCACATGGGGCAAGAGCCCTTCTCTCACTCTCAGCTCCCCTTAGTTTCCTGTGGTTCTTTACATAGCCATGGCAGACCCCGTTGCTGACATCAGTGTGTGAAGCCCAATTGCACATGGCCCGAGGACTTCATTCTGAAGTCTTTGCAGTTTCAGCTCCCCAGGTCCATTCCACAAGTACTCTGGGAGGCACCCCTGCCGGTACTATGTACTCACCACGTGACACCCCTGCCAGTATGGGTACTCATCACATGACACCCCTGCCAGTATGGGTACTCACCGTGTGACACCCCTGCCAGTACAGCATACTCATCATGTGTACTGGGAGCGGTTCCGTGGGCAGCCACTTTGCTGCCCCAGGACTCCAATTAATGAATCACAGATGGCAGAATAGAGAAACTTAAAACTCTTGGAATTAACGAGGAGGCTTGGGATTACTCATTTCAGACTCCTTAGTAATACCAGGAGGGATCACAGGTGCTTTGGTCTGTGGAGAAAACATTTTTACTTTAATCTAGCATATACACATGTGTGTAGAGATCTTTCTTATGCCAAAATCTGTAAGGATGTGCATGTATAGATACACACATATACATATATATCAATATTTTAAAATCAAGAATTAAAAAAGCCTAAAAGAGTAATCATAGTATTCCTTATCCACCAATATTGTTTGATTTTTAAAGTGCCACAGCAACTTATCCTCACAAATCCAAAGTTTTCAAAAGTTTCCTTCCATGTAAAATATACAAATAAATAAAGATAAAGCACCTGCATGAAATGTGCTTCTTTGCTTGGCCCCAGACTCATTTCAATACATCACGCGAAGATCAGCAACTGAAGCCCCACTCTCCACGTTCCCAACAGGGTAATGTGGTCTCAGTATATAAACACAAGGACAGAATTAAAATGAAAACTGCCCCAGGTCAGCAATGATATCACTTTGGACCTAGAGGGGAAAAAAAAAAAAAACTACTGGTGCCCAGTGGAGACCGAGGAGCTGGTTTCTCAGAACGTACACACGAGTGACAAAAATAAACAACTTCTGCGGTCTGGTGGATAATTCTGCTCCCCTGTGATAGCAACACAAAAAGAGAGTCTCTAACAAGCTCCAAAAATATGTGGATGTGTATTTTAAGTAAAATTGAGCTTTCTAGCCAACTGTATTTTTTTTTGCCTGCTGAAAATAATGAACCAACATAAAAATGATATAAGGATATGTGTAAAAGGGACATTTAAGTGAAGAAGGTTGAAGAGCCCCATAAATTTACTGCAGATTAAATTAGAGCTGGATGCGTAAGATCGAGCGATAGAACAACTTGGGGTGGTTCCTTCCCTAAGCAAGGATGCTCCGGGCTGTATCAGAAATCAGGTTTGCATAACTGATCAGAGGCAGGACCAGACCCAGCTCAGGAATGGGAATCCCACGCAGCCCCTTGTACTGCATACATGCATGCTCAAAACTCATTACTTTTGATATGCCTTGTTCTGGACCTAAATGCAATAGAAACTCTTCCTTGGGGGGACATGATATACATGAAAAAGTACAACTTCTTTTTAAAACACCATTAGAATATTTTATTGTGTGTGGACATACACTCTTGTTGCTCCTAAATGCTATCCTATTGAGTACGGTTTATATTCACTGGCAAAGAGAAATCTCCGGGGAAGCCGGAGAGGGAATGCAATTTCTAGTAATAACAGCTCACAACAGTGAATACTCTCCACTTATCCTCACAATTTCCAGCTATTTTGGACTCCTTTCTGAATTAACCTTTCATATCAAAAGGAGCAATTCTGCACACTAGAGACTCCGGCACAATTTCATGCATAATTTATTCACTCAGTTCAACATTAAACGCACAGTCCTTGACTTTGTCAAGGTGGATTCTGTTGGCAGACTTCACAAGCAGCAAAACAGAAGAAATGAGATCTACAAGTCAACCTCTTCACCTGCTCTGTCTGCTGAGAGATGACGGGAGGAGGGGGTTGGCAGAAAGAGCAAAAGAAGGGAAGTTTCTGGCACAGTGCGCTGTCGGCTGTGGAGCCTCTAGCAAGCACACAGTACCACGTTCTCAGTCTCGTGTGATGATTTTTTTTTTTTAAATCCAAAACAATACCTTGAATTCTATTTCACCGACCAGAGTCTGGTGTCATGCGTTGCCTTATGACAAGTCGACAATTAGTGGGTAAACAATATTTTATACTAGGTTGCTTCATATGCATTGTTGGAAGAAATTACTAGAAGCTCTTATGCAAACAGATGCAGACATCAGCTTGAGGACACGTTAGAAGAGCTCATTTTAGAAATTTAAATAACACAGATTCTCTAATGGGATCTCCAAAGCTCGATTTGTACTCCTGGGTTAGTCTTCAAGAATATAGACATTCGTTGGTTTTTTTTTTTTTTTCCTTCCCACACTGCTCGTTTGGAACCTCAAATGAAAGATATGAGCAGCCATGTGTAAAACTGAAGCCCTGGCTCCCCAGGAGAAGACCTGTGCGCTTAGTAGTGTGGGGAGCAGCTTGGAGTGGGCAGGAATGCATCTTTGCCACCTTAAATGGCAGTTTCATTCCAGGCCACTGACTCCAGGCACTGAGATGCACCTCTTGATGGGAGTGCAAAGCCTAGAGAGCCGTGGTTCTCAGCCTATGGGTTGTGACCTTTGGGGGAGTAGGGTCAAACATCAGGTATCCTCTATATCAGCTATTTGCCTTCTAATACAAGACAGTATCAAAATTACAGGTATGAGATAGCAACCACTGATTTTATGGCTGGGGGTCACCACAACGTGAGGAACTGTATTAAAGGGTCTCAGCATTAGGAAGGTTGAGACCCTGCTCGAGAGGCTGTATTTCTGGGTCTTTACAATCACACAAGTAATTTCTGTTCCTCATCTAATACAGGGGCTTTTCGCTGTTACTGGGTACAGCGTTAATCCCTCTAATGAGTCCTTTGCGGCAACCATGACCAGAGCTTTGCAGACATGCTTGAACCAAATCCCCTGTGGTATCACTGTGATAAAAGTTGTTGAGATCCATATGCTGCAGAAGAAGAAACTGAGGCTCGGCCACCCTAATTACCATGCTATCCCCAGGTTTATTAGGCCTCCATGTCCTTTGAAAGACAAGATACAAAATTAAGCTGTAATTGCCTTTAAATGCAGAGACAGACACTAAGAGAGTTCCTTAAATACATTAGACAAAGTGATTCTATCCTTAACGTTTGCCCTAGCCTTTAAAACACTTTTCCCAGCATTGGCCACATGCTGCTTTCCAAACCTATGTCTATTACAAGGCCTAAGAGTATCCAAAGAGGCGTCACTGGAAATTCTACAAATGCTGGAAGTTTCCACTCAGGATACTTTGGCATGAGTCCTTCAATCGAAATGTTCTTAGCCAGCCGCCCCCACAGTCTAGTTAGAAGAAACCACGGTGCACATAAATTTGAGCCTTACCAAAACTGAGCCTTACTTTTATAATTTGCCTTTAAATTTACTACAGGACTGTGAAAATTAAATGCCTCTAGTACCAGTGAAGCAACTCAGAGAGAGTTGAGCACTCCTGCCCAGTTACCATTCAGCAACCTTTTATTGTCTCCAGACAGCTTCTAGATTTGGACCAAATCATTGAAACCTGTAGAAATTGAGAGATGGAGCAAGTTTCCCGTTTATGACCTCTCGTTTGCATCCTAATTATGACGTACAAAGTGAAATAGAAAAAAAGAGCTCCTTTACCCACTTCCCCAAGACACCTACCCAGGGGTGATTGGCAGGTGGTAGGAACAGTGCAAGGTGTGGCAGAAACAGATGTGCTGGACTGGGAGGCAGTGGCCAAGCATCCTCTCCTGTGTGTCCTCGGCACTGCCACTGTATCTTCTTTGCTTGGGTACCACATGGCCGTGAAAGACCTCAACACTGTGGTAGAAGTTCAGATCCTGGGACGGGACTTCATATTTACAGAGGAGTAACCTAGTCTCAGTGCTTGGGGTTCCAATTATCTGAAGCTGAGCAGCAGTATCATACTCAGATGGCCTCTATAAGAGGCCAGAATTATGTTAGCTATGCAAGCACGAGGGCCCAAGCTGGGCTCCCAGAACAAGAACCCACGTAAAAGAACTAGGTTTGGGGGCCTCGTGCTTGTAACCCAGCGCTAGGGGAGGCAAGGCAGAGCGAGGCATAAAGATCCATAGGACTCTTGGTCAGCCAGTCTAGTTGAGCTGGCAAACCACAGAGCAGTGAGAGGCTCTGTAAACAGGAGGAGGAGGGGGAAGAGGAGGAGGAAGGGGAGGAGGAGGAAGAGGAAAAGAAAATGCTATCTTGGGCAAGAACACCTCTGGCCTCCACATACATCATATGCACACACAGCAGTACTCTACACATGAACATATGCACACATGTTCACTGACAGAACCCCCCCCCCAACTCTTTTGCTTCCTAATCTAGTGAGCATGCACACACGTCAATCTTCTCGAGCCTCAGGCTCCCCATTAGGACATGAGCAAGATGACACTCCCTTTGGGGATCTGCTCTGATGATCACCCTGATACTGACTTCAAGCTGAGTAGCCAACTGCCTGGCTCAGTATTTATCAGCGACATTCATGTTTTCCCCTCGTATGATTTCAATTCCAATTATATATTTCATTACATTTCACCGAGGCAGTTACTACAAGAGTTTTCATATAGATGTTGAGCCAAACCCTAGAAATTAATTTGCATGTGTAAATCGTGGTTAGACGGTAAGGGGGAAGCTGTGGTTTATCATGTATCGCTTTGACTTCAAAGCTCACAATGTTTAAATCACTGTGCTATACTACTATGCTAATAAATGCCTGATAAAAGGAGCTTCAGCAACAACTGACAATGTATCGAGGAGGAACTCGTGCAAGACCATAAACTTAACTTACAACTAATATAAATTAAATGTTCTACCGTTTATTCCCGTGGCATCCTCCTCCAAGAACTCCATAAAAGGGCTGTTCAAATGCGGGTTCCTGAATCAGATCTGTACTCCTAAGACTCTTCCTCTGATGGTGCCCAGCCCTTGGGAGGACCGTGGATGAAGCCTTGCATCTGTGGATCTTTGTAGATTCATCCTGGGCTAATGAGAGATAATTCTCAGAGATGGAAATGACCAGGTAGTGTAGTAGTTGCACCAAGTTATAGACTGCTTGCCTAGCACATGCAAAGGCCTAGGATGATTCCCCAGCAACAAAGGGAAAGAAAAGAGTGGAGAGGAAAAGAAAGAGGGAGGGAAAGGATTTTTTCCTCCAGCTGATAGAGGGAGAAGAAAAAGGAAATGGGTGGGGGTAGAGCTTGGAAGAGGAGGAGGAGGAGGAGGACGGGGATGGAGGAGGACGAGAGAAGGCAATCAGAGAGTGATGACGTATCACAGGATCTACAATGATGACGAAGAACAGGCTGCCGTGAAGAGGAGAGTGAACTCCGCTCCCCCACTCCGAGGTCCTCCAAGGAGGGAGCCAAAATCAGAGTCTCGCTTCTTACTGGTTCTTTGGGAAAAAGTCCTCCCCAAGCAGGCGAGAGGAGTGGCAAGACTCGGGGAAGGAAGGAAGAGAAACCAGCGCAGCTCGAAAGCACCAGGACCTTTGAGAATTACCCAAAATGCTTCTTACACTGTCCACCGAGAGGCCACTGGCATCCATCTGATGTCCATGGCGAGGCTGTCCTGAAGAGTCGGATTCCTGGGCCCTTGTATTTTGTACTCGCAAGTCATGACTCTTCAGAGAAAGTTCTTAAAGAAAATCTGAGAGGCATAGTTCAACTCTACTGTATCCAAAGTAGCCTGTGCATGGACTCTAAAGGCTGACGTAGATCACAGGCCCTAGAGTGAGTGATTGCACAACTTCTTTATAAAGCTTTACTTAGACATCTGTAGAGAGGACCATGACACAAGTCCTCTGTGCATAACCTGGTGGCAGCTCTTGCTAATGTGCACTGTAAATCTGTTTACTGCCTTCTCTCTTGCCCTGGGCTCTGACCTCCAGGAGGGGGCGCTGTGCTAGAAACTAGCTCATAGAGTTTCTCAGTCGTTTCTCAGGTGTGTCAAGCCACGAAGCCTTTCCTGATCTCCCAATGGCACTACTTATCAAAATCAACGTTCTTTAAACATATCTAAGAAGATGAGTTATCAATTCCATTGAAGCTTAAGGTCTACAACCCTCACTGTCAAAATAGGGCCACAAACTTTTGCTGCCGTTCAAACTGTTACGAAAAAGTTGTTTTCTCCCTATCCTTTGACATTTAAAAAAAGATAAGTAAAGAAAACACAGGGAGAAAAAAAACCTCTGAAGTATTTAAGAGGCATATGTACATATGTATACATGTATAGATTATAACTCAATGCTCTGTCTTAACATATATTTTATCTTGTTACATTTTAAAAATCGTTATTGTATAAACTCAACTGATAAAAAAGTTACCTTTAAAGTAATTTAAGCAAGTGGCCTATATTTTCTCTACTCTAGACTTCTTCAAATTAATTGAAAGATTTTTTTTTCTGTGCCCTTCTCATCCTGTTTGCCTGATGCACTCTGACATAAATTCAATACAAATATGAGTGGCCGTTCAGAGAGGCAGCCTAGCAATGTTAATTGACTGATCAAAATCATGGCCTCCCATCCCTAAAAGAATCATGTTTCCAAAGTCCTATAAATTTAAAGTAGAATCTCAGGGCCCCTGACTGAGTGGAACAGTTTGCATTATTTTCCCATTTTGTAAAAGCATGGCTGAATTTAAAAATGTGCCTTGCCCACAAAAATGTGTAAAGCTCAACTCCTAAGTGATACTTAGGGTTCACTTAAAGTCAGCCTGCATCCTTCGGCTTTTAATGATGTCAGCATTCCCATGGACAGCTCCACTCTGAGCCAAGACCCTGTGCCTGGCACTGTGCTCATGGCTGTGTTTGCTAGCTACGAGGAATCATCTTGCCATTTCAAATTCCATCAGCCCAGTGTTTAAATTGTTCGGAACCAAACTCACTCAGGAAGCTGAGCTGGTTCCACTTGCTCAAGATCACCAATATCCTACTAACTATACATACACGTAAAGCAAGGCTTCCATATTCTCCTGAAAAGGCATTTGCCATCTATTAAAAGTGATAGTCTCTGTCATTATAAGCTATGTCTAAACTTAGCTTTTCACTTCTGTGCCTACTTAGTCTTTTTTTTTTTTTAATGGCCAAGAGTATTTTACACCACTTGGATATGCACATAAAATGTATAACCTTAACAACTACAAGTATTCAGTTCAGGGGCAGTGTTTTTATATGCTGTGTGATTATTACCACCCTTTCTAGAATTTTCCATCATCCTCCAAATAATCACTAAACTCACACATTAATAACTCTCCACCTTCACCCTTCTCTACCCCTTGGCCACCCCTCTTTTGTGACCTCTGTGAGCTTACCTAGCACCCCACTGAGGCAGTACCTATTTTGTGACTTCTGTGAACTTCCCTAGCACCCTGCTGAAGCAGTATCTTCGCTCTTTGTGTCTTGCTTATTTCATTTTAGCACAAGATCCTTATCTCCTGTATATGTTACTACGTCTCCAAGTCTCCAAATTGTGTTGCCTTGCATGGCTGACTACTCCTCAACTTCTGCTGTACTTACTAGATATATTTTTAGCCATGCTTCTTCTGAAGGACACTTGGGCTGCTTCTTTTGCTGGCTATTGTGAATGATGGTGCTGAGAGCATCATACAAGCATCTCTCTGAGTACCACTCTTCATTACTTTGGGTGCACACTTAATGGTAGACCTGCTGGACCGCATTAGAATCCATTGTTTACTTTTTGAGGAACTGACAAGCCGTTTCCATAGCAGCTGTGCAAGCTTGCATTCCTATCAGCAACACACGGGGTTCAAATTTCTGCATATCCTTGACAATCGTTGCTATTTTATTTTATTTTTTAAATAATGATTATGAAGTGTTATCTCTTTGTGACACTGATTTGAGATGCTGTTCCCTAATGTCTGATAACATTTAGTAGCTTTTCAGCTGCTCTCTGAGTATGTGCAAATCCTTTGTGAAAAAGTAGCTGTTTAATTTCTTTCAGGCAGACCCAGGGCCTTATGCATGCAAGGCAAGTGCTCTACCTCCAAGATACACGCACAGCCCATTCACCAACTTTAATTTTCATATTAAAAAAATAAAAATTTAATACAATATACTCCCCTCACCCAAACCCTCACAGATTGTCCCCTCTGCTCCACCCAACCAAATCCATGCCCTTCCTTCGTCCCTTCCTTCGTCCCTTCCTTCGTCCCTTCCTTCCTTCCTTTATTCCTTCCTTTCTTTCATTGAGCCACCAAAGGGCATCTAAAAAAATTAATAATAAGATAAAATTAGATAAACCAAACAAACCAAAATAGGATAAAACAAACAAACAAACGAAAATGTGTTTCACTCACTTTTAAACTGGGTTGTCTCTGTTATTAAGGTGGTAATGTTCATTTATGTCTTGTAATGTTAGTCTCTGATCAAATACATGATTTGTGGGTATGACTCTTTTCTGTATATTTTCCTTTCATTCTTTGAACACTGTCCTTTAATGAACATGTTTTTAAAGTAGCTCTTTCTTTATTTTTCCCCTTGTTGTCAGTAACTTTGATGTCATATCCTACAGATCATCACCAACCCCAATGTCATAAAGATTTCCTTCTGCATCTTTTTCTGAGGGCTGCATAGGGCGGTCTTCTCAGCTCTACTCTGATCCATTTTGATGTCTTCTATGTATGGCGTAGTGTAGGAGGCCAGCATCACTCTTTTGCAGGTGAGTATCCAGTTGTGACAGCACTCTTTGTTGAAAAACTATCTATTCCTTCATTGAATAGTCTTCTGCCCTGTCAAAAGACATGTATGAGGCTCTCTTTCAGTCCCAGGGAATGATACATGCAAACGGTGAGTTCGAGAGAGCTATCGCAACGCACTCCTCGCTCTCTGAGGAGAGCTAGTGTTTTCACTTCTCGTAAAAACATCAAATGCTACACATTTTACTTAGCTCTTGGTCTTTGTGTGTGTGTGTGTGTGTGTGTGTGTGTGTGTGTGTGTGTGTGTGTGTACATGTATCATGCATGCAGGGATCCACAGAAGCCAGTAGGGGGCATGTGATTCCCTGGAGGTCGGTTTTTATGCTGCTTCCTGTGGCTGTTGGGAACCTGCTTCTGTCCTCTGCAATCAGCAAGAGTTGCTGCTGTTGGGCTATCTCTCCAGGCTCCTGGGTCTTAATATTTTATTTTTTTCATAAACAAAGGGAAAGAGCACTAACTGGCCTTTCACTTGGTATGCTCCACTGAGGTCATGTGACTTCTTAGCAACAAATGTCGCCCACTTCAAAATGGCTCCAAAGTGACCATAAGAGGCTGAAACAAAGCTTTTTCTAGAATTCTGTTGCTAGAAGTTGCAAATGATATTTATTCTTCTAATTTAAAGAAAATCAGTAAAGAAGAAAACTAGAGAGAGTAGCTAGGCCTCAGTTTCTCAGTCACCTCCCCAAAGAAAGAAAAAACAATCTAAAAAGGGCAATATATCAAAAATGTAGTAAAAGGAGTTTTTAAAATGCTTGGCTTGGGGACTGGAGAGATGGCTCGGTGGTTAAGAGCATGCATTATTCCTGCAGAGGACTAGGGTTCAATTTCCAGCTCCCACACCAGGTGGCTTACAACTGCTTGTAATTCCAGCTCCAGGGGATGTCCCTAAGCTCAGACATATGCACATGTACATGTAAATAAATAATAATGAAAATATTTAGTAAAAGTGATTGTCTTGATGTCTAACACTAAGCCATTGTGTTATTCCTATTACTTAGCTTTCTCACTTACATCTAGGCAAGTTTGTTGGAAAAGAGGAAAACAAAGCTTTATATTAGCATTTGTTTTCTCTCATTATGCCACTCATACTTGATGAATATTATATAAGTTATGAGTCAAAATTAAGCTCATCTAGAAAATACATAAAAGTTGAAAGTTCTTGCCTACAATCAAGACAGCTAGTTAAAAAGAAACATTCCTATGTTGGAAAGATGGCTCAGAGGTTAAGAGCGCTGACTGTTCATCCAGAGGTCCTGAGTTCAGTTCCCAGCAACTACATGGTGGCTCACAACCATCTATAATGTGATCTGATGCCCTCTTCTGGAGTTCAGGTGCACATGCAGGCAGAGCACTGTGTATGTAATAATAAATAAATACACCTTGAAGAAGAAGAAGAAGAAGAAGAAGAAGAAGAAGAAGAAGAAGAAGAAGAAGAAGAAGAAGAAGAAGAAGAAGAAGAAGAAGGTCTAATATAACACACACCTGGCAGTCAAGAGCAAGGGCTTCATCTGCGTATTCCTATCAGAAGTCAAAACTATATCCTCAAAGAACACAACTTGAGAAATAGCTATTTTCATCAAGCAATTAAAGAATTGTTGTGAAATTCACCTGAGGAAACAATGAGTTTCTTAGGATTGCTTGCACAGAATGGGTAGGGGTTTCAGAATGGTTGTATGTGCTCCCCCCAAACAGGTGCAAGAATGATGCTCCACTATTGCTATGTAGACGGAGTTCTGCCTTCCCTTAGCCTCTTAAAGCCTATATAATGTAGCCCCTTCCTGAGATCTCCCATTCATAAGTACAATGAGGACAAAACTGAATAGGAGTTCAGCTGAGAGGAGCGGTTGATACTCGGGTCCAGTGACCCCTCCACACCTCTTCCTTCTGTGAGGGAAGTCCACAGTCAGCAAGCCCCTGTGATGACCTTCTGCAAACAGGTCCTCTGCCTGGTCCTATGAAGAGAGGGACTTGCTTTGCTGAGAGGACAGAGCTATACAACAGTGATCATCAGTGGCCCTTCGTGTGTGTGTGTGTGTGTGTGTGTGTGTGTGTGTGTGTGTGTGTGTGTGTCCCCTCACCCCTAATAAAAGCTTTTCTTCAATGGCTGATTCTGTCTGTTCCTGTTTGCTTATTATGTTCAAGATTTCTCCACTACTACCTGCTGTCCTCATGATTGTCCCTGGCTTTTTTGTCTTTAACTGGCAGAAAAAAAAAAAAAAACAATCACAATCCTATACGGAATAAATTATCAGAAGTGAGAAAACTCTTTATACGGGTGACATTTAGACTTAAAATTTTTAACCCAGAAAAATCACATATGTCTTCTTTTGAATATGTCTAAGGGATGTGAATGACACTGTCTATAGATGCTCTATCTCCAAGCACCAAGAAATGACTCTAGGCCTGTAGTGATGGTTCAGATGGTGCAAAAGAAAATGAGAATACAAATATCATAGCATTTGATTGTAATTCCAGTGTTGGGGACAGGCAGGCTCTGGGGGCTCCATGGCCACCCAGAATAACCAGCATGGTGTGCATGTGGTGTGTGTGTGTGTGTGTGTGTGTGTGTGAGAGAGAGAGAGAGAGAGAGAGAGAGAGAGAGAGAGAGAGAGAGAGAGAGAGAGATGGAGAGATGGGACCAGGATAGATGGGACCTGAGGAACAGTAGCCAAGGTGTCTTTTGGGTTTCACAGGCTGCACAGGTTCATATATGCACATCTACACCAACACACATCCACACACACAAAGAAGTTATTCTCAGAGTCTCTCCTGTTTTAGCACAAAGTGACAACTCCATACAGCATATAGAAATGACTTTCAACAAAATGTCCCATTACCTACTTCCTTATTCTGCCTCCTAGTTTCTCAGTGGCCAGACTGCTTCTTTCCTAACACATAAAATACTAGACATTTCCTGGGCATGCGTGAGATGCAACTCCAATACCAACAGGTGTATATCATCTATCCACAAAGACTGTGTTGAAATGGGAGTTTCTCCCACCATACTTCCTGGCAGACCACCCATCAACCATGTAATATCAGCAGTCTTAGGAATTTATTTGCTACTCAAAGTAAAGAGTTTTTGAGCAAACAGTACATATTCAAAGAAGCAGAAAGCCCATCATTCACCACATGCAAGAGACACCGTGACTTCAGCTTTGTGTTTCCTTCCTGTCAAACAAGGGTCCTGGGTAACTTTTAGACGTCCAAAACAAAGCAAAACCCCCCTCCAACAAAAAAGAAAGAAAGAGCTGTCAAGATAGGAAATCAGCAATAATGTTTCCTTGAGAAGGCAAATTCTTCACATTTGCCCCTACTTGCCTAACTGTATGTTACAAAGGACTTGGAATGCTGTCTATTTCAACATTGCCCTAAGTGAGCGTAGCTTTGAGGTGTCTTCTATGTTCTTTGCTCTGGCCTGAAAAAGAAATGGCCGCACTCCCTTGCATTTGCTCTTAGAGTCATTAGCCTTCGACAGCACCATCATTTAAGAAATTTATCATCAGCACTGTCCTTCGCACAATGTATTAGCGCAATACATTATAAGAGCACCTCACTCTGGTGATGTATGGCTCCAAAGATGGCAACATCTGGGGACGAATGGGTCTCAGAATAGATGGTATAAGGGAATGAAGGCAGAGACCCACCTTTGCAGAGTTGTTCTGAAAGATGCGAGAATTTGTTCTCTCAGCCAACCCCCCTCGCCCCCGCCACCTCTCACAATAATCTTCCCAGAAACTTTGAGTTTTAAAAACTTAATATGACATTAAATTGATTTTTGATGACAAAGAAGGACAGTTTCTAAAATTAGTGGGTTGGTACATTAAGGGATAACACGGGACACGCTTGATGATAAATTTCAATCACTGCTTTCAAGAAAACTCTAATTTAATTCACCTCTTGCTCACTTAAATTTTTCAGGAGATTCTCCAAACGAGAGGAAGGAGATTAACGTCCGATGTCTTCAAGGGTATTAGAACAAAAATCGAGCCACAATTAATTAGTCTGGACCAAAATCTAGCTTTCTACATGGCTGATGATACATTTTTTTCAGAAGCTTGATTCTCGCATTTCCATTCTTCAACGTCCAGGATGCTGCCCTCTCCATTACTGTGGCTAAACAGCACGCAAATATTTTAGCTAACTACTGAAATAAATCATTATGAGCATTTAACCTCAGAGAAAGTTATAGCAAATAAAAATGCCTCCGTGGCCTGATTCATGCTCAGAAGAGCCATGTGCAGGGTCACAGACGGCTGAGGGGAAAATGGGTTCAGAGCACCCATTTTACAAACTCCAAGGGCATCTGGGGAACTGATCCTATGTGTTCATTATAAGCACCACCCCAGCAGAAGTCAGCATTGAAGACAAGCCTCCATCCAGGTCCCAGCCCAGAGTCATTATCCAAGGATGCTTCTTTAGTTGGAGTTGATCAGTGTTCTTTATGCAAAAGAAAAAGAAAAGCCTTCAGTGATAAAGTTTTATGTACTCAGAACTGCCCAGTTAGGATCTGAGTTTGTTGATAAGCTGAGCTGTTTGGAATCTTATGATGATTTTGGAGAACATGAGACCCTTTCACTCCATGCTCACCAACATGAACCTCTAAAGTGTCCCAGAGTCACCTGAGAATCTCTCACAAAGGGTCACACATGGCCTTTACAACTTTCTACCTATAGGATGTCTTGCACCAGGAAACGCAGCCTACGTTATTTGTCTAATATCCTGGGTGTGGTTTCAACGTTTCTGCAGTGTGTCATGTTTTACACCGACAGAAGAACAAGTCCACATGTTATTGGTAAAAACCTCAACCATCACAAGGGACTGTTGATTTCAGCGGGCCAGAAACAGACAGACAGAGAGACACAGGACTCAGAACGGCCGGTAGATGGGAAGAAACAGGAAGGAGAAGCAGATGCACACGAAACAGTGGGAGAGAGAAATGTGTGGGTTCCAAGTTGCTCGCTATTCATTGAGCTGACTGCCTGGAAACAGAACCCTGGTGGATGGAGTCAGAAAGTCCGTCCCAGTGTTCAGACAGAATAGGCTCCATCTCCCGATGGCATCATTTCCTTTTAGGAATTAAGTGGCAAAAATAAAATACTGAGCTAACCGACATATCACGTCATTGCACAGTCTTCCAAAATTCTTTTCCCCTTCACTTGTATAAATGACTCAATTTTCATTGCTTGTCACTTCTGCTCCATTAGACCCCCCCCCTTTCTTACTGTCCCCTTTAATTTAGAAAACAGGACTCTTCTTAGGCACAATGGCTCATGCCTGCAATCTCAGTACTTTTGAGGCTGAAGCAGGAGGATTACTGTGAATTTGAGGTCAGCCTGAGATACACAGCAAGTAAGACCTGGTCTCAAAAGGAAACAAAAAACAAAATGATGCCTGATTTTTTCTGACTTAAGATCACTATTTGATTAAGAAAAACAACTGAAGGGCTTGCAAACCATTCTAAAGTTCTCTTTCCTCTAGATACTTTTAAGCAACATTGTGTCTCAAAACTTTAACTTCCCAGGCTTGAAACACTGTAGTTCAGCTAAGTTCATGGTAAAATAATGTAACTTTGTACACAGGAGAGTCTCACCCCTACAGTGGAGTCTACAGGAGAAGTTCAATGGCATCCCACAGTTCTCTCACTCTTTCGCTCATCTGAACAAATAGTCCACAGGAGGTAAATATTCTAGAATTTTCGACTTCGCCTCCTCTGCACATGTATCTCTCAGGGCTCTTATGGAGAACTACAAAGACGAGAACAAGGCAAACCAGGCAGAGGGAAGCAGTGAGTGCCTCATGACTTGGTGTGGAACTGGACCTACCAGTCCTGACCTTTAACAGGCAGCTTCTTTCCTTTCTGCCTTCACTTCACCTGTATATATGTTGATATGTAGACTGTTGATAAATTCACAGAATTGCTGTATTACCTCCCAAAAGATAACCAAAAAAGTGTTAGTGGTTTCTCTGTGTGTGTCTTTGTGTCTCTCTCCTTGACTGTCTGTGTATCTTTGTCTCTCTCTCTCTCTCTCTCTCTCTCTCTCTCTCTCTCTCTCTCTCTCTCTCTCTCTCTCTCTCTCTCTCCCCTAGCCTATACATTAATCAGAAAGGAAATGTAATATTGTAATGTCCACCTCATTTTTAATTTGTGGCAAATGGAAGAACAAGTACTACAAAAAGCCAAAGCATGCACTACAAAAACTAACATCGAGCCGATGTGATTTTTAACACAATCCAACAATGAAAACCAGGAAAATCATGTGTTAGTTACACTAATGAACATTAATCGCCTATTCTATGTCTAGACTGGTGTCAGTCACTGTGGAATACAAAGAAGCTTTGAGATATTATTATCGTGTTTGGGGTCCAAAGGTTTCCCAGTGCAGCTGAGGAAGTGAAGTAGACACGCAATCCTGAGGGATGAGTCTCCAGGCAGAACGCAGACCGGAAGTGAGGGGCAGACCAGTGTGGGTGGTGGCAGTTGAGACAGGGGAATAAAGCAGTTGCAGAAATATGAATAAACATGTGAAGTTTTTATTACAGGAGAAATAAAATGCAGAGTGTCCTAGGAAGGCCAACAGGAACACAGGGATAGGGACAGAAGTGGACGCTGTAAGAGACTAAGGTAGAAAATGCATCTTATTTCAAAAGATAAGCACACCAGCAGTGGACCGACCGTGCTGCTTTAAATTAGTATTAGCTCTTAGGGAGGCTGAGGCAGCAGGGTCTTGGATTAAGAGTTGCCTGGGCTATATATGGAGTTGAACTTCAGAATAGGCTGTGTAGCAAAAGCTTGCTCTACCAAACACACCAGCAAAAGAACAGTTCCAAAGGCAAAGACATGCCCTGAAGTTGCAACAGCTGACACACGGATTCCCACCAAAGTCCCAAAAAAGCATCAAGAAGCAGAAGCCAGCAGATTCGGCAGTCAGGGCGTTGTTTTCCTGTGAATCCTGCCTCCCAAATGCCTATTGGAAACAGCTGTGAGGAGGCAAAGTTAAGTCCCTACCTGCTGCAAGGCTTGGCTGGCATAGCAGGCTCTCTTCCCTGATGCCCTAGCTCAGGGGCAGGACTTCCTCCCTCTCTCTCTCTCTCTCCCTTCCTCCTTCCCTCCCTCCTTCTCTACCTCCCTTCCTCTCTCCTCCTCCACCCCAGCACCCTCTGCTGTGACCAATCCAGAGCAATCTCCTGAAATAAAGGCCAGGCCTTTGTTTTGGGGTAACCATACACTGGGAGACGTCTAATTGTAGGTTAACCCCCACTCCGATCTCAGATTACTGATTTGGGACCCCACTTTAATAATCTTGGGATTCCAGCAAAGGCTGGGAAGATCAGTACCACTAGGTGTCTTGGGGAATTTTTCTAAACTGCATCTGTCCAGGTTTTGGTGAACCGAGCTCTTGCCACTGCCCTTCCTCCACTTCCTGAGGCTGTCTCTGGGAGAGGGGAAGCCCCGCCCCTGGGCTAAGGCATCAGGGAGGAGGGCAGAGTATGCCACGCATGCCCTGCAGCAAATAAAGACCTAACAGTTACAGTATAAGAAATCTCTGTAAATAGTTTAAAAATAGAAATGTTATATGAGTCCTACACTTGAAGAGGGGAAATTATTTGGGAGACTTGATTAATATGTTTAAGGAGCCCGAGATGCGGAGAGATTTTTGCAACTTTGAGGTCACTGGAAACGTCTTAGAAGCTAGTGAAGGGCCATGGTAAAAGCTGCCACAGTCTGCTTCTCTAGTTTCCCAATTCAAAGCAAATGTATAGAAAAACATGAAGGTTTTTTTTCCCACGAGAATGAATACATTCATTCTTTTCTTCCACCCCAGGGGGGAAAAAAAAAACAATAGTCAAAAGTACTTTTCTTTAAAACGACAGAGACTGTTTCATTAGAAATTGGCAGCAAGGACCATGTCCTTCCCGCATGAGAACGGTATGCCGAATCACACTTGAGTCTGGCACGCCCTTCAGACAGACGTGCGCCAAACCTGATCAGAACCAGTGAGTTCTTTAATGATATTTTTGAGAAACAACCCAAGAAGACACAATGAGATGATAAGATACCGAATCCGAAGGGACTGGACTTCATCCAGTCAATTAGACTGCCTCTGGGGTTTACGACGCGAGTCAGAGTACTATGTAGATTTTTGCAGTAAGAAATTAAATTAATTCCATAAACGTGCCCAATCCGGAGACCAAAACCCACCCCCCCCCCCCAGAAAAACACAGAGACAGTTATAAATAATCAGCAGTGTGTTCTGCACCATCAGCCTTGCAGCACAGTCCTTAATGATGTCAGGCTGTGCATATGGGGGGCCTGGTTGGGGGATAACCTACTGTCATTTGAGTTCTCTGGGTAACACTGGAGATCAGCTTACAGAAATCCCTGTGTGCTTCAGTCCCAACTCAAGGACAAAAGAATATCAAGGGACTGAAATCTTGAGGCGGGTTAAAAACAAAGGGCCCTTCTTGTTACTGCGCTGCCTTCCAGCCTGCACTTCCTCCCAGCAGGTGATGCAGAACCCTGTCACCTCCCCCACCCAGTCTGCATCTGGTGCCTGAACAGGGTTAGGTCTCAGAGTCTTTCTTCCTCTGGATGAGGACTACCTTTGTGAAACGGTTGATGGAGATTTCCTAGGTTTCTCTGAAAATAATATTAAAAACAAAATGACTAGCTCTAAGCAATGCATAGAGATGAGTCTCAACTGCAAGCAAGATTTTTCAGTCAGAGCCGGTGCTTCCAAAAACACGCATTTGTCCAAATGCATTTCAGAGCTTACTGATGGACAAAATGATGTGCCAATTACTTTTGTGACTTGAAAACAACCCCAGAATCAAGAGCTTTGTAATCATGGAGGGTTTTTTTTTCCTTGCTAATATCATTTACGAGAAATACTTTGAGCTACTGAACTGAAAATGATGTGGGTCCTCAATGACAATTATTAGAGAACTAGAGAGGATTTTTGAAAAGTGTAGAATAATAATGCCTAACAGATATATGTTTGGAACCATTTAGACAAATTTGTTTAATCAGTTGTCTCTTAGCACTTGGCTACTTTTCATTTTGTTATAAATACTTTCTTTGATGAACTTTATCATTTTATCAGCTAATTAAGAAATAGAGTAAGTAGTTGGATGTTGGCTTCTTTTACAAATATTTCAATTTATGTGTAGGTGCGTGTGCCTGCTTGTCTGTATGTGCATCATGCACGTGCAGTGCCTGCAGAGCCCAGAAAGAGGATGTCTGATGGCCCTGGAAGCTGAGCTACAGGCAGTCTTGAGCTTTGTGCCAAGAACCAAACCTCAGTCTTCTACAAGAGCAGCAAGTACTCTTAACCACCAAGCCCTCTCTCCAGCTACCGAGCCCTCTCTCCAGCCTCCAGGTTTCTTCCTTACAAAGCATATATATATCGAGTAGAAGCAAAAGAAATTGAACATAAAAATGTGTACATTCTTAACTGAAAACAAAACCACATTCCACTAATTACAACATCAAGTGGTTTTTAGTTAATTGTTGAATTTTTGCTGAAGAATTTTCTCCTGGCCTCTCTTGTTTTCTATACACAACACACATACACACACACACACACACACACACACACACACACACACACACACAAGTACATACACACATGCACATACACACACACACACACACACACACACACACACACACAAGTACATACACACATGCACACACACACACACACACACACACACACACACACACAAAGTTTTCATGATTTGCTAATGTGGTGAAAAGAAGCCCCACTCTAAACTCATGTTTCCTGGAAAATGAAATGTTCACATCTGGCTCCCCTCTTAAAGTTTAGGATCTCCAGGCTTCTTGAACTAAAATACAAATATTAGAACTAAGTAGCTAAAACACATAATTTACCATGGCATTTTCTGTGTACGGTACCAAGAAGCCTCCTTTACACATTCCAAACCTCGCTTCCTCTTTTGGTTAATAGCCTCACACATTCACTTAACAATGTACATTTCACAGGGTGGCTGAAAAGGAAAGGAAATGACACCTGTGCAGAGACTCTTGGTGTGCCTGGTAAATTATAGAAGACGCTCAATCAACAGTAGCTGTGCCTGCGAGGATCATTATTATTATAAATTATTATTATAACTAGTCCCATTAGCTAATGGAAAAGGAATGAGATCCATGTTGCCCCAGTCAGAGAGGTGGAAAATGGAGAGAAGGTGGGGGGTGGGGCGTTTTAATGTTTCTGAGTTTCTGGGGCCTGGTCACCCAGGAAAAGGGAAGGTCATGGGAACAGCTCCCTGCCCATTTTGCTGGCCCCCAGCTCTGACACTTCCGGTTTACCCTCCACTGCCATGGCTGCAGATAGGTGAGAAGTCAGTGGGAGAATAAACTCCTTCATCACTCCCACAAGATGTTAAAATTGCCTAAACACCTCATTCCTGTTGAAGTTTTGCATTCCGCTCCCCTCTGTGTGTGTGTGTGTGTGTGTGTGTGTGTGTGTGCATCAGTATGGGTGTAGATGTTTGTGTTATATACATATTAATGCTAGTGTACCACCTGTGGGTGCAATGGGTTGTTTGGTGCCTGCCTCTGTTGCTCCCCACCTTTGCTCTCACTGAACTTGGAGGATACTGCATGGGTAGACTGGATGGGCAGCAAGCCCCACGGATCCTCCTGGCTCTCTCTGCCCCTCCTTGCTTGAACTTCAGACTGTTACACCTGGCTGTTACATAGGGAATTAAAGAGATAGGTTTTCATTCTCTTACCCACTGAGCCAGCTCCCTGGTCCTTACCTTCTTCTTTGAGACAGAGTCTCTAATGCCTGCAGCTCACCAACTAGGCTAAGCTGGCTGACCAACAGGACCCAGGGATCTGCCTAACTCCAACTCCCCTGTGCTAAGATTTACAAGCATGGACCATACTGTCTGGCTCTTTTGTTGGGTTTTGGGGGATCAAACTCTGGACCTCATGCTTGAACGCTAGGTTCTTCACCAACTAGACTATCCTCTAAGCCTCAGTCCTCAAGGCTTTAGCAATTTATTGTGAGAACAAAAGATGAGGGAACGGAGAGGTCATATCAGAGCAGAGGGAATAAAGATGACCTTCAGACCCAAAGTTACACTTGGTATAGATTTCTGTAGGCGCCACCAATGGAGTGAGCTCATCCTGTAGGGCCGGTGCCTGCTGTTTCAGAGAAACACTACCATGTGCCCAGGTGTGATATGTAAAGATGGGTGTTATATTTAAGTTCTCTGTCCAGAGCAAGCAGAGCCAAGCAGAAATCTCCCAGATTCAGTGTGGCCTTTCTTGCCCCAGTTAACCCAATCTAGACCCTCCTTCACAGGCATGGCACTGGGGGGGGGGGCTGCTCTAATTACAGCGTTTACATCCTGTTGACAATCAGTGCAAACCATCAAAGCCGGCATACAAAATGTCAGACATGTGAGATCCATCACTACAGACAAAGATGAGCAAGATGCCTTATGCAAGACTTCTGAGCTCCTTCGGTGAAGCAATATGGAATACCACTTTGCCTGTCCTCTGGCACTATTGTCCCAACATGCCCCATGGCCTTAGCAGGCGTGAAGGACTTAGGCAAGGCTTGGAGTGGTCTGAAATCTTGCTCATTTTGCCTTACCCTTTTTTTTGCTTCAGTCATCAAAGTCCATATTTACCTTTCCTTTAAAGCAAGACTTTAGAACTCTTGTAGCTATTCTTAGTGAGGCTGAGAGGGTATTTGTCTGAGACACAGGGCTCTGAATCTTCAAAGCCACCTGTTTTAGGGGGTACAGGAGGATGGAGAACTCATACCAACATGCGTTGGCTTTTAGGGAAGCAACCTTTTCCTAAACTCCCTTATGAACTCAAATGAATTGTGGAATTATAATGCATATTTAAGGAAACATTGGGTGATTTCTCCGGTCCGTCGACACATCACCTACAAATGGCGCCCTTCTCACAGTCCACACAGAAAGCAATCTGAGGCAGAGTTCTCTTGGGGGAATAAAAGGGCGGGTGGTTTTGACTTCTGTGGCAGTAAGCACGTGGAAAACACGAGGAAGCATGGTGTTCAGAGGAATCAGTTTTTCTGAAGTCTTCAAGATCCATAATCTCTTCCAGTTTAGTGTGCCTTCCTAGTTTTGTAGATGCCCCTATACACTGATAGTATGTTCAGGGAAGGATGCAGGCCTTTAACTCCACTGGAAGGCAGGTTATACAGAAAATGACGCTCTCTTTGTACCACGGATGAGTGCAGTATCCCAGGTCACCATGAGGCCTAGAGGTTGGATGTGGATCCTTGCCTTTGCAAACAGTGACTGCTGAAGACCCCTGTAGTTGAGGCAGAATCATGGTGACCTCTGGGAAGGAGATGCCCTTCCTGTAAATGGAGTCAGTGCAAAGGAACAGCACACACGGAACATGTTTTGTTTTGTTAAAAAAAAAGGGGGGGTGAGGGGGGTTCCTAAAAGCAATGTCAGAGCCCTTGGAGCCAGCCAGCAATCTGAAAGCACAGCTCTCCAAAGCTTACCTCCCAGGAGAGTCGGGTGCTTTCTCTTGAAAGCAGTTGGGGGAGGGGGGTTTGAGGTGAGGCACTTCTATGCTACAATAAAGAAGTAGTTGAATAATCCACTCCCAAGTCTTAAAAATTCATGTAAAATTTGCATTTCTCCTTCATAATATATCTGTGTTTGTTTTAAAAGAAAAATATGTTAAATTATTTACCTTTGAGCAGAGTTGACTTTCCAGGGAGACGTGCCACGTGCGTGCAGTGCCTTTCGTACTTTCTTCATTGCTGAGCACTGAAGGTGGGGGACCCCAGTTTTCAGTTACCTGCTCTGAAATAAGAATGATCTTAAGTAAGGTTAGAATTTGGATATCTTTGGGAGCCGTTATTCTTCAGACACGAAGGAGACTGACTAGAGGCCAACAGATAACTGCTTGAAGGCATTTAGCTCTGTAACTTCAGTTTTGCATTGCACATCTTTCCTCCAGTTCAGATCTCAGGATCTCAGGATCTCAATGTCTCTTGTGGTCTGTCTAGGATGGAGCTCAAACCAACAGGGGATTATTCATTCAATCTCTGTCCCTTCTGTCCAGAGACCCTGACACTTTAACCTGCCACTGCCACTCTAGACTGCCAGGCTGCCTTCTTCTATGGCAAATTACTCACATGTATACGTTCCAAAATGAGTTTCCACAGGTCGTGCTTTAATAATTGTATTTTAAGTCATCTTTGGAGCAGAGATTATTTCCTTCTTTAAGGCTGAGATCATCAGTTTCCACGCTTCAGCTAGAAAGTGGTTTATTTGTTTTGTAGTCTGGGTTCTCGGATTCTGTTCCAGCCATCCTCAGATTTTCCCTGTCTTTGTTTTCTTTGCCTTGGAGAAGTGGAGCTGAAATGCAGCACTCAGACACTTCATAACCAGCTAACACCACTTCTGAAATGTAAACAAGGCTTTAAAGTGGGCCTGGAAGACAGCTCAGTGGGCAATATGTTTACCAAGCAAGTAAGAGGACCTCAGTGCTGATCGCCAGCACCCATGCAACAAGCCAGCCTTGGAGGGCAAGTAACCAGGCAGATCCCTTGAGTAGCCAGTCAGTCTAACCTAACCAGTGAGGGGCAGGTTCATTGGAGACCCTGACCCCAAAACTAAGGTGGAGAGTGACTGAGGGAGACACCAAACATTGAACTCTTGCCTTCACTTGCATGGACTACATGTGCATGTCAAATCACGCACGCATGTGCGTGCTTGCACACGCTCATGCACACACACAACATTTTCAAACAGCATCTTTAAATCTGTGTTTATTTCGGGCTTACATCCAACTTCCATACTGGAGCTTGGGAGAAGAGCCTTAAATTTAATAATGTCACTGGTCAGACCCTAACAGGTCCTTTCAGTGTTATGACCCAATCCTTGGGACTCAAAGGAATCCCGGGATGGGGTAGGAGGAAGGGCTAGGAAGAACTACATTGCTCTGCACAGGAAGCCAGGAGATGATTGTCCTTAGAAAGAGCCACAGAAAAATATGTAATCGAATGAAAGTAACCCACTCCAATAAACCTTACAAATACAGGTGATGGGTAAGACCTGGTCCAAGACTGTAGTTTGCTGATTCTTTGATGAAATCTTCAGACCAATAAACTCACCACTGCCTTGTTGCTGTTTTATTCTGCTTGAGCTTCTTAATGATGTCCCCAAAGAACTATTTCCCTTTGTGTTTCATTCTGTGGATTTGGAGCATCAATTTAAGGCATCTTCACTGCTAAGCCAAAGGGTCTGAAGTACAATCAAGGGGAAGAACAACAAATTGAAAAAGCCAGTTCTGAGTCTCACGTATAAGTCTTCAGAGTCAGTTCCTCCCAACAGATTACATATGGTGTTAACAAGCAGGTCTTAAAGGAAAGGGGGGGGCAGGAGGCAGGTAACAGAACCATAATACATGAGACCACTGCCAGTGAGAAAAGCAAACACTTCCCCTACAGATGCTCTTTCCCTGTGCTGTGGTGATGATCTAATAGTAGCCTGGGGTAGCCCGTCAGGCTCATCCTGAGATAGGTACTTCCTTTGATAGGCAGCCTAAGAGTGCCTCTCCTTAGAAGGTGGTGGAACTTCTGAGCGTTGGGGCTTTTTTTGAGTTCTTTAGGCTATGCCGTTGGAGTAGCACATACTAAGCCCATCCCTTTCTCGCTCTCTTTTGTCACCTAGCCCTGGGATAGATTAGCACTACTATGTGTTTCTGCCAAGCCACAGGCCCAAGACAATGAAGCCAGTTGATTATGGACTGAACCTTCCAAACTGATGAGTCAAATTTAACCTTTATGCTGTATAAGGTGGTTAACTCAAGTATCTTGTTACAGTCCTGGAAAGCTAACATTTCAGGTAGGAATTAAGCACATTGTGGGGGGCAGGGGGGCAGAGGGTGGGGGGGGGGCTCCTCTATATCCTGTTCTGACTGGGTTCCCTGCAATGACAATTTGAAAAAAAAAAAAAAAAGGCTATACCACTTCACAAGCATCAGAACACGGCTGCCCGTTCAGCATTTCAGCTTTTTATTAAGCAAAATGATAAGACATATTCTGTAATCAGCACATGTTTCTTTTTTGCCTAATGACACTAATCTGTTTTTATCTTAGTCATTTAGCTGAGCTTCATGATTAGTCCAGGCAAGGTTTTAGGGATTTAAATCATTTATTTGATGTTTTTGCTTTTAGGCACATTTGATTATTTATTAAAATCGATAACATCAGCCGTGTCAACTAGTTATTAAAACTATAATTCCTTTATTGGTGAACACCAGGAGGGCTGAAATAAATGAAAAAAAAAAAAAAAAACTAAAACCGTATGTGAACCCTTGCTTATGAGGCCAGTTTCTCCAGGACTGGCCTACATACTCTGCAGCAACTTAAGCCTGTTCATAGCATCTGCTCTATCTTTAGTCAATAAGGAAAAGGACTGAATGCATAAGCATATGTGCACCTCATGTTCTGCTTTATGCTTTAAAATAAACACAAATCTGAAAGAGGCAATGTGTTCTGGCCTCCAGAAAAGAAAAACCAAGTGCTTGCTATGGGAGAGTGGTGTCTGGTGCCTGTTAATTCCTTCCTACTTGGTATGTGCATGGGACTCCAACCACCAAGAAGAGGATTCCTTTTCCACCCTTCTATACCTGGGCCTGGTGTAACCTTCTGTGGCCCGTGGACTACGGTGGGGGTGACACTAACAAGTGAGGTTCTGCTCCGGCCTCTCGTCATCATGAGGCCTTCGTGAGCTCTGCACTCACAGTGAGCCAAATGCCAAGCTCTGAAAAAGCTTAGCCCAGGAAACAAAGTGATGACACAGCGTATGGAGAAGCAGCCAGCGCAATGGTGGCCAAGGAAAGTCTTTGAGAAGCTTCTAGCCCAGACCACCCACCCGCCCTGTGAGTGACGGAGCTTCCCAGATGAAATGATCAGCATTCTCGATGTATACAGTGTGAACAGAAACACATCAACACCATTCAGTCACGCTCAGCGCTATTCTTTCCTCAACAGTACATAACTTAAGTGGAGAGAAAAGATAAGCGCAGAACAGTCCTCCTCAGACCCAGCTCCCAACTGATGGGTGTACAACACAGCCCCAACACCACAGGCTCAGAGGACATCATGGAAGAGGGGGACGAAAGACCGTAAGATCCAGTGGAGCAGGAAGTCTGCTAGGAGGTCGTGTTTCCTAGAAATGACAGGGAATCTTCACCCATGATACCTCAGTGATATGGCTGCCTAACAAAACCTGAACGATGACAACACCAAGGTCGTGCTAATGTTAACGCGAAAGCGGGAAATCTCAGAGTCCCAACACTAAGCAAAGAACTACAGGCCACTGATGACTACAGAAGGAAGGGGAATTAGAAGTCCCCCGGGGTGCCTCCAGGTTGTTACGCAATACCATGTGGTCAACCCCAAATCATAGGCACACAAGCCACACTAAACAAACTCAGCAGGTTGCGTTTACATATTCTCTCTCTCTCTCTCTCTCTCTCTCTCTCTCTCTCTCTCTCTCTCTCTCTCTCTCTCACACACACACACACACACACACACACATACAGAACAATACTTCAGAACGTAAAATATATTACATTTTATGCATACTTAAAATTGTGTCTCATTAACTGGGTACATTCATTGCCTCTTAGGTAGTATTAACATTTGGCTTTTAAATGACAACACTATAATTATATTATGCATGTCTACTAAGAAATTTAATTTGAAAATGTAAAAATGCAAATTTGCAGCCAATTTGAGCACTTAGTTTTTGGATTTCCCATGTATTTGTATTTGTTTGTGCATATATGTGTGTGCCTGCTTGTCTACATACACATCATGCTTGTGCAGGAGTGCAATTGGAAGCCAGATGAGGGTGGTGTCAGACTTCCTCAGGCTGGAGATACATATTATTGTGAACTTCCTAATGTGGGTGCTGGGAACTGAACCTAGGTCCTGTGCAAGAGCAGCAAGGGCTCATAATCACTGAACCATCTTTCCAGACAACTTTTTTGGCATTTCTGGGCTGGTACTGTATTGCAAGTCCCAGTGGAGGGAACTTAACCTGCTGCTTTTTTTTCTCTCAAAGCAATCCTGGGTGTTTTCTCTGGTTTTGTTCAGACCTTCAGCTAAATTGGGATTTCTGGTACTGAAGAGATCAGCGATCCCACTCTCTGAGGGTGTAACAAGGAACTGGCTGTGCCCTTGCAGTGTCTCCTTCATGGGATACTTGCTTAGAGAAGCACCTGATCAACTGACCACCAAGGGGACCCTCAATAGGAAGTGTCATTATAATGGCTCACCTTTGAGGGGTTTGTCTGGTCCATGTTTGTGCTACAGCTGTCGCACCATCTTTCTGGCATTGGAAGCTCATGCTGTTGCCTCGTAAGGCCGGGGCAGCCCCAGCTTCTTCAGATGAAAATGGAACTGGGCCAGCACTATAACATGAAACAAGTGCCAAGTTCCTGGTCAGGTGGAGTGGAATGCCAGCAGAGAAGTCTTCTGTTCCTGAGTCAAAGAAGGCTGCACTGAAAAGCTGGGGCAGAGGAAGGTGCAGGCAGAGAGCACCAAGCAATACTTAGGGGCTTGGAGAGGACCAAGGCCACTTCAGCGTAGAGACAACTGTCCAAGGGTTCTTCTGTGACAAGAGATGCCTGTAAGTGATCGTCTCTGGCCCAGGCTTGACCTGTGCAGAGCTGGAGGCCTCACTGGGGGTAAATGAGCTGCCACCTGATAGGAAGGAGTTAACTTTCCACTTAAACTTACTGGCAACTTGAGCTCATCGGCACAGGAGACAACTTCCTGAACCAAACACCAACAGCTCAGGCTCTAAGATCAACAGTGAATAAATGGGACCTCATGAGGCTGAGAAGCTTCTGTAAGGCCAAGGACACTATCAGCAGAACAAAGCGAGAGCCTACAGATTGGGAAAAGATCTTCACCAACCTTATATCTGACAAAGGCCTAATATCCAAAATACATAAAGAACTCAAGAAATTAAACACCACAGGCCAAATATCCCAATTTAAAAAATGGGGTACAGAACCAAAGAGAGAATTCACAACAGAGGAATATTGAATGGCTGAGAAACACCTAAAGAAATGCTAAACATCCCTAGTCATCAGGGAAATGCAACTCAAAAACGACTCTGAGATTCCATCTTACACTTATCAGAATGGCTAAGATCAAAAACTCAAGTGACAGCACATGCTGGGGAGGATGTGGAGAAAGGGGAACACTCCTCCATTGTTGGTGGGAGTACAAACTTGTTACAATCACTTTGGAAATCAATCTGGTGCTTTCTCAGGAAATTGAGAATAATTCTACCTCAAGATCCAGCCATATCCATCCTGCATATATACCTGAAAGATGTTACACCATACAACAAGGACATTTGCTCAACTATGTTTATATCAGCTTTATTCATAATAGCCAGTCTGGAAACAACCTAGATGTCCCTCAACTGAAGAATGATAAAGAAATTGTGGTACATCTACACAATGGAATACTACTCAGCTAATAAAAATAAGGAAATCTTTAAATTTCCAGGCAAATGCATAGAACTAGAAAATATCATCTTGAGTGAGGTAACCTACCCCCAGAAAGACAAGCATGGGATATACTCACTCATAAGTGGATATTAGCTACATAATACAGGATAACCACACGATACTACAGAGACAATGCGTCAACCAAGGACCTAGACAGTCTGCTCAGATGTAGTAGATAGGCAGCACAGTCATCTTATGGGTCCCACAATATGGGGAGTAGGGATCACTTCTGCCATGGACTCTGGCCCCCTAACATTGATCACTTCCCCCTGGCAGGGTGGCCTTGCCAGGGCACAGAGGAAGAGGACACAGGCAGTACAGATGACACTGGGTAGGCTGAGGTCAGATGTTAGGGAGGAGGCCTCCCCTTTCTGAGGACTAGGAGAGGAAAGGAGAGGAGATGAGAGAAAGGGTGATCAGAAGTGGATGAGGGAGGGTGCAACAATTGGGATGTAAAGAATTCAAATGCAGAACAAGCAAGTAACATATTGCTAATCCCACTACATGGGAATAGCTCTGAACCTGGCTGAGACATGAATGTCTATGGATAGGCAATGCTTCCTGTTGGTTACAGAATCCCTGTGACTGATTATTAGATGCCATTCTTCATATGGCATGAATGAAGATTTACAGACGTCATCCTTCTGCTCATACAAAGAGCAGAGAACCAGCCTTAATTGTTATGTGCACCACACACATCTCATACACTTATAATTTTAGGACTGTATAATACTTGTGAGAAATGATATGTTTTCAGAACAAAAGAACAGGACACTGATGCTGGATCAGACCCGACAGGGTTCATTCCTCTCAGCATGCTGGACACTGACATCCTGCATCCTTCAGGTTCCAGCCCCAGGTAGTTCCTCATCAGAACAGGACAGCTTTGAAGAAAGCTTCCGATCCCAATTGGTCCAGCATTTCAGACTGTCCCACACAGGATTTTAATTAAGCCTGGAATTTGTCAACAGTTAGAAACAGAACCATAAATGCTATTCGTAGCTTGTTTAAGCATTTTCTCCCATTTTATTTGGGCCCCTACAAAGGTATTATCCGTCCCAAATCAGCCAGAGGAAACCTTAAGGGGATGATGCCCCATTTTCCCTTAAGGGGGAATCGGGTAGATTTTTGGTTGCTTTCTTGGTCTAAAGATGTTTATTTTCATTGGGAGTTGGTTATACATTATTATTGATCTTATTCAGAGAGAAAGCAAGGTTGGACTCATGGAAGTTTCTCTTTTTCTTTATCTTTCTTTCGTAGGTTTGAAGATAGGGGATGGAAAGAAAGAAGGGGGAATATAAATATATATATAGGTATAATAGGACAAAAAGAAAATTATTGAATGTACTCAACTTAATGGCTTAATTGTTACTCACAAGGTTATTTTTAATTCACTGGTATAAAATTTTGTATATTGAATCAATATAAGTTTAATTTTGATACATTGGTATAGAATTCAAATTTAAGATTATTCTTCACACATACACACACAATATATATATATATATGTTTCTACTCTAATATGAAGTATTGTACCCATACAACTCAAATATAATACAAAATTTACTTCCAATGATTTGAAAGTGCTATTGTAGGCTACTTAGAATAATTAAGTAATACAAATTAATTGTTACTGGATCAAATCATAGTCATGTCAATTACTAGTCTATTTTTATCAGAAGAATATACATCCTAGGTGTAACAGATAGATATGATTCTATAGATAGATGAAGTAATAGTTATATAAGGTCTTCAAAAACTTCAGAGACCTATATAATATAGAATTTTAAGATATTTTTATTACTTTAAAGATTCTTTGACAATAAGACAGGCTAATGCCAGGTAACACCCAGCGTACATCCAAGAAGATGATGAAGATCAGTGAACCTCCTTATGGAGATGGCTTCAAATGTGGCAAACAAGCCACTAGGCAAAATGTCCTCTTTTTGGCTACAAACAGAATTCTGCCTAGAAATGGGCAAGATTGGATGCAGGCCAAATCTGCCAAGACAGGGTAAGCAAGTCTCCAATAGTTCAAGCCTCACAAATATATCTATCAGATACATTAGGCCAGAAGGCTGAAGATGATGCTCCAACGTTTTAGAGAGTTTTGGGTGACTGTTCAGGCAGCAAACTGTCTCTGTCACTTTCTCATTTTGGCAGCTGCACTTCCTGTCTATTCAGGTAATTAATTTTATTCCTTCTTAAGTCTCTGATGGTGTTGAAGACCAGATAGTTTAGTTTTACAATTAAGCTTAGTTGTTTAGGGGTTAAGATGTTTTTAGGTCTAGATAGATGTTTTATTTTGATAAAGATGAGATATAATAGATATGGAGCTACATTCAGAATTTCAGTCACACCAAGACAGAAAAAATGTTTCCTTCAAGGTTGTCAAATACAAATAGCCAAAACACTATGAATATAACATTTGAATAACTTCTCATTGTTTCATGGTTCTTCTTACTGTATATGGTTTATTGTATATATGTGTAATAATATAAATATATATGTAAAAAAGAAAAATAATAAAAATTAATAAATATATAAAATTACTGCTAAAGCCTGGGGCTCAAACTCAGTAGCATCCTGCATGTAGAAGACCCTTGGGCCATCCCTGTATCAGCAGAAAGAAAAAAAAGAAAAAGATGCAGAAACAACAAAATCTTAAGAAATCACCATATCTTGCTAGCCATAAAAATGGCCTGGTTTGTTACTATAAGATATGTATAATAATACTTTTACTAAGTAATTTGTAATTTTTCTACCAGGAGTAACCATCAGAACAGTTTAGTGATCTTGGAGGTACTGACTAGTTGGGCTTCATGAAGAGATAACTCAGAAGCCATGTGCAGCGCTTAGATCCATGTTTACCATCTTCCTTTTTTGCCTGGACATATATGAAACGAAACACAGGAAAATACAAACAGCACTTACTCCTGCTTGCATGAATAACTTAGTCTTGACTCCTCTTCTGCAAAAGAAAGGAAAAGGAGAAGAAAAAAAAAAGATGCTTTTAGCACTGTAAGAAATTAAGTACCCAAGAGAAGAAAGAAAAATTGTAGTAAATATATAAAAATCTATGCAAATTAAATCAGCATGGCACCATTATCATCTGTCAAACTGGCAAATTAAAAAAATTAATTCCCAATGAAGGCAAAATAAAGACACTTTCATTCTACAAGACTAAAAGAATTTGTCACCAGCAGATACTTACTAAAGAATATATTAAGGAGTATTCTTTAAGCAGGAGGGAGATGATTCCAGATGAAAGAACACAGATGCAACAAAGGCACAGAGAACAAAAAAAGGTAAATATGTGGATGTGTCAAAATGGATATTAAATGTACAAGACAATAATGTTATTGTCTTGCTGGCTTTGGCTTTTGTAAAATGTGAAATTGAAATCCATGCATAGTATTCATTGTTAGGGGTAAACAGCCTTAAAATGGCTAGCAAGAAAGTTCATAAAGAGGTTAGAAAGATTAGACATCCCTAAGTTGAAGATGGATTCATACCCATATGAATACCAAAATAATAGAAGAGAAAGCTTCACATTCCTGGAGAGAAATGAAAAATCTCCTTAACCTTCCAAATTTGTACCCAAACATAAAATAATGATAATAATAACAGTAATAATAATAGAAAAACAAAGAAGGTGGGATGGAAAGACAAAATACGTACTATATCAATAATTGTACTAACTGTAAGTGCCTTACATGATATAATTTAAATGACAAAGATTAGCCAGTTGTATCTGAAGAAAAAGCAAAACAAAAACCTAGTAGTGCATGATGTTCTGTAGGGACAAGTGCAATGTGCTCAAAGTAAATATTTCACAAAGAGGAAAAATATATAAGTAACACAGAAGCTATAAAATAACAACATGTATTTTAAAATCCAAGGCATCACTAAGATTGAAGACACAAACTTAAATTAAAAAATGTTTATCTTATTATGAAAATGTAACGATTTTAAGCTTGTATGCACCCAATAATTGTACGTTAAGATACATGAAGTAAAAAAATAGATACAATTTGAAAGAGAAACAGAAAAACCCTATAATGACTGCAGGAAAACTGACACAGCTTTCTCTGTTACTAACAGATCAAATGAACAAAATCAGGAAAAATACAGAATATTTGAACTACACGACTGACAAACCTAAGTTAAAGCAGTTAAATGTGTATGCACGCGTGCACGCACACACACTTAAGAAAATAACCATGGTTGAACAGTGATGGCAAATGCTTTTGATATCAACACTCAGGGGACAGAGGCAGGCAGATCTCTGTGACTTAGAGGCCAGGCTGGTCTACGGGGCAAGTTCCAGGACAGTCAACTACATGCAGGGAAACACTGTCTTGAAAAACTAATGAAGAAAAAGGGGGAGGAGGAGGAGGAAGAAGAAGAGGAAGAAAAAGACTATGAAGAAGAAGAAGAAGAAGAAGAAGAAGAAGAAGAAGAAGAAGAAAAAGAAAAAGAAGAAGAAGAAGAAGGAGGAGGAGGAGAAATGGCAACATAATAATAACCACAATGAATATTGGCCCATAAAGAGAAAGTTCCTGTCAATCCTAATGGTAAGAACCATAAAGAAAAATATGTCCTCAGAGTAACAGCAATAAAATTAATAAATAAATAAATTTAACTAGTGAGTCCCATATAATCATTATTTAAGGAATATATCTAGCTACATCTACATTTATGTATGATTACAATCCTCTTCAAAACCAACTTCAAAAGCTGGGAAGACCCATCAATGGGTAAAGACTTGCCATACAAGCACGCGGATTTGCATCTGGGGTCCCAGAGCCCACAAGGAGCTGGACACAGGCACATCTATCTGTAATCCCTATGCCCTGAGGCAAGATGGGAGGTAGACGCAGGAGAACCCCTTAAAGGCCAGCTAGCCTGAGGTACAGGACAATGAACCCCTGTCTCAAAAGGTGGAAGGTGACACTTGAGGCAACTTCTGACTGTGACAAGTTCAAAGATGAGGAGAGAAGAGAGAGGTTTTTTTAAGTTCAAAAGTTGGATAAAAATGAATATCTATAAAAGAATATTCTAACAGTGTATGTGAAAGAAGTGTAAGCGATCTGATGGTTGGCTCTCCTCTGCCTATGTATTTTCACCATGGTTTTTTGTTTTGTTTTGTTTTAGTATTTCTTACTTTTTCTAAATTCAATAGGATTGTCTTTTCACTTGGAAACCATGAAGTTAGTATAATCAAACTCTCATGAGCTTTTTTTTTTCATTTTTTATGTTCTCAGTTGATAGTTTCTGTTCTCACATGAGGGTCTTAGGCAGTTTGGTCTTCCTAAAAATGTATAAATGCTTTGATCAAATATTGCCTTTGTATAGCAATTGATACTCTCAAAATCTACCAACATATCTATATCTGTTCAAGTATATTTCCATGGATATATAAATATTTATATTTGAAAGTATTTATTGACACAATACTAGCAGTAGCAAAATTATCTGAATATTGGGGGTTGGTTAGATTAACTTCCAGAGTGACACAAGGAGAAATCAAGAATGAAGTTCATCTGGATATGCTGATTTATTCTGTCTTTCGTTAATGCGCTTTGGCTATAAGATATATAATATGTAAAATTGAAATAAATCTTTGAATTTTAATATATTTATTCTTTCTAAATTTAGTGAGATTTACCTTTTCATTAAGTAGCCATAGCTGGTTATTATGAATAATTCTTGCTTACTTAAGTACAAATCAATTCAGTTGGACCAATGTCAGCTGATCTACAGTGTGGACAGGAGGCTAGAGACAGTGTTGGACTCTCACGCCCAACTCGGGAAGGGGGGTCGCCGTGAGAGACCACGTGAGGCACAACACACTGATGCAAAAGCAAAGGTTTATTGTTATTGCTGACGCGCCAGGGTCCCTCAGCCCTCGGGAGGTGAAGGACCCCGAGTAGCTGTTACAGACTAGTTTTTAAGGGCAAAAACCGCAAAGCACGTGGGGTTCCTTATCAAGCTTAAACCATATGGACATTGGCAGTGGGAGACTTCTTGTGGGGACTTGGGTGTGGGTCCCTAGGGCGGTTACTAGAAACCATATGGGACTTCTGATATAGGGAGCTCGCATGTAGCTATTCTGGGAACTAGGGTGGGACTCTGAGGCTAGTAGTAACGAGAAGCCTCTGGGCAGGGCAAGCAAGCGTCTTACATTTTATAATTTTATAATTTCTCAACAGCATCACAGCTTGGAAACTCTGGACCCCTCAGCCAAAGACAGTGATCATTCATCTTCCCTGAATGTTGGCTATTCCTTTCATACAAGGCTCTCCAGTGGCAAGTTAAATCTAAAGAGAAAGAAGTGAGGAATTTGGGTAGCAAACCTAATCCCAAGATTAGGAGATGCACTCTTGAAGGCAGAAAGCATGTTGCTGGTCCAGTGCTTTGGGGATTTCCCTCCATGTGCAAGGATGCAGGTTCCATACACGCATACAGATCTTTAGAATCTTTAGAACACGAGAAACTTCCCTTCCATATACCTGTTCGACCCTTAGTTCCATGAAGGCAACCACTCTCCCTGTCTCTCTCTGTCTCTATCTGTCTCCGTGTCTCTGTCTTCCTCCCTCCATCCCTCCATCCCTCCCCTTCCCCGGTCTCCCCCTCCCCCATCTCTCCCCAATCCCTTTCATATAGGCCCCAAACTCATTATGCAATCCTTTAAGGCTAACCTTGAACTTCTGGTCCTGATAGCTGGGATTATAGGCCTGTGCTCCGTGCCTGTTTTGTGAGGTGTTAAGGATTGAATCCAGGAGTTTGAGCATGCTAGGCAAGCATTCTACCCACTAAGCTACATTCCCGGCCCAATTTCTCTTTCGTTTCTGTATTTTCAGTACCTAATAAGAACTTCTTACACTCTCGAGGTATATAATAAATAGCGGCAAAGGGAAATGCTTAAAATGTAATTCAACAGAGAAAAGAGTGAAAAAGAGAGAGAGAGAGAGAGAGAGAGAGAGAGAGAGAGAGAGAGAGAAAGTAAAACAAAGATACCTTTCAAATACCTGCATTTTCTTTGTAATTATAGAAAAGGATAAAGAAAATTAATCATCACAATGAGTTATTTAGGCCCATAAAAGTGCTTACTTAAGGATTTCATGGTGTCATTGTTAGAGGGACTCAGCCTCGTCCTGCCTTGCCCCGCCCCATCCCATTGTGTGAGTGTCCACAGAAACAGCCAGGCAGAAAAAACCTCATTGTCCAATGGAACAGACTAGCTTCAGGAGAGAACCCCCTCCCCGGCAGGCCCACAGTGCAGGCAGCTCAGCTTCTCAGGGGCCTGGGGAAATAATGCCTCGCGGAAAGATAAATAGTACAGGGTTATTTGGTCACCGCACTGGGCCTCCGGCTCTTCAGAACTCTGCACTGACAGCAAAAAACATTGTTGAGGTGTCTAAATAATTTGAATGATATTGGGAGGGAGACCCGCTAAGAGGAGAACAGCGATGGCTTGACGACAGCGGGCTGACAATGGAACAGAATTTTGTGGGCTGAGACGATTGTAGAAGCAAACAATGGGGACATTGTCCCGCTGTTATTGTGTAGTGCTGTAATTTATGGATGAAATGGAATTTCAAACAAAATAAACAGACCTGAATTTGTTAACTAATACAGTAAGCAGAGGACAGGGTGGTGCGAGAGAAGAGGAATGAGAATGTTTTCAATGCGCCTGCTATTTGCTAAACAGAAATCTGTTTTTCTATTTGGCAGGAAGCCCCGCCTTTGTTTTTGCTAGCGTGTTTTTTTTTTTTTTTTTTTTTTTTTTTTTTTTTTGACAATGGCCTTCTTTCTTTAAACATTAGCACAGCTGGAAGACGTGAGGGAAAGTGCAATACTGTCGATATGTTTCGCCAAACAGTCATGGTTATAGTTCCGGAAGTAGAAAAGGGTCCACACTTCAGCAGCCAGGACAAACCTCCGTAAAAGTGACAGTGGGCCATGGTAGGTGGTGACACTGGCGACATTCCGGCTGCTTTGCCATCGCTAGTTGGCTAGTCGTCTGTGACGCTATGCCAAAGCATTGGCTATAAGTAAAAGTTCTAAAAAGCACCCACTTCTCTCCAAAGTAGAAAAAAAATATGCTAATACCCCAGTGAGCACGGCCAGGCCAGTGATAGATGCCTGTCAGGCTAGGGCTTCTTGGATTTACCTTCTACATTGGGGCAGGAGCCAAAGGACACACTGTGCGGGTCACTAATGTCACTGCTGGGGATAGTATCTTCCCATGGGCAGTAATAATTACATATGTGGGTTTTGTTAGTTTTTTTTTTTTAAAGAGTCCACATTCAATTCTGGCATAGGTAAGGTTTCATTCTAACTCCTGGCCACATTCGTCAGGACAAAACAAAATCTGAGCTAAAGTGAAGCATGGCTGTTTCTTCACAAGAGACGTGGCAAGGAGACACATCTGCTGCTGCCTTCGTTTCCACAGGGCACGGAGTTGGAGAGAGAGTGTGTGCTAGGGTGAAAAGCAAGGGCTGAGGCACCCTCTCGTGGACGAGCATCCCACCAAGGTGGGGTTTCTAGACGCTGGTGTCTATGTACGATTGCTATTGATAGACTACCAGAGGGCAAGGCGAGCCATCTGGCACTTCTTCAAGGATGACTTAAGGCAAGTATTTTCAGTGTCCATTTCCATCAACTTGTGGCGTCCATGAGGCTGCAGTTTGTATAGTCAAAGCATCCTGGTGGCCCTTTCAGAGAAGCTGATGAACAGTTATTGATCCCTGGATACAGGCACACACATACTCTTTCTCCTGTCTTGTAAATGGGAAAAAAAAACTCTTCGAAAATGTAAAACAAATAAGTAAAATAAAATTTCAAATCCAAACTCCACTACCATCCCAAAATTCTAAATGGAATGGAAACAAAAGAGAGAGAAAACTCCATGCAAATTCATTTAAGGCAAGTAAACACACATCTTTCTATTCTGGACTTACGTAATCGTAGGCGTATTTATTCTAAGGACAAAGATCTTGTAGTTCCCACCGAAATGTGGGTGATTTGGTTGAGAGACATCACTGAAAAGATCCCAGGGCATGCTTTTTATAGGTGGCATCATACTTACCTTTCCCCTCCCCCCCAAAAAAAAATCCTTCCGAAAATTCACAACTTTACTACCAACTCTGTCTTTATTTACTAATGTATGAAACTTCCATCTGGGAAGGCAGAGCGAGTGACCATGGGATATTTTAAGTAGAAATTAAATAGACCTTTGGCTTCATGCCCAGGGTGGGTGGGGGTGGGGGAGGATGTCAGTCCTTATACAGAAAGCCAGGCAAGAGATAAAAAAGATTCCATTCTATCTATAACCCAGTCTTCTTATGGCTGTAGTACAAGTTTCTTCTCAGCTAACAGAAGTCCCTGCAGAAGGTTTAAACAATCCCAACAATTTCATTATGTGAGTGCAGCGAAATCCAATAATGTAAAAGGGCCCAGAGAGGCTTCCCATATGCCCCATCCCATAGCCTTTCCTTCCAGGGGAAGACAGAGAACTTGGCTCCCTAGAAACTGAATCTACTCCAATTGCCTGGAGCACAAATCTTGCTTTGTTGACATCAACCGAGCTCTCCTGAGGACACACAAAGAAAAGAGGGAGCCATTAGAATTTCTCGTGACTCTGCTCCGAGCCAAACCCAGCCTCCCTGAAATGAATGAAAATGCTTGTTATGTGGCCCAAGAAGCTATTTTGTCCATTTGAAAATTAATTAGACCGTAGTACCATGAACAATCCAAAGACGCTGTCCCAGTGTTCTTAGACGGATGACCCTGGCTGAGCTCCCAATATTAACAAGTTTACCCTGCAGCAAAAACATGGCCCTTTGGCTGAGCTGGGGCTGTGCTCCTAATGCTTTCCTGAATGGTAGCCAACTCCAGGCACAGCCTCACTGGAGGCAAAGTTTGAAAGAGTTGTTAAAACTTTCCCATGCAATGGGAATAGAAGATGCTAGAAAGGAAAGCTTGGGTTTTATTTTTCATTATGTGTATGAACGGGGGATGGTGTACGCATGGGAGTGAGAATACAAGAGAAGGCAAGAGGCCCTAGATACTAGGGCCTAAGTGACATCATGGGTGCTGAGGACTGACCTTGGGTCCTGGGCAAGAACAGTATGCAGTCTTAAAGCCAAGCTCTATCTCTAGGCCCAGTAAATCTTTCCTTCTCAGGCACTAACTTATCTAATCACTTTCTAGTAGGCCTTAGAGAAAAATGTTAAAATCTGTAATAACATGTCACTCTCCACTTTTGATTGAGGCTCTGTGAGGACATGGGTGACAGTATGGCTCCTTGTACTCTTCATGGGATGACAGAGCTATGAGTTGACTTAGAAGCATCTCTCCATTTCCCTAGCTATGAGCCTGATGTCATTATGTTCATGGCGGCCTCTCCCTCAAGGCGAACCTTGAGCTTGAGGGGTGGCATTCATAAAGAAGCTGATAACTACTTTGAAAATTAATCTGTACACTGTTCCCTTTAAGAAGTATATATAAGTATATATGATGATATAACTAATTATATAATAATTAACTGCAGTGTAGAGGTGAAAGCAGGGACAACAGGACTTGGGAAATATTATGTAGGATATAAAGTCCCAGAAACTTCCAAGAAACAGAGATAGTCAGAAGGCACAGCCAACGTAACAGAAAGTGCATTTTCAGTCTGGGAAAGTGACTGTCCCCTTCACGGCTGGTTGCAGGAAGGACACATATCTGGCTCAACTTGAGCCAGTTCAGTGGTAGCAGTAGTCAATTATATGCTCTCTCCGCTTGGGTTCTATGGCTCAAGCTCTGTGCATGCACCTTCCTTCTGAGGGCACCACGGAGCTTGTGCCCTATAGACTAAACGCAAATGCCAGTCGGGCTGCAAAGAACAGGAGAGAAACAGGTGCTGGGTGAGTGACAGACAAGAAGAGGTCTTATCCCTTCCTCCTTGATCTGATCTTCCTCCTTCCCTCCTTTCTCCTATCAAATTGGAAACATAATTATTTTTCCCACATTACCATCTTCTCAGAAAACCATATACATTAAAAAACTATCCAGAAAGATTCTGGAGGTTAACTCTAGGCCTACATAAACACATGCATCCAACACATGCAAACATATAAAAAATCAATGGTGCGGGGGTGGGTGGGGGAGACAGAGACAGAGACAGAGAGAAGAGAGACAGAGACAGAGAGAGAGAAGAGACAGAGAGGGAGAGGGGGGGAGGGAGGGAGAGAAAGAGGGGGAGAAGGAAAGAAAGAGGAGGAGAGAGGGACAAAGGGAGGGAGCAGAGAAGGAGAGAGACCACATAAATTTGCAAAAAGGCAATTCATTCATGACAATAATAAATTCCCCCTCCCCCTCTCCACTAAGGGAGGATTCATATCGTTTACACGCAGGGACATCTGCATACACAGGCCCTTTCTGGCTCTCCTAATGGAACTAATTGGTTTTAGACAGCTCTGCCTGTCTTTTTTAATTTAGATTTTTCTATGCCTTTGAATGATCTTAACAGGAAACAACCATCATTTTTCCCTCCATCCCCTCAAAGAAACTCACATAAGTCTGGGCTCTTGAAACTAACAGCGTCAGTCAGTAATCACTGGGTGGTGCAAAGCATAGATGTCAGAATAGTTCTGGAAACAGGGCCATGGAATACATCCACCTCTGGCCCCGGTGCTAGAGGAAACGTGAGGCACATGGTTGTGGAGGCATGAGGCTTGTCCAAGAAGAAATATATTCCAAGTGGTAAGATAGGACCACCTCTTTTCAGGCTGTCTGAAACCCACACGCTGCCACTCTTCCTTCTGCAAGAAGACAGGGTTCTCAGGCCCTCACTGCTGCTGCTTTGCTGTGTGCTTTTGAGCAACCACTCCAGACTTGCTGAGACTGCCCCCACCCAGTTCTGTTTCTCTAACCTCCATTTTTATTAGACTCCAAGTTCTGTTTGCATGATTTTTTAATTTTATTTTAATTATTTTATTTTATTTTTATATTTTTAGTATTTTCACCTTCTGCTCAAACAACTACCGGTTTCACTGAACACGGAGCAAGCACCCAAACATCCCTAGCTTTTGTATTCCTTCTACTCCATGGTCTAGAGGAGTCACCGTTAGCCAGGAAACTAATGAAGGTCAACTAGGAAGTTCCATGGAGAGCCCAGACTGACCAGCAGCTCTATAACAAGCAGGAAAAGCTCCACCAAAAGCCTTAATGCATAAATAGGCAAATAGGGTCCTTGCAAGCAAATTAAAGTGGTAAACAGAAAACTCACAAATCAAAGAAATGATAAGTTATGTCTTATTAGGTACTTTGCAATTTTCTTTTCTTTTCTTCCCAACACAGGGTTTCTATGTGTAGCCCTGGCTTCCTGGACTTGGTTTGTAGACCAGGCTGGCCTCAAACTCACAGAGATCGGCCTGCCTCTGCCTCCCCGAGAGCAAGTGCTGGGGTTACCATAATTGGCTACTGGACAGTTTTCAAAGAACACTGCTATCTTATCTTGTCACCACTGAATCTTACAATAGAATCAGAGAGAGGCAGTCTGGGCCTACAAAAAAGGAACTGATCATTTAAGAGGAATTTTCTAGAATTGTAGTTGAGAATGTACACTGAAGCAGCAGCAGCTTGAGGTGAAAACCTGATTCCCATTTTAGTACGCTTAAGTTCTCTCTCTCTCTCTCTCTCTCTCTCTCTCTCTCTCTCTCTCTCTCTTTCTGTCTCTCTGTCTCTCTGTTTCTCTCTGTCTCTGTCTCTCTGTCTCTGTCTGTTTCTCTGTCTCTGTTTCTCTCTGTCTCTGTCTGTCTCTATCTGTCTCTGTCTCTGTCTCTCTCTGTCTGTCTCTGTCTCTGTTTCTCTGTCTCTGTTTCTCTCTGTCTCTGTCTGTCTCTCTGTCTCTATCTGCACCGTAGAAGCTCATGCAACCTGTATCCTAGCACTACCTCATGCATTATGGAATCTCTCTCATGGGTGGGAGAGAAGAGGAAATGACAGGAAGAGCTCAGGACTGTACATAGTAACTAGTTGTTCCTTTTCAAAAAAAAAAAAGTTTTTCTTCCTGGCTGCATTAGCTGGACTTTTTGGCAATTGTGACAAATACTTGAGAGAAACAGTTTAATGGGTGAAGACTTGGTTTTGCTCATGACATCAGTGATTTGGGACCACAGTTTGGTTACTCCACGTTTCTAAGTTGTGGCGGAGGGACACAGAAGAGCCAAGCTGCTCTGCAAAAGGCTTTCAAGAAGCTGAGAGAAGCTCAGGGAGTAGAGACCAGGGGTGAGATCCATCATTCTAGAACACAGCCCCAGCGACCTTCTCCTTCCTGCATCTGTCAGTAAACCTGCCATACTGTGGCTGTACCAATGGGCTAGTCCACCTATGGAGGCAATCTCCCCTCAACAGCCTCACAATATGGAGACCAAGCCTTAAATGCATGAGCCTTTGGAGGAAATCTCCTGGGCAAACCACAGCCCTGGCTGTTCCTCTATTCCACAGCAGCTCCACTGGGGCAGGGTGCTTTTGCTGCTCAGGATGATGACCTTAGAACAAAGAATGGTGCCTAGCACAAAACAGGGGCTCAGAATTATTTATGAATGAATGGCTCTGTCGATGAGTGATGGTCTTCCAGGGAACAGGGAGAAAGGCTCTAGAACTTGAGTATGAGCCTTTCCTTCTAAGTCTGTCCCCCAAACTGGCACATTAAAGAAACCCAGCTAACAGGAAAGCGAAGGCCCTAGGATAAGACATCTCTGGAAGCAGAGTGAAATACTGAATTGAACTTTGGGTCAGGCAGGCGAAAGGTGGGGACTGTGTCGCAAATGTGCTTGTGTGCTAGCACACCAGGGGTACAAACTCTGTTGCCATCTTCCTCTCTTCTCCACCTGTGGTTGTGCCTCATCTCATGCTCAGTTTTCTAGATTTCTTAGATTAGAAGCAATCCTGCATACACTTTTCTACTTAGAGGCCTCAATGAACTCAATGCCCTGTCTGTCTTCCCTGACCTTAAATGTCCCTCAAAGAATTTCCATAAATAGCCTAAGATATGAATTAAAGAGCTAGATTGAACAGAGGCAGGAAAATGAAAGTGTCCTTTAAATGCTAGTAGGCATCGCCTTTGGCATAACAAAGGTTTTAAAACATAATTAAGATCTGAAGGCTGATTACAAGAATGTGTGCGATTATTTTTATTATTTCCCCCTTTCTATCTTTGTGATGGGCTATGATCAACCTCTGCCGTGCCCCGTTGCTTAGTAGCAGACAGTCAGAACTTTAATTATATGCTAACATAAGCTAAGGAACAGAAAGCTGCCTTATATCTAATACGTTTACATCAAGAAAGACATGTGACAGCGTCACGATTGCTTTAGTGCCTTATAAAGAGCATCTCCCGTAGGTTGTCGTCAAAGGATCAGGAACAGAGTAGGAAAGTATTATTAACAAGGCTGCTACTCTATTTATATGTCCTCCATTGTTTGTGAGTTCTTGTTAGAAGCTAGAAATGAATTTTTATCTACTACTAATTTCATCAGTTCTTTTTTTTTTTTTTTTTTAAGTCTGGGGGAATTAAAAAAAAAAACTTATGTCAATTTCACTGCCAACCTTTTCCCTCCAGATACGATTCTTTTTATTCCATCCAATTTTCAGTTTCTAAAATATTATATCTTGCAATAAAAAAAAATTAAAGCATTAGTTCATTCATTCTTCCAGCACTCAGCAGAGGCGTATTCTGAATGCAAAGCCCAGAGGGGAGAATATATGCTAAGGCCAAGGGAAAGTGACCAACCAACAAATCAATGAGAAGATAACCATAGGCTATAACCACAGTTGGGAGAAACATGAAATATATTGTACAAGACTAGAGTAGCTGAGAATAATAGAACATTCAGAGTCACTTGGTTTAAGCCAGGGCTAATCTATCACATAGGAGGCACTTCTTTCACATGGGCATATCTTTGCAGGAATTAATGTCCCATTCTATCTGGTTAAACCAAGTTTTCATGCTGGGCCACTGCTAGCTATGCTGAGTATTGATTTTGATTTTTAAAGTATACTACTGACTTTCATATTAAGGAGGGTCAGGTCTAGTCTCTTCAGAATACACAAGGCAGCTGAGTAAATTGGCCTTGGCTGCATCTTTATTGCTCACGCTTCTCGATAGATGGCTTTCGTCTCATGGTCGTAGATGACAGCTTGGGCCCCAGCCATTACATCTGCACAAAAGATAAAGTCAGGAAGGGGGGGGGCCATACCTTCCCCCTTTCATAGCCGTCATTCACTCCAAGGTTGTAAGGGAAGCTGACCTAGGTAGCCTTCATTCTGCGTGATCGTACATGCATCTGGAAGAACAGCAGAAATGTGTTGCTAAGGAAAAAGGGCACACAGTCATGGAAAGGCTAGTCGTACGTATTGCCACCCAGGGTAACTGGTCCAGGGAAAGCCAAAGTATCTCTCAGGAGATATCCAATGAGGTTACTTTAAAGGCTGCAAGGAAGGAGCTGTGGAGATGGCTAAGTGGTGAGAGCACTTGCTGCATCATCAGGAGGACTTGTGTGGGTCCCCGTGATCCGCATTAAACAAAACAAAGACAAAGACAAACCAGGCAAGGCTATGTGTGTCTGTAACCCCCAGTGCTGAAGGAAGGAGGGCAGAGAGACAGAGGGTCCCTGGGACTTGGTGGCTGCTAGCCTAGCTGAAAATGAACACAAACTCCTGGATCAATGAGATCCTGTCTCAAGGGAATACAATTGAGAGAGACAGACATCACCTAGAGACCTCTTCTGACCTCTGTGTGGGGAGCATGGGTGCGCACACCCGCTACATAGACACACACATGTGTGTGCATATACACATGAAAGAATGCAAGGGAGCCTCCGCTGTGAACTGGGGGGAGAGCACTAGAAATGGAATGGATGGATATTTACTGCAAACTATGTGCTCACACTATGACTCTGGCTTCCCCTCGCTGTAATACTATGTATGCTACTATTAAGTTCTGTTTGGGATGATGCTCTTTTGTCTTCCTAATCTTTTTGTTCTCCAACCCTCAAAGCACATTATATTGTGGCAGTTTTTGAGTTATCAAAAGAATAATCAACTACTGTCTTCTTATTTTGAGCATGTGGGGAAATGTTTGAGAGTATACCCAGTAGTACTTGGTGTTTGATATTTTACTTAGGTGTACAGATACACACGGGGTTTATGGCTAGGAAGAGGCAGCCAAACCAGCTAACTGTCTCTGTGAACCAGCACGAGTGGTATAAATAACATGCCAGGTTCAAACAAAAGCACTTACAAATTAGAGTATTAAATCACAACCCACATTACAATAATGTGATTTGGTTTGGTGTTCACCAGAACAGAGCTGATCGTATGGAACTAATGTGATGTTTTGTGTGAATGTCACATTAGTTATGCATTTGTTACATGATTTTCATGGGTGCCAGAATGTAATTCATTGGAATAAACAGAGGAGCCTAGTGGCATTGAGCCTAATGCTATAAAGGGGGATTTGCCTTCATTAAACCCTCTCATGCAGTAATTAAGGTGACATTATATCCAGAGCGTTTTCCTAATGAATATCTTACCCTGACATCAAACAAAAGGAGGAAGCAGTAATACTGTTTATTTCTGCAAATTTCATGTATGAACAAAGATCACCGAAGTGCATGGTTTTGTCTAAACACATCATAGAACGGAAACATGCCCTACTGCCGGAGACAAGGCAGCTTGCTTGGATACCAGCGCACAAGCATTTCAAAGTTTTTTGTTGCGTCCCCTAACCACAGAAGGCAGGGGACTGACAGAGAGATCACTGACTACTGTGCATCTGCAAGGAGAAACTCCAAGTGTGCAAATGCCTTCTGTGGACTAACCGGCTTTCCCACAACCCTGCATGCATCTAGGTATGAGCCTAAGACCTAGTCTGTGGGAGCCGAGAACTCAGCTCTGTTCAAAAGAGCTGGAATGAGAGCATCAATCTCAATGGCAAACACTATGTCCCTTTTATCTCTGCAACCCCAAACACCTTACACAATATTTGGACACACACACACACACACACACACACACACACACACACACACACACACAATGCATATATACATAGAGAGAAATGTAATGTAAATGAATGTAACTCTTGTTTGCAACAAGTTCTGTTTACTAAGTTGCTCCTGAAGTCTCTCTCAGTAGGTTTGATCAAAAGTCTGATATATAATAAATATAAAGATAACACAAATCAGAATGTCTTATAAAGAAATCAAAGCCATAGAGTATTCTATTGGAAATGCCCAACTTATTCCCGAAAACTGTCACAAACACTAAATAAATGTGATCAATATATAGTGCAATACACATATATACAATGTGCAAAAATAATGTTACTTCCTTTCTTTTTCTAAGTCAGGAACAGCAATATGCACTAAGGAAGTTAAGACCTAACTTTTTAACTTGGGGTTCTCGTCTCTTCCCTTGGGGGTATGCTTATGTTACAGGGGAGTCTATAGGAAATAGGTAGTGGGGGAGGGGGAGCAAAAGGCACCTGGCTGTCAGTGTTGACCTCTCTGATCTTTGTAATATCCCATTTAAAAGATTGAAATTTGTGTTTCTCTTCTGCAAGGTCTTTGTCTGATTGGTTGTTTCTTGAGCTGTTTAATGTCAGATATTTCTAAATAGGTCGTTAGACTGTCTAAAGCTCCAACTCCTCTACCAAGTATATTCCATTCTCTACATTTTCCCTTTGTCTCCATTCATCCAAGGTTCTTACGGCAGGACTTGCCTGTGTTGTGCTGTACCTCTTGACCACAGCATCGGTTCTGAACATAGAGCTTTAACACTCGGAACTGTACACGCATTAAGAAATATCAACAAATGCTGCCTGGAACCTTTTGCCTCAGATTTGAAACTTCTTTGTGTTATGAATTTCAGTGGTTTCCTGTAGGTATAAAGTTATCTGTTCTTATAGAAACATAGGACTTAATTATAGGAAATAAAGACTTTTAATATTTTGCTACTGTTGAGTAAGCAACAAATTAGTTTATCTTTGCATTGCATTATGCAAGAAGGTTTGGTTTGAAAAATGTTATTTGAGATGCTGACAAGTTTCATAACAAATAATCAGTGAAATTTGGCTTTGATTAGATTAGAACAATTTCTGAAACGGCTCTAAACATATTTCTTCCATGTTGTACTATGTTTTTTTGTTTGTTTGTTCATTTGCTTTTTGAGACAGGATCGCTCTACATAGCCCTGGATATCCTGGAATTCACTTTGTACACTAGGCTTGCCTTGACTCATAGAGATCCACCTGTCACTGCCTCCCAAGTGCTGGGATCTGAAGTATGTACCACTACACCTGACTCGTACTGTATTTTTTGTGAAGCAACATGGTCCACATGGATGATTGTGAAGTCAAGGTTTCAACCAACTATAAAAAAACAATGAATATGTATATATATATATACTCAGTGTCCTTGTGTCATCAAATATCTAGCCAAGATTCAATTCTTTCTGTAAACATTAACCATGATCTCTAGTTGTGCGTCTCTGTATTAATTCCCACCTACTCCATTGAGGGCTGAGGCACTGCTCTATGGGTTTAGCAACATATCATCTGGAGTCATTTTGTTGCCATGTTCATTTAGCAGAATAATAGTGGTAGCTTTCTCCCTGGGCCCATGACCTACCTAGTCCCAGGTGCTTGTCCTCACTGTCAGTGCCAGGAATGGTTTCTGTGTCATGGAGTGGGCCTTAGCTCCAATCAAACAGTGATTGGCTACTCCCATAACACCTGTGCCACTATTTCCCCAGTGGTTTTCATTGCAGACAGGTCAACGCTGTAGTTCACATAGGCTTTGCAGTTGGATGACACTGATGATTACTTTTCTCATCCAGTATCTTGTATAGTATTTCCAGCACTAGGAATATTAGTTGGCAGGGGCGAAGCTTCTGATTGAGTACCAGTTGTTTTCTCCACATTTGAAGACTGAAATATATGCTATCTTCAGCAATAGAGTCTTACCAAGATGTTATAGACACAATCAATATTATTAGAATAACATATGATATTTGAGGGGGGTCTACAAGACCCCTTTGGCCAATGAATCAAAAAGATGCAAGCCATACCTGGTACAGAGAGAGAGAGAGAGAGAGAGAGAGAGAGAGAGAGAGAGAGAGAGAGAGAGAGAGAATACCAAGCTTGCCTTGAACTCACAGATATCTGCCTGCCTCTGCCTCCTGAGTGCCGGGATTAAAGGCATGTGTCACCACATCTGGCCTTTTTATATATTTATCTATTTTAGGAAGACTCTACAGTAGTAGGTTTTCATAGAGCTTTTCAAAAGGCCCTTAGGTTTAATAGTCCACATTCCCTCTTTAAGCCTGTGCTCCTATTCTCCTCCCCCATTTAATACTCCTGTTTTAGTTTCCCATTTATTCCTTTATAACCCTATGGTCAATTCCCCTTGTGTATGTTCAGTGGGTAAACGTGTGTGTAGGTGTGTGGGGGGGTATGGACATGTACACATAGGCACATCTATGTTGAAGCAATAAGTCAATCTGGGGTTTGTTCCTCAGGAGCCATTCATCTTGTTTTTTGAGGTGGAGTCTTTCCTTGGCCTGTGGTTTCTGACTAGGCCAGGCTGCACTGACTTGGGAGCCGCAGATAGCCACCTGTCTCTGCCCTTCCAGCACTGAGATTACACATGTGTGCTGTCATGCCCAATGCTATAAAACGCTTATGTGGCAACCATTTTGCAGATAAAACTCTCCATGTAGCCCATAAATAACATGTTTTAGATGATGAAGCTGAGACTCAGAAAGATCAATTGAGTGAGATGCCTTTTACTCCAAACTCCATGTTTCTTTTAGGCATGGGAGCTCAAATAGCAAAGGTATAAAACCAACCAACATTAAAATCTGAAGCTTTTTTCATGGGAGTTTCTTCCCTGTGGGAAAACCCATAGACTCCAAATAGAATTACAAAAAAAAAAAAATTGTTAAGGGTTTGTACTAACCAGTTTGATAGGTTCATAAACTAATAATCTCCAAACATCCTCATTAAAAAAAAAAACCAGGGCCATAGTCTGCAAATTAATAAAAGAATGAATATCTTCTCTATTAGGAAAAATAAGTATATTATCTCAAAATGTCATGCAGTCTGTTAAACTCAGTATGGTTAGCATTATGGAAAGCTCAGAAGACGGCTCTTACATTTCTACTTTTATCATAAATATATGAACGCCATGCTTTAGCCTATCCTCATCAGGTAGAATGGTTATTTCAAAATCAATGGTTTAGTTCCCTTCAACAAATGCTTTCTGTTCACTTTTGGTAGATGTGTGTGTATGGATGGCAGTGTGAGTGTTTGCACATGGGTAAGCATACAAATGTGTATCCAGAGAAGAACAAGGCTTCAGTACCAATGGCTAGTTTATGCCCAAACTGATGGCGTATCCAATATTATTGACTATATCCAACTAAAGTAGTTTAGTCTAATGTTCCCAGCTATGTGCCATGACTCGGATATTGATAGGATTTTGGTTCTTTCACGACAGCAACAACAACAACAATAACAATAAAAAGCATGATACAAGCCAAATCTAAAAAAATATGACTTCATTATGAGATCATAATGATATTTTTACCTTCAGGTCAAGTTTACTCTTTACAAATGAATGGATAAACTATCTTGCTGAACTTGTACCTGAGGAAACATGATAAAAACAGTATTTTCCCCTGCCTCTGATAAGATAGAATTTTCTTTCCTTTCTGCTGATTGAGGCAATTTACTCCACCCTTTGTATTCACACCTGTAATTTGGGAATAAACATTTCCAGGAGTCCCTTTTCAAAGTCTGGTAGCCATGCTTTCCATCCTGTCCTCATCTACTCAAACTCTGGTAAGGTTTTTTGTTTTTGTTTTGTTTTCTAATACTGGGGACTGAATGTCAGGCTTGACATATACCAGAGAAGCACTTCTCTGCTGAGCTATGTCCCCAGGTATTTTTTTTTTTTTAACATTTTCTTTTGAAACAGGTTCTAGGTGAATTTCCCAGGCTGGCCTTGAACTCATTTTTTATTTCTGCTTGACCTTCATTCAACTTGGCATTCTCTTGCTGCATTCTCTTGAGAAGTAGAAGCAACAAACAGCCTTGCATCACCAGCCATGGCTCCAACCATTTTTTTCCATCCTTCTCTTTTTGTGTGCAGATATATGTTAGGGTGTGGTATGTGCATATACCATGTGTGTTTTCCTGTCCATGAGGAAGCCAGAAGTTGATGACAGTTGACTGCCTCAGTTGATCTTATTTCCTGAGACAGAGATCGACACTTTTGGCTAGATGTAATGGTCAGTGAGCCATTACACATGCCTCGCTCTGCCTACCCCACACTGGAACTACAGAAGCCTGTGGCCTAACTTTCATGTGAGAACTGGGGATGTGGGTTCAGGTCTTCATGCTTTCATAGCAAGTACTTTACCTACTGAACTATCTACTCATCCCTAAATACTTTTTTCTTTTCTTTTATCTTCCTCTTCCTCCTCCTCTCCCTCCTTCTCTTCTTCCTCCTCCTCCTCCTCCTCCTCCTCCTCCTCCTTCTTCTTCTTCTTCTTCTTCTTCTTTATGGTGTGTGTGTAAGGGCGGGGTTATTTGGCTTAAACTTCCACATTGTTGTTCATCATTGGAAAAAGCCAGGACAGGAACTCAAGCAGGGCAAGAGCTGATGCAGAGATCATGGAGGAGAGCTGCTTACTGGCTTGCTCCTCATGGCTTGTTCAGCCTGCTTTCTTTTATAACTCATAACCACCAGCTCAAGGGTAGCCCCACCCACAATAGGCTTGGCTGTCTGACATTAATCAATAATTAAGAAAATAACCTACAGACTTGTGTACAGCCTGATATTTTTCCCCCCACTTTACATCCAGCTTATAGCCCCTTTCCTCATCTCTTACTGGCCCCACTCTCTCTTGCTCTGCTCTCTATCCCCCTCCCCTACTTCTCAGAAAAGGGGAGCCTCCCCTACCAACCTACCCTAGAACATCAAGTAGCATCAGCACTGAGGGCATCCTCTTACACTGAGGCCTGGCAAGGCAGAACACCAATCCACCCACACATACTTCAACCCAAAATTTACTCTGCCTACAAGATGTGTGCGGATAAAGATAGATCAGAGATTGAGGGAATGTCCAACCACTGCCTGGCCTAACCTGAGACCCACCCCATGGGAGAGAGCCATCCTCTGACACTATTAATGTTACTCTGCTATGTTTCCAGATGGGGCCTAGCGTAGCTATCCTCAGAGAGGCTCCACCAGCAATTGATTGAAACAGATGCTGAGACTCACAGCCAAACATTAGGCAGAGTGTGAGGAGCCTTGTAAATACTTGTTTTCAGTGCAGCTTCTTCCTTGCCTGTATCCTGTAAGGTCCCATATCAAGCCTAAAGTCTAGAGGAATTCTTCTCTCAACTTTAAAATGCCTCCCTTATAGCCTAGAACAACTTAAATATTGTTTCTCTGTACTTTCCTGGCTCATTTTAAAAATTAAGATTCAACTTGTAAAACATAAAATTCACGATCTGAAATGTACATTTCAGCAGATGTTATAGATCCACAATGTCCTATAATCAAAGCAATCTAATTCCAAAACATTCTTATCATACAGCCTCAATTATGCAAATACTCTCCCAGCTTTTCTTCCTACTTTCTTGTCTCAAACTCATATCTTATACACTCTGAAATGTGATTCACTGTATCCTAATCACGTTGATTATGTCTATAAACATGAATCTTCAGCAATCTGTCCTATGGACATGTCTAGATAACCTGGAGATACACGTATGTTGCCCTGTTCTGGCCCCCTGATGACATTAGCACCTTTGCCCCTCTTTGGAAAGAGTCCTTCTCCCATGAGTACATTCTGCAAATACAAATCAAGCAATCCAGAGTTCACACCTCCAGATACCTCCCCTACCACACGCTCATGCTTCTGGTGACTTTCCACTGCCCCAAGCATCTCAAGGCCAGGCACTGGTCAATGAGGGCTGTGCTGAAGGGACTCCTCAAACTAGGCAGGCCTAGAGATGATTAGCTTGTCTCTCCTATTCGTCCCAGGAAGAGTCCACAGTAAGGGGTTCCTAGCTCTCATTCCGCTTCATGAGCGACACTGGTGGTTCCCCAGATGGTTCCTATAGAAGTGAGTGTACGTCCATGGGCCTATAACAAGCTATGCTTTCAAGAACAATTCTCCTCTCATGTTTGACAGTGTTTCGGGTTTTCGAATAGACGATACTTTAAAGCATCCGAGGCTTAGGTTGCAGCTCAGGGGTAGAGCAGTTATTGAACATATGCAAGGTCTTGGGTTCAATCCCTAGTACTCTACACACACACACACACACACACACACACACACACACACACTCATATGCATAGACACATACACATACACATACATACAAGCTGGGTGTGGTGATACAGGCTTGTCACCCCAGTACTAGAAGGGGAATCCTGAGTTCAAGTCCGGCATGGCTTACATAGTCAGTTATGGATGAGCCTGAGTTACATAATGAGATCCTGTGCAAACAAACAAACAAACAAACAAATAATGACCTAGTGAGATATAAAACACTGTGATATGTAACACACTGATTCAACTAACACAAAATCAGGAAGTTTTATCTTGAAATATAAAGGCAGCCTAGGCTCTGCAGGGGAATTCCTGACCCTTAGGGATGTAAATTAGATTGTCTGGTCCATTTTTTTAAGCCATAAAGTACTGAACATTCCTTAACATTTTTAACACACACCTCGTTTTTATTTAACAGTCTTATTCCCTACTGCTGGTGGGAACAGAGTGCCCCGACTCACACTCCTTTGTCAAGCTCTGTCTCATTATTCAACAGCTAAAGCACAGATGCTTTCTTTGGTCTTTGGAGGGGTTTGGAGATTGAATTCATGGCCTCATGGCCTCATTCATGATAGAAACTTTGCTTCCCAGCCCTCTTGCAACTTTTTTATTTTGAGCTGAGGTCTCAGAAAATTGTCCAGGGTGTCTTGAACACGTTGTTTTCTTGACTATTGGGGATCATAGGCCTACCTCATCAATTCTGGCATTTGTTTGTTTGTTTGTTTGAGACAGGGTTTCTCTGTGTAGTCCAGGTTGTCCTAGACTCGCTTTGTAGACCAGGCTGGCCTCAATACTTCAGCTTTTATAGAACTATATACATTCTATTGTAAAGCACTGTAACTGTTATTTCTAATCACCCTATGAATGCTGGGATTCTGTTAAGAATATACCAGGCATCCAATTCATATTACACAGCATTTATCATGGACAGAGATATTGATTGAGAACTGATTATGTGTAAAGTTCTTGATTAAATCAGGGACAAGAAGATGAAGGGAAAATGAGTGGGTAGCATTGGGATGTCCTGGGTGAGCACTGGGAAGTAACTGTACCCTCCTGTAGTCATAGCTTCCTATAGGAATGTATTGTTTAAGAGGTGTGAATTACTGAAGTGTGGTGCTCATTGAAGCTGGAGGAGAGAGGAAAGCATCCTACCTGTAATCTGACACTAGGCTTAATGTCACACCTCAGTGGCATCTCATTCCATAGGAAAGTTTATGCACAAACAGGCAGGACCTACCAATGGCTGCTGTTTGTCCTGAGGAGACAGAAGCTACAAAACGGGTTTCATTTTCAGAAGTTTCCCTGTTCTATAAGCTTGTGGCTACCAAGAACTGACTGTCTGTCTGTCTGTCTGTCAGCCTCTCTCCATGATGTCTCTTCCTGTCCCTTCTCCTCCTCCCCTCTCTTTCTTCCCTCCTTGTGTCAGTTGTCAGAAGCAGATCCTCTGTGTGCCAAGCAAGCATCCTACCACCAAATCAGCACAAGTACTGACTCAAAGGAAGATGGTCTATTAAGTACCAATAGAGACACCAGGGGCGTGGCTCTAGGAGGGAATGAGTAGGGATGAGAGTCTTGCCACACTGAGATAATCTTACATTGGAAAGGCCTCAGAAAGACCTGGAGGAATTGGGCATAGGGGGAGCGCTGCACAGATGCCCTGGAGCAGCACCACATTCAGGGGACCCTTCTTACTCATTGTTCTTCTACACAGACTGCCAACTTGTGGGTGGCAGAAAGGCCCTGATTTCAGCCAGAGGTCATATACTGCAGACCCCCAAAATGTAAAGGGGAAAAGCCAGCACAGTCCTCATATACCACAGCAAGTCTCAGCCTGACAGTAGCATGTACACCGATTTCAATCCTTCATGTGTAATTTCTGCTTTGTACAATGTATAGACATATAATGCTCTATTGTCAACAGTTCCCCATCTCAACCTAGGTATGATTAAAGAAAACCTTCAGCATCCAACAAATGAAATAAATATTAAATACTATCATCAGTCTCTTATAATAATCCAAATAAACAGATAGCATCTGCCTGCCTGCTTCACCCATCGCAGGAAGCTACGTGCCTCATGGTTTCTGCTCTTCGCTATTACAAAGGAACAGCTACATCTCACAAGCTTTGTTTAGGAAACATATCCAGCCCATAGACAGCTTTTAAATTCTAATTCAACTATTCTTATCTGAGCTACAAAGCAAAATTTAATTTATTTTTTGCTCAAGCAGAAAAAAAACCTCATTAATTTAGATTACTGACTCATAGGGGTAGTAGAAAATAGAGCAAATTATGAATTAATATCGTTGACAAAAAGGATAAAGAGGTAAAGCCAGAAAAGAGAAAGGACGAGGAAGAGAAAAGCTTTATTTTTATGTGTAAAGAGAATAGTTTGTTTGTATAACGTGGTTAAACAGTCATAAAAAAATATCTCACGTCTACATTTTATTCAGAACCATTTCTGTCTTGGTCACTTACATAGCAGTCTAAAGGTGACCGGTATGACACTTTGACAATATTCAACTGAGGACATTTTTTTTCTCCATCCAAAGAGGCTATTGTTGCTTTCAACCCACTAGGAGGGACTGCTCAGATGCCACTGTGTAGAATTTAATGGGAAGGTCATACAAGTTGCAAAAAGGTGGGGAACATGGCATCCAGCACTGTTGCTATGTGCTCAGCTCAAGTCCAGGACAGGTCTACACTAAATGGGACACGAGTAATATATTGAAGGACCATTGTTAACCTACTCTACAGTCCAAAGCTCCTACAGTTATGGTCCATATGCCAAATCCAGCTCATTATCTGTTCTTGGAACAGCCAGTGAATAAGAGAGACCATTTGAAACCTATTGGCCCTCTGGATTCCCTATAATACAAAATACTATGTCTTCAAAACAGAAATCCATTTTTTTCAATTGTAGATATGTGTTCCCCAAAGTATATCCCACTATTAGTAATAAATAATACTGTGCGCTGATTTTCACCAATAAAACAATCTATAGAAACCTGTTTGTTCTATTCTTAAGTACCAAGATGTATCCTTGAATTTAGCCTCTGCACTTCCAAAGCCTTCACAAAAAAACAGTCAGATAACTACAGTCATATTGGAAATGGACCAACCTAATGAATGATATAAAGTACCTGTTACATGTGAAAATGCCCCCTGGAGGCACAAGGATTAATGATGTGATGACTAGACTGTGCAGCTCTAACTCCGGTTCCATAGTAAACAATTAGGAGGTGGTGCCTGGCTTCAGGAAGCAGGGCCACCGCTGAGGAATATCTCTTGTCCTTGCTTCTACTTTGCTGTTTGTCCCTCTGCCTCCCAGCTGCCCTGAGGTGAAAAGCTCTGCTCCTACACCATCTCTGCCATGATAATCTGTCTTCCCCTTGACACAAAGCAAGGAGCTAGCCAACCGCACATGGAAAACTTCTGAAATTGGGAACCTAAATGTACCTTTCCTCTTTTGTTTCTTTGTTGGTTAGTTTGGTTTTTTTGGGTATTTTGCCAAAGCAGTGGAAAAGAACGGACAGTAAATAAGAAGAATGGCCCATAAGTCAATCAGTAACTGGGATCCCATCACCTTAATGAGGTTTGGTCTGCATTGACATTTATTGATTAACTGGTTAATTGGGCTATTGATTGACATATGTATGCATGCATCATGCACGCTGGAGTCAATTCTTTCCTTTTATGATCTGAGTTCCAGGTACGAAATTCAAGTTATTAGCCCTGGCTGCAAGCACTTTTAACTTGGGGGGAGGAGCGCATCCCAGCAGCCCTGTGTTTCTAACATGCAAACTTCTTTAACCAGGTTACACATCTAGTAGCTTCTGTTAGTCAAAGTCTACCAGATGAGCAGGAAACTAGAGGAGAAGAGAATTTCTATCTAGCTGGAGCCTGAGCCATAACACTTATACAGTGCACCAGAAAGAGAATACTAGGACAATTTCATGTAATACATGGCCTTGTCCAAGACACAGTCCTAATAACTGGTAATGACCTAATTGATCTCATGCATAACAGCATGGGTAGCAGTAAGTTTGAAAGGATCCAAAGGAGAGAAAGATTGCTGCTGTCCAGGACCTCTGAACATAGGACACTAAGACCTAGATGAAATCTCTGGGGCCCCAAAGGCATCCCTGTACCACAGCTCTGTGTAATAACAACCTTAAACATGGTACTGAACCATCAACTACAGGTAAGAGTAAATGTATTGAATTCTGCTCTCGGAGGCAGAGAGAAAGAAACCTAAGAAAGACACAGCAGGGGCTCGGAGGCTGCTCCAATGGATGGGTACTTGCTGCACACATGTGAAGACTGGAGGTCAGTCTTAGTACCCACAGAAAAGGTGGGCAGGTGTGGCCATCTGCTTGGGGTCCGTGCACTCAGGAGGCAGAAACAGGGAATCCTCTGGCAAACTAGACTAACTGCAGTCAGGGAGCTCTGGGCTCAGTGAGAGACCACGCTTCAGTGTAACAAGTGGAAAGCCATTAAGAAAGACACGCAAAGTCAACCTCAGATCCTCACACATGTACCTGCACACATGCTCACCCACATGCAAATATACATAATCACATGCATACATAACACACACACAAACACACAGAGGGGGAGAGAGAGAGAGAGAGAGAGAGAGACAGAGACAGAGACAGAGACAGAGACAGACAGAGACACAAAGACAGGGAGAGACAGAGAGACAGAGAGAACCACCAAAAACACTGAAAACAAATTTGTGTCCAGTTGAAGATAAACTCAGCAGTCTCTAAGTTAATTTGTATGGAACATTCACTCTCCCCAGAACTCATGTAAATGAGATGTGATGACAGACTGCATGTAAACATCTATCTGCAAAACCCTAGCAAACAGATCCTCTTAACCTCATACTTTCATCTATTTTTAAAAAATAAGACTATGCTCTTATTGACAATATTGTGGGAAAACTTGTCAGCCCTTGTCCCCTGATCATGCCTATGAATATTTTATACCCAGATGACAAGAAGCCATTTGAACTTGGCTTACAGGGGGAAAAAAAAAAAAAGAAAGAAAGAAAACAAAGAAAGAAAAAACATCGATGGGAAAAACAGTGGCATGTGAAGAAAATACAAATGTGGAGCTTCGTCCAGGCAGTGGTAAGGCCCGCTTCTCTGAGTACGTAACACAGTGTCTGAAGGGTCAAGCTCAAGAGGAGACTTCTTTTCTTTCTCCTCGTGTTCAAGGCTTTTGTATCAAATACCGAGAGAGAGAGAGAGAGAGAGAGAGAGAGAGAGAGAGAGAGAGAGAGAGACAGAGAGAGACAGAGAGAGACAGAGAGAGACAGAGACACAGAGACAGACAGAGACACAGAGAGACAGAGATAGAGACAGAGACACAGAGACAGAGACAGAGACAGAGACACAGAGACAGAGACACACAGAAAGACAGAGACACAGAGAGAACAGGAGCCTCTTCCACTGACGACTCACAGCCTCTGAGGTTTCACTCTGATGACAAGCACTGTGGGGAGGCAGTGCAGGAGCAGTGTGCCTTCCAGACATACAGCAGCAAACAGAGGACGCTGATGAAAGGAAGAGGCTGTGACAAGATCCAGCTCTGAAGGATTTGGCCCCATTGACTTTCTTCCTCCAACCAGGCCCAGCTTTCCACAGCTCCATCGACTCCCAAAAGTCTATCCAGATTTTGGATGAAATCATTCATTAAATCAGACTGCTCACGGTCTAATAGTCTCTGGGGACACCATCACAGACACCCAGAGATATGCTTTACTGCTCTCCTAGGCATTTCTCAATCAAACCGACAAGCAGGATTAACTGTCAAACCCTCTTGGGGGCCAGGATCCAACCCAGTTCAATGCACACATACAAACGGCCTTTCTGTTTCCTATCCCCTGGCAACAATGAGTGGCCCAGGCTGAAGCACACTTGTCAGTTTGTACCAGGGACACCAAGAGGCAAGAAAAATTCCCAACTCCCACTGAGAACTGCAAAGGTGTCTTTGGGGCCACTGGATAGGAAGTCACTTCATAGGACTCTCCCTAAGAAAACAGCTGTTAGGGCAGAACAGGACTGAGTGGAGGGGGCGACTAGGAATCTCAACCAGCTTCCCCATGCTGAAATTCAGCTTACGTCTAAGGAACTCACTCCTAGGGCTGCTGTCAGACAAATCATCTTTCCCCATAGAAGGCAAATGGAGTTTGGTTTCTACTACATGCAACTGAGTTCATTCTGAGGAGCCAGGGAGCTGGAAATGACCTAGGGGAGAAAGAGGCCCCGTGTATTCAGAGGCACATGATTGGGGAGTCCTCTAAATGTCTCACTGCTGAGCTCTTTATAGGTTCTCTATAGAGGGTTCTCTCTCTCTCTCTCTCTCTCTCTCTCTCTCTCTCTCTCTCTCTCTGTGATAGAGAATTGTTTATTAAGAACTAGCTGTAATTGAGGAAGGGAGGGATATAGTCAGGGAGAGGATGTAATACAGTCCACATTTCTATCGTCCTGTAGTTGAGGGCAGACAAGGAGAAAACTCCTAAAAAGCAACATCTGAGAGGGGCATTGCATTGGTCAAGGTTGAATCTGTCCAATTCTCTTGAAATGGATAGTAATGGGCATCTGCTGTGATAGGTACCCAGAATCCCTTCTAGAAGCATTATGGTGCTCTCTGTCTGAGATAACAATCCCTTATCATTTAAGATACATTTAGATACTATTGAATGAATCTAGTAGGGTGGACTCAGGTCTAGACAGTTAGTGTGGTCATCTTTGGGCAATGAAGACATGCCCCAAAACATGTGATTATAACTAACATCAAGACTTTATTAATGTAGACTTTGGCATATGAACTGAGGAAAGGACACTAGCTCTACTTTCTGCTTTGACACTGCCAAAGAGGGCTTCACAGAAATGAGCTATCTGCAGAGTAAAGCCAGTTAGAGACCGGCAGATTAGATGCCTTCCTCGAGCCCTTGCATGCAGCCAGCTGTGACGTTGCATTCATCATTTGTACTTGTTAGTTTTTTGTTCATTTGTTTTGTCAAGTTGACACATGCTTGGCATGATCCGGGAAGACGACTATCAAAGGAGAAAATGCCTCAATGTGATTGGCCTGTAGACAAGTCTGTGGGGATATTTTCTTGATTAATGACTGATGTGGGTGGGAGAGTCCAGTGCACTGCGGGTGGTGCCACCCCTGCCTGGGCTGGGCAGGTATTCTTGAATAGGATAAGAAAGAAGGTTGAGGAAGCCATGGGGAACAAGCTAATCAGCAGATTCCCTCTAGTATTGCTGTCTCAGTCCCTTGAGCTCCTGCCGTGAGTTCCCTCTGTGATGGAGTGTGACTTGTGAAATAAAATAAACCCTTTCCTCCTCCTGTTACTTTCAGTCATGTTCTTTATCAGAGCAATAGAAAAGTGAACGAAGACACCATTTGGCTTCATAGTAAAAATCCTTTCTTTTACTTGAGGAAAGTTCTTCCATCGACTCTTAACTTCCTAGCAAAGAGTGGGGGCCCAGAAAAAAGTTTTTAAACACTGAATGAAAGGAAGATCTGAACATCCTTATAAGGACTGGAAAAGCTAACTGAGCACATTTCCCTTGGCTTTGTCTAGTTTTGTTTTTCTTTTTCTTTTTATAAACTCTCACTATGTACTCCTGGCTGGTCAGAAACTTGCTGTGTAGGCCAGGGTGGGCTCAAACTCATGGAGGACTGCCTGCTTCTGCCTCTAGAAAGCTGGGATTATTAAGGGAATCCACCAGCAACGCCAAATGCCTTGGGTTTTTAATCATATAGCTGTACAATACAGTACAGCTATATGATTAATAATATAGCTTTGTGAATTGACTACATTCAATAAACAAGGGAACGTCAGAGGTATAATCTAGTCTATATGATTGGACTATTGGAAGTTTTTTAAAAAGGTACAGTTGAAAAAAATTAAATTCTTTGTAATGTCTTCTACCAACTAGCAACTAAAGGAACAAACCAATTATCCTAAAACCAACATCTCTACCATATGTCTTTACTATCTTTTGTTCATGTTTAAAGTGCTAAGAGAAACATACTAGAAATAATTGTTTGTTGTTTTCATTCCTAGAGAAGGAGGTGCCTTGGACTTGTACTCAAGCTGAATTGCTATTTTTGTAGAAAATGAAAACATTATTTTTTTTTTATCTATTCTTTTTAAGTGGCAAAAGAAGTTTAACTAGAATCATGTTATTTCATTAGAGGAAGGTCAAGGTGAATTTGTTTTTGTTTTTGTTTTTAAGAAGTAATCAGTTTCTAATGACAGTGGTGTCTACTGATAGGAGCACAATCAAATATAAGCACACTTTTATTAAGCAATTGGAAGAAATCGTCTTCATCACCACCATATGATTTCTATCCAATTTATGCAACCCATCATCCTATTCTTTGGAGTTACTAGCAGGTATCTCACTCTGCCTCTTTCTGTCTGTCTGTCTCTCTGACTGTCTCCGGCTTCCTCTCTCCACTGGCCAACTAGGAGACATGGAATACTATTCCGGGTCTCGCCAGCTCTCAAAGCACGCTAACATATTTTAGAATGTGAGAAGTCTTGCAGCTAGAGATAATCTGCTCAAATTTGCTTAGCCCAGCATTTCCCAAAGTTAACTTTGTCAAGATTAACTATACCGCTTCACACCCCTGCCTGCAACCCCACCTCCAGACCCCCCATCCCTCAAAGCAACTTTGGGAACAGCTTGCAGAACTAGCTCCATAAAGCAAAGTTTGGGAACTCTACTTGAGTGGTTTCTATCTCCACAGATTTTGCTGTCTGAATAATATATAAGGAATTTTGAGTGACAATTGCACCCATTTGAATATATCTTCAACCGACTCCAAAATTAGAAGTTTAAAATGCAAATTTTCAGAAAGCAAACTGTCTTTCCCATTTAGACATGTTGCTGAAATGCATTTGATTTTGTATAGGCTTTTATCACTTGCTACCATATCTGCTATAGGTTATAGGATCAAAAGACTGATAAATACTGAACACAAATAAGATTAGTTATGCTTCAGTCTTACGCTCAGAGAGATCACTGACAATCTTAATATGATAGCTGCATATTTCATTTTGTTTAGCTATTTGTATATTGGCATATGCCTCTTGGGACAATTGAGATAATGGAGGCCTCTTCATTTGTCCTCTGTATAAGATGTGTACTGTACACCAGTGCTAGTGTGGGGGAAAGACATGAAGCTCTTTCTATTGAGCCTCAGATATGGCTGGGGAGACTATTCAAACATAATAGAAGCCAACTTCACATCACTTTCCTTAAATGAGCTTCTCTGCTTAGCTACTTGGCTATGCATTAAATCTTGGCATACACAGAACAATAAAAACACGGCAGTTTTAAAGGTATATCTCTGTTGGGTGGATTATGAAGATTAGCTTCTTAGCTGATGTTTAAAGAAGTCATTGAATCTAAGCAGTCAAAAAATAAAACCCTGAAAGCCATTTTAATATCAACAGGAAATGGAGCAGACAGGATGTAGTCAAGATACCACTTTCGGCTACATAACATCAGCCCACATCACAGGGGATTACCACACTTAATTCTCTAAGGAATGTGATGGAGTCCAGCTTTGAGCAAAGCTTATCACCAGAAAATGATATAATTTTTCTCCTGGCAAAGGTGTACCTACAGAATACACTGGTTTGATGCAATTTCAAATTTAGGTCATCGATACTGAGGCTATTTTTAAATGGCATGAGTTGGGTTTTTTTTTCCCTCTTTTATTAAATAGATTCTTTTTTCACATAAAAATATATTCTGGTTATAGTTTTCCCTCCTTCTACTCCTCCCAGTTCACCCCTCTAACCTCCCCCCAAGCCAGAGCCACTTCCTTTCTGTCTCTCATTAGAAAAGAACAGGCTTCTAAAAGACAATACAATATAACAAAATAAAGCATAATAAAACCAAAACTATCACGTTGACGTTAGAGAAGACTAACAGAAGGAAAAGAGCCCAAGAGAAGGCACAAGAATTAGAGACCCATTCATTCATACACTCAGAAGTTCCATAAAAACACTCCATTAGAAGCCCCATAAAAGCACTACACTGGAAGGCCCCCCCCCCAAAAAAAAGCCAAAACCAAAACCAAAACCCCACAGAGGAGCTGGTGCAGACCTGTGCAGGCCCTGTGCTAGCTACCTCAGTCTCTGTGAGTTTCTGTGAGCTTTGCTCATGTTGATTTAGACGGTCTTGGCTTTCTTATTCATTCTCTAAAATATTTTGACAATAGCTCCTAGAACGAGCAGGACCTCCCTCCTCCCAGCAGCCTGTGTCCGTCTCCTGGTGCCCTCTCTAGTCACACAATTCTCATCATCAAGATGAGGTTTCCCAAGTGTGGCAATACCTCTCAGCTTCATACCAACTTTTCACCCACGTCACCATGCACTGTTTCTCCAGTCCCTGCTTACACACAGGGTGATTTTAGATAGCCTGGTACATTTTCCATGTTCATAAAGAAAGTGATAAAAGGATAATAGAAACACATCTGCTATTTACTGAATAGTCCCCTGTGCTGTCAAGCAAAAATTCAAATATACTTGATTGGTCTTCACAAGACCACCATGTGCTGGCTCTCACTATCTCCAGTGAACAGAATGGAGACACTGGAAACATTAATACTTGCTCAAAATCATGTATTTAGAAAAGGCCAACCCCCCCCCAAAAAAAACAATGACAAAAAGTTGAACGGGGAGCCCCACTGTGTCATTTTGTGGACATAGAAATGCAGACTAGCTTTGAACTTGAAAGACCACTTGGCTTGGCTTCCTGCATGGCTGAAAACCAAGCATGTACTTTAGTGTGCAGATGAACAGTTTTTTAACTGAATTACCCAAGCAAAGGTTTAAGAAAGCTGTCTGTAGATATAAAATAAAATCAGCTAATGGCTGGGAATATAGCTCGGTTGGTAGAGCACTTACCTAGTATGTGAGAAGCCCAAGATGAAATCCCCAACACCACATCACATAGCAGAAGGTCACAGAGCAATGGCTACATAGCAAGGGTGAGGCCAGCCTGGACTTCACATTCCATCTCCAAAATTAAGGTAAAATAAAATGATAAAATTAAATAAAAGAATTCAAGTAGTATGTGAATGTCTGAAGAACTGGCAATGGTGCTGGAAAGTGTGTGTGTGTGTGTGTGTGTGTGTGTGTGTGTGTGTGTGTGTGTGTGTGTGTGGTGTGTGTGTGTATGTGAGGGTGCAACTTTAAAGTAAGACTTCATGTGTTCCCAAGTTGACAGTCAATAGACTGACAAGAGACAGAAACTGAGGTCAAGTACAGCTGTCACCCCTCCAGAGATGAAAAGCCTTGACTTTCAACTTACCTGCTTTTCATTTTGCTCAGAAAATTGTCTTGATCAGGTGGGATCTTCCTATTTTTGCACATATATTTTCTAGACATCACACAGTCATATTTTTATGGAAATATAAATAATTCAAATAATTCTGAAAAAGAAAGGCCTCAATTACTGTATATTACAATTTGAAAAAATTAAGCTTGAGAAAGAGCTGACAGTCAGATCATAAGCATTACAGCAAGTTTCTGGTGTCTTTTCTAGTTCTACAGAGGTTTAAGAAGATTTTTTATTTTTTTTTTTGGTAAGGGCAGAAGTTTAAGGTCTGGCTGGGGAATAAAGACCTGTTCTGTCTGACACTTCCCAATTCAAATCTAACATTTATCAAATGATTCATAAGTACTGTATTTTTTAAAAAGGAGCTGGTGGGCTGGGTATATTAAGCATTCATTATTATAAATTTGTATTTTAAAAACCCAGGATCTTTTCAGTAAATATGCAAAGGTTTCTCTGACAATTTCTCTCCTTTTTAATAAAGCCACTTCTCACTGAAATATTTTACATAAACCCCTTATATCTAAAGTGGATTCCTGGCATCTGGGAGTTCAAAGTCTCCCCAAATTCAGAATGAGGGAAATGCCACATAATTGCAGCTCATTTGAGAGTAAGTCATAAAGTAATCAAAAATGTTTCGAACCAAAAAAGTACTATCTTAGAGTGACATTTAAACTAAACAAAGTGCTGCTAGCAATTACACTTTTCTAGCAATTTCTTATTCATGAGATGGGAGGAAAATGTGTGCTGCCATTGCTTTGAGAAGGTATACACCATGAAAATGGACATTAACCAGACACAACTGGCCGACATGATGTGAAAAACCAAATGCTTTAATGAGGCTATGAAGAACAACAGTTCAATTATTTCAATGGATACATTAATATCAATCATAATATACAGTGCTGTGGACCATACAGGAAGTATTGCTGCACCCAACAGCAGGGGCTGCTATTGACATTACAGTAGCAAGTGTCCGCAAGAGACAGTCATTTGCTGTCTTTGTCAAGAAGTCGGGTTTTTTTTTTATATACTATTATCAACATCAACTTCTCCCCAGTGCATTTCTCAAAAGTATTAATAAGTGCATTCCTTTGTGCTTTGTTTATACCTTTTAATGTCCTATGTATTTTGTTTGTTCTTATTGCTTTACTGTTTACAAACAACCAGACTGACTGTGTCATGCTCTGGGTATGACCAGATTGGTTGTGTAGTTTTTGGCAAAGTCAGAAGGTTTGGTATTTCCATTACCTTACCCAGAGGCAGGTGGATAATTTTGGTATTCTGAGCACTCCAAACGGAGGTCCAGCCCTGAGTCACAATTCTGCTCCCAGGGGTGAGAGAGTGACTTGGATCAGTCTCTCCTTAAAAACAGTGAGCAAAAACAGTCTCTCGGCTTAACCAGTCTCTGAAAAAGTCCATTCTGGCTGGCACAAAAGAAATAAATAAAGCCACCCCCATGTTGCCACTTCTGAATGGCTCGCCTGCCTCTCCCAGCAGCTGTGTCTTATGAGGAAGGCGCTGGGGAAGCCAGTGATGGCAAGCCCAGGGGCTACAAGTCAGGGGAGTGGTGCAATATGCCATACTTTTCTCTCAACAAAGCTTTCTAGAAAGTTGCTCCTCCTCGGCCATAGTCACTCAGCCATGGGTTAGTCAACCTTGTGAAACCTTGATCCATTACTTAAAAAAGAAAAGAAAAATGTCAGAATCAGCTCAGAAAAACTAGCATCATAGCATTGCGATCTTCAACTTTGGCATCCAGCCCTCTCCCCCCACATAAGTACGGAGAGAAAAACAGACAATGCTATGATTGTATCGGTGAACACTATGGTACGATTATCTGTTCATGCACATTTGCATTTCTATTCTAGGAAAAGAGTCACACACTTAAGGGAGTTGAAAGAATGGGAACTTATTTTCCCTACCCCCTTAAGTAATAAAGCTACAAGACTGGATAGCATCATCAGTGTTTCCAAGGATTTTCATTACCCAACATGCATGGAAACTGCATACTTGACGAGTCTCACCAAGGCCATCCACTCATACATCTGAAAATCACTCCTCTTGGGTCTCTCCATCACCCATCACCAGTTCACATTCGACGTTTAAACACTTTTTAAAAACAACAACAACAACAACAACAATAACAAAACCTCCTGAAAAAGGTTTCCTGATGAACGAATTTGGCACTGTCAGTAAAATATATTTCATATTAAAAATATCTGAAGGGAAATTGGAAGCTCTTAGAATGTCTACAGAGGCACCATGCTACATCGTCTTTCACCCCAGACACCATCTTGAAACTTTCTTTTACTTTATAGTTCAGTCAGTGCTGGTCCAAAAAGAGACTGCTGAGATTTTTTTTAAGGCACTTCATTCTGAAAGGATATGCTTTATGCCACTCACTATTCAATCATAGGCTGCTGCTGAGAAGTTCCATTCAACAGCCTGGCTTGTAACACTATATATCATCTGTATAAAACAGCTAGACTTGATACATGTAATGCTACAGCTATGGCGTAGGGCTATGCAAGTATGTGATGCATAGAAACTAACTTTACAACGTTGCCACTTTGTTAAAATGTTATCAAGTAATTTGGCCAATACAATATTTCTCCCTTTAAAAAGAATCCAGCCAGTTTGTTGAAATAAATCCCAATTTAAATGACCATCATGGGTATCGTAAATGCTATGGTTATCAATCTTCAAGAATATAGTTATTTTTATACTCTAGAAATGCATATGTAAGTTTTTTTTTCCTAGAAAGCCTGGTTTGTAACCTATTAATACTATACCTTAAATGTGTTGAAAAACAGTTTCAAGTGATACTGGAATATACAAAATATTTGCAAAGCTCTCTTTGAACACAAGACCTTGCATAAAAGTAGTCTTTCATGGGTGTACAAAGAATGCGGAGAACCACCAGTGAGTTGTAAAAATATCGGCTACTCACCATTTTAAGATGCATATTCTTACAAATTAATACAAACATTGAAAAAAATGATGATAATAAAGAATATATACAGTCAAAATGGCTAAACATAATTTAAAAATAAAAATAGTAAATCCAATTAGAAATGTGCCCAGTTTGGTTATCTTTATCAAAAGCAAAAATGAAAAAGAAAAAAAAAAAAGTGAAACAAACTTCTGGTGCTCCTCAATACTTTACTCAGAGAGGACATTCATTTCCATAAAAAAAAAAATCTTACAAAAAAATTGAACTACACTTATTGTGAGGAAAACTGTAACTGCACCCAATATAAGCCAGCAGGTCAGTCCCTATGTTTCATTCGTTGGTCTAATAATTCCTTCAGTTTGGGTTAGCATAAGTTACATTTTCTAACCAGACAATCCTCATGAAAATGACTATTATATTTGTCTTTATGTACTATAACCTTCTTTTAAGTAGTTTTCAGGACAAAGACTAAGTGACGTGAGGAGGGCACTGTGTCTTTAAGGCGGTACCAGGGAATGGACACATTTATCAAGTGGAAAAGGCCTTGGGTGTCTTTTCCACTTTTTTTCTTATTCATCATCTTCTTTGCTTTCTTCTTTTGGTTGCTTTACATTCATGTAACTAAACTTTACATGTTAATTTCCAAGGAGGTCACAGACAGACAGAGCTCTCACCAAGTTTTCCCCTGAATGAAAATGGACAGACACTTCTCTGAAGCAAAAAAATCCCCTTGCTCGGAAAACTCACGCTTCGAGAAATCAGTTCACAGATACTGCACGCTGATGGTACAATACTTAGGAGGCCTTTGTAGTTGTAAAATAGAATATACAAGTCTGGCTCACAAATTTCTAAAAATAAAATATATCCTGGGCTACTGATAAAGCACGAAAAATTCATATTAAAGGAAAATTATCAAGAAAACCTCTTCAGAGAAATTACGGAGTCTATTGAAGAAGAGAGAAAGCAGTTCGGGCAGAGGCAAAGCGAGGCAGGCTCGCTAACACGCATGCTCTGTTTCTTCTGCGCTCATACTGCTCCTCCGGCTGCTTGTCTTTGAAGCTCCTGGGGACACTGACGATAGCAGCGGGTCGGTGACGCCAACAGGTGAGAGGGCATCGTCCATCAGGATGTCTTCCAAGTTGGAGCCCATCTTTCTAGGGATGCTGTAGGCCGGGTTGCTCTCTGGCATGGTGCCAAGGTTGTTGGTGAAGGTGATGGTACCGTCCGTGAGATCCAGAGTCGTTGTACACGTCAGGTCTGCCTGGTGCTGCACTAGTTCCTGGCTGCAGTTCTCAAGAACTGGTTCTTGCTTAATGATCCGATTCACCAGATCAGGCGAGCAGAGACCCGTGGATGGGATAAGGGAAAGTCCATGCGCTCTAGCCTGCATCTCGAGCTCCTACGGTAAAGTCAAAGTTAGACAATTAAGTAGGCCCGTGTGTGCGCACAGCTAGCTGCCTTTCACCGCGGAGAACTATGCAGGCGAGTGTTAGGCGCAGCAACCCAGACCCACAGGATGTATGTCACCGTGAGGCTCTCTACCTCAGGCTTTGGAGGCTAAGGAGAAGCTGATTCTAACAAGTGGGTCACTGTAGTGATGATTAGAGGAACTACGTACTACATGGTCGGGTGACATGTGGCGCTGTATAGGTCTTGCATTCTACCGTAATGTGAACCAGAGATTGCTTAATAATTGAAGTCTAGTCTCTGTTTTTAACAGGCCGAGAGACACCTATAAATTGTCAAAGTAAATTTAAAAAATAAATTCTACATTTCCCAAAGTATGAGACAGGTGGCATTAGTAGTATAGGAAATACATTTTAGGTGGTATATATGTTATTATGAATTACAAATGAAAATACTCTCTTACAGATATTAATGATTAAGACAAGGATAAGTACCCAAGTCAGACTGTCTATCATCAAAACAAAACAAAACAAACAAACAAAAAACAAAACCAAGACAAAAACTGCCTAGAGCAAATGCTGGCAAAGGTGTGGGGAGACAGAAATCCTTACACACCGATGTGAGCTGACGTAGCTACTATAGCAGTCAACGTGGTAGTTCTTCAAAGAACTAAAGACAGAACTACCCCATGGCTCTCCCATTATACACTTGGGTACTTTCCAGAAGGACTGTAAGTCAGCACAACACAGAGATGCTCACACATCCTTGCCTATTCACAACGGCCAAGATGCAGCCAACCTAGGTGTTCATTAACAGATGGGCTGATAGAGAAAAATGTGATACACGGGAGAGCTTTATTCAGCTCAGAAGAAACACTGAAATCATTTGCAGGAAACTGAACGCAACTGAAGATCACCGAGTGTATAAAAGAAGCTGAACGCTGGCAAGCACTGTGTTTTCTCTCATATGTGGAATTTAGATTTTTAAAAGTTTATATGTACGTGTAAGCCATGAAAACAGAAGGGGCATTACAGCAAAGGCTAAAGAGGGCCTGTAGAAGGAAACTGGGTGGGGCAAGAGAAGGTAATGGGAGACAGTAGATATGTGAGCAAAGTCTATGGTACATATGTATGGAAATGCCAAAAGGAAACCCATCTTTTGTACAAGGTATGTATGCTAATAAAAATATAAAATGAAAACTAATACTGAGAAATATAATACTGAGTAACTATATATATATACATATATACATGTACATATATACATACACACACACACAAAAATAAACTGCTTAGGAGATAATTAAGATTTTAAGGGAAATGATGATGCTCTCTTAACAACTATCAAATCCCAGAGTCCCCTGATTCAGCATGAGAAGTGTGCTACACACTTTTATTGTCCAGCTTCAGCATAAGTGAGCTACACACATTTTCATCCCCATTTTCAGAGAGACTGTGCTACATAGTTTTCAGACCCCAGTTTCAGGGCAAGTGTGCTACACACATTTCAGTCCCCGGTTTCCACATGAATGTGCTACACAGTTTTCTGTCCCCACTTTCAGGGTGACTTTGTACATACACTTTTTTTGTTGTTGTCCCCTCATAGCATTGCATAATGGGTTTCTGGAGAGGCTGTCGTGACAAGGACCTTATGAGCACTGACATGGAATAAGAGGCAAGAGTGGTTTACCTAATCTAACCTGAAGCTTTCCATTAATTGTACAGTGTCCAGGAGCACTGTACATTAGTCACTACCTTAGTAACGGTTGGGAATCCTAAACAATCAACCAAAATGCTTGTTTTTCAGTTATATGTATTTCCTTCAAACCCTCAGAAAGCTGTTAAGACATAAATACTCAATACCTTGTTTCAGTGTGACCAAAACGTAGGTATTTCTTCTGGGTTCTGAATGAAATGAAGAAGTTACTAAGACACCAATGGCACCATGAAGTAAAGTTTAGGGCGTGAAAGGAAACGTTCTCCAGGTTCCACCAAGCAAGCAGAGCTTCGAGAAATCTAATCACTTCTCCCTGACAAAGTAAGGTCTTTCTTCTTCTTCTATTTTTTTTAACGTGCCAAGTGCTCATGAATACTTTCTTAGCATGCGTGCTTTCCTATTACCGGCTGAGGTGGCCTCCTAAATCCATACATTGAAGTCCCAGCTCCAGTACCTTAAAGCGTGAGTAGACCGGCATAAAGGACGGTTGGCGAGGCTATGAAGGTAAGGAAGCCACGCCCACTCACAGGCCTGAGACTGACGGCCTCCAAACCAGCGAGAAAGCCAATTCCTGCTATTTAACCTCTGCTGCTCAGTGGCCTTTTGTCACAGCGACACCAGCTGACTGACACACTTTTCAATGCCGTGACTTCTCAGACTTCATTTCAAGATGCCTCGGAACCGTGTTTTCCCCTCTTAGCTTTTGATCAGTGCTCCATGCCCCTAAAATGAGCAACAGGGATCCCTATGGGTACCTAATTCTCCTTCCACATGTCAGTGCTCTCCTATGTTGTAATAAAATGACATATTAAAATAAAATCCAGATGGGAAATGTGTTCCTTTGGATACGTCAGAGAGGAAAGGCACTTGACATGTGGCATGGCCTCTCAACCTGCCCCACAAGTGTGGGGAAAGCCACGGTTGGTCTGTGTGGAAACTGCTGGATCTGTGAACTCCTACTGTGGGAGCTATATGAGTGAGAGACGCAGAAGCATGTGATGCCACACGAGTGTCTGCCTGCTCCTTCAGACCAGCTCTCCAGGCAGCATGCTGAAGCCCTGGGCTATTTAGTAAAACAACAATTCCCCTGATCATAAGGCTTCCTGCTCTTTCTCCCATGAAGGTTGCTGTATGCATCGCTTAGGCTGAAAATGAAGGGGAGGCCCCAGGCCGTGGCTGAAAACACAGGCTCTCCATACCAACACGAAGAACAGCAGTGCAGGCTGTCTTCTCAGAAAAACAAGCAAATAAATTAACTCAAGGAGATGCATGGATCTTACTGTACTCCTTTGTTGTTTAATTAGAAGTGTTTATCAACAGATTAAAACAGTTACTTCAGTTTCTAAATGAGCTGTTAAATCTCATGCAGAGCTCCGAGGCTTTGTGGCACTGGAGAGCTTGCCTAATTAATGATTTTTCCTATGACATGAAAAAGTGGTGGAGCCAGCCTCAGAGTCAACAGGAGGAAGCCAAGGAGCCACTGCCACGGAATTGCCAAGGCTCGTATTTCATAACATTCATCCTTAAAAAGAAAATGTGAGTTTGGAACCTCAGCACCAAACAAAACTCAGCTTCTCTTTGGAAAAACGTACTATATTTTAATAATTTAACAAGGGAGTAAAGTAAGCTACCTTATAAACAGACACACTAAGTACCAGGTATTAAATATCTAAGGCCATTTTATAGATGAGATGTAACATATGAGACAAATAATAAATTAAAGGAGAAAGAAGGAGAGGGGAGGTGAAAGAAAGATGCTCAAATTACATCTAGTCTCTGTTTAACCTCCTGGATTCTAAAGCTCAGTCCTAGAGGAAGGCCATCTTTTGCCTCCTCGCCCTTTGACTGAGGATCACGGCAGCCACAGCCAATGTGTTGTTACCTTGGGGGCGATGTGAAGTGTTGAGGAGCACCAGGAAGATGAGTGTCCAATGATCATGAGGTACACCCTCACGCAGAACGCAATGTAGATTCATTCACACTGGACATCCAGCCTGGAGTACTAACTTCTGCCTGCTACCCAGACAACACATCACAACCTTCTTAGCCTTAGGGTAGCATTTACGTGCTTCCTGTGATGCTGGGGGCCACGGTAAGATGAAAACTCCCCAACAAAACTGACACACGGTGGAAGATGAGACACTTAACAGGCTGTAATTCACAAGGCTGCTACAAAAAGCCCATGACCTGGGACTCAGCCTCCTGGAAAGAGTCTGCAGACAACTGGCATTTGCCACTCTGCATATGTCCAAGAGTGACTGTGAAAGTGCCATTGGTACTAATTTGGAGCTACCAGTAATGTTTGAACAGGAAGCAAACTCACAAATATGGGACCTACAATCAAGAAAGACCAACTTTAGTAAAACTGTGTCCCCAGCTCCCTCGGGGCTCACTACATTGTCCCTCCTCTTGTCCTGAAGTCACTTGACGTGGCGCATGGCAGGTACCTGTACTCTGAGCAGTAGGTGCCGGTTCGCATGTTCCAGCTTCTTCTGCCGGTTTTCAAGGTCCTTAGCGCGTTGCTGCTCCCGTTGCAACTTCCGGATGTAGTCCACAGAGGCCTTTAGAATGGTTCCCTTGTTCCACCTCATGTCCCTGTGATGACACGGAAGACAACAGATGCTTTTAGGAACTGGAGTTCAAAGAAAATTCAGTATTAGATGTCTAGCAATTACCCTGAAGTAATGGTTAGAACTCATTAAGTCTTCACCCCACACTGGCCACTGGTCACTCATTTGGTATATACCATCTTACTTTCTCCAAATGAACACCTTTTATATGGTGGAGACATTGTGCAGATGTTGAGACCAGTAAAGTATAATTCTGTCTAGATCGTAGACCTCTTGCTAGGTGAAATCAATTATTTAATTTATGCGTACGGATTACCAAACATATTTGCAAACTGTCTTAAACAGTTGTATATATCTGGGACTATAAAGGCTTACTCTCTGGGACAGGATAAGGAGAACACTGTGAGACGGGTCCGTGGTGTGAAAACACCAGTCTGGCATTTCTGTCATGAACTCTTATAGGGTGTCATCTGACCTCTATCTGTACCCACTTTCTCACCTGCAAAATGATGACACTAACATGTGTGTGAAGTACCTTGTAAGTGTGTGATTAAGTCAAGGGCGACCCTTTGTATGAACTTGAGAATGCTATGCAGTGCTGAAACAAGTGCTGTGTTAAAAGTTCAGCTCGACTAACACAACTGCCACGGTCAGAAACCTAGTGAGATACTGGCCCTTGATCCCCAATCTCAATAGGTGCCAACAACATGGCTTTCATTTTCACTACTGGGGCTCCAATGTACTAAATGTGGACAAAAGTTATGCTGGTTAGATTGATTTATTTATTTATTTATTTATTTATTTATTTATTTTATTTTATTTTATTTTATTTTATTTTTTGTCAGCTCAACATAAGCTAGAGTCATCGGAGAAGAGGAAGTATCAGTTGAGAAAATTCCTCCTTCAGATTGGCCTATGGACAAGTCTATGGGGACATTTTCTTGATAAATGATGGATGTGGAAGGGCCCAGACTATATGGGCTATGACACCACTGGAAAGATGATCCTGGGAAATATAAGAAAGCAGGCTGAGCAAGCTACACAGAGCAAGCCAGTACGCAGCATGTCTGTATGCTTCTGCTGCAGGTCCTGCCCTGAGTTCTTTCAATGATGGAGTATGATTGGAAGACAAAAGCCGAACATAACCCTTCTTTCCCATGATGCTTTAGGTCAGTGTTTTATCACAGCAATGGCAAGCAAACCAGGACAAGGCTACACTAAACAATCTTAGAGCACCACAGAACAAGCAATGAAGAATGAACTGCTTTTATGGAGGTAATCATCCCAACCCATGTTTTAGACCATCTTCAACACTGTGATAACAACGATGATGATAAAGTCAAAATTTATCTGATGTAAACAGAACTATCAACTTCATCACCAACAGCTACTGAGAGTACAGGGACCAGTTCTCAAGGCTAAAAATCAAAGTAACAAAAGCCGTAGCAGCCAGCCAGAAACACAACTGTAATGGACGATGCCTCAGGCACGCCACCAATAAGTAGCCAGAGCTGGGCTTTTCAAGTCAAGCTGATGGCCACTTGGTTCTCAAGAAGTATTTCTCTCAGTTATTGGGGGGGGGGGGGAGTGGTGCCATCTTCTAAGACTCAATTATGTTTCTTGGCTAATATAGTAATTTAGATAATTTTCTTGCACAAGTTGGGTAATTTAGAGCAATCTTTTTTCTTGCACAAGTTGGGTAATTTAGAGGAATCTTTTTTCTTGCACAAGTTGGGTAATTTAGAGGAATCTTTTATCTTGCACAAGTATATATGTTCCCTAAATATATAAAATCAACCAAAGTACATTCATTTTGGGAAAGGAATGGGCATGTGCTGGGACAGGAATCAGGTAAAGTGTGTTTATCTCAGTTCAAAGGCACACTCTAGATACCTGGTTTGGGGGGGAGGGGAGGCTGTTTTCTTAAGACAATGTCTACCATACATCCTCCCTAATGTCTCAGACTGTAAACACGTAAGCATTCTACTACAATGGAAGAGACACACAAATCCAGGCTTACAGTGGGGCCCTGTAACTTCATAATCTGTTACTAACGAGATTTGCACACTACAATTTTAAAAGAATATGCTAAAAAAGGGGGAAAGCTGATAAAGAGCAGGAAATCGGAATTCAATTTCAGCTACCATGCAAGACTGACTATAGGAAATGAAGGTCACCGCCTTTAGGAGGGTAGATTTGCTCAGCACAACTGGGACTTCTGGGCGTTTCCAGTTTAAAAATGCCTCTCCTTGAAGCCTGGGAAAGCAAAGTGTTAGAAGACGGAAACTGCTGCACATTCATCAAAACCACCTCACAATAGGTAATGGTTTTATTTTATTTTGCTACAAATTCCCCGACAATAATGTGACTCGTGAATTTAATAAGCCTTGCATGAATAATGCTTGATTGCATCTTTACTTTTTATTAGATAGCTAAAAGGTCATATTCAAAGGCTAATTTCACAGAATGCCTGTGGGGGCCATTAAAATATATACATTCCCTAGCCCTTTACTTCAAATGGGCCAATTTCTAATGGATAAAAATTGTATATTTGTTGACCAGTTTGCTGACGTGGCAGATAATGAGGTAGGAAAGACTTGAAAATGATCTGTTAGCTGTTATCTCTGAGAAAGGATGTGGGGGAAGACCAAAGGCTGAAACACAGATGAGCTAACTTGTAGTTCACGACAGGATTAACCATTGCTCTTTTCCCCCTTAGATTGGTAAAACACACAAAGAATATGCAAGTTTTCATAAAAACAGTTGACCTTTTGTCTTTCCACTGTCATTGAACTTGACATTTCCAGTTTCCAGTTCTCAGATTCCCATAAGCCTCGCTCCTCACACTCAAAGCTAACTATCTCAGTTCCAACAATCCTTGTACAATTCAGGACATTTCTGTAAAATTTTAGTTTGGTGAAATTAACCAAAGGAGATACTTAGAAAAGGAAGCCAAGGGTCAGGAGAGAGCTTTTTAATTTCTCCAAGAGCGTATTTTGCAACATATGAGAAAACGGAAAGGTGTGAAAATATATGATGCAGATTAACATGCAATTGTACTCACGGATCATTTGACTTGGGAATCAAAGTACCTAGTTCTTTAATGCGGTCATTTATGTTAAATCTTCTTCTTCGTTCAACTTCAAGAGAAGAGCATGGGAAAAGGCCGTTAGTAACAGAGGCACACAAGCGATCAGCACATCTTATTAAAGGCATGTGCACACTGACTCCACCAGCCAGGACAACGTGAGCCTACTTCCTGCCTTGCTTATCTTACTTTTGGGTACTGGAGGGTAATGAACTTTAAGAAGAAGCGAGCTGCCTTCGGAGTGTTCTCACTTACAATGCTCTTAGATATGCACTTTGCCACTTAATTCTGTGACAACCCTGGAATCTGGGCTGGGTCCTCAGCTCCACATCAAAATTGGATACAACTGCACTGTACCTGTTTAACTAAAGAGAAAATAAACTTGTACTGTCAAAATGTGCACAGATCTATAATGACGCAATTAAAAATATAGCAACCGCAATTTAGCATAAGTTGGGCAGCACATACCTGCCCATGCACAGCAACAGAATTACCCTTTGATGTTGAAATTCGAATTTCATGTACTTTCTCTGCTCACAAGATATCACTCTTGTTTTCATTTCCTTTTACCACTTAAAATAGTAAAATATTTGTTTTTGCTCATAAGATCTAAACAAAACAAAACAAAACAAAACAAAACAAGAAACAAAAAACCCTCCTCTAGCCTAGGACTGACAATAATAAATATTTAAGTCACGTATATAATTTTAGATTACTTAGTAGCCATGCTAAACTAGTAAAAGGTAAGACATTAAATCCCTCTAAGCCATTATAATTTTAATAGGTAATGAATATAAAACAATAAATTAGAAGGTGCACATTCTTTTCTACACACTATGCTTTCAAAATCAAAATGTTTTACACTTCAGCATATTTTTTTTGTGTGATGTCGAGGATCAGTTCCAGGGCTTTGCACATGCTAGGCAAGTGTTTTACCAGCCTAGCTCCCCGGCCACACTGGATCACACACAACATCTGAGCATACCATGAGGCCAGCAAGCATCCTCATCTTGTAGTCTATATCCACCCTGACTAACATCCTCAGAGGACCATGACCTAGTAAAGATTGGAAGTGTTTTCAATTTATCTAATCTAGCAAATAAATCCCAAATAAGTTAAGGTCTAACAAAATGGGTGTACTTCAAATGTCCTAATATTTTATTTATATTTGGCCCCCTAGTATTCTGCATGTGTAGCTAACTGGATGTTACTCATGATTTTCCCAATATAAAGAACAGTTTGTCCTAGCTGAGTAATTATTCTAGTGATTAAAGATGCACTTACATATGTATCTACATATAATGCTAACTACTATTATTAGGGTTCTAAAAATACAGGAAACAGAAACAGAATAACTAAATAACAGTAAATGGTGTTGATTCACAGGGATTTTTAGACTCAGATTCCACCCTTTTCAGCTCAGCTTCACCCTACCTGAGGTTAAATGATGACGTGCCTCACTAGTAATAAAGTCTCTCACAATGCCTTTCCAGATGTTTAGGCCAGAACCCTGAACATCAGTTCTACTCTATTCTTCCAGCCATCTTCAGCATCCACCATCTCATATGTTCTGCCATTACAATATTTCCTGACTCTGCCCCCTAGTGATCTCTGCTGTTTCCTGCAATGGAACACCATCTCTCTCTCTTTTTTTTCCTTAAAAAAATTCTTTTTACATATACATTTATATTATTACACACACACACATACACACACACACACACACACACACATACACCAGTGAGCAGGACCCCTGGGCCCAGATCTGCCCATCATAATGTTCTTCTTGTAGGTTTCTAGGACCTTCTGGATCCCTCTATCTCCCTATTCTCCCATGCTTCTCTCACCTAGAGTCCCAATAGGGTGTCCTCCCCTCTGTCCCACTTTCCTGGTAAGTGAAGATTTTCATGGGACATGCTCCTTGGGCTAGTGTCCAGATACAAGTGAGTATATACCATGTCAAAGGAACTCTTAATGCTAGCCAGCATCTGCACACCTGGGGAAACTATCTCAGACATGCCAGTTTCTAGCTATTAGCCGTGTACCCACAAGTCCAAATAAATGCATCCCTCCAGTGTGTTTCCTTTCCTAATGGGATGTGGTATCCATTTTATCCTCCCTGTCCCTCTCAGTAATTAGTATATGGCACCTGACATCTTACTTGAATGTAGCTACTGGTAGAAAACCGTTTGTCCAATTCACTCCTATAGAGAAGTTCCTTCTATCAAACTGGAACTCAATAACTTGTAACAGCTAAAAGAACAACCGAATACATTAATGCATTCATTGGTACATTTCAGCAAGTATTTTCATAAGCTAACTCCTAGAAAGGGAGGCCCAAGTCAAGGCCAACAGGATCCCGAGTGTTAACCCCCAGGAGTTAGACAAGAAGACTGCTTTTACAGTTGCCCATCTTCTTACTGACCCCATCTGCGATTTACTGAAAACCTTGAACGAGAAGGCTCTAGTGAGGACTTGAACACAGGATCTAACTTCATCTCCTACTTCTCAGTTATGTGACACTTTGTTACTACATCGTTATCTTATTTCTAGAGAGTTTTGAGAGAAGGACTGTCTTCGGGTCAAATCATTTGCAATCTGGGAAAAACGTTTAACCGGCAAGCTCAGATATTCAGGTAAAAAATGAGGAAAGCTTCTCAAATGGAAATGGAAAGTGGGAGGGCAGTACTGCTGTAAGCAGGTGCGCAGGGCATGAGGCCCTCACCAGGCAGTGCTCAGGACTCGCTGTGTTTTTGTATTGTTGGTGGTTTCCTCAAATCCATTGTCCTGGGTATGTTATGTTGACAAAAACACAGTGGGGAAATGGCTAGGAATAATACTATGTGGTAGCATGTAAGAAAGTAACATCAAGTTCTTAGCACACACTGTCTAACAATGAATGAATGAATGAATGAATGAATGAATGAATGAATACTAGAAACAGCAGACGGCGGCCACTATGCCACCATGGATTAAAGGACACTAAACTATGCTTTTCATTCTCAGCATGTGTCTAGCTTTATAGAAAAAAGCTGGGGAAATAACTCCTAACTGAAATCAAGTGATGCAAGCACTCCAGCAGTTAGACCAGGGTGCTGGTTTTCTCTTTTAAATCAGAATCGAGGCTTTTACATATGACTCACATGCTCAAAATTCAGTTTAGAAAAAGAGATAAACAAAGAAACCCCATGATACTTCCTACCTCTAAACCCAGTCTTTATTTGCACAGTGTAGTCTCTCTTAACGGTGTATCTTAAGCATAAAGTTTTACCAGGAAAAACTTTCCCGGGAAAAGATTTAATGAAGAGTAAACATCAAGCATAAAGTTACAAAGTGTTTTAGATTAACAGATAAACATCACAAAACTGGAGGGCTACTTTTACCCACTATGCCCTTCAGATGTGTTTCTTTGCTTTTCTTTTGCCTTCTTTTTTTTAACATTGAAATCTCATTAAAAAAGGTGATCTCCAAATCCCCTTTTGCTAATAAGTTGTAGTGTGAGCTGTACTTATAATTGGGTAGTTGGGAATCAAGACTCCCTTTCAACACACACACACATACACACACACACACACACACACTCCTACTACCACAAACAAAAATAATTTTTCACAAATAGAAAACTCTTTCTGTCTTTCTCAGTCTCTGTCTCTCTCTATCCATACATATATATGTGCATGTTAATAAGTATATTTAACAGATAAAATTAAAATCGTAAAATTGGAAGGCTCCTTTACTCACCATGCCCTTCACATACAGAGATAGATGGTGATGATGGTGGTGAGATACATAGATAGATAGATAGATAGATAGATAGATAGATAGATAGATACATACATAGATAGATAGATAGATACATACATACATACATACATACATACATAGATACATAGATAGATACATAGATAGATACATAGATAGATACATAGATACATAGATAGATACATAGATAGATAGATAACATAGTTTGTTCTGAAATAAAAATCTCTCTGAAATACACACAATGTACCTTTAACAACTAGAGAAATTAGCGTTCCTGTGAAATTGCTGGAGGCAGCGTTTTGATACAGGAGACCGCTGACTCTGAGGTGGAACACCATGGACATAAATAAAGCAAACTTACTCAGGTTATGATTGTCCTTTTTCTGCCTCTCTTTAGCCAATGCTCTTGCTTCAGACTCTGTGGGGAAAATACACGCTGTGCACGTGAATGAAGTCATTAGAAAGTGGAACTTTGAGGGACATAAAACAATGTACATTATAAAGCATCTGCTCTGAACATTTTAAGCCTATCTCGCTGGAATCTAACGGAAATGCTATTTTTCCAATTATAACTTCTACAGAGTTCTGCTTCTTCTCATGCTACATATATGGAATCTCTGCAAAGCTCACTTTCCACAAACCAGACAAGGCAAGTGAGAGCAAGCCACAACACACCAAGTCTACATTCTAGGACTAAAAAGAATAAAATAAACAGTTAGGAGCTATTTGATGTCACATCACTTTTAAGATTTGCTTATTTTTAATTTTATGTTCATATGTGTTTACCTCTGTATCACTGGGCACTGGGCACAATGCCCAAGATGGCCAGAAGAGGGCAACAGATCCCCTGAAACTTGAATTACAGATGGCTGTGAGCCACCATGTGGGTGCTCTTAAACTCAGAACCATCTCTCCAGCCCCTGATAGCATATTCTATTATTATGATTCAAACTTTATTTTGGGGCCAAATGACTTTTCCGTATTTTTATGCCTTTGTAATACAGTGACATGAAAACTGAGGCGACTGTTTCTGAATCTGTTCTCCTGGCCTCTGACTATCTGATGAGAAAGATGCTTGGTTTTCAGAATGGGAGGCAGGATCTGTCAGACTCCACTAGAACAGAGTTCTATGGTGATTCTTAGGAGCCACTGTGTATTCAGCATTTGTGCGCCTGTGGAAGCACAGGTCAGGAAAAGTCTAGATGCATTTGGTGCCAATTCCATTTGAAAGGTTTATTTGAATAGCAGCTTATCTGATATTTTGATGTCAAAAGATTCACTCTCTCTGTCTCTGTCTCTCCCTGTGTGTGTGTCTCTCTCTCTTGTCTTGAGAGGAATAAATAATAGTATCAAAAAATTATGCTGGTGATTCATTCTGAGATTTGTTATACCATGTTAGCTTCCTTTTAAGAGTAGTATTTGAAATAGTAAGCTAAAGCGATTTTACCACAGAATAGCAAGCCTCACAGCTTCTGAGGCAAATTCACTCACCTCAGTATAATATATGTGTTACATATATTATAATATATTACATATAATATATGTCCTAAATGTAAACACCTATGTCACACTGCACTGAGACAGTGAAAGAGAGGCTGCACTGGAAATAGAACAATTAACATTATATCACTTAATGCTATTACAGTCTTCTTGGTCTACGTAAAGCCACTGTGTGGAGTTCATACCATGATAAATTCAGCATGTGTCCTATTTCCCAGAGCATACCCTGCCCACCATGACGCTCCTAACTACACGTGCATGTATGTGTGTGCGTGCAGATGGATGGGATTAAAGTCAGAATCTCCTAAACTCAGAAGGCCAGTCCAAATCATGGACATTCTCCCCTCCCCCCCCCATTCCCCTCTCTCCTCCTTTCTGTCTCACATAGAAGGATAAGAACATTTCACTCTCCATCGTCCCTTGATGACTTTTTATGGTTTTGCTCCTTATAGTTTTTGCTTATTAATAAATTAGCTTTTAAAACTCAATTAACACTTTTTAAAAACCTTATTTTCTTCTATTAAAATGTTCTGAGATAGTTTTTATAGTCGTGCCTTTGGATAGGATAGGAATCTTTACAACAAATCCATACCCTATATTCTCACTCCTGCCTCCAAGTCTGCAAGAGGCAAGAACTAAATAATAAAAAGGGATTTGGGGCAGGGACCATAAAATTCACCATGGTAGAATGCCAGTTCTAATACAGTTTCTGTCATGTTTTATTGGTCAAATGCCTTCCCTAAAGCATCAAACAAAGTGGCAAAATAGGTAATTTCACACTTGCCTCAAGAGCAAACATTCTGATGGCTCCATTTTATGATTTATATCTCTTTCTATAATAAATCTCTTGCACATGATACAGTGAAAAGAGCAGGAGGCATCTAAAGATGTAAGAAATAAATTCTTGCTCCATTCCAAATGAAGGCTCAAATGGAAAAGCCAAAGCAGGATCCTCAAACTCAAACCTCCAGGGCCTTGGCAAGCAAAATTTACAGTGGGTAGGGGAGGGGCAAGTTACAGGGGAGAGTAGTGTCTGTAACCCCAACCCAAAGGGCATAGCAGTCACAGACAAAGGCTCTCAGCTAGCACTGGAAACTGGCATCCTAATGTCTTAATATCTCATGTTAAGTTACTGTACAAAGTGTCAGGGAGCATACACATTAGAAGCACAGCCACCAGCTGGATAGGAAACGGTGCTGTTACACTGATGATACTGCCCAGTGAGGACCAGAGCACACTATCATAGAAAAAGCATATGTGCTAGGTACGTACCTGTGAGCTCCCTTTTTATGTTGGGAAGGTTGGCTGGACAAGAGTTGCTGATGGTAAGGCCTGGGGGTGGCAGGCCCTGGTTGCTGTATAGGTCAATCAAGTTTCCAGAGACAGGTAACTAGACACAGACAAGAAGACCGATGAGTTGTTGAATGACCACTGAGCTTTCCCAAGAAAACCCATAATACCCTATTCCAGGCTTTGGGTAAAAGACACTCTTTGCTACTAAAAACTGTGTCTCTAAAACAGGAAAGTCTGAGCACTCACACAGAAGTACATGATGTTTATAAAAGGAGGAAAAAAGGATGGCTTTGCACTGACTTCTGCCTGGTAGGAGCATTCCAAGCACGGAGGCAAGGTGCTGCCTGCTGCCAAAAGTGGCAGGCATCCCATCCGTGCTGGCTATTCCCGTGACAAAGGATTCCAAGTGTGACTTCTACCAAAGTACATTTTTCTTCCTTCCATCTTTCACCTCTCCCCACTTTACTCTTTCTTTTATAAAGAAAAGCAACGGCAAATGTTTCCCTTTTTTAAAATTTATTTTTCTTTTTTTTGGTAGAACGGTGTCCTTATGGCAAAAGAAAAAGCTGGCTTCCTTGAGATTGAAATTATTCAACGAGCCACAAGAGGGAGCCCAAAGACCTTAATAAAAAGTTTACAGCACTAAAAATGGGATTACTAACTACTTAGGGTGGAACTGTCTCCTGGGCTCTCCTAGGATGTTTTCACATAGCAAATTCATTTGTATTTTTTTGAGGGGGGGTCAATGATGTCCCAGTTGGACAAAGATTTCCTCGTAGCTAGCCGGAGACAACAGAATCACAAGTTCCTCTTACATCCTGGAAAACATTTTACACATTAGCTATGCCTTATTCCTTCCTCCGCAGACCCTTCGAGTTTCCAGACACCGTCAAATGACTCCTTGAGAACTGCTCATTACCACTTTGGCAACTAGCCTCTCCTTTACCTGGTCATAGGATCTCTATTCTGTGTTAGACAAGTCATTTCAGAAAGTGCAGAGTGACCCAGAGGTATCCAGCAAAGGTGGCACTCAGTATACAGGATGAGCTATCCTGACTGGAAAATCTTGTGACCAGAAGGGGTTAGGATTTTTTACTTTTTAAAAGATAATTTTGTAATGATTATGTACATAGTTATCTTGGGAATAACACCCAGATTCAAATATGAAATTTATGTTTCATTTATATCCTATATATACATGTGGCCAAAAGATAATTTTACACAAGTTTTTTAGTTCACCAGCTTTTGGGCTATGACCTATTCATGCAATTAGGTATCAAATTCTATTTAAGGCAACTTTATGCAATTAGGCACACACACACACACACACACACACACACACACACACACACACACACTGTAAATAACAGACAGACAGACAGACAGGTAGGTAGGTGGGGTAGGTGAATGGTTGTAGAACCTTTTTTTTTTTTTTAGTTTTTGGATCTGGGGGATGGGAGATGGCTCAGTGGATAAAATGCTTGCTGTTTTCTGTTTAAGCATAAATACTTGAGTTTGGATCCCCAACACCCACATAAAATCTGGGCACATGTCTTCTATACCCGAGTGCTAAAGTGAGAGTTAGAGAGAGGAGAATTCCTGAATCTTACCAACAGCTAGCCAGTCTAGCCTAATGCCTAAGGTCCAGGTTGCATGAGAGACTCTGTCTCAAAAAAAAAAAAAATGTGGGGTAGGTAAGAAAGGCTTCTGATGTCGGCCTCTAGCTTCCACGCATGCATATGCTAAAGCCCTGACAACAGAGATAGGGCTGGAGGGCAGTATACGCAGTGCAAACTACCTTCTGATGGGAGTGCTGGTAAGCCTGAGGTGGCAGGCAGGGCAGGCAGGTGGGCACGCCTTGATAAATGGAGCTCTTATAAAATCTGCATAAACATATAATACCCACACCTACGTCCTGCACACATGCCAATAAATACACTGTGCTAATTTGAAATGTCCTTGGGCCACATTTCAATGCCCTCCAGCTAAGGCTCTGATAAAGGGTGACTCTGATTATTAGCAGGCATTGCTCTGAGTAGTTCTATTGAGAAACAGGTCACCTCAGGGTCAACCTTGCTCTCTGTGTGTTTGCTTTTGTTCTTGTCCAACTTGAGGGGACGCAAGAGGCATTAGCATGTCTGCATAGAGCACTGTAAAGGGCCAGAAAGATGAGTCTTTATCAAAACAACTAGGAACTGAAGTCTAAAAACATTCCCAAGTCCAAATCTTTAGTTTTGCAAGGGGGACTTGTGTCTGAGCATTAATAAACCAAGAATGCGACTTAAAGACTGGAAACAGTGAGCTACAAGATGAATTCAGTGTCTCTAGAAATAGAAACCGTGCACCCTTCTGTCCTCATACACAAACTGGGAAGGAACGTGCACTTCTGTTTTGATGGCTGTGTTTTAGGGACAAGTGAGAGGCACCTGTTAGGTTCAAAAACAGGCATGGGGGGCCATATCTGTGGCCCAGCCTTTGAGACGCTAAGACAGGGAGATCAGGAGGTCAAGGCTAGCAAGGGCTATGTGAGGTCCTGTCTCAAAAACCAAAAAAATTAAGAACCCAAACCAAATAAGTCAGCGGAAAGGAAACTTGTAAGTCATCCAAGAAGGTCATTGAAGAGGGGAAGGGAAGAGAAAAGAAGGGGGAAGACAGGGAAAAGGAAGAGAGAGGAGGAGAGAAGAGAAATGAGAAATGGAGGGAGGGAGGGGGAGAGGAAAAACCAAATAAACAAAATTTTGTAGCTCACTTTCTGGGTTAGAAAAATCTGCTCATAAACACAGTTAAGTCATAACTGGGTCAGAATAACACCTTCGGACGAAACGAGGAAGAGACGCTTGCTTGCTTGGCCAGGCTGCATCTTTGCTGGGCATTCTATACATTCATGTTTTTGACAAGATTTCACTTCACACAAGAGGCAGCGTGGACCCACAGAGCCCCCGGCTGGCCAGCTTGGGTGAGGGCAAGGTGACGATACTGCTGTCTTTGCCCAGCCATGCTCTGAACTGAGTGTGCTGGTGCCCCTCACCGAAATGAGTATTTCCTCAAGTGAGTGATCACTGTAAGATGTTATTGTTTTTCTCTGTGGAGGGGCCCATCTCTTTCTCTGAATATCAATTGTGCAGTTAACACAAGTAAACAGGACTTTTATTCTTTGTTTGGGAGAACACAGGAGGGCCCTTGTGCCCTTGGAACAGTTATTTCTAGACCCCAGTTCCCTTAAGATAGCTTCCTCTCGGAGTTCTTTCCACTTTTTTAAAAAAGTAGTTACCTTGAAACAAAGCATTTCAAAGAGCCAAACAAGCAGGGGGAAAATGTCTAAGCTGATAAGCATTCAATTTAAACTCGACTTGGGGTAGGGGGGAAGTAAAAACAGAATAGGTTGTAGTTGCTTAGCTATTCCACTTAGACAAGTGAACACCAAACTGATCAAAACCCAGCAGTGGTCCCCACATTGACAGAGAGCCTAGTAGGGCCAGGTTACTTCTTGAGGGTGGAAGTTTAAAGTTCTCCCATCAATTCACCTGCAGCTGATACAACATTAAACAGACAAGGAAACTGTGGCAGAGAAGTCAAATGTCTCACTTGGCAGTGTAGGCACAAGGGCTGGGGTTACAGCTCAGTGTAGGACCACTTGTATAGCATGCATGAGGTCTGGGGATCGACAACCAGCATGGCAAAACAAAAGAAAACTAAAAAAGACCTACATTTAGAGTCTGCTTCTAACCTCTACATAATGCTGCCTTTCTACCTGCAGAGTTATGCCCCAAGACATGAAGCCCTTGAAAGGACATTCTGCCAGATCCCGCCTATGACACCAGAGAGAAGTGAATATGGCAATATGGCCACCGATTACTGAGGGCAGCTTCGGGACACTATCCCCGGCTGGGAATGAATTCACCAGATTGCTCTGTGGGGATCCCCTGGAAATGGCCGCTGTGCTGCTCAACCGTCCGGCTCCACTTGTGATATGGATCTCCCTTTCAGGTCGTGAGCTCAAGGATAGAAACGTTCCCTTTGCAAGCTCCTGCGCCTTGCTCAGGGTGCACTTATTATTGAGCTGAGAATTGTACCTAGGGCCTCACACATCCTAGGTGAATGCTCTAACACTGAGCATCCCAGTCCCCTGGACGTCTACCTTGGGAGAGTGTCTCGGCAGTGTCAGTGCAGATGGAGAAGGCACTGTGTGTGTTGTATTCTATAGCGGCAGATAGAACCAGGTCAACTCTCTTTAGATGGGTTGGCAAGTACAGTTCAGCTGGAAGCAAGCAGGGACCAGCGCTAGTGTGCAACTCACTGTGAGGTGCGCCATGGTTACAAAGTCAGGTTCTCTAATGGGGAATTTGACACATTGTTCAGCCTTAATGAATCATCAGCTGAACAAACCAACACTATCCAAAGTATTTGATCTTGCAACTAACAAGTTACGAGGAATAATTTAGACAATAGGGTTGAATGCTGCATCTATCTCCAAAGGTAAATGCTATTTTTACTTTATTAGCTAAGAAGATAAATGCATCAGAAATAATAGTAGCCCATCCCGTCTCCCCCCAGATGTGGGAATGTGGGACTTTAGGATAGCATGCAAGGGCATAGAGTAAGAATGCACTTTGGATTTGAACCCAAGTGTGGCTATAATTCTCTCATTCCTAAGCACCATGTCTCAGTGTTTCCTTCAAGAGCTGGTACATATCCTTTATCTGAGGTGTCCCAGAAGCACTATGATTTGGTATGGATTTGAACAAGAGGAAGTTGGCGCACTGAATATCGGTTTGGGTTCGGTGCCTTCAAAGTTCTCTATCATTGCAAAACTTATCTAAAAATCAATGATATTATGAAATAAGTCACCTCGCGGTACTTTTGAGTGTGCCCAAGTATGCATTTATCAATCTGCAAAAAGGACCACTCAGCAACATCCCTTTGAGATGAGCATGCCATTACTACCTCACGCCTTGAATATGCCGTGTCCTGGGGCCTATTTTAAAATTCCCTAGTGGAAGCTTCGTGTAGTGCCTTAACCGTGTTTATCTCACAGTCTGGCTACTGGCAAAGTCTGCATCTATCTAATTGGCTATGCAACCTAAGGGCTCCAGAGGAGCCGAAGTGCCAAAGCACATGGAGAGCGCTGGGCCCAGGCACCTGGATCAGAATCGCAGACCACTTGGTTCTTAAAAAAAAAAAATCACAAAGTGAGAGGCTAGAGAGATGGCAGATAAAACTCGGCCACGAAAGCCTGAAAACAGAGTTCGCAACACCCACACGAAAAGCCCAGTGAGAAACCGAGGCAGACACCCAATGCTGACCTCTGGTCCCCATGTGCTCACACAAGCCACATGAGGGTACACCAGGACACATGTGGACACACAGATACACAGCACAGCCACACACACCACGCATGCAAAACAAATTTCAAACTGAGTTTAAGTAGGTTGGGAAAAGACATTAACTCTTTAAGGAGAAGTTTTGAGATTTCTCCTTAACATAGGTTATTCTCTTGGACACTAGTTATTGAAGAATATGATAATTTATGGTGCTTAGCTCACGAAAAACTGAGCAGACCAGAGTCTGCTTGCACAGTCCCCTGCGCTATCTCAAATGGCAATGGCACCATCTCAACTTACACAGTGACTGAAAGCAACTTCAAATAGGACCTACAAAAAGTCTTTGGTAAGACAGGAATTTAAATACCAATAATATAAGGCCTGAAAAAGAATACACAATGCGGGTGAAAAGTGCAAGTTATAGAGGGCAAAGTGACCCACGTGAGCATTGTGAGCAGCTGGAAATTCATGAGGATTGGCTTATGAATTCCAGCTGGGGTACACGATGTTGCTGGGGGATAGGAATCGCAACATCTCTCTGCCACACGTGAATACAGAACCTCACTCCCAAATCATATTAGCACAGACATAGCTGAGAGCAGCACAGTTCACAATGATTCATTTGGCTAAAGAGTTGGATTATTTTATCAAAAGTGACCTGGAGAGGTAGCTCACTTTGTTACAGTGCTTGCTACTATAAGCATGAAGCCCGAGTAAGAAAGCTCAATGCCCAACACCCATCCGCCCCTTCCCCACCAATAAAATCCCGTTTCTCTTGGTACAAATTAGTGATCCTAGCACGGAGGGAGAGGCAGCAAGCAGATCCCAGGGACTGTAGGCCAAAGAACCTCTCTGGCAAATTCCAGGTAAGAGATCTTGTCTCCAAAATACATACATGCATACATAAAAATAAGGTGGGCCACATCTGAGAAATGGCATCCAAGATGGACCTCTACTCTCCACATACATGTACACATTCTTGCATATACACCTATGTACACATGTGTACCCATACAAATGCACACATACATGCATATGCACAGAGAGAGATAGGGGAGAGAGAGGGGGGGGAGAGGGCGGGGGAGAAGAGAGTGCCTGGGGATATGGGTCAATTGCAGATCTCTGGTATTACATGTGTGAAGCCATAGGTTCAATCCCCAGCACCGAGATAGAAAAATACAAAACATACAAACAAAAACAAGGTGAACTTGCACTCCTGAACACAGAAGCTTAATTACAGTGCTCCTGATGAACTGGAGCAAGCTTCTTAATTTCTGATGTCAAAATGATTTACTTGTTTCCCATTTCATTACTAAGAAATTTCTCTAAGAATCCTTATAAAAAAAATAAGATGAATTCAGAGGGAGGGGAATGAACAGAGAACCATCTCAAGATTTTCTTGGAAAACAAAATAAAAAGGCAAGGCCATTGATACCGTATTTGCCATTTGCAAGGCTGGATCCATCAAGCCCAAGATTTCTTCATTATAACTCGACTCCAGGCTGATGATGTCATCAATTACATCATCCATCTGTAGAAAAAAAAAAGAGCCACAATGAGAAACAGGTATAATGTCACCCCAGAAAGGACGTTCTTGGTCCTTTCTTACCTAACGCAACAGAGTCTAAAAACTCATTGTTTTTGTCCCCAACTAAAATCAAGATATTTCCAAAACCCACTAAGAGGAGTGAGTGATGGGAACTTTACTTAACAGCTAGCACTTCAGCCAAGAGCTCACCACTCTGCTTGGGTGTTTCCTTGGGGTACATTATCACCCTGAAAATCACCCCGGGGGGTAGGGGTACTGGCAGGGCAGCCACTGTCCAGGTGAGATACTGACAAGTAGCCTGCTTAGTGCTACACAGCAAGCAGAGGCAGGCTGTGATTCAACCAAAGGTTCCACCACCCTGTTGAGCTGCCTCCCTTTACACTGGAAAGACCAGCCAGGAACCCTGCTTGCATGAAAGCCATTACTTCTCTTTTCCTTTCCCACAGCCTTCTAGGAGCAGGGGAAACATAGCTGGATCTCGCCCTTGTGGTCCACTGGGGCCTGCTGGCCCTTCAAGGATTGCAGAGTGACTTTTAGAGCAAACACCTCTTTGCACAGCTGCCACCGAGCCCCGTGCTCCCCAAGGAATACACCAGGATAAAGTTATCATTACAGTCGCAGGGCTGACATTCCCACTAGATCAATTTTATTGCTGAAGTACCAAAACACGAGTTAGCATCATAAACAACAGTGATTACATGTGCATTGCAGCAGTGGCGTAGGCTGTGCAAACACTTCCTCGTAAACACCGTGTGCTTGGTGGCTGTGTCTGGGCCTGGGCCTGGGCCTGGGCCTGAGCAAGGGCTGTGCAGATACACAGTGAAATCTTAAGGATGTCCAGGGCACCCCTGTGTTCATGTGCACCTCTCATTAAAGAGGTGAGGCTCCAGCACACATGGGCTTGGGTTCAGATCTAGCTCTCCTTCTTCCTGGGTAAAGGGCAAAGCCTCCAGTCTTCAGATGTGCTAATCTACCAAACTGTCTCACTGGAGATGAGTGAGATTTCAGGAGAAACCTTCCAAATTGTTCTGAAAGTCTGGAAACTGTAAACACCTAAAGAATAAGTCATAGCAAGTGATTGCTCTGAAGAATAGGTGGTGGTCAGATCTGAATAGAATGCTAGCACGCTTTGGTTTAGTTTCCATTTCTAGGCATTGCAGGGTTATTTACTTGTAATAGATAGCTTTATGACTGAGTTGATGAATAGGAAAATAGGTTGGAGAACTATAAACAACTTTTTTTAAAATAAATTTTGACTCTTGTTTTAGGAGAGCAAAATGAATGTCCTTAATGTATCATTAAAGTAATATACACTCCAGTATACACAGAAAGGAAAAAGCCGACTTTGTTGTTTATATGATATTCTCTCGTGTACATCTGGGTAAGTACATCAGTACATAAATAAATGGTGCCATGATTCACTAAATAGAATTGAAATAATGACCTTCAGTTGCTTGGGGGAAGTGTTTACTAGCTTCTGTTAACTTATTGAAGCTTCATAGTCTGTGGAGCAGGAGGTTCCATTTATAAAGCAACACGGAGATGGGCACAGCTTGGTTTCAAATACGTTTTAGAAGCTGGTACAATGCTATACAGCATGCGCTGGTGATTTATGCAAATTAACTGAATCACCGGGCGTTTTATTTACAACAATCCATGTATTTTTCCCTCTCCTTATGACCGTGGGCAGCTTAAAGGGCAACACACATTTAATCTTCTTAGTTATTACTTAGCCATTCATGAGTTACTATGAAGAAAATGGCTCTGTTCATAGATTTTTTTTTCTATTTAAAAAAAAAATATCAATGGGAGGAAGAGAGGCCCTGAAGTCATGAGGAGGTGTGATCGTTCACAAATATAGATTCTCATTACAAAGTGTTACATCCTCGGCCTGCCGAGTCATTCAGTACCTGCATGCACGACGCTCGAGAGTGCGTGTTCATACCTGGGCACTCACTCTCTGCCCTGCTCTGCTCTTCAAACTTATAAAACGCCTGCAGAAACATAAGCAGAGACAGCACATGACGTGCGTGGACTTGCAGGTGTCTTTCAGCAACACAACCACAGATGTTAGTAGTACAGCAATGCAATGGATGGAGCTTTCAGACAAGGAGACTCTAACCGGGGAACAGACTAATGGAGGGGAACTTGCATCAAGGCATCTGACAGACATGGGTGAATTAGAAGGGTTTGGTGTGGGCAGAGGGGAAAAGACTTAGTCCCTCCAGTGTCACGAATCACCCAAAAGTTGTGTGGCAGACATGTGTGAACGCACATCAACACTTCGGTACATAGTAGAACTTGACTAAAAGGAGACTCGCGCTCTCTTAAGTTGGAAATAGCAGGCACCGAACCATAGCAGTGCTCCCGGGTCTTTTTATGCTCCAAATTTGGGCGCAGAAATTAGTCTGAGGGGATGAGTATTGCCTCTAGCCCAGCCTCTACCAAAGGAGACTCATCAGGCAGCGATTCATTATGAGACCGGCTGGATGAAGCAATAAGCCTCGCTTTCCCTCCTATATCCTCATGTGCCATAACATTCAAATCCATCCACTCACGGTCCATGTTTTTCCTTTCTCCAGCTCCTCGAAAAATAAAAATAATATCCCAGACATTCCCAACAAGCAGAACGTCTAAGCCTCCTGCCCCACACCTTTTCTATTTTTGCTTTTCCTTTTCCACCTCCCCTTCTCCTCTCAGCATTTTCACTGCTTCGCAAATCGGAAGGCATAGAAGGGAAGAGAGCAGGCATCTAAGGAAGGGGATGGGGACTACGGAAGCATCCTCGCCTCCAGATCCTGCTCAGAGCAAGTCAGGCCGTCTCCTGTCATGTGCAATAAACCCAGTGACCTAGTACTCGTGACAGGAGGCTGAGATGTAAATGGTCACACCAGTAAATCTGGGACAGAGGCCGAAGACTGTGACCAGGAGGACAAAAGACAGTCCAACAGTAAGGGTGAGAAGAGCCATCCCACAGACAGTTAACGGAGAGTAAGAAACAGAGGGGAAGAGGAGACGTGAATTACCTCTTTTTCACAGTTGGAGTTAAGAGTGAGCATAGCCATGGGGCTGTTGGGTGCGCTGCTCCCCGGCACTGGTGGCATGGCATGGTCGCCAGGTTGGTTTGGACATGGCGAGCTCAGGACTTGGCTGGCATGTTTATTTGCTAAAGTGGTAGAAAGGTACTGCTTTACCTGGTGCCTCTGGGCTTGCTGTATGTGGTACTTGGTGGGGTTTTCCAGGTGGGTCTGCACCTGAGTGTGGCCATGAAGGGAAGAGAAGATAGCAGTGTTATTCTGAGGTGTCAAACAGCTCTTCCGGTAGCACACATCTAGAGACTGACCAGTCCACCAACAGAACGGATTACCAATCCCCTATAAGGTACTGGGTACTGTGCTAAAGGATTTTGATAGTATCAAAGTCTAAATCACAGGACTTAGAACTCTTAGAGTCCAGCGTAACACCTGTCTTGTTTGATTTCCCTGACAATTAACTATACATTTCATTCAATCCTGGTGCCCTTCTTCTCACAGCTTAGTATTAAAGTTCGCAAGTATCCGTGAGGCAAAAATCTCCCCAACTCAAAATCAAAATGGCAAATTGAAAATGCACAGTTCAGGTTATTACATTTCCCTTGGCAAATAGAACAGCTTTCTGTTAAAATGCACATGCACACACACACACACACACACACACACACACACACACACAACCATGAACCTATACCCCCCTAACACCACACACACATACACAATCATACTCACATATACACATACATACACACACACAAACCCCCATGCTCCACAAAAAAAAAATCCTTAAGAACTAACTCTAAAATAATTACTGAAGATAATCAGAAACATTGCCATACTTAAATCAAGGAGTTATGGGTTACTTCCTTTAATATACAAGAATATGATTATTCAGAATTCTAATTATGAATGGGCTCAATGAAAACATCAATTCCACATGAAGCAGTTACCTTTAAGTGCATATCACTCGTATACATGTGTTTTTAAAGGCACAACTATTTATAAGCCAGCACGGTATTTGTTGTCCTTTTCCATAAACATTAACAGGGAACGAGACACTTTTTTTTTTAAATAAACAAAATCAATTACATTCAATTTAAAGTCATTTTTCACTGGCAAACACGATTTTATTTCATACCCTCTAAACAAGAGCTGGTGGGAAAAGAGAATGCAGCTACCTGCTAGGGAAATAAATCCGACTGCTACTCACTGCGTCTAAAACTATAGTAAATTACTTCTTAAGGCATCGGAAAATAAGCAGCATTAAAAGGAGTAAATCTGTCCTTATTGCAAACAGCGTACTTAGTATAAGAGACCAGTTAGCCCCTGTATTCCCTCGTAATCAGGCTCCGAGTGTGGCCGGTAGTGAGCGCTCACCTGGTAGTGACTGTACTCTAGCGTTCCCAGCATGGCAACGGTTCAGGCAGCCCCAAGCCAAGGAGACGTGGTCGACTACTTGTTCCTCCTCCCTCTACTTTCTGTAATTCCAACTCGAAGGGCAACTGGTATAGAGAAGGCACCATACACAAGGCATCCCGAGGCACCGCCGGAAACGTTATCACAGCAGCACAGCTTATAATAACCTAAGCTAATTAGTTATGCGTGTAAAAAAAAAAAAGCTGTTCTCACAGGGGACTGTATTTTTTTTTTCTTTTTAATTCCTACTAGTTTGGTCTTAAATATTGATATCAGTTTCCCCCCCGGCTTGACGTCATGCTTTTTTTTTTCATAGATATAAAGGAACCTTTTAAAAGGATGAGCTATCAAAGTCAAGCTCAGTGTCAGATCAAGGCCAATTCACCATTCATCTTTCGTTCCAGTAGCATTAATGGACAATGGTGTTTCTCTTTCAGCCATAGGTTAAGTGCTGGATGCCCCCTTCAGAGGAGTCATTGCCCAAAAGCTACTGTCACACACGAGACATCCCTAACGGCCGGATAACGATGCCGTGTGTGACTGCGAAGCGATGGGTACTCTCCACGCTCCCAGCTTCTCCCTGCACCCTGGTCTCAAGAGACAGCTTAGTCTGAACTAGGTAGATGCAAAACTTGCCTCTTGACATCAAGTCAGCAAATGGGGGGAGCTATTCTCTCTCTCTCTCTCTCTCTCTCTCTCTCTCTCTCTCTCTCTCTCTCTCTCTCTCTCTCTCTCACACACACACACACACACACACACACACTCATGCACGCACGTACATGCACACGCTTGGGGAAAGAGAGGCACAGAGACAGAGACAAAGAGAGGGAAAGAGGCGCAGAGACAGAGACCTGGGTTCATGCTCATATAGAAAAAAACAAACTTCTCTCAGCTAATCCTCAAATTAGGAAGCATAGACATTCTCTCTGGAAACTGTGTGACACAATCCATGGAGTGAGAAAAGAGGAAGACATGATGACCCACCGCTGATGCGTTTATGGCCCTTTCCATCTGTTCCTCCACTATTATTATATGCTAAACATGTAAAACACAGAACATTCACCACGAGTCATCAGGATATAGATATGACTTGTAGCTTTATAAAACAATTTACAGCCCAGGGTGAAAGCAAAGGGAGAAAAGAGACAAAATCTATATTTAGAAATTAGGATAAACGCTGCTTACTGTTGAAATGGGGTGATAGCATTTTGAGCATAAATATTTGCAACTCATTCATTATGTCAGAATGCCGCAGCTCCTGAAGCCCTTTCGGCTGACCGTCTCAAACCAGTCTGACCTACCACGGGCACGGAGGTTCACAGGCATTTTCAGTTTTGTAAAAGGGTCCAGACGCGATAATGATGAGGACAATAGACAGTACCAAAATAAACACGAAATGAGGGCAGTGAGCAGAATGTGCTTATTCCACTACTCCCCTTAAAAAGAGGCACGGCTGCACATTTTAAAAATAAACATTAATTCACCAGCAGAGCCCCTTTCTTTAATGAATCAGGATGCTGCACTTCAGTAAGGAAGGGACCCGCTCTCCACCTGGCACTGGCACCCCGAGGCCTTCACTACAGACAGTCAAGTAGAGTGAGATTTCCGTTGCAACATTTCTATTGGTTCTTTTTCAATAAGTAGGGCTCAGTTTAGTAAAGTGTCCACCGCAAGAGCGTGGGTGCTGCATTCAATCCTCAGAAGACACACATCAAAGCAGGGTGCCACTAGCAATCCCAACAGCCCTGTGGATGTGGAGGCAGACGGATCCTGGACTCACTGGCTAACTACACTATTTGTATCAGCGAGCTCTTACTTTAGTGACAGTACCTGTCTCCAATAAAAACGGTGGATAGTGACTGAGGAGGCCCCTGAGGTTGACCTCTGGCCCCCATATGCACATGCACAGGCACACACAGGAAGGGTTGAGGGAAAGGAAGTCTGAAAATACTGTTGTAGACAGAGTATCAGTAGGCATCCCCAAGCCTGGTACCATACACAGGCAACGAAATTGAAGGGCGCAGCTGTGGATAAGGCCATAGGGACACGGGAAGCCACTCATTTCTACTAAAAGGAGCAGCAGATTCAGGCTGCAGCTGACTGGCTCTACGGGTACACTTATAAGTATATAAGCCTATACAGCTTAGTCACCCACCTTTTCAAGGGTGGATGACAATGTGAATTTTTGAAGTGAAATCTTTTAAATTAAAAAACAAGCTCAGGCCAGTCACAGTGGCACACGCCCGTAATCCCAGCACTCGGCAGGCAGAGGCAGGTAGATCTCTGAGTCCCAGGGCAGCCTGGTCTACAAAGTCAGTCCAGGATAGCCAAGATTACACAGAGAAATCCTGTCTTGAAAACAACAACAACAACAACAACAACAACAACAACAACAACAAAACCATGTTCTATTTTTCATGCAGCTTAAGATGAAGCAGCTGTGCTGGGAGTAAAACTAGGCAGGAAACTGCTGGGGTGTGTTCTCTGTCTCTCTGTGTGTGGACAACATCTTCCTGACACTCCCTGGAGGTTGGGCTTGGTTAAGAGGAGTTGCTCTTCTGAGAAGTCAGTGCTCAAATCTCAGTGTTTCCTGGAAGTTCCCTGAGAGCTGGGTGCCTGTTCGTATGGCCAGAAAAGGAGCTGAGGACTGCACACCCATGGTCAGACTGACAGTACAAATGACTAAGCAAGTCCTACCTTCTCCAGGCCTTGAGTCCTCATGTACCAATGTGGATGATAAAAGCTTAACCCTACCTGCTTTTCTCTTCCCGAGGATGCTGGAGAAGGACCCTACTCTGTTCTCACTCCCTTACACCATCTTTATGAGGCTCTGTAGCCCTTAAAGTAAAAGCCCAAATAAATACAGTGTTGTGCAAGAAATTGAGAACTTCTGAGCAGTTGAAGTCCAAATCACAAGATAAAACTGCAATATTCTGTGCATTTACCACAATGCAGTTTTTGCTGGCATCGTTTACGTCTCACACTCGCTATCCACATGAAAGTCCATGGGATCGCAAATGTCTTTGTTCTGGTTCCCTTCCTGTTGTCCTGCCTTCTTCATTAAGATCGTGAGCTGATTGCACAGCTGGAACGGATGCTTCCCTGGCTATCACATGGAAGCTCTGCCACTCCCTGGTGACACTGACAGGCTATTTCCCTCAGCAGCCCATCACCAGTCAGTGAAAGATGGTGGACACAGATACCACCATGCTAGCTGACTCCTGGACCCACTTCTGCCAACACTTCCCATCTGAGCCATCATGGCCCCTCTTCTCCCGCCACCATTTGCTACTCTGGATTTGAACAAATCCGTGAAAAGTTTCCATAATCCTGTCAGTTCACAACTGTTTTTATTTCTGTTCAAAAAGGGCAACAGAATATTTTCTCATGTTCGGGGAGAGAATTTATTCTTGCGTTCAGTAAATCATTAAGAAGTATCAGAAGGGTTGTCCCCCAATCGCTTGTTATTCATCAACCCTCTACTCTCACTCTGCCCGTCCTGACTTTTACATGGATATTTATAAGGGTGGCCAATGGGCAATCCCAAAGTGAGAAACACAGAAGGCTAGCTTTCTCAAATGACCTGGGTAAAGCCTCAGAGAGAGGCACACCAGACAAGCATCTGAGCCCTTTTCTATTCACATTCCTAATGTCATTAGTGTAAAAATGAGCCCAGAGCATAGGCTCTAGTACAGATGATCTTGTTTTCTGTATGATCAGCACCGATGTATCCTTGAAAAAAAAGAAAAGTAAAAAGAAAAATCAATCCTGATGTGAAAGAGAAAAGTGAAAGTCAGATGGAAACAAAAAACCCAGAACACCCGGTAAGCAAGCGCTACAAAGGACTAGGTTTACCAAGCCCGAGACCTTTTCTCTGTGACAAAGTTCTGTCTCCAATCCAAACTATCTCTCTTCATACTGGTTGATTTTTGTATTTTTAAATAATGAGAAAATAAAGACAAGCAAAAGAAGAACGTACGGCGTTTCATGACAGGTGAGTCTAGTATGAATGCCAAATACAATTTTACTAGAACACACTCATGCAGCTAGTTTGCCTAAGTCCACAGCTTGCTTCCTGGTAATGTGGTAGAACTGAGTGATAAACAAGATATAAGGACAGAACGGATATGAGGAGTCCACATGGTGCTCCTGTCTGAAGTATCTATACTTGGTCTTTTTATAGAAGGTACTAGAATAGAGATTTCTTACTAAATAGACAATTTAGCAAGATTTTAAGGAATGAATGGAATGATTTTAACTAAGAGAAAAAGGATACACATTCACTAACATATATATGTATATATGTATATATATACATATATAAACACACACCATAAACATTTATATAAATGGTTCAATAAATTTTAATCAGTCGCTATTCACCAAATCATTCCACATTCATCTCCTACTGTCCTTTAAATTGCATTTTTATAAAGAAATCAATATGTAATACTAATATCTGAAAAATGGTAAGACCAAGGAAGCTAGATTTCTTATATTACTCAGTGTGTGTGTGTGTGTGTTTGTGTGTGTGTGTGTGTGTGAATTCAATTTGTTAATATGGACAAGTACCCATGTAAGTACACAAGTGATACTTTAGCATCCCTGTAGAGAAACAGAAATGCAGACGCTTGCCAGGGTTACAAGCCAGGGCCTGGCTGCACTTTTCTCACCATAGTGGCACACTAGAGAGACACATATCAATGATGTCTATGGATCTTGGGTTGTAAACGAATAGAGAAACATTAGCTGGTTTAAATCCAGCAGTGTGAACATAAACCTTCCACATGTGTTTAAACAAACATATGGATTTGCATGCGGATTCATGGGTCTGAATACTTAGATGTGGCCTCCTCTCTTGTTACTCTCTAGGCTTCTGGAATCAGAGCAATGTATATAAGCAAATAAGTATATAAACAAATAAGGAAGAATTGTTTGTTCCTAAAGTTCTGTTATACTAAATAATCTAGACCGGCCCGATGAAAAATTCCCACTAGCCTGTTTTCCTTAAGTAAGAATCTATAAAACAATGTGCCTATTATGATGTAAGAGGGATGCACGCTTTGGTTTTAGGATAAATGGTATTTAGAGATGCTCATAAAACGTGTTTGAGGCCCTGGAGAGATAGCTCAGTGGTTAAGAGTACTGGCTGCTCTTCCCGAGGACCTGTGTTCGATTCCTAGCACCCTCGTGGTGACTCACAGCCATCTGTAGCTCCAGTCTCAGTGGATCCAGTGCCCTCCTCTGGCCTTCTCAGGCACTGAATGCACAAGATCTACAGATACACACACAGGCTAAACACTCATAGATATAAAACATAATGAAGGATTAAAGTTTTTATAGTATTATTATATTAAGATTCTAACATATTCATTGCTTCAGTTGTTACATAATGTTATTAAATACTAAGATAATTTAAAATATAGAGAACAGAACATGTACACATTCATTCTCTCAGGGCTCTCTCATGTGCCCAACAGTATATTTTATTATCAACCCTAGAGTGGGTCAGTTCAAATCACTCTCAGAAAGAAGCCATTTGAGTAATGCTATAAAATAGCCTTCAAAGTTTCTACATGTACTTTTGTTTTTTAATTGATTGAAGCAGATCACAAAGGCAGGAAATAGAGAGTATGGAAAGAGAAAAAAAAAAGCCTCTCACTTTAGGGTCTGGTTTGTGTTTCTTGTTGGCTGAATCAAGAGGTTAAGCAGTGAAGGACAACATGCCCATGGGTACATGGGTAGCACAAATTGGATTTAATGTGTTCAATAAGAAAATAGAAATGGACACAAAGTTGGGTAGTGGAGAAGCCCCTGGGAGGGACTGGGGATATGTAAGATCAAAATTTATTGTATGAAATTCTTAAGAACTAAGAGATCAAACAGAGCAGGAAGGAGTTTCAAAGGGGCTGATAACATCAGGGCTGCTGTGAAGTTTGCTTGCAGAGACAACGCTCTTCCTCAGAGAGATCTCTTCAACAGGAGGGTTAGAACAGCTAAGAGCCACGCCTGAGGAAAGAACATACGTGGCTTTGGAGTTTGGCTTTCTCAGCACGGCTCTCTCATCCCTGAAGCTGAACACCTCATAGACCACGTTAGCAATTTCATTATGGAGGGAGAGACACTTTAAGAGAAACACGTAGCCCAGCTCGTGCTTTAAACTTCATGTAAAAAGTTTGCTGAATCATTGACTCCGGTTGTAAATTATACCCTCTGAATGATGTAATTTCAAGAACTAAAATACCACATAAATAACTATTAAACACGAGAACCCACACACGCGCATTTCAACTAACAGCGTGTACTACCTCTTTCTGGTACTACCACTTCTTTGTAAACCTTAACTTAGCTTCATAGCAATTCATCCTGAAATCCATTTTGGGGGAAGTAAGTGAAGATCCTGCTCTCTCTCTTGGGTAGCAGGCCTTTTTGGGAGAGCTCCTTAGGCTACAGGCTGCAACCCCGGCTGTCTTTTGATGCTGACAACATGAAGACAACTTCTGAATGAACACCCAAACAACTCTTAAACCATTTGACTTTGACCATTTGAGACCTTAGTTTAGGTGGTTGCCATCGAGAGATACCCAACGCCTGCTCCCCTGCCATACCTAGAGAACTAAATACAACAGTAGGTTAGGGCAAATCATTGAGGGATGCTGCTAAATGCAGAGTGCAAACCCACAGGCGCAGCAGGACAGGTCTAAAAGTCTGTATTGCTAACAAGCTTCCGGTGGATGCGGATGCAGTCAGTGCAGGGAAAACACCCATCCTGACCACAAGACTTCGAGGGTTTCATCTGAACTCTTGTGTCTATCAGAAAGTTGTATGCCCTCTATTCACTCAACAGACAGCTTGGTTTTGCCCCAGCTAAGAATCAGGAAGGTGAACATTCAGAAGTGGCTTAAGAAAGGGACCCAGAGAGACTGTGGTGCTTGCATGCAGGTGTGAGGTTGGTAAGGAATGGCCTATCAGCAGAAGGAGCCACCCGGGCAAGGACAGAAGTCCTTAGGTATAAACAAGCCTCGCATGATGCAGCCACAGCAAGAAGGCTTAGTCCACAGTCTTTATTTGGCACCCACTTCACCATGGTCAGCATGCCTTTTCTCTTCCGTCATGACTTCTGAGTCTGTTTTGTTAGTTTCTCCTGCTCCTCATTTTACCTATGAAGGCTCAAGCTTGATTTCAACTATCTACACTCACAGCTCTGGTGCTGCAAGCTAGTCTTGGAACTACAAAGCCCCTATCATAGAACTCTCTGAATCCCAGACTCTTCTCTACCTGTCTATATAGCTGTCTAGACAGCAAACAGTTCACAATTAGCATGTCCTCCACATCAGCTCCTCCAGTTCAACAGTGAGAAGGCTAAAACATGGAACCTGCTCCTGTGGCTGCTGCTGCTGTTGTTATTGTTGTTGTTGTTGGTGGTGGTGGTGGTGGTAGTGGGGTGTGTGTGTGTTGTACTTGGGCTAGACCTAGCCCCTTTCTCATATTAGACAAACACCAGTGAGTTATAACACAACTTTTTTCTGGTTTTGCTCAAGATAGGATTTCAGTAAGCTGCTTGGATTGGCCTTGAACTCACTCCCCATGTGTCATGTATACAGCCTATCAACAGTTATTGTCTATCTTGAAGACATACTCAGAATTTTACCAAGTTTTGCCTTCTACTGGGACTACCACCTGATCAATACCATCACCATTTGTCATCCAGATGATGAAAAGTATCCCTTGGCTCCTCTACCTGCTTCTGTCCTTGACCTTGTTAAGTACACATTCAATGCACATCAAATTACTGATTTCATCTGCTAAACTAAATGGGTGGAACTTTCAAATGAAAAAGAAGATAAATTGACACTAAAACATATTACATGTGAAATGTCCCCACAGACTCATGAATTTGAATACTCAGTGCCCAGATAATGATGCTATTTGGGGAGGTCATAGAACTTTGAGGGGCAGGTAGCTGAAGGAAGTGGGTCATTGGAGGGTGGGCCAAAAGGGTCAGAGTCCCTGTCACTCCTAACTGTAACAGTAGGCTCTGGAGCATACCATGATGTAACAAGCCTGACCTGCACAGAATGGTCAGGCTACTATGTGTTCCTCTCCATGAAATGTGAGCCCAAAGCAATCTCTTTCCTCTTAAGTTGATGCAGATTTTGTCACAAAGATAATAAAAGTAACTAAGTAACTAACACACATACACATCTACCCAGCTACTATTCTGTTCAAAGGACAGTGACTTTAAGTTTAAGACTCCCAGTAGAGTGCATATATGTACACACACACACACACTACAGTGTATACCCACATATTAATTACCATCTACTTTTGAGAGCAAGTTTTACTAGATACACTTACTTTCTCATTTATGTATCTTATATCACTATTTGTGACAACAGAGTTAAGTAATATACCTAGTGTCCACAGAAGCTAAAGTACTTATCATCTGGTCCTTTGCAAATTACTTGCTAATGATTAACTTCTGGTAACAAAACAGTTGCTGATAGATACCTAACAAGAGACCAGTAGATTAATAATGAGGCAGTGACCTAGTTTAGGCATACATTTTGGTCCTGTAATGGAGTCAGATAACTCTCTGATGGGGAGGCTTATCTGTTCGTTCTTAGACACTTAGCAACAGCTCTGGCCTCTCCAGGTTGCATGTCAGGAGACTCATACCCTAACCCCAAGCCAGCTGCCATAACCAGTAATGTCTCCAGGAATTGCCAGAAATCTCCCAGGAAAGGGATGCAGCTGTCCTCATGAAGAACCAAGGCACAGATATGGCTACTATGCTATCGCTGAGGACTATAGAATAAGCAGGAAAGTTCTTAACTTAAGTGAGAACACAGCATCAACCTCAACATGTTTATACATATGTGTGGCCAAAATAAAAACTGCTGACAAATCACTGAGAAAGCTTTAACATGACAATCTCTGGGTGCTAAAATCATAAATAAATCATGTTTTATTTATATTTATTATTTTCTGTAATATAGTAGGCACCAATTTTGTTATTTAAAAAACTATGAATCCCACAAAAATGAAAGCCTATAGATATAATAAGCAACAAAACATTTTCAGACAAAATTCTTTTATTGAAACTTTTGCAAATGATAAACCAAGCCAGGAAACTGTTGTTCAGCAATGAAAACTGCCTTGTTTCCTTCTTTTTTTTTTTTCTTGAAATATTTGATCAGATTAAACAGACTCTGCTATTTATGAAATTTCTAGTTTCACATTCAAGCACAGTTTACGTTTGTCTAATACTTGACACATTTTTCTGGTTTTGAAAAGGGCTGTGATTACGTGGTTCAGTGGTGCCCTTATAATGGCCCATTGTGAGGGCCAGCAAGCCTCCCTCACTTTATGGGAGTCGCCGGGGCAGCATCCCACATGCCCCAACCTTTCTGTGAGCTCCATTTTAGCACAGCCTCTGCATGGCAGACAGTCTTTTTGTCTTAATATTTCCTCTCAAACGAGGCCATTGTTCACAGTTTATCGGGTATTAGGGCCGATTATAACCAGGCAGCCAAGCTCTGCCTCAGAAGGGCAGGAGCTCTTAAAAAACTGGCAGTGGGCAAGTTTGTCACAGAGGAAAACATTGCCTTGGGCCTAAGTAAAAGGTCAGCCAGCAAGCCCCCATCAGACATGAGAGCTGAAAGCTGCTGGTTTGAAGGTCAAGTCCACATGAGCTAAAAATTGGCAGAGGAGCCGCCTCATAATAACACCAGCTTCAGGGGCTCTGTCATGAGACAGAGGGGTCTTGGCCTCTGAGGACCTGACTGTCTCGACAAGTCCTAAAACTGGCTTTAGATATTTATGTGGTGGTGAAACTTCATAAACAGCAACAGCAGCAGCAGCAGCAGCAGCAGCAGCAGCAGCAGCAGCAGCAGCAGCAGCAGCAGCAGCAGCCCAGCAGTGTCATCTGATGGTGCCAGGCACTATATGGATGCTTGACAGGCCGGAACCACCCCACCTAACTCAGCCATTCGCACTGCTGAGCACTGTTCACACTGCATAGCAATGTGACCCTGAACTAAAGAACTCACCTTATAGAGATCACATTCAAACTGAAGGAGCAGAGGTAGGCACGGAGGCCTTAAACCAAAAAGAAATGAGTGCATCATGCAATAAGTATCACTTTTAAAAGAAAAAAGAAAGAAAGAAAAGAAAAGAAAAGGAAAGGAAAGGAAAGGAAAGGAAAGGAAAGGAAAGGAAAGGAAAGAAAATATAATTTTTTTTTTTTTAAGGAAAGGCCTGAGTGGGCATGAAGTGAGATTCTGGCTGAAACCTGAAGGCTAAGTAGTGAGCTATGTGAGGCCCCCAAAGAAGCACCCAGAGTCTGCAGTGGGAAGCAGCTATGTACTGTGGAGGGAAGGTGAGAAAAACTGTAGTGGCGTGGTCAGTGGGCTGAAAGGGACCAGGTCAGCACAGCCCTGAGACCTGGTCAGGGCAGATGGTGTACAGATCTGTAGGCCCTTGGAGGAACTGGGGGACTTTTCTACTGTTTATAACAGTGGTTCTCAACTTGTGGGTCGCATCCCTGGAGTTGAACCACCCTTCACAGGGGTCGCCTAAGACCACCAGAAAATGCAGATATTTACATTGTGATTCCTAACGGTAGCAAAAGTACAGTTATGAAGTAGCAATGAAAATAATTTTACAGATGGGGGGGACGTCACCACAACATAAGGAACTGTATTAAAGGGTCGCAGCATTAGGAAGGTTGAGAATCACTGGTTTATAAGATTTCTCTGCAAGGTTTTTAACAGACACATGACTCAACTTGACAGTGTTTGTGGTTTGGTTTGGTTTAGTTTTTGATATAAGCAATCACTGTGTAGCCAAGGCTGGCCTCCCTCCATCTCATTATGAAATTCAGGCTGGCCATCAACTTAAAAATGATCCTCCTGCCTCAGTCCCGTACATATTATGGTTAGAAACATGCTCTACCTTCTCCAGGGATGGACCACTTAAAAGCTCACTCAGATGTTCATGTTAGGAAGGAAGAGTGGACTCAGGATGGTTCTGCAGCTGTCACCCAGGAGATTATGGTGTCTGCCAGAACGTGTTGGGACAGCTGGCTGTGAGATACATGTGGCTATAGCTTGTCTCCGTTTCCTTCTGACCTGTATCAAATCTAGTTTTAAAATACCATAAACATTCGAGGATTTTGGGGTGCAAATAACTGAAAGGTTACAACACTGTACCACATACTTCCCAGCTTAGGACACACAGCTAAGACCCAAGAGAAGAGCAGGATGGACAGAGGTCGTTTATAGTGCTGACCATGAGCTTAGCTTTTGTGCAGAGCTGAGTCTGAATCAGGAGCATGTTGCTTATGGCGTCTGGGCCTCTGGTTGCTATGTGAACACAGAAACTACCTACTCAGTAGGTGCTGTAGTTGTTGGTAGCTATAACAGATGGAACCCATGAACAGTCTCTGGCACACATCAAGTACTCCATGAAGAAATAAATTTGTATAACTCTTAATTTGGGAAGTTTTATTTTGGTGGCCAGGCAGATGAGTCCATATTACAATCCACTGTAAGAAAATAGAGACTCCCTGAAGGAGAGATGGAGTCAGAACAGGACAGGGCTGCTTTCAACATCTCATGGGCATTGTTTTCTCTCTATGTAACTCAAATATCATAGAGAGGATGGAGGAGGAGAGTGATGGGGCACAAAGCAATAGTTCCTGAGATGCTCAAAGGCACAAGCATCACAGAAGGCTCTTGGGACATTTTCCTCCTCCCTTTCTTAGTGAGCTGCCTTAAGTACACTAAAGGTTGAAGTGGGCTTAAAGGAAACTACTGAAAACCCTGAAAAGTGCATGTAAACTTCTCATTTTTTGTCCCTCAGTTGAGGTCTAACATATGAAAATTTGAAAGAATGAGTAGGGCTTTGATTTTGGAAGGAGGTTTATGCAACACACCACAAGCCAATGACTGATGAAGCAGGCTTATGACAACATAATGGGTCCCCTACGCCACCCTCAGTGCTAAGTCTTCTTCTACATAACATACAGTGTACACATGCAGGTTCTAGACAATCTGTTTTTATTCATTCCCTATTGTCTTTTCCACAAAATAGCATGTGTACTTAGTAAACACAGCCCACCCATTGCCCTATTACAAGCACAAAAAATACCTACATGCAGCTTGCTACGGCACACCTCAGCCTGCACACTTCTAAAGGAGCTTAGGCACATAGCCCTAAGTGCTCTGGGGTTTGAGAGATCCCTCTAACTCCTCTGTCCTAATGTCACTCTGAGTATCTGTTACAGACACATCTTGTTAACAAGCAAAGTAAGTGGGATTTGCCCATAATGACCTTACAGATCAATCAGGCCAGCATGTCTCAGCCACAAAGGAAACATTTTCAACCGTGTAGAGAGTACAGAACCGAGTTTTATTGACCTTTTCAGATCAAAGCAGGGTTCAAAAGCAGAATTTCCTCCTTCAAGAAAGATGTCCAATGATCAACATCTATGTCTTATGAAAGCTGCGATGACCTACAATGCAAGCGTACTTCTAACTGGTGAAGCTTTTGTTTTCTTTCATTACCAACAAAACTAAAAACCAAACACATGCTCCTACAAAAGCCACAAAACCCAACTGATTTCCCTCTACAAAGCAGATTCCCAGGATGATTAACACTGTCTTTCATCCATAAAAATATATAAATGGAGGGCATAGCTACAAAAGACTAGTGTACATAGGTGTGTGTTTGCGTGTATATGTGTGTGTGTGTGTTCTTCAGAGAACAGAGGTGGTAATTTTGAAAGAAGTCACAAACAGATCACATTCTCATGCTGAACAGGAACGGGAGGTGAAGCAAGAATACTGCCCAAGTCTCGCAGGCCGGACACCATCCTGGGGGCTTCTGAGAAGTTTTGACTGTCGGCTCCTTCCACAGCCCTGCCAGATGGGCACTATCCTTATCCCTACTTTCAAGACAAGAAAATGGAGATTCACTCTCAGTCACTTGACCAAACAAGGTGCTATGCTACGACAATCTACAGAATTTAAATCTGCAATATAACTTTGCTGGTTTTGAAATAGCTCAGAGAGAGTTTTCAATCATTATATCCTTTGATTATTTGTTTTCAGTCTACATTATAAATAAGCTTTCTTGAGCTAGCCTACTGGCTTTTCCTGGTAAGCGTAGCTCTCATGCCTCATCAAAGAGCCTTCTTTTTACAGCACTTGGAAACCATTACAAAAAGCCAGAACTAGCCAAAATGCAGAAATCAGCTTATGGACTATGGGGTGCCCACGCCCAGTTGGTATGTCTAAAACACAAAGTCTGATACATAGGCTCTGGACACAGGGGAGAAGATGAAGCAGAAAGATTGGAAGAGCAAGAGGACCAGGGCAGGATATCCGTTCTGGGGATAAGGTCTTCTATAGATAACAGGAAAGCTACCCTGATGAAGTATCAGCAATGTGGCTGCCAAAACAAAAATCTTCACACCACCGTGACAAGCTAATATGTCAGGGTAGATGAAGGCAACCTCACAAGGCCATCTTTGCTGATGAAAAGCTATAAGCAACTAATGGCTTCTGAGAGAGGAAGAATCAGTTTTCTCCATGGTGGTCAGCCTCAAACAAATATGCATATGAACAAAACTAAATGGATTCAGGAAGATGTACTTATACCTAGACATATATGTACTAACAATAATTAAAGAAGTCATGAATTTGAGGGGGAGTGGGAAGATTTGGAAGGAGTTGGAGGGAAAGGAGGAGTAGAAAAAATGTAAATATAGTATTGATGTACAAAACTCAAGAATGTTTAAATAATTTTACTTCATGAGAAATATTATTTTGTTGGGACTATAGCTCAGAGTTAGGGGCTTGACTTCATGTGAAGCTCTTACTTCAATTCCTAGCATTGTACAAGGCAAATATTACTAAGTTATCTGGCATGAATTACTTACATCATTTTTTAAACTATCATAATCACACTGGGCAGTAGTGGCATACTCCTTTAATCCCAGCACAGGGAAGGCAGAGGATAAAAAGTCTTTTAACCCTGTCTCCAAAAAATTAACCAACCAACGAACAAAACAAAGAAACAAAAAACCAAAACAAATAACAACAAAACTCTCAGTAATCTGGAGGCTCCATAGCTGCATCCTCCTCCCCTTACTCTGTGATACTGTCACATTTTCTCTGTTAACTTCTTGATCATCTAGTTGGAAAATTTTCAACATTATAAATTTATTGTGAAGAATAAGTTTCACTTGTTAAAAGCAAATGAAGAATAAATGAAAGAATAAGCTTTGTCTTTCAAATCCAGTCCTCACCATTAAATCAAAGCAGTACCAGAAAAACAACAGCCACCATAGCCAGGAATGGGTCAATAAAGATGGACTTAACAGAGGGGCCACAACAGCACGTGTGTCCTGTGAGAGCTGCCTCAGGACATAGAGTCATTAAAGCATGGTGGCCCTTCTTCCCTTTCTTGTGGGGAAGAAGGTCGGCAGGCAGCAGAATCTTACAGGCTCAATGGGGATTTTTGTTAGCCCAGTGCATCTAAGTATCATGAGATTTTTTTTTTTGGTTAAGCAAAGGTTAAAATATTGTATGCTATAGTAATGTCTTTTATAAGAGGAAAAATAGGCCATTGTGTCTCTGAAATAACAGATGCCATATTCCACACTGGAAACCACTATCAAAAAATATGGGAAGAAAGTAAAGTCAGATCACTTTTATATTAAAACAAAACAAAACAAAAAACAAACAACCCAAAAACAAACAAGCAAAATCTGCCATACTATATAGCTTTGTAAAATTTAAAAAAAAAAATAGAGCTGGGGTATAGCAAAACAGCAAAGCACATATTTATATTCCAGCAACAGGAACACACACCACAAAAGAAGAAAAGAAGGGAAGGAGGAAGGAAGGTAAGGACAGAAGGAGGGAAGGAGGAAGGAAGGAAAGGAGGGAGGAAGGGAAGGACAGAAGCAGGGAAGGAGGGAGGAAGGGAAGGAGGAAGGAAGGGAAGGAGGAAGGAAGGAAAGGAGGGAGGAAGGGAAGGACAGAAGCAGGGAAGGAGGGAGGAAGGGAAGGAGGAAGGAAGGGAAGGAGGAAGGAAGGAAAGGACAGAAGGAGGGAAGGAGGAAGGAAGGAAAGGAGGAAGGAAGGGAAGGACAGAAGCAGGGAAGGAGGAAGGAAGGGAAGAAGGGAGGGAGGGAAGGACAGAAGGAGGAAAGGAGGGAGGAAGGGAAGGAGGGAGGAAGAGGGAGAGAAGTGTGTTTCTAGTAACTTCCCAACATTACTATACACCATGTGTATTGTAGAAGACACAGAAAGACTGCTTCATGAAAGAAAACAAGAAAACTGTCCTCAAGAAACCGATAAATGGAGGGTTGGGGCCAAGGTTTGGCAGAGGCTAACACACATAGAATTGTACGTTTAAGACAGTGGCCTCAGCCTCTAGTTTGGCAGAGGCTAACACACATAGAATTGTACATTTAAGACAGTGGCCTCAGCCTCCAGCAACTTTGCCCTTTAAGGAAGGAACATTGGGTGCCTATTAAAGACATGCCTCATGTCAAAACTGAGTGGGGATAGATGGGTTGCTACTGGCATCTAGTGGGAGAGTGCAGGTGTGATGCCAGATATCCCACAGTAAGAAGACACCTCTGGCAGGAGAAGTCTACCACCCCACTGTCAGTATGCCCTGGTGTAGAATCTGACCCTGACACAGAAAATGCCAGCCCATCACTTCACTCTTAGAGGAAGGTTCCAGAAAAGGCATAGGGATGGTGCAGACTTCCCAGGGACAAATTAGACAGCTTCTTCCTGGATCTGAGGCTGAGTCAAGGGCTATCACATGCCTTATCTCAACAGGCAAAACAGATACGTTTTGTCTACTATAAGGGAGATGCTATCTCTATGGACAAGAGACTCTGACCTCAAGACTTCCTATCAACAGTTTCTGGACAATAACAAGAAGTGCATGCAAAGAAGAAAGAAAGAAAGAAAGAAAGAAAGAAAGAAAGAAAGAAAGAAAGAAAGAAAGAAAGAAAGAAAGAAAGAAAGAAAGAAAGAAAGAAAGAAACTGGGGGAGGGAGAAGAGGGAGGATGGAAGGAAGAAAAAGAAAAAAGGAGGGAGGAAGAAAGGAAGGAATAACAAGAATAAATTAATAAAAAAAAGAAAGGAAGGAAAAAGATGATAGACAGACAGAGAAAAAGATGATAGATAGACAGACAGACAGATAGATGATAGATTTAGCAATTCCATAAAAAGTGCTAACCAGGCCCTAAAGTGACACAGAACGAGGAGAACAATCTGGATTCTCTAAAAGCTTACCCAGATGTGATATTTGTTACTGCTGTGGCTTTTGGAGTACTGACTAGACCCCAGGATCATCTGAAACTCCCTTTCTCCGACAAAATAGCAAAAATAGGAACATTTCTGTACTAGTTAAACTGACCCTTAGCTTATCTTGTTACAGTTAATCTGTGTTCAACAAGAGTCTCCTGTACTAATTAACACAACGAACACTTTCATTTATTAGGTTCCTCCCTTTAAAAAGGAAATTATTTCTCTCTAATACATGTTAAGAACCTCCCAAAGCCATTTGTTTATAATTTTCACACATACACCTTTACTTCCTAACTTTTTTTTTTTCTTTTGAGACAGGGTTTCCTGGAGTCCAGGCTCCACACAGCTTACTCTGTAGGCAAGGATGACCTTGAACTTCTGGTCTGCTTCTACCTCCCGAGTGCTGGGATTCCAGATGTGTACCCCAACGTTCAGCTGATGCAATACTGGGGACAGAATCCAGGCTTTGAGCACTTTGAGCATGCAGGACAGACACCAAGCTATATCCCCGGCCAAATCTAACAGCATAAGCTAGAATGTCACAAATGCTGAAAATTGATAAGGTTGAGTGATGAGGAAGAGAGAGCATTGTGTTTTTATCACATAAACTGTGAGAAATTTTCCATAGGAAAAGTCATTAAAAAATAAAAATGTAAAGCACTCTCAAGCATGATCTCCCACGCAAATGCATATAAATGTTGCTGTGGGTATTTATATAACTTAATCCTAACATTCTTTGCAGTTTTAAAGATTTTAGAACTGGTTACCTTTGCTGTGTTATACCCACTTCGCTCCTAGATTCCTCATATATATATATTTTTTTTTCTTAAATCTAAACAAAAATAAATCTAAGATGGTTAGATAATGGCACAAGCCAAGGAGTATTATTTCCAAAAACAAAAAACAAAAACAAAAACAAAACCATGCTTACAACAGACAGGAAGTGGCCTTCAGTGAATTTGTACTGTCAGCAAAATGACAAGTGGTTTCAACTAGCAAACGGACGCTTCCTTGTGCTGTGCGCATCTTTCAGCTGGCACATGAGACTGGGCACAGCTGTCACTGCAAGTCACTGACTGTTCCTGGGCACAGGAGGGTGGAATGATACTGTTATGTCTGCTGCTGGATATGCTTAGAATGGCAACTGTTGGTATAGGTGGGAGGCTTTCTGGAAATAACAGAAGCAACTAAGAAAAACCACGTAGTAAAAAGTGAGCAGTGCTGTGCCGCAGCTCAGTGGGCAAAGCGCTCGCTGAGCAAGCATAAGGAGCGAGTTCTCTCCTAGAACCCAAGTAAAAGCTGGGTACAGCTTTTGGGCATTTGTAACCCAGTCCTGAAGGCAGGGGAATGATCCCCAGGGCAGCAGCCTAGCTAAAATAGTGAGAGAGAGAGAGAGAGAGAGAGAGAGAGAGAGAGAGAGAGAGAGAGAGAGAGAGAGAGAGAGAGAGAGGACTCTGTCTCAAAAAACTAGTGGAGGCCAACTGAGGATGGAACTCTGGTGTAACCTGGTCAACAACCCAAGGCTATGGAGCCCACTGGCCCTGAGGGTGAACCTACCTACTGTTTTCTAACTGCACACATCATCACGTGTCTCTCCATAGATGAGCGTGATGTCAGCTTGGTCTCTGAAGCCTCTTAGGGCAGCAGGCTATACCGAGGCTCAAATTGGCCAAACAGCAGAAGCTAAGTAAAGGTGGGAGAATTGGCATCAGGCCTCTATATCGCTACAACCAAAGCTTGGGGAACAGCAGAGAGGCTAAAAGGATGGAAGAACTGGAGGATATGGGGGTTGCGCGAACAGACCTCTGCTGGATGTACCTGGCTCAATATCTGCACAAAGCCTGCCTGATGTCAGGTCATCACAGTTCCATCATCGGTGGGAAAGGGAGTTGATGGCTCCCACTCTCCATAAGGAAATACTGGCAGCTGATGGTTGATGGAGAAAGGGTGACGCCCACTTTCTTCAGTAGTGTAGCCTTCGATCAGTTGCCCATGGTCCATTGATCAGCCTCTCACCCTGCCCACATGAGCAACCCTTACTGAACTTAGTGGCTCACAAATATAAACAGATGTGGAAATTATAGGGGACTTGCTGGGAAGGAGAAGGGTTTTAGTGGGTGACAGAGTAGGTGAGAGAAGATAATGAGGATGGACATGATTAAAAGTCATTGTATACATGGGAGAAACCATTAAAGAATAAAGTAAATTAATGTATGAATTAGAAAAAGGCTACTATACTTCTACCTTAAAGTAGTTTTTCATTAGAATAAAGTATGATATTTTCATCTCTAACTTCCAAACTGTCTAATATGAATATTATAATCACAATTTGATATTTTTCCTTTTTGGCTGAAGACCATACCTCCTTCCCCAATATGTGGTAAAGAATGTCTCTTTACCAGCCTCCCTAACAACTAGGAAATAGCACATGACTCAGTCTCTACCAACCAGAGGTACACACTGAACACTAGACTGTAAGACACAGGAACCACTAGGGACAGACAGAACTCTGTTCTTGATGCCATCAAGTAGCAGAGGGGACTTCAATGGCTGTCCACCAGTTCATTTCTGTGGTAGAGTTTGAGGAGCTGATTTCAGCCATACATCTCCAAGCCTGTCTTCTTTGCCCACCTAGCAGTTCTGTAAGCAACCAATTATTCTCCTTTAAATTTATTTTCTTTAAAATAACTAGAGTTACTTACTATTACTAGGTATCAAAAATTCTGCTGTAGGACTGTGGTTGATTCGATAACCACATACATTATAATATATTTAATATGTATCATATAAATGTGTGCATTTAAATACATATATGAATATAACTTTCTGAATATATCTAATGTAAAAGGCCAGTACCAGTAGTTCATTTTCATGCACTAAGATTTCCTTACACAACGAGAACTATATGTTGTAATCTCTTTTCATTATACCTTATTAGGATGTATGCCTTCTGTGTTTAAACGGATTATCCTATACATCCTAGAGCAGAAATGAATTCTTAACGTCTGAAAGACCTCAAATAAATAGTCCCTTATGTGTCTTCCCAGTGGAAGAAAATAAACGGAGATTCTAAAAGTGCAGGTTGTGAATGCCAGAAGTACCCTTGCATAATTTTGGTACAATTTGTGATTGATCATGTTTGATGATATATATACATTGCATAGCAACTGACTACAGAGAGAGCTGCTGTGATGTGAAGGGGCATACTTGCCCACGGCTTCAGAAGCCATTAGCACTTTCCATGACTGGCACGATCTGCTGCCCACAGCTCATATTCCATGAATACCTCCTCAAAGGCTGGATTCATAAGAAGTGTCCTGAGCTGACTTCTGTTCTCAGCATAAGCCCCTCCCATTCTCCTGGGCTATCCTCTTAGAGTAGAACTGATCTTGGCTGCCCAAAGAGAAAGTTAAAAAAAAAAAAAGCCTTGGACTGAAAAGAGGAGTTGGCTTGGGCTCTACCAAGCAGGCAACTCTCACGGGCGCCCAGAACTCACTGACACAGCATGACGATGCCATTGGCCCATCACTCCAGTGCAGCCAAGAAGCAACGCTGCTGCTACCTCCTAAGTGGACACTGTCATCAGTGGTAAGAATTTGTACAAAGACACACAATATAGACACAGCAAGTGTCAAGTTCATCTGTGGGAAATTTTCACTGAGTGGACCAATAAAGTAAATGCTCATGAAACGTCCAATGATTCTTTGGATATTGTTTTCAATTCTAGCAGCAAGATCGCATGGGTGGACACGTGTATGTTCATACACACAGACACACACACACACACACACACACACACACACACACACATATGAAGAAGCAACCTGTCTACCTGTCTGTCTACTAAACAGCCAGGAGAGGAATACAGCCAAGGTGAACATGTAGAAGGCCATGAAAACTTTTACTGATAATATGCATGTTGTCACATTTCAGAAAGGGAGCGAATTCCCTTCTCATTTAAAGTGCTGTAATCCCCCAAGTCATGGGTAGTAAAACAACATCAGACCTCTACTGCGTACCCTAAAGCTGTTATAGCTTTCAGTTGTCCTGAATATGGGCAGCCTGAGTAGACACATCCATGCAATGATTCAGGGGTTCTGTTTTATTACTCTATTAATGCATATGTTAAGGCTATGTAAAACTACTGGCTTAGTTTATACACGGTGACATCATGGAACAGTGGCTCTCCACTCTAGCCAATGGACTGTGCTATTACCTATAGCTAGAGGGAGTCAATGGCACGGTCACACACGGTCAGTCACTACACCTGATGACGGAGCATCTCAAGGGCTGAGGGCTGAGTCACCTTCATGCCACCTCAACTGCACACCATCATCACTGCTCCATTACCTTAGCTGCGCCTCTCAAGTCTGGGAAAACTTACAAATGCAGGGCAAACGTGAGCTCTCAAGGAAGAATTTGCCTCCTGAAGGAAATGGTGGCATAAGCTATAAAACGTAATACATGACATGCTTCCTTCATCGACTTAGAAAGAAATGTCATTTAAATATCGGTAACTGTTCATAAACAATGTTGACAGCTTTTTTTTTTTAATCTACAAAAGATAATGTTGATGCATGCCAAATAGGATGCCCCCTTCTCTTTCAATTTTACTCTTTGGATTTTAGAGTCCATGTATATTTTCTGCATTTACTCCAAGGTTAATGGAAATGTAATTAGATAAAATATAATAACATATGTAGTACACACACATTTAAAGTAAGTCCAGTAACACAATGTAGACTTTTCTTGCAGCTTGTTTGTAAGTAATTACACAAACAATCTTATGAAAATCTCTCTTTTTAAAAGCTGCAATCCAATACATAATTAGTACTGATTAAATACTTCAATGTTTGGGTCTGTGAGATGGCTCAGCAGGCAAAGGCACTTTCCACCAAGCCTGATGACCTGAGTTCAGTCCCCAGGACCTACATGGCAGAAGGAAGCAAACTGTCTCCCACAAGTTGTCTTTTGACCTCAAATTTTTACAAAGACTATTCAACTTACACTGTCACTCACAGAGAAGCCAACTGCCCTTTGAGTCACAATTTCACAATCTGATGCTACAAGCTTATGGTACTCTCTAACAATTAAACAAACAAACAAACAAACAAAAATTACAGGAGCTGGGAAGGCAGCTCAACTGGTAAAATGAAAGTATGAAGACCCAAGGCCCATTCCCCAGCATGCACATGAACTCTCAGGCATGGGTGTGCACACCGGGAAGCCTAATGTTGGGGAGGCAGACATCTGAGGCTCTTTGGACTCGTTGGCTAGACAGTCTACTTGAATTGGTGAGATTCTGGTTCAGTGAGAGAACCTTCCTCAAAAATAAGGTGCAGACAGTCGATGAAGACACCAGACATTGACCTCTGGCTCATAAGCATGTATGCACATGCACACATGCACATGAATACATAAAACAAATGTGTTACACACAGAAATATAAGCAACAACATAGAGTAAGGAAAAAGAACAAGCAAGAAATCAAAGCTGTCCAAGCCAACACAGGAGGAAGTCTATGAAGCAAACAGTTAGCTCCAGAAGAACATTCTTCCAGAGTCTGTGCTTAGGGTATACCTCATTATTGTTTTCCTTAATGTGCTTCTAACCTTTTTTTTTTTACTTTTAAAATTGGTGCACAGAAATAATAACTTACTATTCCCTGGGGTGAAAAAAATTCAAGCTTTCCATATTTGCTTTATAGTGAAGATTGGAGCTAACAAGAATAACCATGTTCCTTCTTTGAAGCTATTCGTCGCTCTCATGCACAACTGTCAAACACGGATTTGCTATGCAACCGTCTGGCCCACAGCTGTATGCATTTAGATATCAATTCTGTGGAATTCCTGCTGTTCTGTGTGGTTTTTCTTTAAAATGATGTAAGTGTTGACCATAGGAATGTTTGAACCAACATGTTGCTATGGTTTAAATCAGCTGGCATTTGTCCATGCTGATCCTTGTCCAGGTCATTTATTTTCTCTCTGTTCCATGAAAGCTGTTCCTTCCTAGTGGACATTGAAGAGATCAACATCAATGATGCTGAGGGGACCATGCCTGCCCGTCTCCTTCAGAGTGCCCTTAGTGCCCTGATGCTGAAGTAGATCCTGGGATGACACCAAGAAAGCTTTGCTAAACCTCGGCAAGTGATGTCCCAAGGTGCTTTGCAATGAGGATCCTCTGGACACGTCTGAGGAGATCTGTTCTGATGTCTCGGTTCTCGCCAAATATGTATTAGGGCCTTCTAAGCCCTGCCAGTCTGCATGGTATCTGGTTATAGCTTAAATGTACAATTCCCTAATGACCAGTAAGACTGAGATTCTTTTTACAAGTTGCAAAGGTCAGCATCTATGTTCTGTACACCACCCCGGCACCCGAACACAACTCGCTGCTTTCTTACTGATACACAGGAGTTCTATTCCCCTGCCTGTTGTTCATGCTATCAATATTATTTTCCTATAGACTGTTGTTTAAGTCGATGTTTTTAGCATGACCTCCCCCCGGGATCAGTTAAAACCTGAACAGAGCTTCATACCTGGTTAAAAAAAAAAAAAAAAAAGATCCCCATATCCTGCTGCCATCAGATTCAAAGATGCATTTCTTAAGGCCTTACTTCATATTAAACAAATTTTATCAAGGGAATAATCTCAAGTTAAAGCAGAACTGGTTGCACAAAGGAACTAACTGTGCTGCAAATCTTAAAAAGTTATGTGGCTCCCTGATTATTGCCTACTCCTTGGCCCCAAGGAGAAAAATAAATCCTAAGTAGAATTACCACATAAAAAGACGTAAAACCCACTGAAGCTTCTGAGGGACTTTGCCAGATTCCCAGGAAATGACACCACCTACAACATGAAAAGCCATAGTTCATTTTCCCACATCGATTTAAGAAACTAAACTGCAGTGTAATAAATGAACCACAGATACAAATGGCAATGTGCTATCTATTTTCATATGATGTTATATTTTGTTTTATTGTTTGCATGTGTATGTACGTATGTGTGGAATGTATATGCATGTTCACATATACAGTGTCCAGGTGTGTCATGTGTATATATAGGCACATGGAGGCCAGAGGTTGGTATGAAATGCCTTTCTTGGTGGCTTTACAATTCATTTATTAAGGCAGGGTCTGTTGCCAAAACATGACCTCACCACTGATGGCTGGTCTAGAAGCCCCCTGTGTCTGCCCCCTGCAGGCTAGTATCATGGTAGGCAGCACATCTGCCTGGTTTGGACACTCGAACTCGGTTCAGCATGCTTGTGCAAAAAATACCTTACCTACTGACCTATCTCTCCTTGACCCTGGCACTGTCACTTACGAGAACAATGACTTCCTTATATTGATAAAGAGAAACTTTTAAAAATTGAAACAGGTGAGAAGATGGTGGAAAACTGAAAACTTGTGACCAGAGGAGTGATATGAAAGACTGTTTTTTATTTCCAATTTCTTTTTTTTTATTAAACATTACTTTACATATTTACTTCTTTATTTAGTGTGTGTGTGTGTGTGTGTGTGTGTGTGTGTGTGTGTGTGTGTGTGTGTGTATGTGCGCGTGCACATGCAAGCCATGCATAACATACTTGTGGAGGTCACCTTGTTGGCCACATTCAGAGCTTTACATTCAGGGAAAGCAGGAAGTGGAGCATCCCCGTCATTTGCAACTGCTGTGGAAATAAGAAGCCCTTCCCATGCCCAGGGACACAGAGTTCCTTTGGAATGTTTTCTTGCTGTGTGACCTGGTATAAAATCTGGTCATAACCTCAAAGCTCTGGGGATGATGGAACTAACCACACAAATACCACTTCTGTTATGGTTCCATCTTTATTCACCCGAGATTTGACACCAAGACCAAAAGGCAAAGAGTGGGGCAAATACCAAGAGATTGTCTCGAAACGGACGTTAGAAGGAGAAAGGCCTGGAGGTTTGGTTTGCTTCACCAGCTTCTGAGAGTAAAGCCATCAAAATAAGACAAAAACCACTTGCTTCCTCCTTTCAGAACTCATGTTTATGTTCACTGCTTTTAAGCTTCTGGCTGGATACTTTGGTAAACTCCCTTTAGTATGAGGGGGGATTATTTTGCTTTTTTTTTTTTTTTTTGTCATTGTTTGTTCTGATGTTGTTGTTACTGTTTTGAGGCAAGGCCCTGGGTGATTTAGAAGTCACAGTGTAGAGTAGGCTGGCCTCAAACTTACAGAGATCTGTCCCCTCTGGTGCCTCTGCCTCCTGAATACTGGGATTAAAGGAATATGCCAGAAAACCTGGATAGAAACATCTTATCTTATATCCACAGAGACCTGCTTATTCTCAAGATCAGGGACTGTTTCTAGGAAGTTATCCTCAGACTTAGAAAAGTCAGCAGAGAAATGAGAAGTCTGGAGAAAATCCTTGTGTGTGTACGTGTGCATGTGCGTGTGCGTGTGTGTGTGTGTGTGTGTGTACACATACATGTACATGCAAGCATACGTGCTTGTATGAATAAGCACGTGCGTATGTGCGTGCATGTGTAGAGCAGAGGTCAACATCTGGTGTCTTTATCAGTTGCTTTCTGCTTTGTTTCTTGAGACAGGGTCTCTCGCTTGGCCCAGAGCTGACAAGTAAGCTAGGCTGGCTGGCCAGCGAGTTCCAGACGTCCTGATCCATAGCACTCGGGTCAGAGGCAAGATCTGCAATAATTAACTTGTATGTTGATATTAGGGAACCCAACTCACGTCCTCATTCTCACACAGCAGACATTTTATTGACTGAGCCATTTCCCTAATCCCTAGAAAAGCCACTTTCTGAAATGATAGCCACTTTGGTCCAAGTTCATTAAAGCAGATGATCTACCTAAAGTTGATATTCAAAACTGCAACTTCAACCACTTTGATTGACTGAATCCAACCTCTGGGCAACACCTGATTTTTCATCAGTAATTTCCAAAAAGATCACATACAGGAAAGTTTCAGACACAAAGTACAAATTCTGGGGTTAATGAACTTCTTGGTTGCTCTGATTCTCAACAGAGTGCAAAAGAAATGCTGTGGAAAAGGAAGGGTCTTTTCAACAAAAGGTGGAATAATACTAAGTCCACAAACAAGGTTTTGTTCTCCATCATACAACAAGAGCAAATGAACCCAAACTGACTCAAGAAACCTAAAACTGTTCAGTGTTTACAAGAAAACATAGGAGGAGAACCTCACGAACTTGGGGTAAGCAAAGGGTTTACACTGTACCAAAACTAAAAGTAATGGTGGCGCTCATCTTCAAGTTGGGTCCTATCATTGATTACAACTCCTGCTTCTCCATATACAGTATTAAATATGAGCCACAGAAAAGGAAAAACATATGGAACATGTGTACTTGACAGATCCAAGACAAGGGACTCCAACAGGCTAATTTACAAATGAGCAAGTAATTTACACAAAATCTTCATCAGAGTGAGACCTGCGGAGAGCAAGTAGGTGCCCGTGATGGTGTTCTACTCAGCCAGTCATTAGAGGGACGCTAATTACATACAGTGAGACTGTGCCCCATACCCATCAATAATGTGCAAGCCTATCAGATGATGGAAAGGGCTGAGTACAGCAAAGCTACCTATCAGATGTAAAGAAATTGACACCGTATACAATCTTGTATATGGCTGCTGATAACATAAAATGGTGTGGCTCTTCCTGAAAAAGTTAAATAGATGGCAGTGATACTTCTGGCCTATTCCACTTCCAGGTGTTTATCCAAGAGAAAGAAAAGGTGTCTCACAGGTACCTGTTGGCAGGAGCTTAATTTATCATGCTCCAGGACTAGAAACAGGCGTCAGTATCCATAAGAGGTGAATGAACAACCAATTGTGGGGTACCTCACAGATAACTTGACAATACAAAGGATTAAGGTATTCCTATGTGCCACAACATGGCTGAATCTCAGGTTAATGAGACTAAGTGAGAGATGCCAGAACCTTCCCCTCTAAAGTATATATCAACTAATCTACAGGGAAATAAATCGAATCAGTCATTGTCTATAGACAAGAGAATAGGTTGAGATGGGAGGAAAAGATGGTGAGGAAGAGGTACAAAGCCATGTGTATTATCTTGGTCATCGCCATCACTCCAGTCAAAATGTATCAAATTATACACTTAGACATAGCTTATCACATGTTAATTACGCTGTTTGAAAATAATAATAATAATAAGCAGTGAGTATCAGGAATATGCTAGCACTTCCATTCATATGTACTGTGTCATGAGCAAGAACCTGCCCATGAAGCACACATGTTTCACTCTCCTTTTAAAGGGGACAGAAGAGAAAAATGTCATTTATCGACAGATCTCTTTGTCTGTCTGCCTTCTTCCTGCCTGTCTGTCCATCTGAACAATGTTATACCGGCTACATAAAAGGTACTAGGGACCTCCTAAGAAGGAGCCAGGGCAGCATGGAAGCAGGCCATCCTCGCATGTTATCTACTGCCTATAAGGACAGAAACAGCTACTGTAGAAAGTGTGAATGGCTAGTGACAGCAACATGGCTTCAAATACCCCTTCTTGTGGTTGAACATTTGGACACCTGAATTAGTGGCACTGTTTGGGGAGGGGTAAACTCTTTGGGAAGTAGGGCCCAGCTCAGGAACACAGAGGGACTTGAGGTCAATTATAGCCTACTTCAGTTGTCTTCCTGTTTGCTGTTTCACACACTCCTGTTACTGTGGACTGGCCCACTCTGCCTCCATGCCTTCCCTACTTTAATGGATGGAGTAGCCCATGAAATGCTGAGTCAAACACATCTCCTCTTCCTTGTTTCTGTGATAGATTTTATTACAGTAAGATAAAGAGTCAAAGACCAGGAGTCACATAAGCACATTCTACGAAAAGGGGTGAGTGGAGAGCCAAAGGGAGAGCAGGAAGAAGAGGGAGTCAAGGAAACCTTCACAGAGAAGCAGCAATTGGGCTGGGCCTCACTGGTAGAACAAGATTTGGCCAAGTGGGGGCTGGAGAAATGGCTCAGTAGTTAAGAGCACTGTTGCCCTTGCCAAGTACCAATGTTCGAGTCCCAGCACACACGCAGCAGTTCACAACCATCTGTAACTCCAGTTCCAAGGGTATCGGATGCTTTCTCCTGGCCTCCACGGGCACGACACACGTGTGGTACACATCTACACAGGTAGATAAAACACTCCTACACATTAACTGAAGAACTCAAACAATTTTAAATAAAATTTTTAAAAATTAGTTAAGTGAAGACGGACATATATGGAGCAGACAGCATTTCTGCCATTGATTTCAGGCAAATACACAAAACCTCAAAGTGATCAGCCATGTCAGTTCAGCTTTGGCAGAGCTAAGGGTGGGGCAATAAAAAGTCAGAGGAGAGTTAGAGAGATGGTTTCATGGTTAAGAGCATTTGCTGTCCTTCTATAACCTCAGTCTCCAGTATCCATATCTGACAGATCACAACTGCCTGAGATTCCAACTCTAAAGGATCTGACACCTCTGGCCTCTACAGGCACCTGCACTCATGTGCACACGTGCACACACAGAGAAATACATAGACACACAGGTATACAGGCACACACACACATAGTTAAAATTTGTGTAATTTTCCATAATAACATAATTAAAAATAAAATCTTTACAAACTAAAAAATTAATATAAATAAATTTATGTCAACGGGGACAGAAATGAATGAAAAGTGACAAGCAACATGGCTCCAACCTGAACACAGCAGGTTGTTCCTCCCCAGGTCATTACGCACTGGTAGTGATATTAATGAGGGTGACGGTGGCAGTCAGTGGCATCTGCTAGGTGCTGACTGCACATGCCACCCTCCACCAGCCTCGGGTCAGGAGCATTGCTTTTCCCCAGGAAGGAAACCAGGGGCTCTTCCCACTTAGGTGACTTTGCTTCTAAGATCATTCTCCAGCTCCTGGGTCCGCAGGATGAGAACCTGGGCAACCTGATTCCCCTACCTCTTGCTCATACTCTGCCTAAACACCTGCCAAACCGGGGTGTAGTACGAGGCCCTGCATGCCTTACAGAAAGGAACTGCTTTTCTGATTGCAGCCATAGCCGATACTGGGAAAGATGACTGACTTGCAATTAGCTAGCAACCCAACAACACCCCTCCTCCTTGTTACTTATTTTTAAAAGGCCAGATGAGTAAAGAAACTCCCAATGACAGGTAACAGTACTGCCCTGAGTGATGACGGTTCTTGCTGTTTCCTAATGTAAGATCTATTTGGAGGGGTGTATGGGGGGGGAGGAATTCTTGCTATCTTTTTTTACATCAGCTATGGGATCTGAACTCAGCTCCTCATGATTTTATAGCAAGTTCTCTTTCCATCCTTTAAAAGTAGGTTGGGTTTTGCTTTGTTCTGTTTTAATGGTAGTTGAAATAGATGGAGGTCTACAGTCTCCCAGTCCACAATCTTATCTAGCTATACTCCATCACCAATACCTGCTGGCAAGATGGCTGGTCCAGCACAGAGGACCATCAATAATCCAACAGAAAACCCATAACATGACCTTGAACTCGTTGATTCAGTATTCTCAAGTGGGTTTTCTCTGTGGTTTGGGAGCCTTAGCTACTCTCATGGTCCAGACCTGGGCCTAGCTAGCTTTATGTTTAAGAGCTGAGCATACTAGAGAAGAGCTAGTGTGGAAATCACCATCCTCAACTACACACTAGACCCACAGAACAGAAAACAAACAAACAGAGAAGCTGAGCCACACACTGAGTTCTCACCACATGGTTTGACAGCTACCAAGACTCCAGGAAAGAAACTAGCTCTTACACTCATGGAAGCCTGAATCCACAGCTTAAAACCTCTACAAATAAAGCTGGAAATGATGAAATACAATAGAAAAAAGCATTGTTGCACTTTTTTCTAAAAACAAAATAAAGCAATACGATTCATTTTTATTTTCAAACTTAAACCCATTTGATGAATTTTTTCACATTTTTCTCTAAAAATACATACATTGAAATGTTTTGGAGACAATTTCAAGTAGATAGCTTAAACTGCCAATGACAAGATTCAATATAACCCAGTCGAACACAAAGCCCTGAATGTGCCCAGAACCATGACAGCATTCCACGGGCTAGGGGTGTAACTAACAACTGCACAGTAATTAAAAGAATTTTTGTCTGAGGATCAAAAGAGCATTGTATACATATATATTCAAAAAAGAGCCTCGGGCTGGTTTTCAAAGGGGTCTATTTTAGATCAGTATAACCTATGGGCTATCAGTGTAACCCTTGCTGTGGAGGAAGACATCGATCATTCACACAGCCAGGACAGCCAGGTCCTTCCCTCGCCAGAGAACATCAAGGGCTGGAGAGTGAGTGATGGATTCAACTTCAAGGAAGACTTTCTGAGCACACAGGAAGTTTCTGTTTTCTTGAAGGCCTACTGCAGTAGGACCTATGTTCTCCAGAAACTCAAACTAGACTGTAATTAATTATGGTGCTGTCTGTTGTGGCCCTATGGATTTATGTAAATGGAAAAAAGTGAGTAAGATTGCATGCACACATGTGCACACATGCAGGCATGCACACAAGGGGAGGGGAGAGAGAGAAGAAGAGGTGAAGAGGGGAAAGAGAGAAACAACATGAATGCATTTCTTCCTAGTATATACTGTGGCACTGATGTAAATTGACCCCATTCTATTAATGGCCACTTTTCAGCCAACATAGGGGACATAATATAAAAGTAAGGTCCAGTTTTCTACAGCCAGCAGCCACATTCATTTTTACTTTCTAATGACCAACAAACATGTACTTAGCAAGTTACAACTCTACCAGCCTTTACAGCAACCTCCCCTGACAGGACATGGCTCCTTCTCCCTCTGGGCTCTCACTCAGGTGCAGAACTGGGGCAATTCCCAGTCTGGGCCACTCCCACTTGCACTGTATATGTATGATGGAATAAAAGAGTCAGTTATCACCTACACTATGGGGAAGGCAGTGATACAGGGATGGGAGGCTGCCTTCAGCATATATCATGTGTAGAAGAAGTTTAAAGCATTGGCCATGTTTCCATATGGAATTCTGAATCACCTAGGCAAGGCTATTTTAGATGCCAGTGTTCAGAATACCCTGTATGAACTGAATTCTTAACCTGGTTACAACCTACATAAAAATATGGAGCTACTGTGATGATGGGGACCAGTTAGTTATTCTGTTTCCAACATGAATCGAGACGATGAGCCATGGGGAAGAAAATAGTTGAACAACAGACAGAGTTCACAGGTGAAGACTCTGTTCATTTTCAATGCATTCTGACCGAGACAATCCTAAAGAAAGCTGAACTGTGGGGCTGAGAGGAAAGTGGATCATGGTAGAAAGGCAGGTCAGGACATAATGGCACCAAGGCTTACACCATAATTTGAAAAGACTGTGCCCAAATCCATAAAACTTATGGAATCCTTGGCAAGACAGAAATGGTGAAAACGTATCATTAAAAAAGAAATTATATTCTGCTGTTGTAGTGGTATGTGCCTGCGACCCCGGCTCCTGGGACATAAAGGCTGGAAGATCAGAAGTCAAAGGTCATCTTGAGCTACCACCCATGTAACAGGAGTCTAAAAGGAGCAGGGTAAAATAAGACCTAAAAATTTTGCATTATCATAATACATTATTAATATTTTTAAATACTCCATAGTCCTACAGACTGCAATGCAAAACTAACGTCTAAGAATATTGCAGCCTTTTTCAAACATTAAATAGATTCATATCACTGCACTCAAGCGCTCCCTCCTTTTGCAGCTGGTTGAGAGAACACTGCTTGAGCTTACTTGCAAAGGTCCAAGTCTCAGACATACAAAAAATTACGCTGCGACTGGAGAGACGGCTCAATGAATAAGAGGCCCTGCTGCTTTTCCAGAGGTCACAGGTTCTATTCCCAGCACCCAAGTTGTACGTTGTGTGGCTTAAAACTACCTGTAACTTCAGTTCTAGAGGATGCAACACCTTTGGCCTCTGAGGGCCCTTGTATTCATATACATCTCTCTCTCTCTCTCTCTCTCTCTCTCTCTCTCTCTCTCTCTCTCTCTCTCTCTCTCACACACACACACACACACACACACACACACACACACACACACACACACAATTGTTTTCAATTAAAAATAAATCTTAAAAAGTTATGCCGAGGCAACTTTCATCCAGAGCGCTCAAGGAGCTTCACACATATCTCATTCTACCCTCACAAGTTGGGCTTTTTTTTTTTTTAATTAAAACAACTTTTCTGGAAGATTACAAAGGATTGCTCCTGATGCTTAATAGTGTTTGAACCCATCTTTCTTCCTGGATATATATGTACATATATATATATTTTTTTTTTTAATCTCATTTTAATCGGGAACAAATTCAGGAATTTTAGACAGTGCTGTCTATAGTATAAGGCAATAAGGCATTACTTGCTCTTCAGTGGAGAATGGGCTGGGCGCAGTGCTTACTCCTCCACTCCCCTCTCCTGCCCTAGCAGCTTTGTCAACTGGAGCTCCAAAAGAAGGTCACTGATTTGCCAAGTGTCAGCCAGTGTCGCCTCATGAGTCAATCAGGTTGAGAGCAGAGAAGAGGATGTGGGAGGTGTTTAGTTAACAGGGCCATGAGGGAGGCAAAGGAACTCAAGTAACTGTGCGACACATTTTATGTAAAACTAATTAATACGGCATTCTTGAAACAAAATGGGGAGGGAGAAACACAATATAGGCAAGAACAGCAACAGGGAAGTGTCACAATTCTAATTTTTTTCACAGAAAATGTATTATCAGTGCAAAAAGAAAGAAAGAAAGAAAGAAAGAAAGAAAGAAAGAAAGAAAGAAAGAAAGAGCGAGCCAGCAGCAGAACTGGAAAGGTGAGCATTCGCTGGGAGCAGAGGACAGGGCCAGACCCCACTGACAGACACTGAGGCAAGGCAGGAAAGTCACTCTTGCTGTCAGCTCCCACCAGGGCTTGCTATTACCTTCTGGGGAAATCCTTTTTCCTCATCTCCTCTAATCTGGTGGTGATCAAGTCCTTTTTGTATGCAAAGACCTCTGGGAGGAACTCTGTAAGAAAGTGAGTCCCAGACAGCCAAGGCTACACAGAGAAACCCTGTCTCAAGGGGGGGGGGGGGGAATGAAAGTAAAGAAAGAAAGAAAAAAAAAGAAAAAAAGTGGCTACCTTAAAATCTGCCTCAGTTATCAAATCAGGACACAAAGACAAAAGCAGATAGGCATGAGAAGGGCTTACATACATGCAAGCAAAACACCCATATACGTAAGATAAAAATTAAACTCAGTGGCACTGAAAGGCAGGCCTTCAGAAGTCTCCTGGGTTTCACCCCCTTTTCCCCCCTGATCCTGGTGGGCTCAGAAAGTCATGGCTCCTACAATAACAACTTGTACAGTCCCCAGAGGCTACAATTCTCTCATGGGAAAATTTTATCCCAGGAGGTTCCAAGAGAAACCTCCTTCTGTCCAGTCTTAAGAGTATATCTGATCTGACAGTTTAATGAAGGAAGATGAGAGCCTTCTCAGGACCATGTGCCCAGATCACACCAGAAAGCAACAGGTCTACAATCTTATACTTTACTTAAGGCCCAAGTCTGGCTACCCCTGCCCTTGCCTTTCCAGGGTTTCCCACTGCTGTCAGGATAAAGATGCATCATTAAGATGCTTTATAATGCTCTGGGGGTGCTGGTTACTGACCACCTTGGAGACTTGGACAATTCTTGCCCTCCAGATGTAAAAGAAATGACTGTAGAATCTACTTCTTCACTGTCAAAAGCGCAGCATTGTCTGACACCACGTGCACCAGCTCTGTCTTTTGAAAGGCCTTCTCCACAACCTTCCCATGCACAGTGCCTACACTTCTTTCAACTCCAGAGTCCCTTAGTATGTGATCTCTTTCCCTTCTTGACTCCCTCCTCAGCTATATGTTTCCTTTGTTGCCTTTACCATTTACCAGAGCCTTTATTGGCCACTCATCTATTTGATGGTGGTGGGGAGACTGTGTAGGCGACCATCTCCCCACTTAGCAGAGACTGCCAGGAGAACAAGGCCTTTGCGTGACTTTCCTCGCCATTAGACTCCCAATGTATAGACATCTGATGATGACTTGTGAGGTGGAGTAATAAACAAAGAACAGAATGAAAACATGATTACTTCCGATTCCTCTCCGCAACCAATCAATAGTTTTGCAGTTCCACTTTCCTCAGCCTGTTCTCTGTGAAAGGATAATGTTCAAAGCCTGGTTCCGTGGTCCTCTCTAATCCTCAGCCTCTCCTGCATTATGCATGCCTCTCGCTTTCCCATCACCTCAGGCTCTCCCAGGGCTGCTCCTGGGTTCCACCGCTCTTGGGCAGCTTTAGTCTCTGCCCTGTGCTCTGCTGGTGGGTTCCAGAGTCCCAGGGCTCATATCCTGTCCCGCAACACTCTCCGCTTCCTAGACTAGGATGCTAACTATGCTACTGATTCCCAACCATGTTGCTGTGTTAGACATGGCCTTCCCTAGCCTGCTCACTATCTCCACTTAGCTAGCTTCACCTCTTGTCATCAGTGTCACCCAATAGCAATGGTCCTCAACCTTCCTAATGCTGTGACTCTTTAATACAGTTCCTCATGCTGTGGTGACCCCCAGCCATAAAATTATTTTGTAGCTACTTCATAGCTGTAATTTTGCTACTGTTATAAATTGTAATGTTATCTGATATGTCACCCCGTGAAAGAGCCATTTGACTCCAAAGGGATTGTGACCCACAGGTTGAGAACCACTACCCTATACTAAGTATGGCCGTCTTTCTGTCCTGTGTCTGCTCCTTCTTGCCACAGGGCCTTTGCCCACATGGTTTCTTTGGATTACAATTCTCTTCTTATATTTCTTTGCTACACTGAAGTCTATTTACTCTTCGTATAACAAGTGAACATGGGGGACCATTCTCTGACTCTGCATATGGATCCCCCATCCCTAGCTCCATGCCCTGTACCTCGATCCCCCATCACTAGCTCCACGCTCTGTACCTCGATCCCCCATCACTAGCTCCACGCTCTGTACCTCGATCCCCCATCACTAGCTCCATGCTCTGTACCTCGATCCCCCATCACTAGCTCCACGCTCTGTACCTCGATCCCCCATCACTAGCTCCACGCTCTGTACCTCGATCCCCCATCACTAGCTCCACGCTCTGTACCTCGATCCCCCATCACTAGCTCCACGCTCTGTACCTCGATCCCCCATCACTAGCTCCACGCTCTGTACCTCGATCCCCCATCACTAGCTCCACGCTCTGTACCTCGATCCCCCATCACTAGCTCCACGCTCTGTACCTCGATCCCCCATCACTAGCTCCACGCTCTGTACCTCGATCCCCCATCTCTACCTCCATGCTCTGTACCTCGATCCCCCATCACTAGCTCCACGCTCTGTACCTCGATCCCCCATCACTAGCTCCACGCTCTGTACCTCGATCCCCCATCACTAGCTCCATGCTCTCTGTACCTCGATCCCCCATCACTAGCTCCATGCTCTGTACCTCGATCCCCCATCACTAGCTCCATGCTCTCTGTACCTCGATCCCCCATCACTAGCTCCATGCTCTGTACCTCGATCCCCCATCACTAGCTCCATGCTCTGTACCTCGATCCCCCATCCCTAGCTCCATGCTCTGTACCTCGATCCCCCATCACTAGCTCCACGCTCTGTACCTCGATCCCCCATCACTAGCTCCATGCTCTCTGTACCTCGATCCCCCATCACTAGCTCCATGCTCTCTGTACCTCGATCCCCCATCACTAGCTCCATGCTCTCTGTACCTCGATCCCCCATCACTAGCTCCATGCTCTCTGTACCTCGATCCCCCATCACTAGCTCCATGCTCTGTACCTCGATCCCCCATCTCTACCTCCATGCTCTGTACCTCGATCCCCCATCTCTACCTCCATGCTCTGTACCTCGATCCCCCATCACTAGCTCCACGCTCTGTACCTCGATCCCCCATCACTAGCTCCATGCCCTGTACCTCGATTCCCCATCTCTACCTCCATGCTCTGTACCTCGATCCCCCATCACTAGCTCCATGCCCTGCACATGATAATCCTCTGACACTAGCTCTGAGAGACTTGCCCTGGTCAGCCTGATACCTGCCAAATAATCTGCAGCTATATACTCACTCCTGTGATTATTTGATTAATATTTATGTCCTCTGTTTCTGGTGAGTTCCATAAGGTCACATCAAAATCTGTTTGCTATGTGTATCCTCAGTAAAAGAATGCTGCCTGCATACTGTTGGAGTCCTCTTCCCTTTCCTTGTCATATAACATGGTTCCATTAACTTTACCCCTCATTTTATTTTGTTTTTTAATTAACCATTAGTGTTTTATTTATTCTGGAATCAATACTTTTATTGCCCAAGTAGTTTTGATCATCTCCCTATCAATCCTATTCCTAAAAAACCAATGGTTTACCTGCACCACCTCCCAGAGGAGTCTTCTCTAGACAGCTTTCACCTGCTAAAGAAAAATACATGTGCAGGAGAGCCACAAAGACAATGGGGTTTATGAGCATTTAACATCCACTGCATCTGATAGGGCCCAAGCATCAGGCCTGTGTGATACCCTCTTGGTCTCACCTCCTAGTGCCATGCTTTTCCTTGCTCTGGACCCACCCCCAGAACACTCACTGTCACTCTGTCACCTCCCCATGCTACGTGTCTTAGCCTTGGCTTTTGTGTGGCATAACCCTGTATTCTTCAACATTAGGCCCTCTGGGAACATGAGCCTGACCTCCACTTTGTGAGGCTGAGCTGTGCCTCCTCTCTATGCTCCAAACCCAAGTGCCTTCATGGCCAGAGAAATATGCACTGCCCACCCAGTCTTTCCTCTGAGTCCAAGGCTGTGCTTAAGGCAATGAGCTGAGGAGTTGGGCTTCCTACTTTACAAGCTAATTCATTTCTTCCCCCAACTGTGACACTGGCTCAAGTGCTTTTGCTCTAATGCCATCTATACAGTTTTGAATACCTACACACACACACACACACACACACACACACACACACACACACACACATGTTCTGCAAGAATTATAGTCTATGAAGGAAACGGCAAGAAACAAGGGAGGTTGGGGCTGGTCCCTCAAAAGCCCACAGACTTTCACAAGCAGAGCATGGCTAATAGCAACCAGTACCTGCTAAGTCAGCAGCAGCTGGTTGAACATCTGCCTGCCTGTGTAGAGGGCCTTACACCTGACACTTCTGTTTCTTCTCCCAAACTTCACCATTCAGACACTGAAGAGCTTCCAATGTGCACAAGGTTTTCTGCATTTGATCCTGTATTCTCCTTCCCTGAGCACTGCTCTGTGTTCACAAAGGGAACATCCTGGGCCTGCTTCTTCTGCCCTCACTGGCTCACCAAGAGAGTAAAGCTCAGACAGGACAGGACAGGACAGACTGAGCTCACAGGAGGAGCAGAGGCTTTATCTTTATGGACGTACAGCTAGCTAAGACTTCCTTTTCATGATCAAGCTTGCCTCCAGCTCCTCCTGACATTAGCACATTGTAACAAATGCACCCCGAAAGCCCCCTATGTGCCACAAACATGACTTTCTTATTAACCAAGACTCTTGAAGTATTCCACATGCAAGATGATTGAGCAAGTCCATTTGACAGATGAGGAAGCTGAGGCTTCTACTGAGATCTAGTTACACAGTTTGACGCAGATTTAAGGCTAACAAGGACAGAGCTAGGAATCTAAGGTGGGCAGTGCAATTCTAAATTTTGTATATGGAAAATATATGATATATGAGAAAGAGGGTAAGGGGAGGGAAGAGAGATATGGAGGAGTAGATATAGGTACAATAAGGTATTCTATAAGGGGGTGGGGAATGGAAAGATCCTGAAAAAAAAAAGCCTTCAAGAAAAACAGCACTCGACACAAGACAACACAAAGCGTCTCTTCACCACACAGTAAAAATCGTTGCTTACATGTAACATGTTAGCATGCAACCAAAGGGAAAAGAGCAAAACATGCATGACAGGTGCATAAAGGAATGATCCAGCCTATATTTGTTTTCTGCCTAGAAAAGAAAAACAGTTAAAGGGTGTTCTGTGGCCATGAACTGTACTAGAGATGTGGTTTCACTGTACAGCATTAGTGAGCCTGAGAATTAGATACTGACTATGGATCTTCAGGAGCCTCTGTACATGAAATAGTGGCAGCTGGGTTGACAGCCCGGTCTCCTAGGCTTCACAAATTCGTGCTCAGTCTTGTCTTCACAGACCTTCAGGGAAGGCTCAGCAACTCAGTAAGCAATAGTCTGCAATGATTTTACTATAACTAGCAAAGCACAGTTAGACTAAAAATCATTAGAATGTGTCAATGAAAGTAGAAGAGACCCTTCTGACTCACCTGCAGCCACTCTTGAGGAGAAACTGGTGACTGAGCCCACAAGGGGACTGATGCGTGCATTGCCATGCTTTATCTTAACAACAGGTATGTATGTCTAGTGCTCAAAGCAAGCCTGATGTCTCTGTCGAGAGTGTTTCAAGTCTTTGGTGCCTTTGTCTTATCACGGATGAGACTTCAGTGGTTGGAGGTGGCTGCCTCTTAAGGAAAAAGAGGTGGGCTCTTCACGTGTCAAAGGTGGGAGGGAAGTCTCATTTACTCGGGCCAGACATGCAGACCAAGCCCCAGAACTTCCCCAAGGTCACACTTGAGGTCCATGCAGAGGTAGGACGTGCCATGTAGGTGCGTTGGATTTCATAGCCACGGGGACAATAGTAAAGCCTCTCGGAGCAGTGGCCTCTGGTCTTATCCCAAGTAGAATATATGGTGAAAGTAGGGTAAACGGTCCAGCAGCAAACAGAAAGGCCATCAAGTCACCACTACTGAAAACAGAGCACTCAGGGTGACACGCTTCTACAATGTAAGACACAGAGAAGCAGCTCACTACGAACGAAAATGTCAAAGCTGAATATGAACTACAAAGAGATGGGGATCGGAGTGGGGCCGCGGGATATTAGACGGAAACACAAGAATCAAAACACATCCAGTCCAGATGGGAGGACGCAGTTCAGCTTTGCTTTACTGCATGAGAGGCATACTGTGGGAACTCTAAGCCAAATAACTTAGAAAGCTCTTGGAACACAGACCTCTTGTCTCCATTATCTTGCTGGTTCTACAGTGTGGGCCCTGGGGCTTAACCAGAGGCTGTAATTTAATGTATTTTGAATCTCTACTTGCAGGAAAAAAAAAAATAATGCTTTAAAAGTTAAATATTAACAGATTCAGGTAGTCGTTCATATTTAACACGAGTTCCAGAATCAAGATGATAGCTTCTGGGCTTATAACAAAAGTTTAATTTCCAAATCAGGAACATTTTAACAGCTCAGTATCGCTATTGTTTTGTTTTGTTTTTCTTGAAATTTTAATCCCAATTTTTACCATGCTCCCTAGAATTTTCTGTATTACTCTGTTTGCTGTGAATCACCAAAACACCTTTGATGACCTCAAGGTAAATGGTGCATTATGAGCAGAGGAAGATTGAAAAGTTGGCCAGGCATAGCAAAATTCACTTTTCACGAATGTTACTGTTTAGAGAACCTGAAGAGCCGGGTGCTTTTTAAGAATTTAAATGTCCTTGCTACTGAAATGAAATTCTATAGTAACTGCCTGAAGAAAATCTTTAATGGGCCTAGAAGATTTCTCATTAGGTACAGGTACTAATTGTTAAGAATGAGGAGCTTAGTTCACCCCCCATTCCCTATATAAAAAGCTGGACATAGTCAGCACACCTGTAACCTGCAACACAGAGGCAAAGAGGGGAGAACTGCAGGCTTGCTGGTGTTCCTGCTGGCTTATCCCCAACTCCCCTGACGGCCTATTCTTCTAATGATGTGTGTGTAAGGAACAAAGACAGGAGGTAAGAAGGCACGCAGGGGTGGAAGCAGAGTGTGTAGCATGGCTCACTTGGATGTTGGTAAAGGGTTTGCTGTACAAGCATGAGGACCTGAGTTCGATTCCCAGTACCCAGATAAAACACACAGTGGCATGCCTTTGTGACCTCAGTCCCAGGGAGGCAGCAACAAGAGGATACTTATGGTTGGATGGCTAGCCAGTGTAGCCTACTCAGTGAGCTCCAGGCCAGGCAGAGATCATCTCAGTATAAAAGATAATGGTTTTCGGAGATCAATACCTCAGTGTGTGTGTTTGTCACACCACACACACACACACACACACACACACACACACACACACACACACACAGGACCAAAGAACTTCAGTATTAGAAATTGCTGATCTCTCTGTGGCACTTCCCAAATCATTAAGCAATCATTTTCCCAGACAGCAAGTCATGCTGGCCGTATGTCCTGGATCTACTACCTGAAGGCAGAAAACTAAGACAGTAAAGGTAAAAAGAAAGAAATACACTTTTGTGGATGGCAGCACTCCAGTGACAAGGGGAAACCCAACTTTATCCTAGTCGCGCATAGAGAGAAAAGCCCTTAGTGTCAGAGAGTAGGCAATCAAGGCTAGCTGCTCTCCAGAAAAATAAAAAGAAAAAAGAAAAGAAAAGGAAGGAAGGAAGGAAGGAAGAAAAGGTGATTGTGTGTTATCCTCAACTAAATACATATTTTGAGGGATTTTTTCCAAAGTCTAATCTATCATTTAATTTTTAAGAAGACTGTTTCCTATAAGGAAGTAGTAGCTTTTCCAATAGAGAAGCAGATAGATTGCCCAGGCAGTGAAAAGATACCCTGCGTGATACTGTAATGACTAAATCCACTCGCTGTGTATGACGACTGGTGTGACCCCTGGTGTAAAGTATAGACTTGAGGTAGCAATGATGAGCCCGAAGGCTTCTTTATTCCCTGCTGCAGATGTACCTTCCAGTGGGGGCGGGGGTGGGGCCAACAGGGGAGGCTGTGCACAGGTCGGCTGGGGAGCAGAAAGGAAGCTAACTGGGAACCCTCTGCTCCTTCCGTGCGGTTTCACTATAATCCTACAACTGCTCTAACCCTTTGGTGCTGGGGAGACAGCTCAATCACTAAAGTATTTGCCAGTCAAGTATTAGGAACTGAGTCTGACTCCCCAGTACCCTAAAGAGATATTGTATGTTGTGGTCAAGGGTCTGCAACAACCAAGCTAGGGGTGAAGATAGAGAGGTAGCTTCCTGGAGTTGACTGCGTAGCTTGCCTACACCACTCGATGAGCTCTACTTTCAGTTAGGAGACCCTGCCTCAAACCAGGAAGATGAAAAGTGATGAAGGAAGACATCTGACATTGACCATCACCCACCTGGCACACCCACATGCATTTTTGACCAATTATTAGAAATATTATTATTTATTTACATGTACATGTGTATGTCTGTACATGTGCCTGGGGTTAGGGGCATCCCCTGGAGCTGGTGTGGGTGCTGAGAATTGAACTCAGGTCCTCTGCAGGAACAATGCATGTTCTTAACCACTGAGCCATCTCTTCAGCCCTGCGTTTTTACCAATTTTTAAAACTGTTTCAAAACAGCTGTTTCAAAAGTTTTAGACTCCTATTTGATTAGAAGTTGTGCTTTTTTTGTTTTCCTTGATCACATCCAAGGAAGAAAAACTGAAACACACACTTTTCATGTTGACTTGCATTTTGTTTAACACAGTAGCATCTGTACTTAGGAGAAGTATGTGTGTAAGCTGTCTACAGAATTCACAAATTTTGTGAGTGAGGGGTTTTGTGTGCCTTGTGCAGATCTCTCAAAAGCCCCGTGGTTTCTAGAACATAAGGTGAGAATTCTGGAGTTTCTAACTAGTCTCATGTCATCTTCTCCGGGTTTGATCTATTTTTTTAAATCAACTTTGCATGTAATGAATTTATCTAGAATACTCTGAGTAATTACTAGGAACTCTGCCGCCTCTGCTGGTCAGTTCCAACAGTACTACGTGTCCCTATTGCTTCTCTCCTTTCTTCTCAGTTTGGCCCTGATGGAAGGTCACCATGGATCCTTACCTTTAAGGGACCCAATAAGGCCTCCAGGAAAGAGACGTGGTTAGCTTTACTTCCTTCTCTTCTCAGTGTTGCTGAAAGGTTTCCAGAACCTACGCTGGAGGGACCCAGGAGGTGTGACGTAGCTGGAGGGAATGTGCTTTTCAATGAGGCCCCAGGTGATGCAAGATCTTTGAGTCCATGAACAGGTTCAGGGATCACAAAAGATGGAGCCTGCATTCTAAGGAGCAGGACTGCCAGTTACACCCTAAGCACCTCGGCCTCCAGTCAATCTGAATGGGAGATTTTCATGAACAGCCAGTGTCTTTCAGAGTCATCAGTCTGTCTTCTCTTTATGGATAGGAGAAGTCCCAAGAGTCGACAGAAAATGAGCACAATGGCCCAAGTTCATAATGGGCTTGAGAATTCTATCAAGATTATGTTGAAGCTGGGCATGGTGGCGCACGCCTTTAATCCCAGCACTTGGGAGGCAGAAGCAGACAGATCACTGTGAGTTCGAGGCCAGCCTGGCCTACAAAGTGAGTCTGGGACAGTTAAGGCTACACAGAAAAACCCTGTTTCAAAACACCAAAAAACAAAACAACAACAACAACAACAACAACAACAACAACAACAACAACAAAACCTTAAAAAGCTATGTGGTCCAGGCTCTTTCCCATTTTTTCTTCTAAGTGACTTAGTGTCTCTGTTTTTATGTTGAGGTCTTTAATCCACTTGGATTTGAGTTTTGTACAAGGTGACAAATATGGGTCCAGTTGCATTTTTTTACACATAGACATCCAGTTAGACCAGCACCATTTGTTGAAGATGCTATCCCGGGACTCTAGATGAGAGAATCATGGGAGAATGGCAAAGTAGAAGGATCCAGAGGGTCCTAGAAGCCTACAAGTAGAAAATTATGATAGGCAGATTTGGGCTCAGGGGTCCCGCTCAAACTAAGGCACCAGCCAAGGACAATACAGGCGGTAAACCTTAAACCCCTACCCAGATCTAGACAATGGACAGAACACTCTCCACAGTAGAGTGGAGAGTGGGATATTACTTTCTCACATACTCTGGTGCCTCACCTTTGACCATGTCCCCTGGAGGGGGAGACCTGGTGGCACTCAGAGGAAGGACAGCAGGTTACCAAGAAGAGACTTGATACCCTATGAACATATACAGGGGGAGGTAATCTCCCTCAGGAACAGTCATAGGGGAGGGGAATAAGGGGAAAATGGGAGGGAGGGAAGAACGGGAGGATACAAGGGATGGGATAACCATTGAGATGTAACAAGAATAAATTAATAAAGGAGAAAAAAATGAAAAAAAAAAGCTATGTGGAAGCAGAAATGAAATTGACAATGGCTTGACGGCTGGCTAGATATCAAGTGATAACAAGCTATAATAGATAATTACTCATAAACTAGATTCCCAACTGAGGAAGCCATGGACTCCAAATAAAACAATGATTTTTCTTTCTTGAAGCTATAGCATCAAGAACAATTTTTTGCTGCTTTGGCTTCCATGCTTCTATGCCTGTAAGTAGGCTGGAACTTTGTAGGCTCCCGGAATTACAGGAAGGACGCAAGCCTATCCGCAGTGCACTAATCCTGACATAATAGACTCATTCTTTGCACTAGGAATAAGAAGGTACTTAATGAAATAAATTATCACCTTAGGTGGGTTATTTCTGGGTTAAAAATGGTTGATAATTACCATGAGAACAGAAAACTTAGAAGCCTGGTGATTAAGAAGAGAACTATTTTATTGAATTATGAACTGTGCTGAAATTTTCTTAAAGTGCTCTACAAGACAAGTGAGAAAAGAATGTAAACATCATACATAAAATTCCACGCAAAGCAAAAAGCTCTCGGTGCCTCTGGGGTGAAGCAAACCATCATCCCATGCACGTTACACAACAAGCCGGGTGTGACTCATCTTCTAACTCTCCAGGGTCTCGCTCATACCAAGAGCTCTGATGAAATGCTCGTGCTGTCCTGGAGCTTCAGACATCTTCAGCGGGCTGGAGACGTGCTCTGCAAGTGTGACATGTGTAGGTTGGAAAGGAACCTGGACTGACAGCATGAGTAAGAGGTGTGACTAACAAGTCAAGAGCTGCCTCGACACTCATGTCTGAATGGAAGGCTCTTCACACCTCTGGTGAGTCTGTCTTTTCACTGCTTTCTTCGACAGGATCTGTTTTTTGGTTTTTTTTTTAAACAGGAAATGGCAGCCAGGCATGTTATGTGACAGTGAACCTGGGTCACAATTATGAGAAACAAACTAACAGCTAAATTGTGTCTGTATGGACAAGTGTAAGATAGCATCCCTGGGGGGTGGAGGGGATGATAATAATGACTGTGTTCAGTGACTAATAAATATGTCACTGTAAACTGTGGGTGTACATGTGGGTATGCAGGTGTGTCCTTGTATGTATAAGCGTTCATGTTGTGCAGGCACATATATGTATATAGATACACATGCATGTGTATATACATGCAGGTGCCGGAGTTAAAACCTTGAGCTTTGTCCCTCAGGACCACCCACCCTGTTTTTTGAGACAAGGTCTCACACTAGCCTAGAGTTCACTAATTAGTGTAGGCTGGCCGGACAGTTAACCCTAGGGATCCTTCTGTCTGAACTTCCATATGACAAGTACATGCTCCTTGCCCAGCTTTTCATATCAGTCCTGGGAACTGAACTCGGGTCCTCATGCTTGCAATCACTCTACCAAGTAAGTGAGCTCCCAGCCTCAGATCATTATACATTTATTATAACCAACAAAGCAGAATACTTGGTTGGTGATTCTCCTTGTACTCAATGCTATACTAAATGCTTCGGATTTGTGCTGTCCAGTCAAGGGTCACAAGCCAGATAAAACTACTGAGCCTCGGGACTGAGACCAATTCATTAGAGGGAGCTGAATTTTATATCTCATGTGGACCTATTTTCAAATGAATACTCAATTTAGTTACTGGAAATTTCGTTTTAGTGTGTGTGTGTGTGTGTATGTGTGTGTGTGTTCAGGTGAATGACTTCAGGTGTGTGCATGTACCACGCACGTACAGACTCAGAGGAAAACCTCAACTCTTGCTTCTCACTTTCTCACCTTTCTCAAATAGGGGTTCCTGTGGTTGACTGCCAGGTTATCTGATCTATGACTTCCCTGGGGTTGTCTTCTCTATCTCAATCTCCCTATAAAAGCACTGGGGTTATAGATGTATGCTACGTTGTCTGGCTTTTGATAGGTTCTGTGAATTAAAATTCACTCTGGTTTTTCACCTTTGCATGACACTCTGCCCACTAAACCATCTCCCCAAGCCAGTTACTGGAAATCTTTTAAACAGGATTAAAACAACTTTGGCAAATGAATAGACTCTTTTGAGTGTAAATGTTATGAGATCCAAACCCAGGTCAGGTCATTCTGATGAAATTTTGTCTCCAAACTACAATATGTTGGAGACGTGAACTATGTACCCAAATCTGAGGATGATGTGAGGCTCAAGACAAAGACTTAACTAGGAAAAAAAATTAAAGTTTTGTGGATAATTCTCATAGAAGAGACTGAAATAATAACAATCTAGATATACTGGGTAATGTTAAATACATTGAAATTAATTTTGTCTGTTTCTTATTGTTCTTTCATGTGAGTACTCAAGGACATGTCACTTGATGAGTGGTACTTCCTAGGAGCATCCTTTCATTTGCCACTCAAGACACCCTGCCCTAGAGCAGACTTTATTGCCCTTAGTTTACCGATTAGGATACCAAGGTCCAGGGAGAAAAACAACCATGCCCAAGGTCACTTGGTGTCTTACTGGGCTCAGTCTAACACCGGATTTTCAAGAGCAGCTGTGATGTCGCCACATCTCAAAGCATAAAGGTAAATACATCACTTAGCGTGGGAATTTGACATCTGGGTTACTACTTCTAAAACAGTTAACTACACATGCTATGAAGCTGTAGTCACAAGGTCTTGTGCACCCCAGAAACTCAGTCTTTTGAGGTTAATCTGTCTGCCATAAATATCAGCAAGCATTTAACAATTCAAGACGATCATTTCTGCAGCGTGCACCAGATGAAGGATCCAAATTAAATTCCATCAAACCACACTGAGGTGACACACTTTGACAAGCTCCTTACATCCAAGCTCCCCACCCCCAGGAGCTTGCATTTTATTTTATTTTTTAAGTCTGTCCCCCCATTCTTTCCATCAAGGCAAAAAGAGAAGGTCCTGTAAAATGCTGAATGGGATAAAAAAGAAAGTGCAACCAAGTTAATAGGTGACATTGATGGACCTTCAGAGTCTGTGAAAACACAAAACCAAGAGGGCACATTTCCCTCCCTGCACAATTTTGCTTTTGTTGAGGAGCCAAGTCCCCATTTTGAAACGTGTGGGTAATACATCAGCAGGCATTATTTTAAATCAACCAGTTTTATAAAATAAGCCAAGAGTTGAAAGAGGCAGGACTAATTACCAACATTCCTTGATGAATTACTTGGCGGCGTGTGCTAAGTTAATGTACGTCTGTGTCTTGATCCCCAGTTTTAGCCTGTACTTATTTCCCAGGAGGTAAAAGGAACTCGTGGCTAATTAAGGCGCCAATCTCCACAGCCAGAAGTACTCAAAGGTAAGATTTCTTTGGAGGGCGGGGGATAGAGACAAAAGAAAAGGTTCTTTGCCTGGCACTTATTAATCTAATTTTTACTAGTTCACTAGAAAAACAGAGCTGATCTTGTCACCTTTAGGCAGTGTGAAAAATGTTACATATTTGTAAGCTAGCCAATAAGCACTCGTTAAGCCTTTCCTAACTGGCAGGAATGTCTCTGGTTTGTCACTTCTAATTAAGTCTCAACAAAATTTCCAGCCTCTAAATTTTAATTATATAAAAACCAGGGCCAACAGGGGAGATTACAACAAAGTTATGTGTGCCTGTATGCCATTGGTGACGGAGGGGCAAAGCGAACTGCACCTTTTATTTTAGGACTCTTTATAACTCTTAACTTATTCACAACTGGGTGATGAGATTCCTTTTGCTTGTTTTTAATAGCCAGAGTCCCTGAACCTTTTTATCTTGTTTCTAGGAGACCTTCAAGACCTGTGTGGTGTCTGTGACTCTGATGAACCTACCTCAGACACAGTGTGCGCCTCAAAAAGTTGTAGGTGAACAGGAATTCACTAAACTCTTAGGCAAAATGCACTAAAGACACCTACTTGAGTTATATAAGGACTATATGAACCCAGTCTCCTAGGTTTTGTGGTGTGTGTGTGTGCGTGTGTGTGTGTGTGTGTATACCTGTGCACATGTGTACAAATGTGGAAGCTAGAGGTTGACATCAGCGGTCCTCCCTGTCAATCTACACCTTATATTTTGAAACAGGGTCTCTCCTGGACCTGGAACTCACCGAATCAGCTGTGCTGGCTAGTATGTGGCTCCAGTGACCTTCCTATCTCTGCCTCCCAGAGCTGGGATTGCAGGCCTGGGCAGGGATCAAGCTCAGGTTCCAATGCTTGCAAGGCAAGCACTTTATCCACTGGCTATTATTCTAACACCCAAAGACCCGAGATCTAACTTAAAGGAAAATAGTAACAGAGCTTTTATTAGCATTGCATCCAATCCCGGCAACATCCCGAAGAGCTCCAGGAAGAACAATCTGCCTTTGACTTATCTGGACCATATGCTGGTATTATCATTTTTTTAAAATTTATGTATACAGTGCTCTATCTACATATATACCTGCATTCCAGAAGAGGGCATCAGATCCCGTTATAGATAGTTGTGAGCCACCATGTGGTTGCTGTGAATGAACTCAAGACTCTGAAAGAGCAGCCAGTACTCTTATGCACTGATTCGCCTCTCCAGCAACCCTCACTCCCCGCCGGGTATTATCAATTTCAAAAACAGTGGTTAAAGCAATGCTCTCTCTAGAACACTCCGTGTTAACTGCGCCCTGGTTTATGTGCTTTCTCTCCATCTTCTCACATAGTCACGGCACTATAAGCACAATGTGAAAAGCTGGGAGATGCTCTGTGGGATGCTACAGCTTTCGAGTCCAGGCTGATACTCAAAGTGGCAATAGAAAGAGACATATTTGGGGCAGAAGCCAATATTCTTGTACTGATCGCAGATACAACCTTGAGCAAAACCTCTGTACTAATTTACATATTCTTAACACAAATTCCAGCCATTTATTTTGGTAGAGTGAAGTTAAATTTAGATTTTGCTTACACGTGTCTATATTCTCTCTTGTTCTGAAGCATACTCACATCCATCTGTAGTCTTTCAAGCTTATTCTTTCTTTAGCTGAGATGAAACAGGCAACATTTGTAAAGGGGATTCTGACGTTCTCATGCAGTAACACAAGCATTACTACAGCTGACATTCACGTAAAAGCAAATAGAAAAAACAAGCAGATCTCAAGCTCTGATTTTAAGTGCTAGAGCAACACCAAAAGTTCTGGTACTGAAGGGAGGGGATGAGGGAAGAGGAAAACATCAAAAAATGGAACTGTGAGTCGGATGGGGTAGCACAAGCCATCAGTCCCAGCACCCTCCAGGAGGCAGAGGCAGGTGGATTTCTGTGAGTTTGAGGCCAGCCTGATCCACAGAGTGAGTCCAGGACAGCCAAAGCTACACAGAGAAACCCTGTCTGGAAACAAACAAACAAAAAAAAAAAACAAAAAAAAAACAAAACCAATGGAACCATAACTTCAGGAGAACATTCCTATGTGGGGTGAATGAAAACCATTTAGAACCACACAGAAGTATTGTTGATTATACAGACAAAGCATCTGAACTGGGGTAGGCTGAGCCATTGAGACCTTTATGACATAAGTGATCCTTGCTTTAGATTTTCAGATGTTGTTATAAGAAACCCCCGTTACATGTTTTTTTCACCCATAATGACAACTATCACTAAACTGAAAAGTATCATCATGGTCAGTGTGGCTAGACAGAATTCTAATGCAGCAAGAACACCATCAGTTGCTCCATCTCCTGGGTCTTAGAGACTAGGAAAGGGAATTTAATTATTCAACAGAGAAGGCCCTGACTAATCCCAAGTGAAGATCACACAGCTTTCTGTTGAGACCAGGAGATTCCACTGTTGCTTCTCACTGGCTTCCCACGTTCTTCTAAAGCACGGTTTCTGGTGGCCATCGAGACATGCCTAGGCTAGGAGTAAGGGAGTAGAGAGCATAGGATGTGGCTTACCAAGTAGACCAGAAGCAATCTCCATACGCCTGTTTCCCTACCTGGGCTAATCCTATAAGACAATAATAAGCTAAAATATGCCAAGGTTTCAACCTGTCACCAGATGTAGTTCCAGATTTCAGTGATGCTGTCTTGCCTTCCCTCCAAGTTGTCAAAGCAAGCACTACAAATGTGTTAAGCCATAGCCAGAAGCTCTGTGATAAACATGTGCTATCGGCTCATATGTCCCCACATCATTTGAGGGACTAAGCATGGCTATCTTCTCTAGGAACTTCTCAGGTTACTCACTCCAGGAAAAATACAAGCTATACAAGTGGGCCAGGAAGCCAACTGACTGGGCTCAGATCCTGATAAGACCTCAGACTTTTATGACTTTACCAAACCTATCTAACCCCTCCATGCCTGCCCATGCATCTGTGAAATAGGGGTGCTAACGACAGCCTCACTGAATGAAAATAGGAGCAAGTTAATCAGTACCAGGGTTCCATGCTAAAAAAATGAGTGTTATTCTACTGAGGGTTCTGGGGAGGCAAGGCCCAGGCGGAAAGCAGAAGCCACATCTACAGGAATCCTGACATATGCTCTCAGAGCACAATGGGGAGATTCTGAGGACTCAGCAGCAATGTCCTTCAACCTTTCCTCACTAATGTGCCTCTGAGATCTTTCTGCTGTTCTGCTCATGGCCTCTTCTTCGGTCCCAACTTCCCAAAACATCAACAGACACACTAACGCTGCTTTCCTAGCTGTGCACTGGAGCTTCAGAGGGCTACAAACAACTGTGGTCTCTCTCTCTCTCTCTCTCTCTCTCTCTCTCTCTCTGTGTGTGTGTGTGTGTGTGTGTGTGTATGGTAGGAGTGTGATGCATATATTTGTGGTGGATGTGGATGTGCATATGTGGAAGGCATATGTCATACCTGTTCTATGCATGGAGGCGAGAAGAAGATGTCGGGAGTACTGCTCCATCACTTTGCATTACTCTTTTCAGACAGGGTCTATTGACCTGGAGTGAGGCTAACCAGTCAGCAAGTCCACAGATCCTCCTATTTCTGCTCCCATCACCGAGTGTCAAAGCCATACACAGCCACTCCCAGCTTTGTGTGTGTTCTCTTGGGAAGTTGAACTTAGGTCCACATGCATGCAACTCAAGCACTCTCACTCACACAGCCATCCCTCAGCCACAGACATTTTTGCTCTCCAAGAATCAATTTTGTTTCCATTAATGATATGATGCTACCCTTGTTGAGAATGTATGATCTCCAGAAATTATCCCATTAAAGGGAAATCACAGTGCAGGGTTAATTAAACTAACACCCCACAGCCCACAGCCCACAGCCCACCCCAGTGCTGGCCCTTACCCTGAGTGCCATCCCTTAAATCTTCCTTACAATATTGTCCTTACCCAAACTAGTGGGGGCTTTTGATAGATAGAAGCAGACTGTACCTTTCTTTGACACAATAACACGAGAAACATCAAGCTGGTACCTCATTTCACACAAGATGCCTCCAGGGACTCCAAGTGGCTCATGGAGACGAACTAGACACTTCTATTCTAAGACGGGCTATTGTGTGGTGCCCATATCCATCATGCACAGCTACCCCCAGCCAGCCCCAATTTGAAGAAACCAAGGAGAAATCCAAGATTCTATTGAAACCCTTTGCCAAATAAAACCCCTGGTCACATTAAAAAACAAAAAACAAAAATACAAAAAACAAAAACAAACAAAAACCTGGCTTTGAAATCAAAAAAGGAGAATCCCTTCCCATTTTAATTTTGGCTGACATCAACAAGTAAAGTGCAACTAAAGCTGAGATGTTTTGGTATTTTGAGAAAAATAAAATTAATTGTTAAGTCTAGATATTTTGTTATGGATAACAATGTAATTGCTATTGTTGTATAATCCTTATACAACAAATGTGAACAGGGAGGGCCTTGTCCAGAAAACACTAAATTGCTAGTTAGCTCTCATAAAAGCAGTGGAGGCAGAGACTAGGCAGAATTGGACCTAAGTACTCACTGAACTTCCTGCCCCTTTCAGCCAGTGCTAAGTGGGACTGTGCTGGCTAAGGCAGATCAGTGAAACAACTCTTGAGCTAGCCATGGCATTAGCAACTCCTTATTCACAGGGTTTCCAACTAACATGGACCATGAAGGACTACCAGGTGCTGCCAGGCAAGCTGGCACTTGAGCATGCCAGAGCCATCAATTGGTGGTTATGGAGACAAAGTGAGAGTCCCTGGTTGGCCCAGAGAAGAGCTGGGGGTTGGGAGGAGTCAAAAGCAGAGACAAATATAGAGGAAATAAACACAGGGTCATGTCTACATGCCCAGCACTGCCAATCACATCTCTGTAAGCTATGCTCCTGTGAAAGGCACTGGTGGAGCTGGAAATGGAAAAATGGTAAAAAGGCATTCCTACAGGAAGCAAGGCAACTTATAGATGCAATGGCTTCCTGGTGGATTTTTACCTCCCGCTGTGGAAAATTGGTTGAAAGCAAACAAGCATGGCCTACAATTTCTGAAAGTCACTGAGTGGGTTTTTTAAATTGGGAAAATTACCTTCTGGGTGACAATGGACAAGTCTAAGAGTTTCCAGGGAAGTCAACTCTGCAGGGGAGGAAGGGTTGTTTCTAGAAGGAAGCAGGTTCCCCTTCTCCCTCTAAATAATGACGTAGTCTTGAAGACATATAGTTTTATACAAAATCACAAAGACACCATTATTTATGAAACTCTCTGAAATTGAGGTTTACTGACTACATATACCACACTGATTGGCAGCTTAAAGATATGAGCAAGGAATCAGAAGCTAGCTCAGATATAGCAGGTCATATCCTCTGAGGACAGCCTGGACTCCAACTCAGGAGACCAAGGCAAGCGGACCTGAGAAACACCACGTCTTTCCTGCCTTTAACATCCACTGTGATGAGATTCAGATTCACCAATTCCAGCTAAATAAATCGGAACCAATGTCAAGTTTGGGGTGTACTTAATATGTTTGTCAGGCACACACAACACATTAGAGTCTGTCACCAGCACTTATTGGAGTTTATACTTAAATTCACAGAGTGTTGATGAGATAACCACCCCCTCTCTCACAAATGATTAGGTTAATATAGTTTACAACATACGAAGTCCTGCAAAATGCATGGCTGTGTTTGATGAACAGAAAACATTATTTTTAATTGGGATGTAATTTGCCCAATTGCTGAAATGGTCTGGAAAACCAGAAATATTTAAAAATAAATTCCTTTAAACTAAATAATATATTTAAGCAATAATGCATCAAAAGAATTCTTTTTCATCTAGTAACACTTTCTCCAAAATAGAAAAGGCAAAATTTAACGTACAACAGAGAGAACAGCTAGCCTTTAGATTCTTAAATTAACAGAAAGAAGAGAAGGAGTCAGGACAGGGAGCTACAAGTTTCCCAACAGAGAGTTGAATACAAACTATAAACTCCTATTTTGTTCCATGCTGCCTACATCTGTGGGGAAGATACCAGGGAACTAAAGTGAAGAATTTGACAGTCTCAGATCACACTAGCAGCTGCTCTAATAATCAATTACAGATAGAGAAATGAGCCCGTAACAGGAGAGGCTCAGTGAGTGTGTGAGCGAGCAGTCCCTGGTCAGGACTGTGATGCTTCTGTGGCTGTGAGACTGGCCATGACTAAAGGTCCATTCCTGGAGTCTCTGACTCTGTTTACATCAAGTTCAGTCCTCAGCTCTGTATGGGCTCACCTGCAGACAATTCCACCTATAGAAGAGAATGCTCCATAAACAGTTCTTAGCAACTTTTTTAGAGTCATAACTTGAAGCAAAAGGTATGCTCACAACTGTGGAAACTCTATTCTGCACCCCTAATGTCACTATTTATGGCAAAGAAACATCCTTGAGTTACCATCCCACGTGGTTAAGCTTATTCTTAAGAAACCAAGTCAACACTTGATGCATGAATAAGACCCACAATCCCATGCCATCCAATGTGAAAATCAACCCAAGGAAAAAAATACCTCCAAGTTAATGAAATCAATATAGAATACAGAGGCTATCCCTCATGAACAGTGACCATGTACTGATGAAGAAACGACGGGAGTTTTCGTTCTCTGACACAAATTCCAAAGAGTCCTAAGTTTTCAGATGTCAACAATTTTTAAACATGCTTCACAGAGCTCTGTAGTTTAAGTAAGATGTTGCCAGAGAAAGGGATTAGCCTGAAAACACTGATTTCACTCGTCAAAATGGGTAGTACAATCCACTAATAGTGGGTTCCTGGTGACAGGGCTTTGTGCATATATGAATATTAAGCTTTGGCCTTTCTTCCAGCATGTTCTTACAAACACGCTGGAAAATGGAGAGACTTAAGGAGCGTTGAGACCTCTGCCCTGGTCTACCTTCACTGAGAACTGAGTATGCACTGACTCTGGCACTTAAAACTTTAAAAACCAAGTCAATAATTTACAAAGGCTATCCTATCAGAAAAACGTGTTTGATTTAGTATATCACATTAGAACGCATACAATTTGCCCACATTTGCATTACTACTGTTTTGACGATATATATCCCTGAAAATTGTTCAAGGTTAAGCAAATCAACTGTATCTCTGTTACCATTTACTTCACGACAGTGTGTTACATGATTGAAAAGTCACAAAAGAGAAAAGGAGAGGAGAGCACTGCTGTGTTTCCTCCTATGAAGCACTTCATCCAGTATTTTCCATTCTCCGGGCTTAGGAAGCTATTTTCCTAAAGTGTGAAGTCAAACATTGCTCAAAGAATCACCAACAGGAAGCAGGCCTTAACATTTATGTTTGAGTGTCCTACACTGTTACCTCAGATAAATGAAATCCTGTCTTCATTTGGTCTTTGACTTAAAAGCACCTACTCTTGTCTAAATGGTGGTCAGCTCCCTACGGACTGTAAGGCCTGCAAGTCCTTCTCACTCATGGGACACAGTTGATCCTCACAGACAGCCCAGAGGAGAAATACACTGAGACAGGCAATAACTGTTGAGCGCAATAGAAAAAGTCAACCAGTGGCACTTTTGGTCGGGCCATGTCTTCTAGCTTTAACAACTCATTTTGGCTTGAACGTAGGGCATTTTTCTGGTACTCTTTAGTTGTGGGGAGACTGCGGTGCAATCCAGTGTTACCAGGATAAACAGAGTATAAGAGAAAATCATAAATTATACAAATTACTTAATGTAGATTTTAGTTGGAAAAAGGCTCGAAAGTAGCATTCTAAGCATTCAGAGATTATGTAAATTTTAGGGCACTATCGAAATGATGTTTCCACACATTCATTTTGTGGCAAATAATCTACCACCTCATATAAGCACTCTTATAGGAAAATCTATTTCAATTTGATATACTTCAATGCAATAGTAAGCATTACATTCAAATTGGATGTAAACCACTATGCTCAAATCCATATCACTGCCTCTAAAGTTTGCTTTTTAGTTTTTTTTTAAAGTAAGATTATGGTGAATAAAACAGATACACTTCTCAACATCATGTTATTACAAAAGTCACAATATTTAGTAAAGTATATACAAAATGATCATGGCACTTGCAAACAGAAAATGTATATGTTATATAATTAAATCCTATATCTGCTATAACATAAATAGGAACTATCAGTTCTCAAGCAGAATAGAGAGATTCCATGTATAGTTTCTATAGCCAAAAGTTTTGATTTGACAGGGGATGGTAAAAGAATAAGAGAGTCACATTCGGGGCAATTTCAGATTTTCAGTCATCTTAAAGAAAAATTTATGCTAAACTAGTTGGTTAATTTTTGCTTCAGCAAAATTTCAACTGGTTTCACTATCAAAGAGTTCCCCAACAGCCTCATTAAGTTTTAGTTTTTATAAATAACTATGTACTGCTTTATAGTTGGTTTTCAAAGAATTCCTTTTCCCATGGAAGAGTTCCTAGATAGATCCTGAGTGTACCACACCATTCTTGTTTACTTTAATAATAAACTTTAAGTAGGGAGATGGATAGGTTCTTTTTTCTGAACACAAGGGTAAAAGCAAAGACCAACAATGAATGTGCAGTCACATTGCTTAATGAACAGGAACGTTGCCTTTTCATAATGAATCAATTAGGTGAATGGGTAAAAAGTAATAAAAAGTAAAAATGTTTCCCTACTTCTAGTCTTTCTTGAACTGGTCATAATTATGAATTGAAATGTTTATGAAACAAGGCAACTCCCAGTGCGGCGTGGAAGACAGTGTGTGAGATGGAGCGCTCTACTTAGACTTGCTCCAGCATCCTCTAGTAATTAGGAAGCTATGTGTCCCTGAGAGAAGGATGTTAACAAGCTCCTGCCGTTTCCACTCTAGCAAGAAATCAAAGAAACCCAAGGCAGACAGCTCGCTTCAGTAAAAGGATTATGAAGTCTGGTTATTAAGGCACAGACAGACCGCTTGACCACAGTTCTCTTTCTGAAGAGACTTTCTGAAACAATTAGCTTCTAGGGACAGCAGGGTTTGTTAACTGAAGAGCAAAGTTAAAGGGTGGCCTTGGAATGCATTTATGAAAACATACCCACAAGTTTCTAGAATAACCCTCTTTCAGGTGATTCGTATGCTTAAAACCATTTCCAAAAGGAAGACAGAGAAATGTTCTTTGTTATAATAAACACCAGATCCCTTTTGGAATTGATCATGGAAACATTGACCATTCCCACAGCTCATAGGTTGCCATAATATTTACACTTAGTTCAAATCCTTTTTTTAAAATTCAAAGCATCGTAACAGCCTCTGGAAGTGATGCTTAGAAACAAGACTAACAGCAAATACAAGCAAAGACACAGTCCAGTGAATGTGACACCTAGGGTGCGGAGAAGGGGACAGGCTTGGTCCAAACACAAGGGCATCCGCTCACATACCTTAAGGACTTCCATCGGCACCTGGGTGGCAGAGGGAAGGGTGGTGGGCACGCTCACGTTTATGGCTGGCGTCTGACTCACGGCCACTCTCTGTTGCATGAACTGGGCTGCTTGCAGCTTCTGCTGCTGCTCCCTGCGCTCCTGCTCCTGCATCTGCTCACGCATGAGTTGCTGGCGTAGCAAGATGCGTGATGTCATACTGGAGGAGCTTAACGGAGGCTTGGAGGCCCCAGGATGCTCCGCGGAACTGCTGTGGGGAAACCAGAAGGCACACAGCGTTTAGTATCCTGATGAGACCCGTCACCTGCATCTCGGGGTAGCCTAAATGCCACCAAACTATGAGGTGAGTCTGCACAAATATAATCAAGGCACCGCACGGCACTCCATGTAATTGAAAATCAAGAGGTGGCAGGATTCTAGTCATTAGGAGTTGAGTTAAAATAAGTCAGGCTGATTGCATGTAGGTATTTTTATCAAACCACTTACTTCTTTTTGACATTTTATGCCACACATGGCTCATCACCACTGAATATAATGCCGCCATATGCATCAACTAGAAGATCTCGTCTCAGGGCCACCCAAGTCTCCACAGTTAAAAACAATGACTTGATTTGCTTTTTTTTAAATCGCCAAGTCTAACCAACAGTGACTGCTACATAGTCTAACCAACAGTGACTGCTACATATCATCGGAACTCCTTGAAGATGTCTAATTTGATTGCTAGTAAGAAAGCATTGTTACAGGAAAGCCTTTGAAGACAAATGGTGACATAAATCATTAACAAAAGAAGGGTCTGGCCCAGGTGTTGACACTACCCCCTACCCCTGACTTTGGGCAAGAGACAAAAGAGAAGCTGAGTGACAGGCCAGCTCTTCCTGGTTTCCTTTGAGAGTCTCTCCTTGTGAGTCATCTGGGCATTCCCATGGCCTCCGTGTTCTGTGTGTCTACTGTGAGGTCTACCTCTAACAGCGGAGGACTCCCTCTGTTCACCGTCATCTAACATGCTTAAATGCCAGGCAATAAGTAGGTAAGAACGCAAGAGTTCCTATTTTCCCTAGGTGTGGCTTTGGATTGCTTATCTTGCCAAGTCTGTGATATGAACAAATAATAAATCTCTTTCTGCCTGGTTTTCCATATCTAGGAAAGATATGTAGTGGCTTTTTACCCATTTATAAAAGTGGGGGTATTTTATTTAAATACCTACCACACCATTCATATCAGTTCCTAGGGACTGATGTTGTAAAGTTCAAATAAAGCAATGCTCATAATCCCCGTGCACAACAAGCATCACCCAATAGACGTTGAGGCTATTATTATAATTATTATTACTATCCAGGGTGGGAGTTGGACTTCATTATAATTATTCAAATCTCTGGGTGAGCTTATGAGGAAAGATTTTACCTTCTGGAAACAGACAAAAATGAGCTTTGAGTCCATCACACTTCAGGGGATGCATCTGAGCTTCTCCTTCCTCGGGAGTGCAAACCCCTCAACTGTGTTTACCTTCCTACCAGAAACAAACATCCTGAGGGCCCTGGCCAATGCTGTGAACAACCTGATGACAAAAAGGCTGCACAAGTGACAAGATGAGCTATAGGATAAAGATTTGTATCACACTCTCAAGTCATCCCCCAAAGACTACAGAAGTGTATTTATTTTCCATACAGAAAACTGGTCCAATGAACTATAATAATTCACAAAAGTTAACCATGTAGGCACTGGACTTCCATAAAAATAAAACTATTGATACAAATAAAACTGTTTTCTATTGTATAATAGAAAAAATTTTTAATCCAGGTGAAAAATATATAGCATCCAATTTTTAAAAAATGTTCATGACAAGAAAAGCATAATGATAACATATTATTATTATCCTTTAATCATATTTATATTATATAATTTATAATATATTTATAATATTTGTGTATATATTTATAATAGAATTATATCCAAAAGCTAAAAATAAATTATTTATTTTTACTTGTGAAAGTTCCTTAATATTTTATTGTCCAAAGAACTCAAAAGTAGAAGAACTCACAGAACATAAAAGCTTTTAAAGATTCCAAAATACCCTAAGTTGCCTGATTTTTTTCTTCAAATAGGACCGTAGTTAATTAAGCAAATCATGACACACAAATTCAATATCCTTAAAAATGCAAACGAAATAGCAAGTAAGAAGTGCGTGTAGTAAGCATAAACCATAAAGTCGGATTCCCAAGTGGATTTACAGACTATTCAGACTTACAAGGTCAGCGTGCATGTGCAAATCCGCAGAGCGCCAGGCAGGGGATGGTAGGGAAACCACACTTGCCTGAGTGGGGATAAACTTGGCAAAATCAACTTTCATTTAGCTTTTCTCCTTTAAGCTATCACAATGCCAAAGTATTTTGTCAGTAGCGTTACATACAATAGACAGTAACTAAAGAAAATGCAAGTGATCAACTCCACCCTAGGCAAAGAGAAAGGAGACTAGATCTACCCAACAATACTTCAGCTACAGGAAGGGATCAGAGTGACCTAATCCAGGCAATCAGCTCTGCTGGGTGTCTTCAGCAGCCTCCAAACATAAACCATCTTTCTTCCACTGTTTCCCTAGCATTCCCTATAGAGACACAAGGAACACCGAGCGAGCAGCATCCATACTTTGCTTATTATCTTAACATTGCACATTTATCCACACAATCAAAATGCTCCAAAGTTATTGCTCTGTTAACTAAAGCCACCTATTCATAAGCACAGGGTCTGCTAAAAAGAGCATCCAAAGAAAATGTATTTCCCATTTTGGAGTGCATCTTCGAAGCTCAAAACTCAAATGTACCTTCCTAAGCCAAGAAAAGATGGGAGGTGGCTAGTTAAGAATAAATAAGCGGTCTTACTATTCAAAGCCTGTCAGGTCCCAGCATTCTCAGAGAGAATGATCCTTTTGATAAAAACAAGAGCAAACCTTTGTGCAGGAGCAAAAGGAGCTGTGCCATAATCGTGCTAATTAACTGCACAAGAGGAGTCACTAGCTGCAATCCCAGGGGGAAAATCCTTTCAATTAATAGCAAAGCATCCCAAAGACAAATTAAAATTACTAGTTAGCAAGCCCACTAAGGCTTCATACTTTAACCACAATAACAAGATTATTTAAAGTATCTTCTATAATAGCCTGTCAGGAAAGAAATAATACTGACCTACACAATACAACCATACAAATACAGGAAAACCATATGAACGAAAGAATAGCAAACATTCTATATTTATATAAATAGACGAAAGCTCAGCTAATTGACAATTTAAGAAGGCTTTTAAAGGGGTAATGCAACTGAAGCAGTGGGGTTGGTTAACTACACACACACACACACACACACACACACACACACACACAGACCCTATAGGATATGTCCACATTGTGAGACATGATTGACTACCAGATTCTCAGCTTGGCTCACCATCTTTTGAGTGTCCACTTCTCTTAGAAATAACTGAATCTACAACCATCACCTTATAGACAAAGACGAACACAGCTAGATTTTGTTTTTTTGCAGGACAAGGGAGCACCACTTGTGAAAGTGTATGGAAGGGTTAGCAAGGAATGGAGTTCATGGAAGGAGTATTCCATGTGGCTAGAATGACTCCTTTTAAAAATGAAGACTTACTGAGAAAGCCACTAATGACATACATGGAGAGATGTCCAAGTATATCTAATTTTAATAGCTGACTGGGCTCATCCTTGGGCCCAGGAACCTTAGCTCTAGCTAGATAATCCTAACTCCATGAATATAATTTCTTTTCATCTGATTATGTGAAGTTCATTGATTCAACAAATAGTTATGCCAGGTGCTTGGAACACCTGACTTCTCACCCCACAGAGAAAGTCCAGGCCACATTAATTCTCTCAGGGACTGCCAGTTAGACTGCTGGATTCTGATCTAGTTCTACACAGGAAGGTATACACTGCTCCCTCAGAAAGAACCACTGCCCCCTCCCACCCCTAACAGGGCTATGCGTGTGCTGACACCTCCCTGACCCTGCAGCTAAAGGTTCCCTAAGCGTGGGACTTGCTCCATGTTTGTCAAGGTAAAGGGCCACAGAGTAGCCTCAAGTTTGACTTCAGCCATTGCTGAGGAATGTGAGCTTTAATGGGGGAGCCTCTCTTAGTGTCGCCCAAAACTACCCCCAAACACACTGTGGGGACTGAGTGAGGGAACTTTGACGTGCTCAGTTCAGCAGCCGGAACCCAGCCTCTAGGCAAGATGTGGTCCCTTCCTATGGCCTCAGCTGCCATCACTCCTGACAAATTTCATTTTTCTTGGCAGAACCAGGGCTGGGTTACATCTTTTTGAGTCATTGGCCAAAGGTGTCCCACAGATGCCCCACCATCAACATTAAAAGCTATTGCCAATCTGATCAGTCACACTTCACAACCTGACAGTAGGACCCCATTTTCAAAGACATCATGTACTTATAGCATCAAATATGGAGAAGCAGAGCTAGTGCACAGACTACAAGCTTCACCCTCACTGAGTAGCTTAGCAGTGCCAAAAAGGATTATATACACTAACAGAAAAGAAATATAATCATCAGTCTCATCCAGCTGTGAACTATGAGCAGAGACCCACTGGTACAATAGGGCACAATGTTATAGGAGTAACCAACATTTTTAAAATTAGACTTAAGGCCCACTCTATGAGATGGAACTCCTTAGCGACACTATGAAGCAAAGACCAAAGGTATTAGATCTCCTGAGATAATGTTACAGGTGATTGTGAGCCACCTGACTTGAATTGTAGAAAATGAACTCAGATCTTCTACAGGAGCACTTTTAACCTTGACGTCATCTCTCAGTCCTACACTCTCCAATTCTTGTTCACTGTCTAATATGTATTCTCACTCACACCTAGCTATTGGCAAAAATATTTTCTCCAGGCAGTAATGATACATGACTTTAATACCAGTACTCGGGAGGCAGAGGCAGGTGGGTCTCTGTGAGTTCAAGGCCAGCCTGGTTTACAGAGCAAGTTCCAGGAAAACCAAAGCTACATGGAGATACCCTGTCTTGAAGAAAACAACAGCAACAACAAAAGCAAAGAAGAAAGAAAAAGAGCTTTCTAAAGGCATGATGTTATTTTATATCTACTCAGAGACAACTGCCGCAGTCACAAAGCACACTGTCTGTTGTCTACACAACACTGTAATGAGTTAAAGAATATTTTAAAGATTCAGATTACAATAGGTTAACAATCATTCCATGCTTAGAATATATCTACAAAGACCCAAAACTTATGGCAGCAGATTGAAAACCAGATGGAAGTGCACATTATAAGGATTGGTGAATGGGTGTATCACTGCAGTAGGGAAGCAGCCTCACAGGCAGCCATCATGGCTTACTGCGCCCACCCATTAGGTATGACCCACTCAGCATCCCATGCCAGCGATTTTACCTTGCAAATCCAGCCTCCCTTCCTTTTAGCTCATGGATGAACAAAGCAGACCTAAGTAATCAGCCTATCAGTCCACCAGCCACAGAGTCAGAAAGGGGCCAGTATTGCACAAAGTACAGTGGGTTCCATTTCTGGCTGGAACTGTGGCAGTAAGGCGACAATCCTTTAATCTAGAAATCGGGCAGGAAGCGAACCTAGACTTTCTTGCATCTAACCCAAACTAGAAACAGAAATGTGAAGAAAAAGATAATAAGTAACAAGGGCTACAAGGAACAAAGAATGAAAAGGAGGGCATCGTGTCCAGATGGTACTTAAAGTTGGGATCAAGCCGCCCCCGAAGCAGTATAAGTCTGCACTCACCCTAAAAACTGATTCAGAAAGGCCAGTCCACCTGGGCTCTAGTTTAAGTTCGTGTGATATGTCTTAGAATCCCACAAATGGGAAGTGAAAAAAACAAAAACAAAAACAAAAACAAAACAGAACTTAAACAGATTCAAGGTCTACATAATACCTCAGTGAACATCTGTCCACTTAGAACAGGCAATTGGAACAGAAGCTCTGAAGCTTCGTGTCAAATTTTACAATTTCAGTATAGAATATATTGTATGCACTTGTCCACCACCAAAATTAAAGATTCCTTGACATAATTAGAATGAGAAAAATAAACATGTAATATCACTCATCTCTTCAAACAAACAAAAACCCTAAAGTTAAAAAGTATTGGAAGGAGGGAGGAATCAGTGGACTTAGTGTGTGTGTGTGTGTGTGTGTGTGTGTGTGTGTGTGTGTGTGTGTTGCATGAGATCATGCAATCTCAGAAAAAACTGTATGTACTCTTACATATGGAATCTAGCCAATGAGATATTTATATGTAAACAAATGAACATGTGGGTAGAGTACAGTACTATTAAAAGAAATCTCAGCAGCTCCAAAAAGGAAAATCAACATTTGGTCAAGACAATTCATATAATGTAATGCTTATATACCCCTTATCTACGGTGCTTGAAAGCCACATGGTGTCTTCCAATTCTGTAACATTTACACATACATAATGAGAAACTTTGAGCGCAGAACCAAGCCTGCACATGAAACCCACCCATGGTTCATGGGCTTCTTAACATGTAGACTAGTGGTCATTTTACATAACAGTTTGGGCTAAGCCCACTTTTTGATGGCAAATCATCAGAAGAGGTCAAGTGTGGATTTTCACTTAGGACACAGTAGCACTCAAAAAAGCTTTGGCTCTCAGAGCACTGCAGATCTTCAGGTTGAGGATGCTAACCTGTCTCCCCCTCTTCTGGCTTTAGCCACACAGCTACCCACGTTACTCAGCTTTCCATGAACTGCGCTGGCTACACCCTCATTCTGGCCAGTGATGCTTAAGAAGGGCTATCAGGCAGTAGTTCCAGGAACTGAACAGACACTTGCCCTTGAGCCTTCTGCCGCCGTGTCTCCTGCAATGTGGCTATACTGCTGGGGTTCTGGGAGTCATTTTGAGACATGGGGATGAACAGGGACTTAAAAGTCAAGTGATGTTTGACCCTTTAGGACTGTAAGGGTTGGTTCCATTGACAGCAGAGACAGTAGCATGTTTTATTCATGCAGAATAGATAAGTATTTGTTCGGTGAGTAGATCTGGTATATCTCTCTTCTAACAAACACTCCACTTCATGGAAGCAATGATGCCACAAGCTTAGCTTTAGGGGACCTTTGGTCAAATGATAAGTACATTTGAGTCATCCAGTGACCAAGAACTTGGAGTCCTAGGGGGGGGTCACATATTTCTTTCATTCACAGAGCAATTCCTCTGCATTTTAAGATGGACACAGTTCTCACCACCAATGAATCTATGCAATGACTTCCTCCCTCTCCCCCAAGACAGGTGCCACACAGTCAACGGTAAAATACATCTAGCAAAATAATAATACAGTCTCCAGAGGAACCACGGCCCTTCAACAGCTTATCACTGTTAGGTATTGGGAATTCAGAGACAGAAAATGGGATACACTCACTCAGCACAAAGACAGAGAAAGAAATTCCAGTTTTCTTGTCATCTCAAGTGAAAATACACCAAATAAGACAGATAAGAAAACTAGGTCTGGCTCCAGCACCCCTGGGGTCCAGTCCTAGCCCTGTCACATGCTAGCTGTAAGACTTCATCAGGGTTTGAACTTACTGAAAACTTAGGCATACTTTTCATTTGCAAAATGGCAATAGAGAAAGAATGTTTGACATGAAGTAGCTGTAAAATTGCATTAAGATAGCTGCAGTGCTAGGAACAGAGCTTACACACAATCTGGACAGTGTATGAAAGTCACAACAAATTATTTCACATCACGGGTATGTATATGCATGTGTGTGTGTGATATGTATGTGTATGGTCTGTACATGTTCAAGTGTTGGAGTATAGGCACACGAGTGCCAGGGCATGGGAGTGGGATTAGCAAGAATGGCCATCACTCCCTCCCTCTCGTCTTGTTTGAGACAGGGCCTCTTGTTCGCTACTGTACACGCCAGGCTAGCGGACCCATAGGTTTCCAGGGATTCTTCTCTCTCCACTTCCCATGTCACCACAGGAACTCTGCGATTATAGATTCATGTGACAGCCAGTGCAGCAAATGCTTTACCCACTGAGCCCTCTTGCCAGCCCAACACTGTACTTTAATGCCAGAAAAAGCATATTTGCTGCACATCTCAACCAGCCCCAAAGTAGTGAAAGCTCTCGGGTAACTATCAAGGCAGGCAAGACTCTAGAATGCTGCTTTCTGTATGGTTGCTCATTGGCTTTCCTAGAGGCAAATACACAATTAATTCCCAGGCAGGGTAAAAGTTAATGGAAAACAGTTCAGCACACAAGTTTTGTCAGAGACATTTGCTAGAAAATTCATTCAGAGAGTTTGGAAGGATGCATATTTCTATGGCAAATATTACAGTTAAACAGGGAAATACTCAAAATTAAGGATTCATTTGGGGACAAATTCAGATCTGCCTTTATGCTACATCTGCAAAGCAAGTTTGATCTGATTTCTTGCTTAAAATCAGAACTAAAAACATTTGCAGGTTGTAGGGTATAGTCTTGCAGGGCATGATTCAAAGAGTAGGCACCATCTTTTCAACCATGAACTGACTTAGAAGGCATAGATTTATTTCTAAAAATTTCAGCATAATGGTATTTCAAATGTCTAATTATATGTACTTTGTTCACAAAATGCTCTATCATCTTAAAGAGATGAGTAATTAGCTGTTTTAATGACATGTGGGATGAAAATGTATAAGGTATTTATAAAAGCAAACTTCAGCAGAAATAGAAGCCGTCTTCAGAACTGCCTTTTACAGGACTCTTAAAGACCCATCAACTGCAAATGGTGGACTGTAAGCCCACACTTCAATTTATGGGAATTTCATTTTTAAGAATCAAATTGTTAAAACAGTTCTGCTACACCTAGTATTTTTCCATTCTTCTTGCTGTCTTCAAGCACACCCTCACTGGCTGCAGAACAGAGGGCTTTTCCGACTTAAGCAGGACCCCTCTCTTGACCCAGGAGCACTCAGTAAATAATTATTAAGCTCCAGAAGTGGCTTTTGCATAAGTTAATCTGCCTGAAAGGCTGTTCACGTGGGGACCCAGCTTTCAGTACTGTTTCCCAGTCTTACGGAGCAATAGTGAAAGTAGATACGGCAGGGGAGGGGGCCTTATCTACTTAGTCTGTCTCCTTTCGGTCCTCCTGTAAAACGGCTACTTTAGCTTGTTCGACATTGCTATGACAAAGAGACTATGCTGATGTCTGAAGTTTTCCTCTCTTTATAAAGAAGATATAATAAATAGACACAAATACAAAGCAGAACAATTTACAATGCAACTGCTACTATTCCATGGTCGGTCAGGGAGTTAAAACACCACACACACACACACACACACACACACACACACACACACACACACAGAGGTGGGGAAGGGTGGGGACAGAGAGAAAGCTACAGTGTTTACAAGGGGGCAGCTTGGAGAAATGTGACTCTAAGCAAGCGTCTTCCTAAAGCAAATGCCTTTTATTCATAACAAACCTGAGCTGTGATCTATGTTATAACTACGCGTCAAGCTCTGCTCTGCCCTAACCCATCTTTTAAAGTCAGGATTTTTTTTTCCCTGTCATCATTAATTTGTGACAAAAACTCAATTTTAGATGAGAAGGTTCACATTTTGATGCCTCCCTCCCCAAATGAGCTGTTGCCCTTTATCCCACTCAGTCACAGAGGTTATGGCTGCAGCTGATTAAAGTCACAGTTGCAGAGTACCAGCCAATATTTCTAATTCCCAGGCCCCCCTTTCCGCATCCTTTCCCCCGGACAGGCAATAAAATGCTTCTGTTAAGTAGTCCCAGAATTATCTCCAGAATAAAACTTCACTTACAGATACAAGCTTTCAAAGGAGCAGGGCATGAGCATCTGAAATCTAAGCGCCTCCATCTTTTTTCCTTTAAGGTGTTCTGCAAGCCCTTGGCGAAGAGTGAAAGTCAAAGTTACTTCTGGCACCAGCTGTGTCACTAGGGGTGGCTCCTGATAAGGCCCTGGAAACTCCAATCCAAACACAGCTCCACGCTACAATGGAGCCTGGTGTCTGTCTGCAATAGCAGACCTGCTTAATCCAGTACCTATGGCACCTGAGGGGCAAAGCGCTCCTTGCTCTGCACAGGGGTGGGGGTGGGGGACACTCCTCAAGCCAGGCCAGGCCAGAAATATTCACAGCAGCCAGGCAATCTGTGACAATGCTGACTGGACCTTCCCTGGCTTGGGCACCAGTTCAGGCTTGCAGGGGACGCGTGCTTGCAGGGGACTTATGTCATTAGAGAGCTTGAAAGGAGAAGGAAGTCACATACTGGTGGACTTTTAACACTTAACAGTCTCACAGAAGCAAGGAAGGAAGGCTATAGGATAGTTTCTGTCATTTTCAGTTAGGATATGCCAAGCATAGCCTAGCACGAATCTCTGTCTACTTTGCAACTGTACACACAGTTTCAGATGCTGGACCCTGAGCACATCCTACAGCTAACAGGCTATTGATTGATGCACACACCTTTCTCCACCCTAACAACCTCAACAGTAGGAGAGCTGTGCTGGCCTCAGCCTGGAGGAGGGAAAACACAAGCTGCTTCTACTGGTGGCAGCCTCTTTCAAGACACACAAATCTTTAGTGCAAACAGCTGTGTATTTTAGACTGCCAACGATCAATTCTGAACACACTGGTATACAAGAAGGAAAAAAAAAAAGGAAATACATGTTCACAAAGAGAAAACACTTTAAGATGCAAACATGACAACATCAATATTATCAAATATTTATGCTACAGACTCAGCACACCAGAGCTGTCTTCTGAGGTTATGAAAAGACCCAGGTTCTCCCTGTAGCAATTCAGAGGTCACAACAAAGACATCTGACACTGACTAGCTGTGTCCCCTGGGCAAATGACTTTGCCTTTCTGTGTCTCAGAGATTATCTCAAAAAAGAAAAAAAGAAAAAGAAAAAGCTTGCCGTTTCTATAAATCACAATTCCACAATGAAATAAAATGATATTTTGTTAATATCCTCCAATAATAGGAAATAGTCAGCCAGGGATCTTAGCCAAAGTCTGGGTGCTCTTTGTTTATTTATTCTGTCACCCACTCTGCTGTCTAATGAATATTCACTGAATAGTTACAGTTGTTCATGTACTGGACAAATTCTTAAGATTTTGTAGTACAGTGGGAAACACATATTAAGTGATCATATTAGTCCACGATTACACATACACAAAACCACCACAAAGAGATGGAAATAGTTAAATGAGGTCAGATGGGGTTTGTTCCTTAGGCAAGAATTTCTGGGCTGAAGCTGAAATTGGGGAAGGGGCGTGGAAAAGGGTCTTCCATGAAAGTGTGACAACACATATAAAAGCCCCTAGGTGGGGAGGTAGCTAGCGAGGTTGCTGAGCCTAGAGTGAGGGACAAGTATGGCACATATGAAACTGAAGCAGTGGCCAGGTCAGGCCACGCCAGGTCTGTCAAACCAGGGAGAGGGGTCACTGATTTTTGCTACTGGAGAGAAAGAAACCACCAAGAGGTTGTCAATGGGGGACTAATGAGCTCACCGTGGAATTTTATGAACAATCTATCTGGCTGCTGTGTGGAGACCCAATGAAAAGACTGGCAATATTAGCTACTACAGTGGTCCCAGTAGGAGGTGATAGATAATAGACCAATGGAGTTCAGAAAGATGCTGCCAAATTAGAAAGAAAAAAAAAAAAGCTAATAAAGGCGCTCAAGCTTTTGGTCAAACTAATGGTCAGTATTAGGAAGGAGAAAATTAAATTGCACCAAGTCCCTGCTGAGTAATTGGATTCATGCATAAGTCACTAGGCACTCTCTACAGTCAGGGCCTTCCCCGGGGAATGTAAGAAGATCACTGAGAGGGGGTGCCTCTCCTCTTATCAAGCTGCCCCAGATAGGTTCTTTCTTGGAGTTTATGGATCCATGTTTAAACCCCATCCCTTACTCCATCAGAGACCCTGTGAAATGCATTGAATTCTCTGTACTCAAGTTTCCTCACCAGTTAGAAATGAGAAGGGATAATTGACCGTCTCAGTGCGGACTTGAGACGGGAAGCAGATAAGGCAACTAACACGTTCACAGATGTTGACCCATGAAAAAAGTCAATAGAAATATATGCTGTGTGGTTCTGACTGTGGTCAGCAGCACCTATTTTGGATCAACGCTGACCCACCTAGAGAACCAAGGGAAGAAAAGAGTGAAGGAAAATTATTAAGGAAGAGGTACGGGGAAGAAAAAAGAGCTAAGTGTGAGATAGCATGCTCCGTGAGGGCTTGCACTTTCGGATGGTCCAGTCAGACTCTACCCTGCCTCGGACACTTACTCAAGCTGTACTCAGTCATTTAGTTAAGTTTAAGGACTAGAGGTGTGACTTATTAGAGCTTACCTAAAAAACAAAAACAAAAACACGTGCCATCCATTGGCTTGCAAATATTGACCATGAACACAATGGGGTCAATTCCAGACACTTAGGACAACAGGACACCAAATGCTTCCCTGGTATGCTCAGCCAACAGCATGGTTTGGCTTTTCATTGTAGTCAATCTACTGCCCCCAAAGACTGACTCCCTTTGAATATATATATCATATACAATTCACTTGTGCTTTCTTTAAAAGATTTAGATGTCATTAATGCTCTAAAAGAATCTTCCTGGACACAGACTCTCCTGAAATGGACCAAAAGTTGAGTTGCATGTGCGCATGTACCCTCATCCCATCATCTACATATTATCTACATAAGTATCCCCAGTACAAAGACATCTCACAAATCTTCACCCAGTTATCCAGTAAATGTCTCTGGAGAGTCAGGCATCATGCCTGTGTGACTTAGCACTGAGCATCTACTAGGATGAGCAGCCCATGATTTGATGGTCACTAATTTCTTGAGATGAAACCATCCATATTGTATTAGGGGCTGGAAAGAAGATCCAGTCATGGAGGAGTGCTTACTGTCTGCTGAGGACATAGCTCAGTGAGTACAACCTGCCAAGCCAGGTGTAGTTCTGTATACCTTTAATTATAGACAGCAGAAGTAAGTGGTTCTTGTGAGTTCAAGGCCAGCCTAATCTACACAGTGAGTTCTGATCTGGCCATCCAGGGTTACAGAGTGAGACAGTGATTTTAAAAGGAGAAAAGAAGAAAAAAAAATGCTTTCTGCCCAAGCTTGATGACCTAAGTTCAATACCTAAAGCCACATTAGAATCCAGCTGTAATGGCAGATATCTGCAATTCTAGCACCACTATGGGAAGACGGAAAATATAGACAGAAACGGCCAGGAGGTCATAGGCCACATAGCCTGGAGTTCACCACAGAGCCTAAGAAACAAGGCAGAAAGTGAGACATGGCTCCCCAAATTGTCCTCTTACCTCCACATGTATGCTGTGACACACACATGCCTACAGACATGCCTACACACACACACACACACACACACACACACACACACACACACACGCCTGCAGAGAGAGAGAGAGAGAGAGAGAGAGAGAGAGAGAGAGAGAGAGACACAGACAGACAGACAGACAGACAGACAGACAGACACACACACACACACACACACAGAGACACAGAGACAGAGACAGCGAGACAGAGGAAGAGAGATTAAATACAAACTTTATTATTATTTTTAAAGGGTGTTTGATGAACAGTCATGAGGACCAGTTTGCATCCCAGGACCCACATAACAAGCCCAGTGACTTCTGAACTCTTATAATTGGAGCTCACAGGACAGCGGAGACAGGAGGATCTCTGGGCCTTGCTGGCTTTCAACATTGATGGGAAAACACAAGCCCCAGATTTAAGTAGCAACTTTGTCTTAAAAGGAGTAATGACTTAACTTGTTTAACCATTTACAAAGTTATTACTCATCCCAAATCAGCCAGAAGAAACCTTAAGACAACTATTCTGCATTTCTCTTGAGGGGGGTTGGGTAGGTTTTTGGTTGCTTTATTGGGATAGATGTTTATTTTCATTGGGAGTTGGTTATAAGTTACTATTGGTCTTATTTAGGGGAGAAAACAAGGTTGGACTTAGGGATGTCTTTCCCCTCCTTTATCTTTCATTCTTAGGTTTGTGATAGGGGTTGAAAAGAAAAAAGGGGAATTAAAAAATAAAACTAGTCTTGTGTAGTGGTGCACACCTTTAATCCCAGTACTTGGGAGGCAGAGGCAGGTAGATTGCTGTGAGTTGAGGTCAGTCTGGTCTACAAAGCAAGTACAGAGCAGCCAAGGCTACACAGAGAAGCCTGTCCGGAAAAACAAACAAACAAAAAAACAGAAGGGGGAATACAGAAATGTATACGGATGATAGGACAAAAAGTACATTAGTGAATCTACTCCTCAACTTAATGCCTTAATTGTTATTCACAAGCTTATTTTTAATTCACTGGTATAGAATTTTGTATATAGATGCAAAATAAGTTTAATTTTAGATACACTGGTACAGAATTCAAATTTAAGATTATTCTTTACACACATTATATCTATTTCTACTCTAATATGTGGTATTGTGTACCCATAAAACTCAATTATAATACAAGGTTTACTTCCAATTCTTTAAATATACTATTGCAGGCTGTTTAGGATAAGTAAGTTATACAAGTTAATTGTTAGATGATCAAATTATGGTCACATCAATTACTAGTCTACTTTTTATCACAAGAATACACATCCTAGGTATAACAGATAGATAAAATTCTACAGAAAGATAAGGTAAAATATATAAGGTTCTCAAAAACCTGAGAGTCCTACAGAATATGGCATTTAAAAGTGTTTTTTATAATTTAAAAGATTCATTAACAATGAGGCAGGTTAACTACTGGCAACACTCAGCCTACCTCAAAAAAGATGATGAGCATCAAAGAACCTCCTTATGGAGACGGCTTCAAATGTGGCAAACCTGCCACTGGGCAAAATGTCCTCGTTTCAGCCACAGACAGAATTCTGCCTAAAAATGGGCAAGCTTGGATGTAGGCAGAGTCAAAGGCTAAACTGCCTAGACAGAGTAAGCACATCCTCAATAGTTCCTGCCTCACAAATATGTCTGTCAGATATATTGGGCCAGAAGGCAAGAGATGATGCTCCAACGTTATAGAGAGTTTTGAGTGACTGTTCAGGCAGCAAACTATCTCTGTTATCTTCTCATTTGAGAAGATGCCAACCTGCACTCCCTGTCTACTCAGGTAATTAATTTTATTCCTTCTCAAGTCTCTGATGGGGTTGAAGACCAGATAATTTAGTTTTATAATTAAGCTTAGTTGTTTAGAGGTTAAGATGTTTTTAGGTCTAGATAGATGTTTTAAGTTGATAATGATGAGATATGATAATACGGATTTACATTCAGAATTTTAGACTCACCAAAATAGGAAAGATGTTTTTGTCAAGGCTGCCAAATAAAAATAGTCAAAACACTATGAATGTAACATTTATATAATTCCCGATTGTTTCATGTTTTTTCTTGCTGTAGGTAGTTTATTATATATATATGTGTGTGTGTAATAATATAAATGTATATATAAAAATATTTAATAAAAAAGGAATATACAGTGATAGAAGATGGCACCCCATATCATTTTATGACTTTTACACACAGACACACACACACACACACACACACACACACACAGAGCCATCCACATATGGGCATACATATGCATCTATACTTACACAAACACACATACAAATAGAAATAAAATTTTACTCTAATTATGTGTGTGTGCATATGTGTATGTGCACGCATATACATGAATGCAGGTGACTGCAGAGCCAAGAAGAGGAGCTGGACCCCCTGAGGCTGGAGTTATAGGCACTTGGGAGCCATTTGATATGAGTGCTGGCAGACAAACTTGAACCTTCTGCCAGAACAATATGCACCCTTAGTCACTGAGCCATCTTTCCTGCCCCACAAATAAATAAGCAAATCTTGTCAGCAACTTCATCAAATACATTTATATAATCTATATTTATATGCTGTTTGTACATGCACATGGATGTATATTCATGCACACACAAATACACAAACACTTGCTTGAACCCTATATATATATATATATTTTTTTTAATGAGTTGGAAGTATTATGTGAAGCAAAGAGAGCAGAATAAATTATTACCTTCCTATAAATTCATTTCAGGTAAGAATTATTCCTCCTTGTCCTAAATTGCAGTAAATCAACCAGAGTCATCAGAAACCATGGTGACCTTTCAAAAACTGGGCCTTAACTAAAATGGAACTTAAAACAGTCAAGGGTACATGTGACAGCCACGTTTTCCTAGGGAGCTAAACTGGGATCTTAGGGGAAGGAAAAATCCAATCACTAAAGAGACGAGATAAGAGTCTTCACTTGTTATCCTGTCTAGAGTATATCTCAAGAAAAGTAAAGTCGCACCTTTATCAGAGCTCAGGATTCTTATTTTATTTGGAGATTAAATGGTCACTATCTTTTTAAATGGTCGCTGCTCTTTTTAATGAATTCCTCGGGCAGACAACAGCATCTGAGTGTGCACTGTGTGCCATAAGATATAGGGACCTGTGACTAGTTCTTGCATACACTGTAGGAAGTACCCGGTTCATCTGCAAACACCTAGCTGCTACCTGAATCAGTGGCTCTCAAATCAGCGTTTATATCAAAGGCAGGCAGAGCGTCTTCTACTCAGATTATCATCTTAAATAGTGAAAAATAATAGATCCTAAAAATGCCAGTGTCAAGGATCCTTTCCCAAGCAAATAAATCCATGAGATTCTTCTAGGGTCCCGCTTAGGACTCTGTATTTGTGGAAGGGCGTCCTTAGAGTTCAACACTGGGTTGAAGAGGTGGCTCAGCAGTTATGATGTTAGCTGCTCTTCCGAAGGACCCAGGTTCAGTTCTCAGTACCCACATAGTGACTCAAATCCATCTGTAACTCCCATTCCAGGGGATCTGATGCCTTCCTCTGGCCTTCATAGGTACCAGGCACTGAACTGGTACCCGGACATGCATGCAAGCAAAACACCCATCCTCATCAAATTAAATAAAAAAAATAGATAGATAGATAGATAGACAGATAGACAGACAGATAGATAAAATATAGATGTAAGTCTGTATAAATCATCTTTACAGGAGGCAGGAGAATACGGAAGAACATAAGTTCTCTATTTGCTGAATCTTGCTTGTACCTTTTAACTCTGTAAAAGTTATAAAGCATATAAGTTCCCATATGTTTTGAATGATTAGTAAAGGCCTTAGGTCATCTAAGAAGAGTAATAATGTGGTAACAAAACTCCAAAAGCACCTTCAACAGTGGTCGGCATATCTCTGTTGCCCCTACACCATCAAGCCTGTGTGCTGGGAAAGGCCAGATCTTCCCACGGCCTCCACCTTGAAAAATCTACTGGCTCCCACACTGTGTCACTGGTTAAGACTAAGATGAAGCCTGAAAGCACTGCCCTCTCCGTGACTCACACAAGCCCCACCTCAAAGGGACACGTGGAGGAGAAATGCCCAGAGCCCACCATACATGCCCACCCCAACCCCCTTTCAAGTACTCCTCCCAGGTTGGTTCCTCCTCACTTAGACATGAAATTTGTTCTTGTTTTGCTTTGTTTTATTGAGACAGGGTCTCTACATAACTCTGGATGTCCCGGAACTTACAGAGATCTGCCCATTTGTACCTCCAGAGTGCTGGGATTAAAGGTGTGCAGTTTCTATGGGTCTCTCTTCCTCAGGCATGACTTCACTGACTAGCCTTCCTAAGGTAGAAACACCCACTTCTGGGTTGAATTCTTTCAGCAAGTGATGCTGACTTCTTCCTTTGATAGCACTTAGTCAAACCTGTAATCATTTTAGCAGGCAGAATCCTTTATGTTTATTTTATTCATATATATATACACACATATTCTTCAGTACCTGGCAAATAACTGCTAGACAAATTTTTCCAGATTGCTTGGACAAATGAAAATCACTAAGGAAAGATATATTGAGTATGATCTGATGATAGCATTTAATTATCTAGAAAGGAACTCAACGCCATAAATAGGACACAGAATTGTATATCCTTGTATGAGCTTCAAAGGGGCTAAGAACAACTTCTTTTTGTAGACAAAATACTTGAGTACAAAGTTGCAGGCTGGAGCTGCAGATCTATTGAAAGCGTAACAGCATGACCAGAGGAAACTGTTAATGACTACTTCTGTGCAGAAATATCTGCTCAGTACCACTCCATCACGTTTATCTCTCCTATCTTGTTTCTATTTCTTTCTCCTTCCAAAAGCAGACATTGCTTCCTCAATGATATAACAGCACCCTCTGGAAGATAGCTCTCCGTCCCTGACTCCCAGAGAAGCCCTTCAAGGCTGGGAAGATGATCCAGGGGAGAACTAGGTTACTCGTTATTAGGAAATTGTGTAGAGGATGCTTATGCAAACTGCTAAAGAAAAAAAACAATGTTAAAACAATGTTTAGAAAATTCTGTCCAAGACATAAAAAGCCAATACATAGACAGAGATCTCCCAGTCTGTCTATGGGAAATTTTTAAGCAAGTAATGAAAGGACAAGTATTTAAAACATTAATTTGGCTCATTTCTATAGAAGTCAATGCATCAGATTAATCCCCTAGCTCTAAACCTCTTGTTTTCTTTCTTTCTTTCTTTCTTTCTTTCTTTCTTTCTCGATTTTTCAAGACAGGGTCTCTCTGTGTAGTCTTGGCTGTTCTGGACTTGCTTTGTAGACCAGGCTGGCCTTGTACTCACAGCAATCCACCTGCCTCTGCCTCCCGAGTGCTGGGATTAAAGGTATTCGCCACCACCGCACAGCTCAAAGCTCTCATTTTGTCTCTTAGGGTTTACTTCAAAGGAAATATCTGTGCCAGGATCAGAGGTGACTGGGCAGTCTGCTTTTAATAGATGGCGAAAGGTGTTAGAAATTGGCACACCACAACATGCCATGTCAGCCATGAGGATGAGATCACGGGAAGTTGGGGGTTCTGAGGAGATTATGCTACTTTGATAATCCTTTTGTATGAGAGATTTAGTAAAATGTCATTTTCTCTCCTCACAGGGTAATCGGAACAGGGAGCTGTGGTGGAGGGTCAGTGATTTACTATAAGACTTTACACTATAACCTTCTACTGAAGAACCCTAAAATATGCTTCTTTTAACTTGCTTAAAAAAAGAAAAGCCACGGGCTTCACTTTTACTATTAGTAGCTTTAAAAAAATAAAGCATCAAAACTTCTGCCTATAATTCCAGTACTGGGAAGGCTGAGGAAGGAAGAGCATGAGTTTAAGGCCAACCAGGACATTGAGGAAAGGGAGGGAAAGAGGGAAAGAGGGAAGGAGGGAAGGAGGAAGGGAGGGAGGAGAAAGGAGAAGAAACAACAATGGGAGAAGAAAACCGAACCCTCTGCCTGCCTTCTAAGGGCAATCGGGGCTAAAATGGGGAGTATACCGCCATCGCTGCCATCAAGGGCAGCAGCACCTTCTAATCGAGAGGCCACATACTGCAGGGTTTTTAAGTACCTTAATATTCAGCTATCAAAGGCAGCCTCACAAGCTTCCCTGGCTGAGGTCTTGATTGCTGAGGAAAATCAACACACCATCCTCTGTCCCCATCTCTCAGTGGCATGCCAGGACATCAGTAGCAGAAATGCTCCTAGATGCTAAATAATCCACACAGGAGCTGCAAAGCGATGGAGAGAAGGAAGGAAGCTAACCTGGCCAGCTAGGTTTTCTGGTCTATGCATTATAAACTGCGTGTGCCAAAATAATGGCATTTCCATCAGCCAAAGTATCAATATATGAAGCTGGTGTGGTAAGAGCAGGGTGGGGCGTCAGCAGGGATAATGCATTCCTTGGGGTCTGCAGTGATGCTGCTTGTGAACACATCTCCAGCCTTGTGAGATGTATAAAAGCACCAATGGGAGTAACGCTTGGGAAGCGTAAGTGATTCCATGACTGACTTAAGTGGTCCTTTACATTTTCTGTAAAGCAGCAGCATGCTGTGAAATTTTAGCAGCAGCCTCATCAGACTCATATTGCCTGCATTTCTTGATTGAATCAAATGGCCACGTGAAATGTGTGGCCAGTACCATTAGTATTATGTAACACCAGCCTCGCTGTTCTTGCCATGATGCGTAAGACCATATCCATGAGCTAAAAGCTGAACTGTGAGTAAAAAGGAGCTTCATCTCACAGATTGTGATGCTACAGCGGATGATGGTTGGAAGCCACTGAATTGCGAAAACACCAGTTGTTAGAAGATGTGTGGTCAGGAACTAAGGCAGTGGTTTCAACCATAAGCAACAAATCTCTCAGCAGCCCTCTGTTTTATAAACACACTAGTAACTGTCTCTCGTTGGACTCAAATACAACAACATTTTGCCAGCTAAAGAATAGACTGTACACGTATTCAATGTGGACACAGAAGCATGCCTGCCCCCAGCACAGCTTTCCCTGGGCAAGACATTTAATTCCTAGAGATAAAGGTTATACTTAAATGAGGAAAGGCAGGAAAAGTACTTAGCAGAGTGCCAGGAAAATAGCATCCACCAGTGCTGCCTAAGGAATGGAAACTCTGTTTCAGAACACTGATCGGCAATGCAAAGCCAGTGTTACACTCTGGGTATCTAAGAACTTTGCATTCTAGAACAAAGAAAAACTGTTACATGGGGACAAAAGTTAAGATTTTTTTTTCAAACTTGATCTCTGAAATGGCTATATGTATGTAAGTTCAAAAAAAAAAAAAGGCCAGTGAGACCAGAGAGATAGCTCAGGGGTTAGGAGTACCCCATGCTCTTGTACAGAACCACTGTCTGGTTCTCAGCACCCACATCGAATCCCACGACCATCCACATCTCTGCTTTTGCAGATTCAGCACTTTTTTCTAGACACTGCGGGCATCAAGCACAAATCAGAGCAAATGCACACACGTAGGCAAAAGCCTCATACACATAAAAATAAAGCCAAAGAGAGGACTAGATGGACTATTTTAATTTTTGTGATTCAATGATCCGAATGGGTGAGTAAGTCCCGCAACCACGGTCGCCCTCTGACTCCTGCTGCCACAGGACCCGCTGCCTTTTCAATGTCAGCTACAAACTAAATCCCAGCAGAAGCCTTCTGCTCTGGCTCTGTGTGTCAGCTATGTTTGTAATTTATAGTTTTATTACATAAATATAAAGCCAGGAGTCAAGTGGGAAATATTGTCTTAAATAGCAAGATTTGTATGATTCAAAACTGGTCAAAACGCCACTCTGGACTGTCGGCACTCAGAACACCTTACCCCAAGTCTGTGGTAGGAGCCTTATTTCCCAAGTGCTTGAGGCAGCCTCAAACGCTCACTCTTGCACTAATGACATCCTCAGTTATGCTGAGCAAACAGGATTTAAATTGGGAAAAAGTAATATTTGCACAGGAATCCTTCCTGTCTGTTGATTAAATCCAATTATTCATAATAAACTGGATACATATTAGCTTTCTGTACCTAATTCACACTCTAGGGAGCCCTGCCTATAATCAAGCCATATATTTATGTTGATAGTAAAGGTTCAAATAAACGGTCTGTATAATTTTAAACAGGAGTGTCATGAAAAGTCAGAAAGGAAAAAATGCATCTTTGTTCTAAAACATGAAACGTTATGTTCTTAAGAATCTAGTACCCAGCAAAGCTGCCCATCTCTCTCCTGAACAGTTACTAAGCACTGATAATGTCTGGCTACTACAGACCAGGGTGGAGCTATGGAAATAAGTCCATTAATTCAAGTTTATCTGGCCTCCAATATTAAAGTAGTGATTTATGTTTAAACAATATCAACAAAATCATGAATAAAATGTAGAAAAATTAAAATAGTCTTATTAAAACTCATAAGTTCAGTAAATACTTGAGTAGTTGCTACAGCTTAGGCTCTAATCAGTATGGCTGATATATGTCAGAATTATGTTATGGATATTAGATTTTTTTTTGAGACAGGGTTTCTCTGTGTAGCCTTGGTTGTCCTGGACTTACTTTGTAGCCCAAACTGGCCTCAAACTCACAGTGATGTGCCTGCCTCTGCTTCCGAGTACGGGGATTAAAGACATGTGCCACCATGCCTGACTGAATATTAGATTCTTAAAAGAACTCTTTTGGGCTAATACTAATTATTTATTGGTTCAAAGCATGGGAATTGCATACTTTATAATTACAGTGCTATTGCTATTAACAAAGAGATTTGCTTCTTAATACTGAGTCCAAAGTATTTTCATTTCTTGTTATGTCATTCAGAAGTTAGGAAAATTAGGCGAAACCATACTTTTAGATATCATTTTAAATCTGTCTTATTTTAGAGAAAGAGAGAAGGAGGAGAGACAGAGACGTGGAGAATTTTTCAGTGTACTGCCACACTGCAGCTCACATTTGCTGATCACACCTTGGGATAATTAAATCTTTTTATACTTGGGAGGCAGAGGCAGGCAGATCGCTGTGAGTTCAAGGCCAGCCTGGTCTACAAAGCTAGTCCAGAACAGTCAAGACTGCATAGAGAAACCCTGTCTCAGAAAAACCAAAAAATAAATTAATTAATTAATTAATTTAAAAATTAAGATAAATAAATAAAGGAAGGAAGGAAAGAAGGATGGGAGGAAGGAAGGGAGGGAGGGAGGACCAAGAAGCCAGGAGACTTTCCAAAACTGAACACAGGAACGGAGCACAGACCCAAGCTCCTCTGTTTCATGTTTATGAAAGCCACTCAGGGATCACAGAAGTGAACCAGTTCTAAATTTAGAACCTAGGGCTGGAGTCACTTCTCTCCTGTCCCTGACTCGGGCCCCACTGGCTTCTGCATTCCGTGGAGCCATGGGGCATATCTGCTCAGTTCACCTCTCCTTTCTCCAGCCATGTACTGCAGTTCCGCACCATGGACACACTGGGCAGCCACTGGGCAGGGTGCTAAATGATTAATTCATGGTGCTTTCACAGCCACCTGTGGTAGGGTCTGACTTTGTAAAACAGCACAAAAGACCTAGACAGGCCTCCCTGAATATTCATAGCGACCAAGAGTTAAATTAATGCATCTTGCCCTGAAATCATCTGGTTTAAAGATGGACTGAGAAAAATGTGAAATTGCAGTGAGTTTTTTGTTTGTTTGTTTGTTGTTTTTTGTTTGTGTTTTTGTTTTAAAGCAGAGCTGGATTGCTCAGCAAGTAAAGCAGCCTTCACTCAAGTACCTAAATCCAGTCCTGGGACCCACATGGAAAAAAAAAAAAAAAGGCAACCCGTTCCTGCAAATTGTCTCCTGACCTCCACACACATGTTCTGTGTGCCACAAACATGCACAGAAGTCCCCGTCCCTGTGCCTATGGCACACCCATTACACATGTTAATGGGGGAAAGTGTAAAGGAAGTTCTTGGAAAAGAATGGTTCGAACTGGTTTTCTCCGAAGAGCAAGGTCTTTGGGGATCTGGAGCTAACTAAAGGATTCCTTCTGCGATGGCAGTCAGTCATGATGAGCAAGGTCTCCTGAGTGTGCGGCTCAAGACGGTGTCAAGTCCGGACACACTGACTCCACATTAACTAGCCCTGGGTCACGCGCTGAAAGGGGCCTTTCAGGTTTCTTTCATCTCAGGGAAAAGTCTCTGACACTAACATGTTGAAGCCTCTCAGAACTTGCCCATTGTTAACCAGAAAGCTCAGGCCCCTGGCTGTCCCAGGCCACATACCTTGTGAGAATCTGAACATTTTCTTCAAGTTTGTTATATTCATTTTACTCAGACTTGTACTTGTGTTCTCGTGCTTTATAACATTCCCTCCAATTATGTTTAGCATTTGGAGCATTATGTTGTTTCTAGGAGACAAGGCAACCAACTTAGCAGGGGAATAGCTGAAGGCTGAGAAACAGTCATTGAGAGAAACAGAAGAATGTGCCACAGTCTTTCAGGGGAAAGAAGATTAAACACAGGCCAGAAATAGTGGCCTCCTGCACAGTCCTGAGACGCCAACAGCTATGAAGAATTTCAGCGTGATAAAAACCGAGCCATACAGGGATCTGACATCGTCGTAGGCCAGCCGAGCTCTAATCTCTCACCGACTGTGGAAAATGAGCGTGACTTGCAGATAGGATTCCATGCAGGAAATGTGGGGTCCTGCCAAGGAGCACTGAGAGCTTCACAATGGAAGTGACACATGGTGGTGCTGACAGAGACTGCAAACAGGACCTCTGCCCTGAGGAAAAGGCCCCAAGCCTGTGAGGACAGAGTGTCAGGTGAGTATGGGGGGTGGGGGGCGTGGCTTAGTCTTTGTAGATCCCTCTGGGTTTGGGTTTGGTTTGAATCCTTCTAGTTTCGTGACGAATTAGCAACATAGCATTTCCCCTAGCCATATACTACCTTTACACACTACTACATAGAGCTAGTTTTACAATACTTTGGGGTTCATGGACAGGCTTCCTGTTGTACCTGAGGAGGTAAGGGGTGGGGGAAATTCACACACAACGTTTAGGAAAGCTGGGAAATATCTAAAAATACATTTTAAAGTACATATTTCAAATCTTCATTTTGCAGGTAAAAATGTCTTATCAAACCATGTCCAACCTTCGATACTGAAATATATTATTAATATCTACAAATTCTGTCCTCAAAAACAACACAATTGAATTTTTTTAAAAAACACAATAATTTATGATTGGGGGCTTGAGCGATACCTTAGCAATTACGAGCATATACTGTTCTTTCAGAGAACTCAAATTTGGTTCCTAGGACACCCCAACCCCATGCAGAACTGCTCACAACCTCCTCTACTTCAGCTCCAGGTGTCCCTCAGGCCTCTTCTGGGAGCCACAAACCCCGGTACTTATGTGCACACACCCCCATAGACACACGCACATACATATATGCACATATTTCAAAAATTAAAATCCTTTAAATAAGTTTTGGGGTTTTGTGTTGGGCGACATTCATAGAGCTCTTTGGCTACATGTAGCCTGTGAACCATGGGTTGGACATACCAGAATGCTTTCCAGAATTTGACCCCAACTGATAGCAAAGAATCAGTGCTCTAAGATGTATATTTCAGGGCCTGGAGAGAAGGCTCGGCAGCTAAGAGCATTGGCTACTGTTGCAGAGGACCTGAGTTCAATTCTCAGCACCTATATGAGATTCACAGTGGTCATTATCTCCAGGCTCAGGAACCCGATGCCCTTTCCTGGCCTCCTCAGGCACAAGGTGACACACATGGTGCATAGATATACATGCAGGTAAAACACCCATACTCATAAAAATAAATGAGTGTTTTGAATATGCATCTCAAATGTGGACATCATATAACTCATGGACATTTTAACTTTACTAAACATGGATTATTGCCTTTTAAGCTGACTAGTCAAAAAGTATGCGATTTGTTTTCCCTTAATCATCTGCTTTTTATAAATGTAATGAGTCTCACCAGAAGCAGAAAGTAAGCAAGGTTTGGGGGCATTCAAAAAATGGCGGCCTGTGGTCCATGAGCATACCGAAACAAGCACTGGTAACAGAACAGGGCTGATAACCAAGACAGGAAAAGTCCACTGCCAAAGACAAAAGAAAGCATCTGTGCTCACAGTCACCCACCTGGGCCTGGAATGGAGCAGGAGGGGGAAAAGCCCAAGATTCCCTCTCAGGTAAGGAAAGTTAAGAGCCATGCTTCTCAAGCGGTGAAAAATCTGTTCCCAGCAGAACCTGAGGACAAGTACCTTGGGACATTTTTTATTTGTCAAATGGAGAGGGGGTGCTACTGGTACCAATGAGGACAGGAGGCCAGAGATGCAGGTGGCTGTGGTGTGATGCAAATAAGAGCCTCACAGAACACTCTCTGGCTCCCAGATCTCTGCTATAAAGAAAACATATGTGAAAACACATCTGGGCTGAGTTGGCTCAGCTGCTGCGGTGCTTGCCATACCAGAGTGAAAACCAGGCTTTCTGTCATCAGAACTCACTCTGGTGTGGCAGGCACCGCAGCAGCTGAGCCACCTCAGCCCAGATGTGTTTTCACATATGTTTTCTTTATAGTAGTCTTTGGCAGTGGACTTTTCCTCTCAAGTGGCAGCTGCAGAGAGTGATCAAGAAAGACTCCCCAGTGCTAGACCAAGGCTTGCATTTGTTTGCACGCACATATATACACTCATGCACACACATAACGTGTGCATATGTAACGTGAGCACTCATGCACACAGTGCATACCACATACAGGCAAGTGAAGAAGGAGGGAAAGGGGGCGGTTGTCTCCTACACAGAACACAAAGTCCTTCCAAGTCTTTGTAAACATTCAATTATTGACCAAAAGTTCTAATGAGTTTATGGACAGCTTTGTATTTGTGGGACACAGTGCATGAACGGTCATGTCTATCACATGTGCCACAATATTAGGGTCAGTGTGTCAACAATTAAAGGTGAGGAGGGAATGGGTCAATAAACTGAGAATTATCCATAGAGTGGACCATGACCAGTGGGTGAGCCACAACTACAATCTTCTCTGTACAGTCAGAACAAATACTGAATGAAAAAGGAAAGGCACAGAGAGCAGCCATGCAACTCCATCAATTGGAAGTTGAAGGCACAGTTTAGAATTGGGCCCATCAGCAACAACAGACTGTGAGAAAAAGCAAAGGGATGAGCCGGGCAGTATTCAATAGGGCGGTTGTGTACATGTTCTCCATGTAAGAAGGGCAGCATGTGCCCAAGTACTCATGTCACTATTCTTTAGTAAACTGATGGGGCTTGGGTGCTTTTCTAAATGTTGTTATATTTAATAAGACAGATGTGAGGCTCATAACTGTATCCCCCAGAGGCTGAAGCAGGAAGACCATTATGAGTTCACAGCAACTTGGCTTAAATAGTGAATTCTGGGCCAGCTTGGACTACAGTGTGAGACCCTAGGAACAGAAAGAAGGGAGGGAAGGAGAGAGAGAAAAAGGTGAAAGGGAGGGAGGGAGGATCAAAGGGAGGGAGGGAGAGAGGGAAAGAGGGAGAGAGGAAGGGAGGGAGAGAGGAAGGGAGGGAGGGAGAAAATTATATTAATTGAAAAAGGGGAGTAGGGATAGAGAAGAAATGGAGATAGCAAGTGTCAGTCACCAGAGGCGTTGAAAAGGACAATAGTGAGATCATACAGCTACCTAAGGTGCCACGTGTCAAATGCATCTCATCCCCCAAAGAGCAGCATTTATCACACCTATCTGGCAGCAACCAAACTGCACCTTCTGTTTATTTGGTTCCTCGGTTACTCTGATGTGATTCATCTTGGACCTGGACTGCTGAACTACCCTGCCTATGGCTAGAGAACCCTTCCTAGGCAGGGGTTTGCTGTTCTCAGGCAATTAATGGCTCACTAATAAATAGTGAAAGAATTCCAAATGTTTTATTTAGCCTGCCAATCAGGGGCCAACATACCTTCCGAGACTTAATGATTCCAGTCAACATGGGCAACTCACTCATGCTCTAAGTCTACCTGTGCATGCTCACTGAGGTCATTCTTTTGCCTGGAACACCCTTCATGCATGCACACTCCCTGTCTGTCTCACGATCTCCACACTCTCAAACAAAGTCAGACATATGTGTTATGGGCATGAGAAACAGAGCAACAGGACCACCCAGCTGAGTGTGCCTTCATCCAAAGCCTTTTTGAAAGTGGTTCTTGTTACCTACCCACATGGACACTGGAATCTGCACAGATGCCACCATATCATAAATTACTATTAGCACCTTATTTTAGGGTTTCTACTGCTGTGATGAAACACCATGACCAAAAAGCAAATTGGGAAGGAGAGAGTTTATTTGGCTTATACTTCCATATTGCTGTTCATCAACGGCAGTCAGAAGTCAGAACAGGAACTCAAACAGGGCAGGAATATGGAGGCAGGAGCTGATTCAGAGGCCATGGAGGAGTGCTATGTATTGGCTGGCTCCCTGGCTTGCTCAGCTACTTTCTTAGAGAACCCAGGACCAAGGATAGCATCACTCACCATGGGCTGGGCCCTGCCTCATTGATCACTCATTGAGAAAATGCCTTACAGCTGGATCTTATGGAGGCATTTTCTCAATTAAGGCTCCTTCCTTTCAGTGCCTCTAGTTTGTGTGTTAAGAAGTGAATTCACATAGACACAGATGAACAAAATAATTCAGACGTGGCAGTATATACTGCATGATTTGATTTACGTAGTTAAATAAAACTTAGACCAGCATTAATATGCCGTGTTTTTAGAAGTCAGGACAGGTAGAGAGAGAGGTTGGTGGGCAAGGTGCCTGCCCCACACACAAGAGTACCTGAGTTCAGGTCTCCAGCAAACACATAAAATCTGCACATGATCAATATGCACCTTTAACTGCAGCATCTCGGAAGCACAGAGCAGAGACAGGCAGGTTCTTGAAGTTGACTGCCTAGACAGTCTAGGCAAATCCACGAGGTCCAGGCTTATTGAGAGGTCCTGTCTCACGAAACTAGGCAGCAATGGGACAACTAAGGAAGACACCTGACACTGTCCTCTGGCTTCCACACATATCCACTCACACACACATGGACACACATCTACATGAACATGTAGATACAACAGACACACACACACACACACACACACACACACACACGCACGCACGCACGCAGGCACACATGCACACGAAATCTGGAGTAAAAGAGGGTTCCAAAGGGGTGCTGATCCACAGGTACTCCTGACCCTCTCTCTCACAGGCTGGGCACTTGCTGAAAACCTATCAGGAAGTGAGTGTAAGATCTCCATACTCTAAGAAACTATGGTTCAGGCTGGAAAGATGGCTCAGTGGACAAGAGTTCAGTGGACAGGTTCAATTCCCAGAACCCACACGGCAGTTTACAAATGGCTGTAACTCCAGTTCTCAATGCCCTCTTCAGGCCTCCAAAGGGCACAGATGTAGTGTACTGACATACATGCAAGAAAACATTTATACCCATAAGATCAAATTTAAACAGTGAAAAAATGTTTAACAGAATGTAACAGTTCAACTAAAAGTCCTCTAAACAATACTGTCAAATTGACCCGTTCTTCAAGATGGCTCCTTCGCAAGCCTTCCTCACTTAATTAACAGTAACCTCCAAATATTAATTGACCGTTTTCTCCTCTATTGGTTCTTTAAGATCATTCATGGACAACTCTTTCTCGATTTCTCAACAATAACCCCTAATATTAATTGATCTGTTTTGCTTCAACACCCCATCCCTTTCAGAAGTATAGCCTAAACTTACCTTACAGCCCCTTGGGCTTATTTATCAAAGGACAGTGAGACAGTATGGAGTTGCTAGAACTGGGATTTCCTCCAAGATTCCCAGGAAGCAAAGTATTGCTGCAACTATTTATGAAATATTTATAACTTTATATAAAATTTATAGAACTTAAATCACATGTATTATAATTTCCAAAATATTTCTTTATGAACACATTGAGTAGCTACCATCATCCCGTTATTATTATTCAATTGTTATTGTCTTTTCTTGGTGTGTGGTCCTCGAAGGTTTGAACCGTATAGGCCAGTAACCATCATCGCCACAGTCACTCCGTTGTGCTGACCCAGAGGACTGTCTCCTAGAAAGCAAGGATCTATTAGTTTACAGAATTCAGAATGACCTTGAACTACTCATCTGGCTGCTTGAAATTTGTGAGTTGTAGAATTACAGGGGTGAACCTCCACAATGGGTTTATGCAGTGCTGGGGATCAACCCCGGGACTCTGGGCTACACAAGTGCTCTGTCGACATCTCCAGGATATATATATCCTCTAGAATGTGGTTTCTTTCCCTTGGCAAACAGATTTGAGAATTCCTCCACAAGTGTACAGATATTGAGAGTCTATTGTTTTTAATTGCTAATTAGATTTCCCAGGAACCATAACTGGTTGATCATTTACAAGGGAACGGGCATTCGGGGTGATTTCCAGTCTGGAGCAATCATAAAGGTGCTATCCATTCTTGAAGACTGGGGGTCAGAGGAAAGAGTATTTGTACGTATCTCAACCAAGATGACAGTTAGCAGTGATTTAAAAAAACAATGATGGACTCTAAGGTGCACCTAACCCAATATTAGTAAAATTCATCTTACAACGTATTCTGTTCAGAGACTTAGGAGTGACCTTTTCTATGCTGGGTGGGTGTGGATCAGCACTGGGGTGGAGTTCAGAAGCATCCACAGAGGCAGTTTTCAGATGGCTCCCTCACACCAACATGACCCTTGTGTCTGAACCACCACAGACTCTATGTGGTGCACAACTATTTATCACTAGTGTGTCAGCAAATGACACTGCTCAATGGCTGCTGACTTTTATCTGACCTAGTAGACACACTTGTGACACACACAGAGGACTACCCCACACCTGGGGACTCTGAGAGCATCCTATAAAAAGGCCTACTTCAACAATTAAGACAGGGCAGTGACTATAGCTGCACTTTTTTTCTGTTGATTTAAACATAAAACGCATATGTTTGAATCCTAGGGGGCAGAGTGCCCAGATCATAGCATTTCTATGAGATGGCATTTTGGGTGTCCTTCTGTCATGGGCCCTGGTAGGGGCCAGGTCATGGCCACAGAAAGAAAGAATGACATTTCAGGGTCATAGCTGCCTATTCCTGCATCAACAGGGGCTCAAAGCCTTTAAGACCTAGAGTGGCTGAAAACATTTTATGCTCTGACAACTACAGTATGTCTGTGACAAGCCAAAGGAGATTTGTGAGAACCTTGTCCTTCAAACCCTTTCAAAGACTCTGAATCGGAAACAGCACTAGGAAGTGTAGTTGCTTACAGAAGGTACACAATGCCCCATACCAAGCATGCCCATGCATGCCTTATTTCAATCTTCAATAACAATGCTTTAACTTTCATACCACTACGATGTCCTTTTCTTAACAAATATCATGTCATTTTGAGACATTCATTACTCATGAAGCAGGAAGTTAATCCAAGGCAAAAGTGAGTCCACATCCTATGTTCTTTAAAACCACAGTCTACAAGTCAATGCACCCATCTATCCAGACATTCAAAAATATTGTTGTTAAATCCTTCCACAGAGAGAACTATGAAGAAGACCCATCCCTTGCCTCTGGGTACTCTTTTGTGAGAGAGTTATCAACAACAGCATCTTCAACTCTTGGACCAGTTCTCTGAGACTCACAGAAAAACTACACTGTCCAGAGAAAACTCACGCATACACAAGCGTTGCAAACTCACTGAACTCCTGCAGTGGAGGTTAGTGATCCCTGGATTACTTGAGCAGTGACAGTACACTGCCAGGGATCCAAATGGTAGAGAAGATCTGAAAACTGGGCGATGCACTGAGGCCAAGATGGAAGGAACCTGGACCCTGGCGTCCCAGCAAACTAGCTCCAGGCAAAAGATACGGTGAGGGATGAGGAGCATAGCAGAGAAATAGGTAGCAGGCCACAAACATATCTGACCTGTGGAAAGGATGTGGGGAGAGGGAGATAAAAGGAGCTTCTCCCCTCTCGTGAGCTGTGCACCCCTCTCTTCCCTCATCTGCAAAATGGAAATAAGAGCAGTCCCATTCACAGGCTGTGCCATGGCACAGGGAGTAAGGCCTTGCACGTGCTTGGAATAGACACTCAGGTTAAGTACTGATACTCTGTAGCCTTCACCATTAACACCACCGAGATCGCTATCACCACAGTCACCACTGTCACCACCATCAGCCTCAGCACCATACACCGAGGCTGGCATGGCCTCACCAAAATTATCTCCTCCCTGCTGCATTCAAAGGCACTGGGCCTGGATCTCTGCCAAGAACGTTCCCAGGTAAAATGAAACTCTCAAATACTCTCCTTGTAAATCCATTCTTACTCTCATCAGTACCAAAGCACGAGGTGAACAGTATAGAAAATGAGGGGAAACTATGATAGTCTTTGGGGTATATGTAACATGTTCTTTAGGAGAACAGATTTCACTATTAAAATCTAATGAGTTATCACTGACTATTTCAGTAAAATCATGTCCATAAGCAGACTCCAGAATATGAATTTTTTTAGAAGATTTTCCCCACTCAATTACCAACATGTGTTTTCACCACAGGAAGCAAGAAAACAGAATGTCTGTTCAATTTTCCTTTACCATTGTGCTTTCATTAATAGTTTGTTTTCAGTTAACTGCATCAGAGGACTGACACACAAGCCAGAATCCATTCTTGAATGCTTGAGGAACCACGTGAAGGATGGTATGTTTTGACCCTTTGGCCATGGTGACACACAGAACATTCAAAGGACACTTGCTCTTTCAAATGTTCCACGGCCAGCCAATATCTGCCAGAATAATGCCAAAGAGCGAGCTAGGGAGAAATGAAGTAATGAGAAGACACAGCCATTTTGTCTTCTCCAGAAACTGCAGTAGGTTATCTGAATTTCACTTTCATCTCTGCAGACATAATCTGCAAAAATCACCATGCCCCCCTGCTTAAAGGCGCACACAGGAAAGAAAAGTATAAGGATTTCAAAGAGCCTCTCCAACCCAAGCAACTATTTTGCATTCGCCAACCTCCCTCCTTCTTTCAATCTGTGTCCTGAAAAAGCAGGTAAGCAAATAAGTTCAACACCATCCTCAAGGAGAACAGCAGAAAAGTCGATTGCTCTAGGACAAGGAGAGGAATCTGTTCCTGACATAGGAACAGAGGGAAGGTGTAGCCAGAGGATAAAATTTCTAGGATCCCTGGTTGAGAACATGAGGGAATGGGCTGACAAGCTACACACCATGTGGGGACGGAAATAAGATGACCATAAAATATCAATGTCTTATCATAGCCAAAGCAAGGGTTCCCCTAACGAAGGGATCTCTGGGTGATTTTTAGAAAACCAGGACGTCTCAAGACATGGAGCCAAAGCAATCATTGGGGCGCATTCAGAAAAATCAAAAGAGCATGCATGATGAAGCAGCCCTTCCTCTCTATCTGATACCAGCCACATGTGAAGGAAGCCCATTGCATGTGAAAGGAAAGGAGCCTGCTAACCCCACCAAGAGTTCATTTATTCTGAGAATTCTTTTCATACGTCTGTTGATGAAGCCAATTTTCTTCCCTATAGCTAGGAACTCTGAACACAATGGTTACGATTAAACAAGGCTCTCTCCTTACCAGCCCGGGCCACAGTTTCCCTGTGTATAAAGGGGAGGGGGACTAAGGAATTAAGGCAATGGAAGTATGACATAGGTCCCATGATGGCCTGGCCTTTATGCCTGTTTTGCCTTCTAGTCTTCCCTAGTTCTGAGGTGTCCTTAAAAGACCATTACAGAATGGATGACATTTTTCCAGGGTGCCCACGATGTCACTCTCTAAGAGTATGGAGATTTGACCATGTGTTAGGTTCTTCCTCAGAGCTCACAAGTTCTATGCTGGAAGTTGGCCTAAACAAATGGCATACAATAGAAAACAAAGACACAGTCTGCCTCAGCCTAGCTCTCCCATTCTGGGTCATGACCAAATAAGTGGTTGAGCCTGAAGGATGGAATCCTAATCCATTACACTAGTGCCTGGCAGAGACACTCAGGGTCCTTTCTTGGATGACAAGTCCCCAGGGTTATTTGTAGATGTGTCTTGCTGAGTATAAGATCTGTGCAACCATCACCAAAGAAAAAGATCTTGTAGGCAAGTGGCACACTAGATCATGGCCCTGACCATAGATCAAAGGAAAGGCTCTGCCCACATCTGTGAGAACACAGCTTTGTGGACTCTGTGGAGAAGTTTACTATTCTTCTAAAACTATTGGTGTTCATTCACTAATTGCACAAATATTTACTAAACATTTACCAAGGGCCAATGACCAGAGATGGCCCAGAGAGCAAACTACAAAGAAAGGTACAGCCTTCAGGGCTGAAATAAGTTCACAGAGGGTATAAGCCTATGTTGCCAGGTCAAAAAGCCAAGGCTGTGTAGAAGCATGGTTATGTGTGGTTTTGACACCAGGGTTTCTCTCTCCTCTCTCTCTCTTTCTGTCTGTGTCTCTGTGTCTGTTTCTCTCCATCTGTCTCTCTCTGTCTCTGTGTCTCTGTGTTTGTGTCTGTCTGTCTCTCTGTTTCTCTCTGTCTCTGTCTCTGTCTCTGTCTCTGTCTCTGTCTCTGTCTTATTTCTTCCCTCTCCTTCTCCTTCCTCTCCTCAATCTTCATAGAGCAGCATCCAGAATAAAGGAGACATCTCTGGTCAGACTCAGCATGCTCTGTCCTCAAGGGAGAGCTGCTGTCCCTCTGGGCCACAGTGCCCCTCCCTAGATGTCTGCACAGTTCACTCTACTGTTGATTCAGAGATCTTCTCAGAAGCAACATTAGCATTGAGGCCTAACCCATTAGCCTCAAATTAAACAGAAATCTCCTCCTGGGTCTTTTCTTTTTCTGATCCCATTCCCGACAGTATGTGATCTCTGATACTGCATGTTTTCTTGTCCATTTTATTCACTGTTCTATCCCTAAAACCAAAGTAGTAATTGTCAGGGTAAATGCTTATTAAATATTTGCTGAATAAACAAACTCATGTTTATTCAGTCTCTGTAAGGACTAGCGAAGAAGGGAGAGAGGGAAGGAAGGGTGAAGGAGGGAGGGAGGGGGAGAAGCAGGGATGGGAGGCAGGAAGGAAACCACACCATTACAATTGTTAAAACAGAAGATGCACTACCACACAACAGGGACATATGCTCAACCATGTTCATAGCTGCCTTATTCATAATAACCAGAACTTGGAAACAACCCAGGTGTTCCTCAGTAGAAGAATGGATAAAGAAACTGTGGTACATCTACACTATGGAATACTACTCAGCTATTAAAAACAAGGAATTTCCAAAATTTGTGGACAAATGGATTGAACTAGAAATTGTCATAATGAGTGAGTTCACACAGAAGCAAAAAGAGCTAAATGGTATATACTCACTTATATCGAGACACTAGTCCAGGGTGTACGTCCCCATGAAAAACTGTACCTACCAGGATAGTGGGTAAGAGGGGAGGACATCCTATTGAGACTTTAGGTGTGAGAAGCCTGGGAGAATGAGGAAATAGAAGGATCCAGTGGGTCCTGGAAAACTACAGGCGAGTATGGGCCCTGGGGTCCTCCGCAAACTATGGCAACAGCCAAGAAAATATAGGCAGTAAACCTCGAACCCCTACCCAGACTAGCCGATGGACAGGACATTCTCCACTGTTGAGTGGAGAAGGAGATCTGACTTTCACACAAACTCTGGTGCCCCATATTTGACCATGTCCCTTGGATTGAGACGCCTGGTGGCACTCAGAGGAAAGATAATAGGTCACCAAGGAGAGACTTGATACCCTATGAGCATATACAGGGGGAGGAGGTTCCCCTCACACACAGACATAGGGGAGGGGTGTAGGGGGGAAGTGGGAGGAAGGGAGGAATGGGAGGATACAAGGGATGGGCTAACAACTGAGATGTAATATGAATAAATTAATAAAAAACTTGAAAAAATAAATGCACACACACACGCACACACACGCGCACACACACACTACCTGCCAGCTCTTGAACGGTACTAGAATCAAGTACACAAAAAGAGGTCACAGGAAAAACACTGAAATGCTTTAGAACTTACCAGGCAAAAGTAAAAATAAAACAGCTTGAGGAGAAAAAAGTCGTTTTCCTATTTTTGCTTATTTATGCTCATTTTGTCTCAAAAGACTTAAAAGCACTTTATGAAAAGAGCATGGATTGTCCCAAGATAAAAGAACAAGGGCAGAAACTAATGCAGCTGGATGAGTAAAAGACAATTCAAGAGGAGAAAGGAATGGTTCCAAGAGTTAGTACAGGGGCAGGCAGGAGTCTACAGGGCTTCCTGAGGTGAGTCCGAACTGCTGTCTAAGCCAGAGGAATGATAATTCCAGCAACTTTCAGGATGAGGCAGGGGAAGTTAGCTAAAGCGACTAAAGAAATCTTACTCTATTTTTAGGAATAGAGTACCACATCTTAACTAGACTCCACAGTCACCATGGAGATATGAGTTCAATGTGGCCAGACCTAGTGTTTAAATAAATGCTGGTTGATCAAACACACTGGTGAGAAATTTCATTCCTGTATTGGCAAGTGGTTTTTCTTTTGGGTCTTTTTTTCCCCCAATGAGTGGGTCAAAGCAAACATGTCTATGGCCATAAAGAGGAAGGAGATAGGATCGGTTACATGACTAACTATACCCATAAAGCAAAAAGGCCAAAGCTGTGCAGGAGCACGGTTGTTTGTGGTATTGAAGCCAGAGACACTTCTCCCAACAGTCATAAAGAGGACATTGTAAAACCCCACAAGGCAGGCACCGCACATAATCAGCATTATAAAGTCCTACCTTGTGATGATCTCCAATGGAGGCTGGGGATAATGCGAAAGGTAATTTAGATAAATAATATAAGTGGTGGGCAAGTAGGGGAGCTATCTCCTGCATGTCTCGTGATCAAAAGCTCTGCTCATCTGGATGACTTCAGGCATGGGCTCTGCAGTAGTGTTCCCTCAAGTGATCACTTTTGATGCTTATAAAATTCCCACATGCTCCTTAACCATTTCAGATGGCATGCCCTTCCTCCATGTTTGCGATAAGGTATTCAGGAGGAACAGGGGACCTCTTTCTTTGGGGCTGCAATGCCTAAATCTTGGGGTTTCATGGCAGCACTTTTAAGTATTGAGTGGCACTATGATCAAGGTCAGACTTCCAGACAAGGACCTGGCATGCGTTATTTCATGGTGTTTTGAGTTCAAGGCCATTTGCTTGGCTGGAAAGATGAGGAGCGTGGCAGGTCTCCAGTTACATGCCAAAGGAGAATACACGGTCAGGGCCGAATGTCTCCACAAAAATAATGTTGTTCTGTGTCTGCCCCAGGTCATGAACCAAAGCATGGTGGAGTTCAGTACCATACAGTGATGCTTCACGCAAGCCTGGAAACGATGAGTAATGATGCGGAGGAGGCTGGGTCCAAACTAGGGTCTTGTCACAACTGGATTGCGCACAGCTGCGTCTCATCTCCCTTACACGCAGTCTGTTCTGCCGCAGCAGTGGTGTTTGGAAAATGCACTGCTCCGGCACGAGCCTCAGAGAACAGCAGGAGAATAACCCAGTGAGTGTGGGCTTGCCCACAGAACCACGACATGATCACAGGACACTGCACCCATCCGGCAGTACAGAAAAGCACAAATGCACACTGTGAACACACCCCAGCTGCCTCAGTTTACCACAGACAGTACATACACCATACCTAACTGAAGACAAGCTGCCTTGTATGGCTTTGTAACAACTCACCTGAGGCTGCTTTAGTTGACAACCTCTAAGTCATAGACAAGACCAGGTACCAAGTTTATTGTGTTGGTGCACTGCCTAACGTACTAACAAGGATAAATACAGCAACTATTTTTATTAGGTTCCTATCTTCTCTTTTTAAAAAATATTTTAAATATTGTGCTTCTAATTTGATTTTACCTATACAGTCTGCAATCTCTATGTATCATTTTGCACAAGCCAGTGACTTAAACAAACAAACAAACAAACAAAATCATGTGTCTTTTGTCTGTCACCATCTAAAGCATTGTACCACCAAAATTAACTACATAAAACAAAGCTGCATCTGAATATTTTTAAGTAGTAAATACACACATACAGGCTTATCAGTTAGGGCCCATACTGCTCTTCCTGAAAAAGGACCCAGGTTTGGTTCCCAGAACCCACATCAGGAGGATCATGGTTGATAATAACTTCAGACCTAGGGCACCCAAACCCATCAATCACCCTCTGGCCTCTGTGACTACCTGCATGCCATGCATGTGCTGCATATAAACTCACAAAGGCATAAAAACACATGAGCAAAAAAAAAAAATGTTTTAATGTGTTGTGCTAGAGCATAACTGACTGAACTAGAAAACTATGTAAAATATTATTTTAATATGAATTTTTCTAGAACGCAAGGTCAACCAAAAGCTACTAGATACAAACAGGCCCCAGTTCAAGTTTCTGTGAACGTATTAACGCCATTTAAGAAAGAACATGTTAAATAAGCTTATAAATAACTCTACAGTGTGTCACAAAAGTACCATTCTTCCAACAGTGTGTTTGCTCACTGTCGGAAACTAAAAGCAAACAAAATACACACACACACACACACACACACACACACACACACACACACACACACACACACACACCTTTGGTCACCACCATGCAAAGACTCTCAGTCCTCCCTCTGTCCCTATTCTGTGTGTCCTGCTATGGACCATGTGTCTTCAGTGCTCTTTGGTCTTTGGTGGTGGCTTAAACTATTTACCCTGTTTCTCTTACCTCAGCTTTACAACCAAACTGCTACTTCTAATTCAGTGTGCTTCCCTGAGATGAAAGAGAAGTGTTACCCAGCTGAGGCAATCACTCATTGTTAACTGAGCATATGTTATCTGCTCGGCGTCAGGCTCTGTGATGCAAACAAGAGTGTTCCACTGAGTGGGCTTAACCAGGAGAATTCCTTAGCTTCCAAATTTGTTCTAGCTGTAACTTTTTTTTTTTACTCTTAAGATTAATTACTATTTTCATTCCAGTTCTAAGATTTGTTAAAAATATAAATTATATAAATAGCACATTCAGAAAAGAAAGTGGACTTGTGTTATTAAACTCCTGAAAATTACAGCTTTAACAATTGCCTCTTGCCTTTTGTCTGTCACCATCTAAAGCATTGTACCACCAAAATTAACTACATAAAACAAAGCTGCATCTGAATATTTTTAAGTAGTAAATACACACATTAAAACATCAGGATGACTAACTGCTATTTTCCTTCCTTTTTTTTCTTCTTCTTTCAGCATGGTTATTTTGAGTGTGTGTGTGTGTGTGTGAGAGAGAGAGAGAGAGAGAGAGAGAGAGAGAGAGAGAGAGAGATAGAGAGAGAGATAGAGATAGAGAGAGAGAGAGAGAGAGAGAGAGAGAGAGAGAGAGAGAGACTTCGGACTTTAGCAAATGTGTGGAAAGATACATAGCTATGGACACATACACCAATATTAACATATATGTGTATTTGCATGCATTACATGTAATATGGAAGTGTTACAATTAAGCCTGATTCTCCTTCTTGTGAATAAGTTAAATTCCCTAAAGATGACACAGAGATCAGCATAAAAAGCTCTGTGGGGTTCTCCCTGTATTGCTTTTAGGTGAGACACTGAGAATTAAATAAATATAAAGACTACAAGATGGAGTTTAAAAACAAAAAAACAAAAAAACGCTGGAAGAGCTGCAGATGTAGGACAATTGGCAAAGTTCTAGCCTAGCATGCACAAAGCCCTATGTTTGATTTCCAGCATGCATAAAGTATATGTAGTAGTACAAGACTGTAATTCCAGCGTTCCAGAGGTAGAAGTAGGAGAATGACAAGTCAGAGGTTCAAGATCACCCTCATTTACATAGTAAACTTGAGGCTACCTTGGGCTATAGGAGACCCTGTCCCAAAAATTAAATAAATAAATAAATAAATAAATAAATAAAATAAAATAAAAGTAGGGTGGGTAACCCACTCATATATTTGCCAGCTCTGGAATTGTACTTGATTTCTCTCCTAATTAAGAGAATGCTGTTTAGTCAGTCATTGTTGTGGTCTAAGCATGGGGAAGGAAAAACACTGGGAAATTACAGGATTGTGCCTTCAAGTGTTACCTCCATATTTGATGCTATGCTTTCTCTCAGTTCAGACAATGTCTCATTATCCCAACCATATCCGGATGGGAGAATGGCCTTCTGCCAAGATCCCTGGCCCTTTTCAAAGCATCTCTGTGTATGACAGGATGGATGTGGCGTTCAGCTCCACACGGCCAGCAATTCTTGCAGACATCCCAGGAGTCGTGTGTAACTCTCTTAGAGTGGCTATGTCCGAGAAGTTTCTACCCCAGCCTGCCTCACACTCAAGGGCAGGGAAGACAAGACCACCTTCCTCAATGACACCAAGTGGCACTGTCCAGGGATCATCTGAAGTCACCCTGAGCACAGCAATCATCTCTTTACAGTTTCCACCCCATGTTCTGCTCCATTGTTTGCCTTTATATCAGCCTGAGAAAGTTCCTCAGTTCCTGACCAGCTGAACTACAGCTACATCTATGTTACTGTACACATCTAAGAACTACTGATATCCCACAGAGTCGAGCTGCACACGTCCCCCTGCCCTTGGCACAGGGTCCCACAGCTCAAAGGATGCAAATATTTCCATGTGAGACCCTCAGCATGAGGACTTCAGTGCTTTGTAAACATCCTCCTGTAAATGGTTTCATTTGCTAAAACACTGACTGGAACTCCTTTACATTTTTCACCTGTCAGTCTTTGTGGAAAGGGGTCTATGCTTACAGAATTGAGTTCCCTTTTAAGATACTGGATATTAGTCACTGAAATCGAGGTGGGTGACCTCCCTGCTGAACCTCCATTTAGATGTCACTGCCTTTAGATAAACCACCGGGTACAGCCATGTCTTAGGTCCATAGCTAGGGAGGAAGTGGGGAGAGAGAACGTCAAATCATGGCTAAGGATACATCCAGGCTTTTCTATTGAGAAAGTAACTCAGAATCAACTACTCAGTAGAGTGTCAAAAAAGATAAAAGAAGATAAAATCCTTGGCTGTGCTAGACACCGGAAAGGGGGAAGGGAAAAAAAAAACCACAAAATGAAAACTGCCTTTCAAACACGGTTATAGTTAAACTTAAAAAAAAAATCACATGATTTTTTTCCTAGTGCACTATATAATGAAAAGAGGCATTGACATCCAGTGGGTAAGCAGCATTTTATGATCTCAGCAGTAATTACTACAAAGCTCATTTATAACAGCGTGGCCAATCCTCACTTGGTTTGACCCCAACAGCCAACATTCTCTGAAGTCAGAACCAAAGTACTTAAGGTCATGTTTAAAATTTTTATAAGTTAAAAAAAAAAGACCTGGCTTCACATTGATGGGCATATGAAATTTTTCCTAAATGAAAGAGAAGTTGGAACCATTGCAATGTGCCACAGACCATCGGTGGTCACCACTTAACAAACCAAACCATGGCTAATCTCGTAAAACAAAGCTTGAGCAGTATGCCACACTAACAAGAAACTGCCACGTAAAGATCATGAGGCCCTGCAGCTCAGCCCTAACATTCTCTCCACAGCAGCTCCATGCGTCCATGCAACCTCAGGGAATCCCCTTACCTTTCAACACTCAGACAGCCGACCTTAAACCTCAGCAGGAGATGAGGCCAGGAAGCAGGAACCCCAGAATATGCTGGAGTTTGATCAACACCTTTCTCACTGAAGAAATCAGTGACTTACACAACCCATGCAAAAGGCGGCTGCCCAGACCACCTCTGCCACTTATCCACAGGAAAAAAGCAAAATCAGACTTACCCTGGGGAGCCATCCCATAGGCTGACACAGCGGAGGGGGCCTGTTGACAAGATGCCTAGCCTCACTGGGTTTATTCTTCCCATCCACCTACTGACCCCTGTGACTGCCTGTGCATCTGGCTTCTATAAAAGAACTTCTGCAAATGTATGGTGGATGAGTAATTGTTGCAACTTCATAGCATGCCAAACCCATCACTAGTAAGAGCAGTTTTTTACTTGCCACATTTCTCTCTCTCTCTCTCTCTCTCTCTCTCTCTCTCTCTCTCTCTCTCTCTCTCTCTGTGTGTGTGTGTGTGTGTGTGTGTGTGTGTGTGTGCGTGTGCGCGTGCGCGTGCGTGCATGTGTGTGTGCTTTTATTTATTTTCTTTAGTGAAATTGGTAGGTTTTTGCTGATGTCAATTCCCTTCCCTTGTCCAGCAGGCAGATGGCTGCCTGTTTTGTGTATAACTTTTTCCGGGTCTCTGTCAGCAGGCAGCTAATATATGAAGGCAAGGCCAAATCAGCTTTGAAAATTTGTACTGCTACTATTCTCCTAATCCTGTAAAATATCCATTCAACCACGTCTCTCTTCTTGCATTAAAAAGTCAATATTGTTTGTGCATCTGAGGCTTGGATCAGTTTCTTATTGTCCTCTGCCTGATCCTTGCATTAAAGTCTGAGCACTGCACCCTTCTAGAACTTTCTATGTATATTTCTCCTACAGGTATACACACACATACATACATATGTAAACACAGTCAAAAACTTCAAAAACTCTGGAGACTGACACTGTTAAGTATGAACATATTCCAGAGTCTCTGAAGGTGGCAGAGACCACATACAATAGAAGATCGTCATTGAAATCAAAGCAATATTTGTAATCAAGCACATTAATATTTCTGCTTAGAAACATGAATATTCAACTAAGTGGGATAATAAAGACTATAAATAATCTTCTGTCACCTCAGGTTAGGGAATTCTGCCTAAAGACATTATCAGGAAAAAGAATTGACAGCCTTCAATATTCAGAGATACTTTTCAATTTCAGAACTGTGGATCAGGGATTCTGACCTATAGTTTTGTTCAGTTAATTAACCAAGTGTTGAATACTTTAGCTTCATCACATACATTCATAAAGGGAAATTTTGATAATAATTCACACAGAATTAAAGCCACTACTGCACCCCACCCTACAGAGAGCTGAGGGCTTTACTTGCAGATGTATCACATACTTCCTGGGAGTACCAACCAGCTTGGCCATACGCATACACACACACACACACACACACACACACACACACACACACACACACACACACACATATGCACACACACACTAAAATAACACCGCTTTAGTTTTCTAACAAGTTAAAAACAACTATGGCTTGTTCACGAAAACATTACAAGGCACAAATGCTACTATACTTTTATGTTGGTGCCATGTGGACACATGTTATCCTTTAGGCTCCTGAGCACCTTTAAAGACATTTCCTAGGGTAAGACAAACAGACAAACAAGCAAACCAACAAAAAGCTCTCTTTTCATGAGTTTACAAGGAGCAAATATAGCTTTGGCATCGCCTGACTCCTCTGCATGCAGGATGCAGGCAGAAGCCCTAAGCTCTGCCACTGAGGTGAGGCGGAACCAGCAGCACAGGTGTGTTCACTGACAGGGGAAGAAGAGACTATAGCTGGGAAGCTTGGGGGTCAGGGCCCGGCCATATGGTACTGTGTGAGGGTGGGCACTAGGAGGACATCAGTGATGTAAATGCTGGTCTGTGTGTCCTCTGAGAACATCTGTGGTCAACATGGGCTCAGGACTACCATTCTGCCTTGCTCCTCACTGTACATCCTCACCGTATTTGTGGGCCTCATGGGTCTCCAGAGCCCCTGAGAATCCTTTAACAAATTCTCTTTTAGCTCAGTAGGAGAGTCCAACTTAAGACAAAGGCAAGGAATCTGATGGGCACAAGAAAGAAAGTTTTTTTTTAAAAAAATAACGGGAGGCAGAATGATACTATAAACAGATCTGAATATGACTGGAAAGCCAAAGACTGCAGCCTCCAAAACCTGGCTCCCATCCACATTGCATTAACTGACTCTGGGCCCTAGGACAAGCATATTATATTATCTGCGCATCTCAAAGCTGCAAAATAACTGTTCAAGATAAAGAAATACATTCCTTCATGTCTCACTCTTCACTCACTCAAACATGTCCTGAGTGTCTGTGATCTGCTGCTACACACTCAGCCAAAGACAAGTTAATGGGACCAGTAGGTTAGCAAAGGATAGATACTACCAAGTGTCCAGCTAAATCTGAGGCTTAGAAAAATCATAAGCAAATTTTCACAGTAGGCTTGTTCCATATTGAAATATATTTTGTTAAAAGTTTCCTGTTCAGGTTATATTTATACTAAGATGCTATTTAATCTATAAATCAGATTGTACTGGTATTAAGTGCTCTCCTAGTGGGTGCCCCTCCCCCAAGATCAGCAGAGATACCTGAGTGGCTACGACAGACCTTTGCTTAGTGTCAGAGGCTGGGGACAGTGTCTATACAAGGAGCAAATCGCCAACAACTAACTGCCCACAGTGTAAATAGGGAAAGGGCTATGGAGGCACTGAAGTGGGTGATAAGATGAAGGAGAAAAGCACATTGGAACATGGGAGGGCAAAGGAAGGTTTGTCCAAGAATTAACTCTGAAGGAAAGACCAGATTAAAGAAAATGAAACAGCCCATAAAAATGGAGCAGGTCTTGACCAACCCTGCCACACAGTAGACACTTGATAAATAATTGCCTGTTCTTTCGCAGGACCAGACTGCATGACTCTGAATAAGAAGATTCTTTGCCTTGTCCCAGCCCAGCCCTGTCCTGGAGATGGAAAAATATAATAAGCAGGGACACAAACTTGTCACCAATGCTTTCCTTCCTCTGAGAGCCAGGCAGCCACCATCTGTCCATGACCTCAGGAGTGTCTGAGCCAGGACTCCCAGCCCAGCTCCACAGGAGTCATGAAAGAGGCCGGGATGAATGGCGCTGTATTCACCTGCTAAGTTGTTAAAGCAGAAATAACCAAGTATTGGCAAGAGCAAGGACAGAGCCAAACTCTGAGAACTGGCTGAACCCTGGGACTCTGAGCATGCATATACACACAAACACACACACACACACCCACACACACACACACACACCACTCCTGTGAGCCCTGCTCCACTCCAACTTTGGCCGAGCCTCTGCCCTGCTGCTGCTGTGATGCCCCAAATTACATTCACAGTCCCCAGATTAGCCTTTCTAAAGCTTACCTTCACCGTGTCATTCTGCCATTCCACCACGGACAAAATAAACATTTTCTGACTGAGTAATTAAATTTAGAAAAAATTTAATTCAGAACATGGCTGTTCTGGCAAGCGATCACAACCCAGGACCTTCTACACACCTTAATCCAGGAGATAGGCAAGCAAAACTGAGTTCAAGGCCAGCCTGTTACAGGGCAAGTTTCAGGTAAAGAAATGCTTAGGTCAAAGCATGGTGGTATATGCCTTTAATCCTAAACAATGAAGGTGAACATAGTTTGTAGAAGGAAGCACCTATGCTTGAAAGTGACTAATTGAGTGGCAGAAAAGTTGAGGAATCCAAGAAAGGTTTGACAGAATAGGATACGCCCAACTCTCATGAGAAGAGATGGGGTGGGGGCATGGGAGGGGGGACAGAGGGACAGAGGGACGGAGAGAGGGAGAGAGGGAGAGAGGGAGAGAGAGAGAGAGAGAGAGAGAGAGAGAGAGAGAGAGAGAGAGAGAGAGAGAGAGGGAGGGAGGAAAGTGAAGCTATTTAAGAGGCAATACAAAGAGAGAGAGGAGGGAGTTTTACAGGGACAGTAATAGAGAAACAGGTTGAAGGCAGAACTCAGGTGAAAACCGAATGAGCCAGAAAATGAGAAAGAGCCAGAAGATTAGAGCAGATTGTTAGAGTAGTCTGAGGCCAAGCAGAGCAATTCAGAGGCCAAGAGAAAAGGCAGCTTGAATCAGTCAGCTGGGAGAGGAGTTTGAGCCAGAACAGCTGAGTTGAACCAGCCAGCCCAGAGCTCAGAAAGAACAAGTAAAGGTGAGCTCATTAAGCACTAAAAGTGGTTGAAAATGTTCTAGGCCTAGGTTAGATTGTACGAAGGTTAGAAGATTCCAGCACTAGGCCTAGGTTAGCAGACAGAGGCAGTATGCCTCCTGGACAACAATTATCTCAGGAGAATAAAAGTTCCTTTTACGGCCCCCAGATTAGCCTTTCTAAAGCTTACCTTTCATTGTGTCATTCTGCCATTCCACCACGGACAAACTTAATAAACCTTTGCTGACTGAGTAACTGTCAGGTTCAAGCTAAGCAGGCTTTACTAACCTGGCACTGAGGGGTAAAGAGGGCAGGCAAATAACTCAGACATCCCAAAATGTGTAAGGCAGCTCCCTGAACTATCCTCATAAAAATGAAATCATAACAGAAATCCGGGTCACCGTGGCACACGTGTGTGAAAATCCATCTTGAGGAGCTGGGCGAGTGACTTAATGAGAGACACTAACATAGAATGCTACAAGAAAAAGACTGTGGGTTACAATGTCGGCCCTCGCAACCCACATCATAGCACACAACCACAGTAGGTTCTAGATCTACTAGGCCTTCCTCTGCATGACAAGGAGAGAGAAGCTAGTCTGCGCATGATGAAAAAGGGAGGAAAGGAGGAACAGGAAGAGAGAAAATAAAAAAATCAAGCCAACTCTGGGAGTCTTTGAAGTTTTCTGCAAGTGGCCTCCTTTGTGCTGACTACCTGGGAGCAAGCATATCATTAGCGAAGGTAATAATGGGGGTGTGTAATTGTTGACAGCTGCCATCTACTCTCACCTACCTGTGCCAGGCATCATGGCACGCCGCCAGGCATCATGCTGACCTATACCTTAAGTGATCTCCACGGGCATCACCACAGCCAATATTTTCAGCAAGCACTGTGCTGGCCACTTTATACGCATCACCTCGTTTCACCTTCTAGCAGTTCTGCAGAGCTCAACGGCATTATTCTACTGTACAGGAGAGAGAAGTGAAGTGTGAAGAGAGGGCAGCTAACTTGCCTAATGTCTAATCGCCAATTCCTTTTAAGTTCTAGGCTAAGGTAAGACCAAAGGAAGGGGGGGAAAAAATAAGAGGACAGAAATGCCGCATGGGATTATTTGAATCCTGGAAAGAGATACACCAAAAGTTATGGCAAAATAAGACCTGAGAGTCAAGGACAATAGGATGGGATGAGAACAGTGGTTCTCAACTCCCCCGCCCTCTCTCCCTCTCTTCTGAGACAGGGTTTCACTGTATAGCCCTGACTGTCCTGGAACTTGCTCTGTAGACCAGGCTAGCCGGGACTACAAGAGAAACCCTATCTCAAAAAACAAAACAAAACAAACAAACAAAAAAAGAGGCGTGTGTCACCACACCCAGCATTCTCAACCTTTCTAGGGCTGTGACGCTTTAATTCAGCTCTTCATTTTGTGGTGACCCTCAACCATAATATTTTCATTACTACTTCATAACTGTAATTTTACTACTGTTATAAATGTAATGTAAATATTTGCAAGTAGATAGAGGTTTACCGAAGGGGGTCACGACACACAGGTTGAGAGCCACTGCTTTAGAGCAATGTAGTAGTGCTAAAAAGGCTACCTTTAGTTAAGTTTTGGGTTATATGCTGTAACAGGGTAAGTGTCTTATCTTCATTTGCTCATTCAATGGGCAAATACTAAGCATCTATCTACCATGTGCCACACAACTTTTATATTTCTGGTGTACTGAAATGAATAAAGAGGTAAAAGTCTCCACTTCTATGAAGCCAAAGGATAGAAAGAATAATATACATAAACCCAACAAATATGCTACATGAAGTGTTAAAGGTGGCAGGTGCTGACGTAACAGGATCAAGAAGCTAACAAAGGTCAACCTGGAGGCAACTAAGGGATGAAGGGATGGGAGTGTAGGCTCAGAGAGTGATTGTGGAGCAAAAGTGTAAAGGCAGAAGGCAAGTAAGCTCAAGGTACGGCTAGAGGTCAGGCCTTCTGGGCAGAGAATATCCGGATGGGAGGCAATGCTGCTGGAGAGTGAGGAAGTCAGCCCAGCTGCAGCCCAGCAGTGTGAGGAGGGGAAAGAAGAAGTAAGACCAGGCTGGATAGTGGGCCAAACTGTAGAAGGCTCCTTAAGCCACTGTAGATTCATGGTACTTCAACTTTGGTGGACCTGAGCCACTTACAGAATCTAGTGGAATCAAAAGGGCCCTCACTCTAGAAAACTACAATTCCCAACACCACTCCCTGGGTTAAAGGTTAACACCACCTGGACACTCCAGCCCAAACAGAGCTTAGACTTGGTCGTGCAGAAGATCACACTCTCCACTGAATCAAAGAAACACCTTCCCTTTGCCTGCTTCTTGTATGGTGTCTAAAATCTGGACAGTAACATGGCTCAGGGAATGTAGGGGCTTCCCCAGTGTCTGAGGAACCTTTTGTTCCAGTGTCATCCTCAAAGCAGGAGGTCATCCTTGAGCATTGGTGTGCTGAGGGCTGAGCCACATGTATGACCTGAAACATATGATGGCCACCACAGTGTTCGGGTATAAGACTGCGTCAGGAAGATTCTTAAAACCCGCAGTAAAGATGAATGTGTGTATTAGTAGATCAAATGGACATGGTCCACCAACCCATGGAGGAAATCTACCAGGTTACAATTTTATGTGGATATACATTCAAATATATATACACATATTTATATACTTGAATTTATTTAATTTTAGCTAAAAGAAAGCAAAATTATCTGCTTATTCTGTTACTGCTAAAGTCTTAGTGCATAGAGCAGTGTCAACCACAAACTAATGCTCAGTAAATAATGGCCAAACGGGTGAAAAAAATCCAAAGAACCTTTTTGGAAATCAGTCTACAACCCAGACTCTTAGATAGTGGGCCATCACCCCAAATAGGGTCAGGTAACAAATGTTTGGGTTAAGAAAAAAATTGGCAACAGGAAAAGGTTTCTGCATGAACAATAAGCAAAAGTGAATTGAGGATCAAATGCATAAAGAGCCAGAGTTGGTTTTGGCAGTGTTCACCAGCAGTGCATCATGGGACTTCAATGCAGCCTCGGTTCTGAATGCACAGCAAGTGAAGCTTGAACCACACATGTCTTCATGCCACATGATACCAAAGAACGCTGCTCAGGTGTGAGGCTACTGCCTTTACAAACCGCCTGGTTTCTACTGTACATGAAAAGTTTTCCACTATTTTAGAAGCATATCGTTTAATTGTGAAAAACAAAGGCTTGAAATATATTTTACCAATCTTTATCAGCCTCTATCAAATTTAAGATATCTTCAAATTGTGTTATGTTAGAATCTTTGACCCTTAAATATTGTTGTTTGAGTCAACGGCTTGAGTTTCATTTAAAAAAACCAAAAAGTCATTCAATGAATTTTAACTTGGAATAACAACAGAATTTCCAACAATCTCTAAAATGGTTGTAAGCGGGCTTCTGCTATTTCATACTACCTGTTTATATAAGGCACTATCCCCAGAATAGATGATCATAAAATCAAAATATAGGCTAACCCTAAAAATGGCTAAAGATGGTCTGTTATATCTAGTGCCACAGAAGAGCCCAAGTTTTAGTTCTTTATATAAAAATATACAACCAGATCCACTTAGTAGTATGTGAATTATTTAAGTCTTTAATAAGAATGAAATTATATGTATACCAAAAATCATTTTAAATAAACTTCTTTACGGTTATCAGTAAATGTCTGATTTTCATATGTATTTTATATACCTGTATGTAAGAATCAAGTAAAAATTTTTATGCAGCCAGGCATGATGGCGCATGCCTTTCGTCCCAGCACTTGGGAGGCAGAAGCAGGCAGATTGCTGTGAGTTTGAGGCCAGCCTGGTCTACAAAAGCAAGTCAAGGACAGCCAGGACTGTTACACAGAGAAACCCTGTCTCAAAAAAAAAGAAAAAAAAAGAAAAAAAAACCTTTAAAAAATGCAAAAAGGAACTGTTAATAGAAAAGGCTTGAGAAGTTCTTGTCTAGGACCTAGGTCCATCTAAATACCACTGTAAACAGAATAACTGTGCTAAAAATAAAAAGACAGGGATTTTGAAACCCTACTGGGACAAGAGCCACAGTCATCTGTATTTATAATTCGTGTCCAGGTGGCTTTAAAACTTACACCACATTCCCGTTACAGTAATGCTGACTCCACCCCCACCCCACCCCCACCCCCCACCCCCACACAACACATGCTTCCTGAGTTATCGCTAGCAATTGTTTACCAATTCACAGTCACGGATGGCCACCTTTGCCCGTTAGAATAAAAGTGAATTCTCAGAAACATGAGATGGAAAGCAGAACAGAGCAAATACATACGCAGGCCTGACTTCACATTACTAGAGTGAAGAGACTCCAGCGATTCCTTGTTCACTGTAAATGCTGCTGACCGCTCCTGGTTTTTTGTATTGTAGATCTGGTCCATCAACCAGTCCACTCCAGTCTGTAGGTGCTACTTTGAGAAGACACTCTTAGAACACAAACATACACACACACACACACACACACACACACACACACACACACACCACTTTATCTTTCCTTTAATTCACTGCCAATGTTTTGTTCTCCAGCTAAATAATGAAACAATTAGCTCTCTGCCTCCTGCTAGTTCCTAGCCTATACTTATATGAACCAGCAAGAAATAAAATTAGCAAGTCCATGATGCCTGTGATGTCAGACTCGAAAGGTAAGCTAACATCTCATTAGGCTCCAGATTAAAATCAGCTAGGTTTGAAACACAGAAATCAAGTCAGATTATTTTTCATTTCATAACAGGTTTTACATTGAGAAGAATACTTACCACTAGATTCATCTTACTTATAGTAATTTTTATATTCACATATTGGGACATGGTCTCTGTAGGACTAGAGTCTGCATTTATGTGTCTGAAGCACTGCAGAAGCAAATTTATTAGGTAAACTAGTATGGTAGAGTTTTTCAACACTGCTGAGCCTATGTCTGCTTTGGCCACAGATGTTTTCCCTGCAGTTCTAAGTGAGTTACCATCATCTACTTGAGCCTCCCTTCTACAACTGGCACAGACTTTAATCAGACAGGACCTATAGGCCAAACTGTCATACTGCTCTTCTGGGATGAAAGTAGGCTGTCCCTTTTATCATTAAAATAGCTGCAGATTAATGAAGGATGCTTGCTAATCTTCTTAAATTATTCATCTTAAAATACAACCTTTGAAACTATACACACATAATCCTGCAATCTCTCGTCAAAGCTCCTTAAACCAAGGAGAGTTAATGATTTTCCCAGAGCCCAAGCAATGTGCATTCCAGAGGGGAGCAAACTGCACATAGCATCAGCTCCCATGAAGCTGGTGCCGGACCTAGTTGGAGTCATAGCTTAAGGCCAGCTGCACATAAAGGCAAAGATAGTCTTAATTAAAATTCTCACATGCATGTCCTAGAAGCAGAACGCAAGCCCAACACCTTGACACTTCCTTGAGCTTCCATCCTATGGATTCCTTGAGTGTTGATTGGTGCCCATCACAGATGCCCAGGCATACTTTAATAACAAACAGCAGTTCCTCAGGGGCCCTGGGCAACTAGTTTACAGACCTGGTTTTCTGTACATCTGGTATATTGTCTGATTACGGCTTTGGCACTATAACTGTAAAGGTCAAGAAAGAGAGGGACAAGAAAAGGGAGGGACTAGAGGGGAGGAGATGTTGCTACTAAAGCATACACAAGAAGGAAAGTTGCGTTTAAAAGAGGATGAGGAAAATCTACTAATAGATTGGTCTGAAGGGAGCTTTCTCAGGGGATACATACTCATAAGAGCATAAGAGCACCTAACCTCAAATGTGGTCATCTCTCAACCTCAAACATGCAGGCATCAAACCAGATGGTCCTCAAAGCACCCCATTCTAGTGCTGTCTCTTTTTTTTTTTTCTGGGTGTGGCCCTTGCTGTATCACACTGCTGCAGGATTCAGAGAAAAGAGGAACAGAGGGAGGCCTGCCCTGTAAGCCCTATCTCAGGATGCAAAGGAAGAAGTAGTTGACCCTCCACCATCCATGTAATCACTCAGGATTATCAGTGTAGATAAACAGCTCTACAGAGAGTCCCCAGAAACCAACTGGGCCCCTCAGCAGCCCCTTTCCAGCACAGGAAAGATGGTCAGTTTGTTATGTTTTACCCCAGAATGACTGGAAGCACCATTCCCCTCCTGTACTGCCAGAGACTTTCCTAAACTTAACTTATCCAGCCAGATATAAGAACATATACATGCACCATTGCATGCAGACTCTTTGCACCAATCCACTAGAGCCCTCGCACACTTGTTCTTATGCTACAGTTTGCATCCCAAATGTCTCCTAAAACCCCACGTCTTCAACGCCTAGTTCCCCATCATGGTGCCAATGAGAAGTAGTGAAGTCTCACAGATGGTTGCAGGTCAACAGTCACATGGTCTTCAAGGGGTATTTGTGACCCCAGTTTCTTTTTTCTTCCTAGCCATGAAGGTGAGAATTCTGATCCACCATGTAGTCTTGCTGTGGTGTGCCAGCAGAGACCCAAAGCAAGGGAACAATCACTACCAGATTTATATCTCCAAAACTAGGAGCCAAAATAAACTTTTTTGTTCTATAACTGATTTATCATAGGTATACATTTCTGCGATGGAAAGCTGGCTGACACACGGTGCAGGAATAAAACCTAAGTCTACTGACGGGACATGGTATGAAAGTCCAAGCCAGAAGGAGGAAGCACATAGTAGTTTGAAATAGGAGGGCTAGCGGAAGATATTATTGGTTATAAAGAGAGATCAACTGAGAAGAGGCAAAGAGAGCCTAAATAATACAGGAAAGGCAGATTAAGGAGCAGCCATTACCTAGCCTGGTTCTGAGCTAGGATTCGTGTGGAAGGCCTTCCCTCCTTGGCTGTGAACCTCATCACTGCAGTGTCACTTCCTCTGTGGACCTTACTAGAATCTATACTCTAGGCTGCCAAGAAAAGCTGGTCCTGGGAACTTGTCCCAACAAAGCTACCCTGCTACATAACAGCCCAAGGAGTGATGTCAAGGGAAGCTGCTAATAGTAGGTACCTTGGGGCAGTGTAACCTCAGCTGGAACGGGAGATGACGAGAGCCGCCCACACCATGAGAGCTAGGAGATAGTCACATCCACAGCAGGAAACAGGTACTGACCATCTTTACCATGCTCCTGGAGCCAAGCCATGGAGAAGCCAGGAGTGCTGCAGAAGTCAAATGAGCATGCGCCCAGGGGGAAAAATGCCTTCCTCCTGCAGTGTCTCTCCAGCATCCCCCAGACTGAATGAACACTGTGCCATCTAACAGGTCCAGGTCCATCTGACACAGCTGAACATTGTACTATCTAAAGGGTCCACACCCATTTTCATAGCTCAGGATAAATTTGGGTCTTCTACATTTTCCCCGTTTTTGTTTGTATCTGTGTGTGTGTATGTGTGTGTGTGTGTGTTTGTGTGTGTGTGTGTGTGTGTGTGTGTGTGTGTGTGTTATACATGTACATAACTAACCGACATAAAAAAGAAGAGGTCAATGTCAGGTGTTTTTCCACACTCACTCTCTACACTGGTTTACTTTGCTTTGTTTTATTTGAGGCAGGGTCCCTCATTGAAACTGGAGCTCACAGGCTGGCTAGATTGGCTGCTCAGAAAGCTCCAGGAATTCACTGGTTCCTATCTCCACTGCTTTGGGGTTATAGGAAAATGTCACTCCATATGGATATTTACATGACTGCTTAAGAACCAAACTCAGGCCTTCATGCTTAGGTACCAGGCATCTCACCAACAGAGCCATCTCACAAACCCCTCAACATGGATCTTAGAGGTAAAAAAAAAAAAAAAAAAAAGACAAAAAAAACAAAAACAAAACAACAACAACAACAACAACAACAAAACTACTACTGTATACCCTACCTCAAGCAATCACATTAAATCTAAGAGTCTACCACACTACGGACATGTGCACATGCCACAGACATCAGCATGTTCTTTTGAGAGCCGCCCTCATCACTGGTGATGAAACGGACCTAGTGGGAGGAAAAATGTAGAGATGTAAACAGGCCAGGATAATGCAACCACTTCTGAGTCAAATGTGGAGCTGTTGTGTCCTGGGATCCATCCCATGGCCCTGAGATCCATCCCCACGGTCCTTTTCCTACCAGACTCTGAGCTCATCCCAATCGCCATTGGTTGTGATGTTTTTTCAGGCTGCCACAGTCGCTGGCAGAGCCACTCTTCTGACAAATGCTGACAGGCTTTGGATATCAAATCTCTAACTGAGCCATAAATAATGTGCTCAAATTTGACCTTTACTTAGCCATTTACATGACTGTTGCAACTGTTTTGAAAGAGGACAATTTCAGGCCTGCGTCTGTTCAGGATGTGTCAGCGGTGGCCTTCTGTCCATGTTCTGGTCATTCCGCAAGCCAAAACACGGCCTAGAGGGCATATTCTGAACCACAAGACAAATCAGAGTCTGTGAGTGCCCAGGACAGCAGCAGCCATGATCGGCGGTACTGTTACAGAGGGTTCTAACAGCAGGAAGGATCCAAAATAAAGGCAAGAGTGAAACAGTTATGTCCAAGTCCATTGAGTGCAAGCAAAAAAGTCTGGCTTTCCAGAGAACACATCTGCTTATACAATAAAGAAATAAACACGAACTACTGTTATGAGCTGTTTAGGGCTCCCAGAATTCACACATGAGAATCCTGACCACCTGGCGCCCGCGCATGAGCGCACGCACACACACACACACACCAAACAAAGCTAAAGTATTTGGCAAAACAGGCTTTGGAGTTGTCAGGTTTAGATGGGGTCAAGGGTGGAAGGCTTCAGTGGGACCTGAACCTTCTTTGGAAGAAGATGCGCTCAGGAAAGGCAATGTGAGGACAGAGCCAGACAGTAGGTGAAAGCAAAAGGAACACATTCTCACTGGGAACTAGGTCTGCCAGTGCCTTGACCTTGAACTTCTAGAGATTAAAGTCAAGGGAAATAAATCTTTCATGAACAGCACCTGGTCTGGGGTACTTGCTAAGGTAGCCTGGGTCCACTCTTACAAAAACAAGCTCCATGGTGAACATAGCAGGAGACTTGAAGTCACAGAAAAGCTAATGGGGGGGGTGGGGGGGGAAGAGTTACTCCTTCTCAGAAGACAGCCACTGACAGTGCCCAGATAAGGAGAGCAAGGAGCTTTACCTGCAACAGAGAGAGACTTTGGGGAAGAAAGAAAACAGAAAATGAGGAAGTAACCAGAAAAAGCAAGCAACTGGTCTGTGTGGGGGTGGGAGTGGACGAATTCAAAATCTGGAAAATCACTTAGTCACAACTCCACAGCACACAGCAAAGAGGGAAGCAGAGGCTGAGCCATTCAGACCTCCCTTGGTGACTGTCACTGTCTCACAGGCTGCTCTGAGCCCCTGTGACTGTGTTTCTCAGTGTCTTTTTCCTCCACAGGAATGAAATGTCTGTGAAGGCAGAGGCATCCCATTTAAGCTTTACCTCCCCAGTACCTACAAGGAACCAAGGGTAGAAAAATAAATAATCTTGGGAAATTAAGAAGGGAATAATGTGTTTTCTGATTAACCTAACAGCAAATATATCCTATAGCAGGCAGCAGGCAGCTTTCTGAATACAAGGCTAGGTCAATATAAATATCAGACACAGAGCTGAAATTTGGTGAGCTGTGTTTGGTCTTTCTTTATTGCATGTTCCTGTTTCTTGATTCTTCAATTTCAGTTGACTAGAAAAAATGCTAAATATAAAAACCATTCTTACCTCAGGCCTATTCTAGGCCAAATATAGGTTATACATTGATAGATAAACTATTATATACATACTCAGAATATAATAGAAAATATTTTGGTATTATGTAAATATAAATATGTATCTATTTAAATATTTAATATACACATTATATTCTATATAATAGATAATATTATATAGATATTTGTATATGCTATATATAGTATGATACAGAATATATGTTTATATACATATATACAATTACATACATGTACATAACCAAATTTACATACTTGTACAAATATATAATTAAGTTTATATCTGCATGGACATATAAAATTAAGGATATATATGTGTGTGTGTATGTGTGCGTGTGTGTGTGTGTGTGTGTGTGTGTGTGTGTATACAGATTACAATATATATTTCCCTCATGGACTTTTCTCCTATTCTAAATGAAAATTTCAGGATCCTTATATTAACCTATATGATTACACACCCCCATCTCAGTCTAGCCTTAATTTGATTCTACTGGAAGAAACAACTTAACTCAAGGGATTGGAACAATATATTGCAAAGTGAGCAAGCTGTAGGGCCGCAATAGGGAAGCCTCCTTGAATGGAGGCGTATGGTTTTGCTCTCTCACTATTTCCCATACCTCTTACCAATTAGATTTTACATTTCAGCAACCTCATTAGTTTTTCGGGCTTTATGACTCAAGCTTGAGGGGGGATGGGGATACAGTGGCCCACAAAACAAAGGCTTCAATGTCTCCAGAGCTGAGAAAATCCCAGCTTTGTCAGAGCAGATGCTATTTATATCCCATTTAGTAGCAAGCTCTGGAATGCACTTCTACACAGAGCCTCCAAACCAGTTCAGAAATCTGGGCCTCGACAATGAGACAGAAGCGAAACAGCAGGAAGTCTGGGGACGGGGGGAGGGGACACCTTGTTCTTATGATATCACAAAGTCCAGTGTCATGTGATTGATAATCCAAGTTTAGAGTCCTAGTGTTGACTCACATTTGACAATACAGTGAGTTTTGAGTTCAAATTACTAGAAAATAAAAAGCAGGAAACTACAACAAGGATGAATAGTAAACCCCATTTAAACACAATGCATGTACGCGCGCGCGCACACACACACACACACACACACACCATACATACAGAAGGATAGATATAGCAGTTTTATCGACTGTGCATGGACATATGCTATAGTCACATTCTGCTATGTGTATACTTTCTCCTACTACAGAAGAGCAGGGTCTACAGGAGTGAATCTTGGCATGATGCTGTCCAAAGCAGAAGGTGCTGGCAGCCCACAACCGAGCAGACGGTCTACAGTGATGGATTACAGCAGCCTCTGTGCGGCCTGGGCCCTGCCTCCTCTCCATTCATCGATCCCAACCAAATTAATTTTCTCTTGTGCCAGTTCTATCACATCCCCCAGGTTCACAAAGAAGTTTTACCAGGACATCAGAACCCAGAAGGGACTGAACATTTTCATCCTGGCAGAAACTTAAAATAGAGCTTAAAAATAAAACAATGAGAATGAATTTTTAGCTCTGCAAAGCTCATGGTTTCTAGAAACTGCTTTTCTAACTGAAAAAAAAAAAAGTTGCATTCTTGCTTTCATTAGCGTATATGCGCTACGGGTTACAAGAGTCTAGCTTGGAAACCCAAAGGATTTAATTCCATTCTTGATGATGGATTACAAAATCAACACTCAAAATCAAAGTATAACTTGAAACAATGTCTAAACGCGTTCCTAGAAGGGACAACCTCACAGGCGCTGTGTTCAGCAGAAACAGAGGTGAAACAAATAATATACATACACTTTCCAGCAGCTGTGTTAAAGAAGAAAAACAAAATGTAGGCAAAAAAAATCATTTTTATTAATAAATTTAACCCAAACTGCCCCAAATACTACTTCGAATGGACACATATCATAAATGATTAACAAGTGGCTGGCATGACCAAAGGACATTATTATACATGTGTGAAGTTGTCAAAAGAATAAAAATATGAAAAATTAACAAGAGGCCTTACATTTTAAAAAAAGGCACATCTATGAAGTCAGCTATGGGGTTTTACCATCACACAATGAGGGCTAGCTGTACTTCAAGGGCACAGTGGTCACCTGCTGCCATAGCAGACAATGTGAGTCTTAAGAGTTCTCTTCCAATACAAACAGTTCTGGCTGTAAGGACATGGTTATTGTCAAGAGAAGCAGCTATTTTGGGCGGTGTCTGACTCCTTAGACAAGTTCACCCTCTGGCTTCCCTCTGCCCAGGCACGCTGTGGCCCATCTGTTGTACTGGAACGAGGCAGGCCCAGAAGAACCACTAGCCTCTCCAGCAGACATGCAAGCGCAGCAGGAAGGTTGTCCTGGCTTAAGCAGCTCCGAATGGTGACCTTCTGAACCTCGGTTTTCCAGCTGCTGCATCTGGACATTAGCAGGGCTCACATGAGAGCCTCTTTTGATATAGCATCTTCATGAAAGAGAGGAAAGCAAAGGCTGAGCCTTGTTTAGGATGGGCCTTTGAGGAAGGTTAAAGGAAGCACGGCTGATATTGAAGACTCTATGTCCTTTAAAGAAGTTTTGGGTTTTTTTTTTTTAAAGTTGCTTTAACCATCTGACCTCTACCTCAGAAAGTACAGTTGCCTCTCCTAACTACTAGAGTGATGATATACATAAGCACATATTTCCTTTTTCTCAAAAGTAAATCTTCCAGAAATTTTAACCTAGCAATCAGAATTGAGACGGGGTAGGCAATTACTGATTTTCACTTTAAAAGAAAGTCAATCTTTGGATTTCTTCATAAGCATATAAACTTACAATCATATTTTGCATTTGTGTGTATTATTATGTGTATGTGTGTTTGTAGACATCTGCACACATACACATAGACATGACCACCAGAGGGCAACATCGGGGAGAGGGCAACATCGGAGAGATGTCATCCTCCTGGTCTTGTGGGACAGGGTCTCTCACTGAACCTGGAACATACCAGCACAGCTAGGCTGGCTGGCCAGCAAGTCCCAGGGATCTCCCTGTATCCACCTTCCCAGTAAGGAACTCATAGCCACCTAGGCTAGAACATGGATGTTGGGAATCCTCACTCAGGTCCTCGCGCACACTCAGCGAGCACTTAACCATCTACCCAGCCTGCTGCTGCCAAGTTTCAAATAGTTTAGTAAGTTAAATAACTATGGCTATGAAACATAGTGCCACTTTCCAGAACAGCAAACACTTTCTCTTCTTTATTTATGTATATGTTTACTGCCGAAGAGGAAACCCAGGGCTTCAAATACATTAGGCAAGCACTCTACCACTGAGCTACACCATACGCCTTCCTTAATTTACAGCTAGATCTTGGACCCCAAACCCAATTATAAATTAGCTATTAACGTATCCACAGAAGTTTTGCTTAAATCTCTTGTGTTCACTCCTGTGCTCACTCGACCGATAGCACGTCTGCTTTATGTTTTAGTTACAGATAAGCATGGCTTCCCCCTAAGATAACACTAAAGAGCTCTGGGAAGCTTCACAGAGGTCCCCTGCAGTCTTTCACTGGATAGCAACATGTGGATGCAGGCCGGCTTCCTGGGGCTGGGCAAAGAACACCTACTGGAAAAAGGTTAGGAGGTTCTCTCAGAGCTCACAGCGGTGTGGGAGACGGGCAGATTGCAACTCTTCATACAGGAGAGTTTAAACCTAGAATATTCACTAAGACCCCAGAAAAGGGAAAACCAGGGCAGTGGAAATAGCTCAGTCAGTAAAGCGCTCACCTTGTAAGCCTAAGGACCCAAGTTCTGTCCCTAGAAGCCTGGTGTGGTGATACATACTTGTGATCCCACTGATGGGAAGAAGACATCAGATGCCTGGGGCTCACAGCACAGACAGCCTTGCCTACTTGACAAGCTCCAGGCCAGTGAGCGATCTTGTCTCAAAAAACAAGGTAGGATGGGAGCCGTAGGACTCCACCAAAGTGTCCTCTGGCGTCTACATGTGTCTGTACACACATCTCCTGCACGCACACACAAAACAGAGACAGACAGACAGACAAGACAAGGAAGAGGGAATGAGACAGGATAGAGAGTTAAACTGGGCCTATAGAAGATTATTCTAGATCTACGCTCAACACTTAAAAAAACACCTGAAAACAATCAAGCTGATCAACAAGCAAATGAACTGATCAATGGGAGGAGATCAGAACCCTTTAAAGAGCAATAAAAATTCAAAATCACAACAGGTTCAGCATTCACAATGTCTAGCTTTCAATGGCAGATCACCAGATTACATGGGAAGCGAGGAAATCAGCTGAGCGGGACAGAGTTGCTCAAACCCAACAGAGTGCCAGGAGAGGCTCGTCTTCAAAGCTGGCTCTAGGAGGCAACCTCTAGACTCAGGGATCCACATGAATTGCTGCTTGCTGCGTTTTTTTTTCCCATGTCTGAGGTTTTTGGTTCCTGTTACTTATAGTGAATATCTATTTTTATAACTGAGGAGCCTCAGTCCATTCTATACGAATTTACCAGAGAACCAGTTATGCTAACAGCATGGTTTACAATACATGCTTCTCTTGACTAGGGAGAAGGTTCTAGAATCAGAGTAGTTGATAGGACTCAGCTCATAGAGATATTATATGAACTCTAATAAAAGCCCTGAACGTCAAAGCTCTAATGAGCTTTGCTTGTGGGCCACGCTTGACATGTCTTACCACACACTGGTGTTGAGGGAACTGAGTGAATCCCATGTGATCCCACAGAGAAATCATGTCTGGAATCTTGTTCCATGGTTCATACACAGTACTAGAATAATATCTGGTACATATCTTATAATGATAGCAACATTTAGATTATACGAAAGTGAAAATTAGAGTAATAGTCTAAAACAGTGGAGCGGGAGCAGGGGGTGCGGGGGTTGGTTCAGAAGGTGAAGATGCCTGCCGCCAAGCCTGATGACCTGAGTTCAATCCCCTGAAGCCACATAGCGGAAGACCTGACTCCCAAAGGTTATCCTCTGACCTCCACACATGCACACAAGTGTGCAACACACACACACACACACACACACACACACACTCTTAATTAAATGTAACAAAAATATTTTTTGTTCTGTTTTGTTTTGTTTTGTTTTGTTTTGTTTTTAGACAGGCCTCAAATTCACAGAGGTTCTCCTGCCTCTGCCTCCCCCAGTGCTAGCAAGCAGTACAGATGTGTGCCACCAAGCCCAGCAAATATTTTTAAATATACAATTAGAAAAGACTTACTAGGAGCCTGGGTAGCTCAGTCAGTAGAGCATCAGACTTTTAATCTGAGAGTCCAGTGTTCAAGTCCCTGTTCAGGTGGAAAAGTGTCTGTTTATATTATAACAAGAGAAGAACAAAAGCCACAGTCAAAACAAGATGCCACTTTCAAAAGGAAATAAAAATGGGCACCAAGTAAAAATATCCACCAGGGGTCTCTTCAAATTCACTTGACCCGAAATATATAAAACACCTTAGAAAAGAAAAGAGAAGGCTAAGTGAGCCAAGCAACCAATCCTTTAGTCACATTTTACAATATACAGGAAAGCTAATAGCAGGAGGCACTGCCAACTCACTGCATTTGGGGAGACAGCCAAAGACTGTGGAAGGAAAGCAAGAAGCAGTTCAGATAGTCAGCGGCCTGGCCAATGGCAAGGCACTCTTTCTAGTTTCCATGAGCTGAATTTTCTGCCACTTCCTTCATGGATAAGGGTCAGATGAAACAAAGATGAACCGTACTGCCTATGTGCAGTGTCTAACAGAGCCACTGCTGCCCTCACTGAGTTACTGCGGTTTGTAGCAGGTCCACAGAAGAGAGTGAATTAGCCAACCCTCCTTCAGAGCCGGGAGAAGTACATTTTAGAATTGTACCTCACAGTCTTTCATCTCCTTACTTTTTGTTCGTGACACTGATCAATCATTCAATAAATAAATAAAGTGCCTTCTAAAATTCATTGCCCCACCCAACCTGATACCATGAATTCTAACTGCCTCTCGGTCAGTCTTTACCAAAAAACACTGCTATAATCTCCATTCACAGGTCCCAGAGAGAAACAAAGTCTACCCCTTCTAAAGGAAACACGAATGTCTGTGATCCAAGGAGGTCCAGAAAGCTGCTAAGGACGGAGAAGAATCCTAGGGCAGGGCTTGATACCCTTCCTTTCCCCCTAAAGCAATCTGAACTGCAAGGAATATTGGCCTGGGTCCTTCCACAAGGAGAAACCATCAGAAATCCTCTTGCAAACCTGAATTTGGACGTGGTACTGAGAAAGAGAATTATTTTCATGCCCTACTGCACTCAGATGCAGCAGCACTTCCGGAAAGGAGCAAATTATGAAGAATCGTACAGTGCCCATACACACTGCACCAATGGGTACTCCCCTTTTATTTGACTTCATCTTTCCTTAGCTACCTCACTGTGTTGATCGTGGGCTATGGTAACATCTCTAAATAAGGCAGCCATGTCTAACGCTGGCTTCCTCTCTGAATCTACTAAGCATGATAGGTGAGGGAAAACTCTTTCGTCCCAAACATTTGACACTTAATTTTCCCATTATCCTCAATTCACTGAGTAGGAGACAACACGGTGATTTTACATGTGCCAGCTGAGGACAAGAGGACCAAGCGACCAAGTTATTTGCATGCACAACCCAATTCCTGACCTTCACAGAATTTTACCAAAGGATGCTGATGGCTTGGTCACTAACCCCTAGCACACAGAGACCTAGCCCCTCTGCTATCACAAACACCTCGTATAAAAACAGAAAAGTTCTGATGATATCTCAGAATACATGTTTGAAAACATGGAGCCAATCTAGGCATTAAGTAATCAGAAACTATAAGAATAAATAATAGCCATTGGGAGAAAAATCAGGCTGGGACTCTCAAAAGCAGACCAAACCAAAGAAATCTCAATGAGAGGGACATGAACGCTTAACAGATATGGCCTAGCAGATACATCTAAAAGCCAGCGATCTCCAAATAGCTGCTAACAAGGAGGGCCCCTCACCGGCGTGCCCTTTTGCCTTCCCCAAAGCATTTCTACAACCATGGTCTATTTTTTTCAGGATGCTATCCCTATGAGATTGCACCATTCCCATTTTAGACAACCCTGGTAGTGTCGAGCACCTTGGATAAGGTCACAGCACTATTTCGGGACAAGGCTAAGACTATAATTTACTATCCTCATTCTTTCCACAACATTGCACTATTTAGCTTATTGTTCCTGCCCCGTTTCTATTTTTAGCACTGCCCTATTGGTTACTGAAAAGTGTCTCTTGACCTAAAGTTCCACTCAAAGCAGTTGAGGTTACCAAGGAACAGAAACCCACTGAGGGGAATGCAAGGAAAAGAGAAGCAGCCTGGAAACAGTGGGAAGTCTCACAGTAGCTCAGTGACAGGAGGGAGTCCGGGCTGCATCCCCGGGGGCTAGAACTGAGAATAGGTCAGAAGCAGGGGCATCTTCACCAGCATTCCGTCTCGTGGCCATCTCGCTGTAGTACCATGAATTCTGCATCTAGCTTTGCAGAGCTACTGTATCAAAGCACCCTGGGTATACACTCTTCATGGCTCCTACAGAGTCCAAGGTGGTTATCAGGGTCTCCCAAGCCTTCCTCTTGGTCCTGTGCTGCAGAGATGACAAAGATATTCACATCACCATTCCCCCTTTCAAGCAAATCCTTCTGTGCTGACTAGCTGGTGATAGGGTAAGTTCTGGACAAACAGCCACTAATTTGACTATCTGTGGGAAGGGTGGTAACGAGACAAAAAGGCAGGAAACCGTTCTGGTGACAGATAGCTCATATGCTGGGCCACTGAATCAACATACTGGAAAACAGCAAAATGCTACCATCGTACAGGCACCCTCGCTGCATTTAAGCAAGGCCTTTATTTTATACGTGAGATGACTGACATTACATAGTGCCTTAATTATGGTGGCACAGAAGTGGTACAGATCTCGTGCCCATGGTCCCTATCCCCAGGCTCTCAGAACCAAAGATTCCATCTTGAAACTGACCGTCAAACTTCCATCAACAGCCTACGGTATAGCCCTCCTTGTGTATCAAGCTATACTCCTTGATAGGTAAATGACAACCCTGCCATCAATGCCAGTGTGTGACCACTCATAAACACTGCCTTTAGAGCATGAAGTCTCCAGCTGTTCAGTACAATGATCAGTCCTCTACCTTAACCCAATCAATCATCCAGATTTCAGACAGCAATGCTGGCTTTTGATGTTGTTTGTTTGTTTGTTTGTTCGTTCGTTCATTTGTTGTGTGAATGTGCTGTACATGTCTGTGTTTGTGTGCATGTGTACCATCTTTAACACACCCTGGAACTCACCAACTAACCTAGACTACTTGAAGGCCAGTGACCCCCCCCCAAGGACACACCTTCCTCCCCAGGGGTATGATGACAGACAGGCCACCACGTCTGGATTTTTGTGTGCGTTCTGGAGACTCTAAATTCAGGTCCTAACGTGTTAGTGTCCAGGCATTCTCCCCAACCTGAGAGCAGTGTTTTCAGAGCTCCCCTGTGCATTTTAACGTGCAAAGATAAGAGGCACTAGCAGAGCCTTGAAGTCAACTGCACAGTGTATCAATACCGATCTCTTTTTAAACATAGAAGTTAGGGATTTTAAAGATTGCTTCTTAAATGGGTATGTGCACAGCTGTCCGTGAGCATGTACACGTGAGCACAGCTTCCCACAGATGTCGGAGGCAGCAGAGCCTCTGCAGCTAGAGCCACAAGCAGCTGTGATTCACTGGACATGGGTGCTAGGAACGGAACTCAGGTCCTCTGCAAGAACGGTATGTGCTCTTAGGTGCTGAGTCACTCTCCAGGACCACACTCTCTGACTCTTGCTCACTCCGTCCACGTGTGGAACTGCACTCACACGTCGCTGCCGTGTAAAAGGCTCTGAAAATGCCTTTCCTCTCTGCTACAGCATGGCAAAATGTTCTGCATTTCCTTGGAGATACTCTGAGTACACAATCCACACTAGCCTTAAACTCTTGGTCCACCTACTTCCGCTTCCAGAGCATTAGTACATAGGCATGTGCCATGATGGCTAGCTACCAAGGAGGACTTTTAAGTTCAGAAGGACCCTTAAAAACTTGAAGCAAAGTGTGGCCTTTCTGATTGCTAGTAGTATTGAAATCACGCCTTTTTATGTTAGGAATAAGAGTCAACTGTTGACCAATGATCAAAATTGAGAAGAAAAAATAAAACCAACAAAACTATGTCCAATACTCGCTTTATCTAGCTTTATTGTTTAATTTTTAAGCTAAGCATCATGCGGTCATATAAATATTTGGGCTGCCCAAGCTCATACTGTGCAATAATAAAGGGATTCAGCTTAAAGTAAAGAAGCTGGATGGGAGTCATGTAATTCCATGGAAAACACGTCAAGAACTGAGTGGAGGTACTTAGTCACACTTAGTATAAAGCGTGAGTTGGTATTTAATAATTGAATGAACTGGCCAACAGAAGTCAGACCACCTGAGCATTGTTAAACCAGACACCTGTCAGTCTCAGTATCAAATCACAAGGTGATTTTCAAAATCAGTATAAAACTTTTGAAAATGATATCTAGAACTTCCGGCTAGCTAATGATAAATTCAGGATGGAGGATTCCGCCCTTAATCCCAGCACTTGGGAGGCAGAGGCAGGAGGATCGCTGCGAGTTTGAGGCCAGCCTGGTCTACAAAGTGAGTTCAGGACAACCAAGGCTACATAGAGAAACCCTGTCTCAAAAGAACAAAAGAAAAAAAAGTAGATGAACTTGCTTACAGTAAATACTCAAGACAAGTAAGAAAAAAATAAAGCAGGGGAGACAGTAAGCATTAGAAATGGTTTGTAACATGTCCAATACCTATTCAATCTAAAAGGACCAGCAATAGAAACTGACTCTCTGCGTGTTACTAGGGTAGAAGTGTCATCATTTGGAGCAACCAAGAGCTAAGCAAAAGAAATAAAGAGAAAGCCAATAGGGATTCCGCTTGTTTAATTAAAATAAGCATTTTATCTTCAGTGTACTTAAATAAGTATGTCATCTTAAGAATCCCAGAATACCAAAGGCTAACCTTTGCTCTCTAAGGAATATATGGAATTTGTCTTGCTGATAAATTTGACTTTCTTGGACTATATCTGAGCTAAGATGACAGGAGACTAAAGACAGGCCTGCTCAACTACTGCTAAAGCCAAAAAAGCAGAATCAGTGAAACAAGCCTGTGAACAGAACCAACCAGAATGCATCACCCTGAGTTAATCAAGTGCCTTCAGACACCACTGCTAGCCTAATGCTCCACTGTGGGCCAAAGCAAACAAGAAAGGTTTGGTGATCTTTGGACATGCTCACGTGATGCTAGGGGGATTTATTTTGAATGCGTTAGCTCCATTACATCATACTTTAATATGAGCAAATATGAATAAATGGATCATGTGATAAACCAGTAGGGCCCAGTGTCTAGGATGTACCTGATCACAGAAGCAGCAGCTAAGAGTTGCAACCTTTACCCCTGAATGCACCAGGCTGTTATTGTTTATGAAATTGTTGCTCTGACATCCTAAATGACACCTTGGCCTCACTGCCCAATGGACTGATGTGGGAGAGATCAGGTAAGAGATCAATGACACAGCAGAACTACCTCGAGCATATGAATTCAAACACCCTGGGCTCTACTCAGTAGACACCACACACTATTCTACCTCCACACAGTACCTGCTATGCAGATGGCACCTGATAATTGATAAAATTGATATTTTCTGAGATGCAGAATTCTCACAAATCTTCTCTGTCACGTGGGGACTATCTCCAGAGTTCTTAGAGCTATGTGACTTCTGCTCGGCGCTCCCAAATCTCTTACAAAATAAGCTGACTAGACACAACAGAACTTCACATTTTTAGTGGTAGGCACAGAACCTACACACCCTTTACATTCCTTACTACGTTTTTTTTTTCCCAAACCCCACGCAGCACTGTTGCCAGGTACATCTCAAACTGTTCACTTGCCGGGATGCCAGGGTTATAGTATCCTTAAGGGTCATCAGAGCCGCCCCTCAGCCAGATTCATGGAACCACTTACCCATGCTCCCCAGATGTTTGTCACAGTCCCTGCTTCGCTTCACCGTCACTTCACACGTCTCTTCTCGCCTCTTCTCTGTACTGCAGTCCAAGTGAACTTGTCACATAGCAGTCATGTGAGTCACATCCTCCTAATCTCTATTACTCCATAGATTCTCAAAGGCCTCTCCACAGCAGGTAGAGCGAAACTCGATCCTTACCTGGATGATGGAAGTCTTGCACAGCTCAGACTCTTGCTGGTTTCCTAGTCTCCTCCCACCACAATCTCCACAAGGATGAGCCTGCTTGAGTTACTCTGGTCTTCTTGCTGTTCTTTGAACATAACATCTTCCCCTCCCGTCCGAAAACTTTTTATGCTTGCTTTCTCTTTTTGAAATACTCTTTCCCCAATCTTTCTCCAGATTGCAATAAAACCTCCTGATTCTTAGGGAGCGCTTTGTTAGACCATAAACAGACCCAATTCACTTATTATATGATCCGTAATAGATTTTATTGCTGTAATTGATATCTAATATCCATTGTTGAGTTCATCTCTCTTCCCCTTCATGGACTGAGAGCTTCACAGGACATAGGTAGGTATTGTCCATTTTGAGCAGAATTCACTATCCCTCCCACTTTTCCTGGAAAAGAATCTGTCTCCAGCTGACACCCCAAAGTAATTATTAAATGTAGCCCATCTGGCTCACAGAGGTGCCCAACTGATGTAAAACCTACATGTTATCTTAGTTTGAATTCATCACTGAATGCCCAGGGACATAGCCCAGCCACTATATCAAGTAGTTACAGAGTAATTGTTGAATTATAATGAGTATAAATAACTTAGGAAATTATACTCTAATCTTGTTCAAGACAAGGTCTTATCCCAGGTTGGTCTTGAACTTGCTATGTAGCCAAGGGTATCCTTGAACTTCTAACCCACCTCCTGACTCCTGGGTCTACAGGTGAGCACCGCCACACCTGAGTTACACACTGTTCAATCTAGGCCCTTGTGCACACTGAGCTACATCTCATGGATAGTGTACCCAAATGGTCAGCATATATTGTTTTCTATCAATAAAAATAAAAGATCCACTAGGATGTTTTCCAATGTACCAGTTCACTCAACAGAGAGCACCATCAAGATTCCCTCAGCTCCTGTAGCTGTATTCAGTGATAAAACCACTGGGTTCGGCTCCTAAATAAGTAATTTGTTTGTTAAACAGAGAAGCAACATGGTACCCACAGCACTAAAAAGTGGGTCACCATAAGATTAACTGCTTTGATGAAGTCAGTGCCTCAAAGTCTGTAGAAAGAACATTGACCCAAATAAAGGAATCAACATGGTTTATCTACCACAAAAGTTCATCATGCAGTGTTCTCCCTTAATTACTGCACTTAGTAAATGAAGGTATTGTCCATAGGCACGTTGTTGAAGACAAGCCAGGTTTATCAAATTGAACTATGGGGGTGGAATAAAGGAAATTACATTTTCATTTATTAATAGACTTTAATCAACATAAAAAGTCTTTACTGACCAACTGTCCTTGAGAAAGGAAAGATAAAATTAAACAAAGCTCATGAAATCATCTGTTTTGGACATAAGCCAGTATTTGATCATTAATTCCATCAAAGCAGTAACATACACATGAATTATGCTTTAACTATACATCTGAATCCCCTATTAATAAGGCTGAAGAAGAGATTCTCAAGTTGCTAAAGACTAGAAAATAGCATACAAGCATTCCTGAGCTTGGACCCAAGCTTCTTCAACCACAGTTCACAAACAAATGAGTCACATAACTGAGTGCAGGGTGTTCACAAAAACAAAAAACCAAAAACCAAAAACAAAAATGAAAACAAACAAACAACAGCAACAACAACAAAAATTAGCAAAGGTAAAAGATTTCTGAAAGGCCCATAGGTAAACATAATTCTAAACGAAATTCATATGGAATCCATGGTGTTTGTGGCAGAGCTTGCCAGTGTTGTATCATGTGAATTCACTACAGCCTTGGTTCTGAAACACGGCATGTGCACCTCACAGCTCACCTGTGTTGCCACAGGCAACATCAACAGACACGGCCTGCAACACCAGCTCAGAGTTGAGATGACCGTATTTTATGGTTTAAAATGTTTGATTAGACAAAGTTCTGCTCTTTGGGAAAACAATGGTTCGATTTCAGAAAACACAGACTTTGATTATTTTCCTACCATTGTTCCCCACAGTATCAAAGTAGTAAATTTTTAGATGATACTGTTTTTGAATGCTTGGCTTTTAAAATTGCTGTTCAAATTGATGACTTGTGTTTTTTAAAAAAATGATTCAGTTAATTTTTGCTTGAGTTTGAGAGAGCCTTTCTAACAATTCTAAAATGGCTCTAAATAAGTTTCTGCTGTTCTATACAACATGCTGATGCAAAACAATATTCTTAGAATTGATGATTATAAAGTCAAAATACAGATCAACTATGAAAAAGTGTTGAAGATGTTCTGCAGAGTCTAAGACTCAATTCTTTACATACAACTAAACAAGCACATCCATCCCATTATTTTGGAAATGTGCTTTCATTTTTAATAAATTGTAAAAAAAAATTTTATGTGTACTTAATAATTGTCTTAAAATAAATTCTATTTTAGTTTATTATTCTTAAATATTTGATTTGTATACACTGTCCTATGCTCATATGCAAGGGGTCATTTCTGCATGCATGTATACAAGGAGCCTGTTAAACATTTATGTCAAAAAGAGGTTCTGAGTGAAAAATGTTTAAGAAGCCAGGACACGGGGGTGTGCCATCTCATCCCTCCCATGGCTCCAGAGTCACAGTGCGCAACAGGAACGCAGTAAAAGAGGAGGCAGGCAATCCCACCACCAGTCAAGTAAAGCCGTGCCAGTGAGGGGGGAATCTGGCCCAGCCAGCAGTATCTCCCCGGGGACTTCCCCAAGAGAAACAGGCCACTGACTGTTGTCCTCTGGGTTGAATTCTGACAACAATCTCCACCGCCAGGATAAGAATCTCCAACAAAGAACCAGACAGGAAAGAGTGAGTACAACCATCTTCAAAAGGAAGCTGAATTTCCTGGGTTACTCATTTTATTCGCTTGCATTTTTGCCTGTCTTAATTACACAAGGACTCAAACTAGCAATAATAATTGACATTCTGATTTTAAGTTCACAGATTTGGGATGTTTTCAGGAAAAGAGCCACATCCTTAAATCATTAGAATCATGTTGCTTATAGAAAAGCCTCGTAGAGAATGAAGGCAAGAATTAAAGGCCTCACTCAGCAAGCTAGCCTTCCCTTGATGGTCATCTGATGACGCTTTTGCCTTACATCTTTGACAAGAATCATCCCTGTCATCAACCGCTATAAATCCAGCCCAGAAAGTAACTGGGTTGTGCATCTGGGATTTTGCACGTGGCTTTGAGGATTCACCTATAAAGGCCCAGAAAACTGTGACTAGATACACAAACTGAGAAAGGATTAAATGCATGCTTCTAGGGGGAAACGAACGTTCCGATTATAAATCGGGTATTGATTTCAAGGTTCAAATTTTTCTTACGATCGGGTGGACTCCTGGGCTAGGGTAGGAGGAAGCTGCATGGCAGTATTGGTAGCGTTTGAGGTCCTGGCTTCAATCACTTCTACAAGGGAGGGGAGACATTAGCAATCAAAGTCCTGACTGGGGGTTGGGGGGCAGTGGGAGTGGGGGAAGAACCAAAAGAAACAAACAAAAACCTGGAACTGGAGAGATGATGGCTTACTGCTCTTCCAGAAGACCAGAGGCCAGCACTCACACCACACGGCTCCCAACTGCCTATATATAACACCAGCTCCAGGGCACCCAGCTCCCTCTTCTGGCCTCAAGGGCACCAGCACACATGTGGCATAATCTCAAAAAAGACACACGCAAACACACAAATACACACTCTCACAGATGCACACACTCATAGATATACACACATATACACAGTCCCACAGAAACATACACACACACGCACACACACACAAATCCAAAAATAAATCTTATTTTAATGTAAAAAAAACTGTTAAAAGAGTGAGAAAATTAGTCGGGTTGGTGCTACTCATGTGTATACATGCAAAATTTATAAAATATGACGTCTCATAATCAGTGTACAGTAGGGAGAATAAATTATAGCTCTATATCTACTCTGTAAGCATGTGTGTTTTTAATTTTCCAAGTATTTGCTGTCTATTATATATCATGCCTTAGTGGTGAAATGCTTTAAACAATGTTACTACTCTTTCCGCCCTGATGGCATAAGCAAAGAAATGAAAGCAAATTCGAAGATGATTAAAATTCATGATCATACAATACCCTTAATTATTGTCAAAGAAGAGGAGCCAGCCAGTGTCTTGGACAGGGCATCACCTCAGAGAGTCAGGGCAAGAAACAAAGAAGAATCTTTAAATTATCCAAATCACAGGGGACCATAAGGAATGAATGGAAACTATCAAACTAGTAATAAAACTTTAGTTAAAATCATGAACAATCATCAAGATATTAGTTGCTTTAAGATTTTAGTTTCTGTATAAATAAGAACAATAAAATTAGGAATGGGAAAGATGTGGAAAAAACATTTAGAAACATGTGGCAATGGACAAATTGGTTTTCTAGTTTGAACTGCTTAGCTAAGACAGCAAAAGGAAACTGCACACCCAATTAAAAAGTTACAAGACAAAGTTATGTCATAGCATTGACTCAGTTTTTCTCATGAGTTTAAACAGAATGAAAACAGAGACAGCGATGGAGTCCTGTGTTATCTGTCTCTACTTAACAGCTAGCAAGTGGCAACCTGTATTGAGAACCTGGCCTCAGAAGCAGCAGCACACACCTGTGTGGCAAGGATGAGCCCTCTACCTGTGTAATAACGCACTTGTGCAGCTTTGAAAAGCAAAGCACTCACTTCACAGCTTTGCAAATTTAAGGGACATGATGTGGTTTGACAGAATCTAGCCTACGGCTTGCCAACCCTCCACTCTGCAAAGCACCACTGTATACCCTGTCCTGGTTTCCACAGAGGAGACTCTCTGACCCTCCCTGAAAGTCTACAGAGTCCCGTGAAAAGCAGGAGTTGGACTCAGATGTTAGGACCGTGGACTGAGCATCTTCAGACCACTAACGGCAGTGCACTTCTGTACAGCACTTCCCAACCTTAGGGTGAAAACAGCAAAACTAAGAGTGGTATCAGGTACTGGTGCCCACTTTGAAGAGATGTGGCCATAAGGAGTCTCCGTGGGTTAGTCACGGAAGAAGGTGTTAGATGGGAGGGAGAAAACAGGAGACAGCGGCATCTCATAACAAACATTTGCTTATTTTCACAAAGAGTTCCAGAAGTTGGGTGTCCTATGAGTGAAAGAATCTAACTGCTGAAATAGCGTGTGTGCATTTAAACTATTAGAACTCTTCAGAGGACACAAGAATGGCCCAGAAGGATGTAAGCTCTTCCCAGGGCACATGGGACATAAGCAGAGAGCAGGGAAGATCTGCCTCATGGGCTGTCTTCTATTTGGACAAGAACAGAAAGACAAATGTGAGCACCAGCCTAACTTATCCATGATGAATACAACTGCTAAGGCAGGGACTTCCCATCACCCAGGAAATGGTTTGCTTCTTCCTCACTGTGGGAAATTTTCTGGTTAATGAAATAACGATGAGTTCCTTAAAAAAAACAGGAACCGCAGAAGCCAGTCTTGGTTTTTTCATGGTTTAAAAGGAAAACCGTCAAAAGTCAAGGACTTCAGAGCATCCTTCTGAGAGGTGTGCATGTGTGTGTGCCCACCCGTGCTCACTTTCTGTCACCAAGGCAATTTCTATCAAAATAGGCACCTTTAAAATTTTGGTTATTTTATTAAGTCCAATCCTTTTTAAAGTTAATTACATATCTGAGGGGAATTGGTACTTTATGATACTTCCTACAAACACCACAGAACTTTTCAAACCAAGTGGACTTCTGAGACTCAACCTGAGAGATGAGCAAACACCCACCAAAGGCTCTTCCCTCCCTAAACCTTAACCTCAACCCCACAGTCTCCTGAGGAACAATGGTCCATTCCAGCTCCATTCTGTGATGGGAACCATGAAGCTACAACTACACACAAAGATTCAGGAAAAGGCAGAGGGGACGCACACTCTAGAGCAGGAACACTGTCAAGATCAACACTGACCCTCGAAGGAAAAAGCCAGTATAAGTCCTCGAGCAGTTGGCCAATAAAACAGAAGCTACAGGTGAACACGGGCTAGTGTGCGATATGTGTCATGTGAGACATCCGCCAGGTGGGACGGCATTCCTTAAGTAAGTGCTCAGTTAATGACCAGTAATGAAATGAATCCGTAGGAGAACAAGCGGTGCGTGATTATGGATGGCTGGTCCTTTGGTTGTCTCCTGTTTCTTGCACTTTGCTTCTTATTGTGACAGCATCTCTTCAAACACAGTCAAGTCAGGAGACACTGGTTGAGAGACTTGTCAAAAATGGACGTTAGTTTACCCCTTGAGGTCTTGTGAAGAAATACAAGAGTTCCAGGGAGTCTAAGCATGTTTAAAGTTGCAGTCCTTCCAGTTCTGGTACCTTCCAGTGCTAGGTGGAGGACTCCCTCCCCAGCAGGGCCTCCGGCTCTCTGCCTGACCTCATCTGGAGAGTGTCATTAGGCAGAGATACCCCTAACCACATTTGATATGTGGCCTGTGACACAGCTCCCTGCTAGCTCTCCCTTCCCTGCACCTATAGGATAAGTAGGTACTGTGTTCCCATTGTTCGTATGATAGGAGCGTGCTGTCAAATGCACACCAAGCATCCTTGGAGTACCTAGTTCCAACCAATCACGAACACCTATCCTGGGAGCCCCCCACCACTCCTCAAGGACTATATAACCTTTGTTCTCCCCAAATAAAGTTGAACTGTATCCCTGAAGTGGTTCCTGGGGGGTCATTTTCCATCGTGCTCGTGGCCCTCTGAGCCCTGCAACTCACTTTCTGCTCCTCCTGCTTTTGTGGGCTGGAGGCCAAGCCTTCCTGCCCCCCCACACACCAGGAAAGCAGAGACCTACATAAGCATATTAATGAGAAAAGATGGTTCTAATTTTATGGTTTTTCCCAGAGGCCCACAGTAGGCCAGGGTTTCTCAACTTTAATGATACCTACATCTGGATCCAGAAATTCTCCATTGTGGAGGGTCATAATACAAACTGTGCAATATTTAGAAACATATTAGCCACTACTTACTAGATGCCCACAGCATTCTGCATCCACTGTTAAAACAACCTAAATCTGTTCAGATATTGCTAGTTTCTCTCAAATTACACGTGGGTACGACATACCACTCCACTCAAATCTCTTTGACTGTTTAAGCCTTGTCTGTTCATATGAAAGGTGAATGTAAGATGAGTTTTATCAAATAATAGCTGTAGTAATTAAATTATAAAAGTTATAATCCTTGTCTGGAGAGATGGCTCAGCAGTTAAGAGCACTGCCTGCTGCTCTTCCAGAGGTCCTGAGTTCAATTCTCAGCAACCACACAGTGGCTCACAACAATACAGGGATCTAATGCCCTCTTCTGGAATGCAGGCATAGATATAGATAGAACCCGCATATACATAAAATAAATAAATAAATCTTAAAAATTATAATCCTAACAATAATAAATCTAATGTTTACTGAGTTCTCATTTATGTACCAAGCATGGAATAGATGGATAATTAAGTTGATTTCCACCAACCTCACAAGAGCAGGGACTGTGTGGTGCTCCTGCTACAACATATCATGCAAGTAGCAACTGCCACAGCTCAAACCGAAAGACTACGGGCCCTTTGTTCTTACTTACCACATGCACACACAACAGTCAACCAGCAGAGCAGTTTTCTACCAAGTAGGGCCTCAACAGATACTCCTAACCTTCCAATGTTGGTCAACTATTTCTTTTCCCTGAATAACCAGTTTAGTGTGCTATCAAGGCTGCATAAAATCTAGAATGAGTTCTTAAAATCCTCCTGCAAAATATAGTGTAGCTGTCTCTTTTCAGTCTTCTAAGGATTTCCTCCTGCCAGATCAAGATATCCCATCCCAAGATATCCACTGGCCCCAGGAGCCTCAGCACTTAGCAGTGCGTTACCAGAAACCAGAGCACACGTGATGGGCTCCTTACACGTTACTTCTTATGATAGCAGCCTAAGGTTGGAACAACAACAAATTTACTATTGACCATAAATTATCATTGTTAGAGGGATTAAAGTAGAACTTCCATTGAGGTTCTCTTTTTTGAGTACAATTATACCTAATGAATTGAAAGAAAAAAGACCCGCCCTTATTTAAGCTTTTTATCACAGGTGCTTTGGCCACTATGGTGCTTTGTCCACTTGAAACAAAAACGTACAAAACAGATTGGCTGAGCTTTCGACAGAGTTTCACAAGGACCCCACAAGGTTGGTCCACATGCAGACACTCCTTGTAGCAACAGTGTATAAGGAATGAACATTTAAAGGTAAGAAACAGAAAAACAGCTTGGTTACATTGGGAAAAAAGACAAATCCATAGGGAGAGGCACACGTATACGGTGTAGGTTTCTTTATCATCCTCTGACGATAGGCACCTATACATTGAGGCCCCCCCCCCTTGGTAGTGAGAATCCCAGTTTGTAGGCCACACCTGCCTTTTTCATGTTCATTTAATTTCTTTAAAATGTTGGTTCCCAATAATAAATCTGTATGCAGAGGAACTGTGATTAGTTGGTTTTGAGTTTGTTTTTACTGTTTTTGTTTGAAACAGGCTCTCTTTACACAGCTCAGGCTGGTTTCAAACTCAAAATCCTTTTACCTTGGCATGGTTAATGCTAGAAGCACAGGTGTGTGCTACCATACCTGGTTCCAACACCACCTTAGACTCCATTGGTCATGAGAAGGTTCATTTCAATAAGCAGTTCCAATTTTTAAAAAAAGCAAAAACAGCATGCAAATTTTAAATGAAAGAGGAAAGGAACTAATTAAGGCCACCAAAAGCTACCACTAAAGAGTAAGGTATTGATCATTTCATACCCTAGAATGTTTTTTTAAGTTTAAAGTTAAAAATGAATTAATAGGAAAACAGAAAATAACAAGTGTTGACAAAGATATTAAAAAAAAAAAAAACAACTCCTGTACTCCTAAGACATTACTATAGGATGTAGAATGATAGAGCTGTTAGAAAACTATCTGGCCGCTTCTCAGAGGGTTGAATAGCAAGTCACCGTATGATGAAATAATCCACCCACGTACAAAGGTTCATATCAAAACTTGTGTAAGAATTTCTGTCATAGCAGCATCACTCAGAACATATTAACAGAAGCATCAAATGTGCCATCCGAGGAATATAATCAGTGTGTCCTGCCACAGCAGGGAGCTATGACTTGCCCAGGAAAGAGAAAGCAAATGCTGTAAGAAGTATGCACCAGTGTGCTATGTGGGAAATGTGCTATATTAAAGAAGCCAAGCATGGTAAGCTCATGCGTTATATTATTTCAGCTACCTGAAGTATCCACCTGGCAACAACGTGAGCACGGAAAGCAGGTAATTCAAGGCAGGGAATCAAGCCTAACTGCTAAGAGTGACAGGATGTGTTTCCCAGGGTGGGGTTATTCTAGAGTTACATAGGGGCGATGGCTCTGCAGCCTAGCAGACACACTAGAGATGCCCACTTTGAAATGAGAAATTAATGTCTTAGTTTAAACTGATGCTAAAATTGGGTGTGGGGGCATATGCCTGTCATCCCAGCATTTGAGATGCAATGGCAGGAGTGTCCAGAGTTCAGGGCCAGCTTTGGTAAAATGAGACCCTGGTGGAGGGGATGTGAAGGGGAAGAGGAAAGGGAGGAGAGAAGGAAAGGAGGAAAAAAGTGGAGGGAAGGAGGGAGGGAAGGAGGAAGGGGGAGAAAGGAAAGAAGGGAAGGAGCGAGAAAGGGAAGGAATGAGAAAATAGTAATAACTAAACAAGAAAACACTCAACACAGACATCCAGTGGCTCTTTGCTCTGTGAGGCCACGGCAACACAGGTTTCTTCTAAGAAAAATCATCTCCCTGCTGCCTTAGGTGCCAGGGCATAGGAAGTGAGAAACTCAGGAGGGAAACCCTGCACACCAGACGACTGACCCCAAGTGATTAAGCCACTTTAGGTGCAAAGAAATGCAAGGACTGCCTGGTGGGTTTATGAGTGAAAAAATAACAAGACAGCCAAACTGAAGGGAGAAAGGAAAAGTGCCTCCTAGGAAAGAAAGGCAAAGGCCAGATGAGTGTTCTCAAATAACTACTGTGGGTTCTGTGATCACTCTAGGTGTGTTAATCGTACGTTTTACGGCTTACAATCGTAAAATGGATTCTGCATCTGTGGATGAAGAAAGCACTGTAAATCAGGATTATAAACAAGCAAAACCTCCCCAGGTGACAAGCATACAGATCAGTCACTTCCTAGCCATTTCCTATTTCCTGCACTCCACAGCTATGCCCAGCTTATCTTCCCTCCTTCCGGCCTCCAGGCCTTCATGTCTACAACCCCCCCTCCCACATAAACACACCACTGGGTTAGCACAGAGCCCCAAACAAAGCACATATCAGCTTTCTCTAAGTACATGCCTCTCACCCACAGGCTCTCTGCTCTCTGGATGTTGTCCTGATAGGTGCTGTTGTCCATACAATAAATCATTCCTTGATTCCCTCATCCCCTCATCAAAAGGGGACTGTGGAGCTCACTGAGGATCCCGTAGCTATCCAAATCTGACATGTCTGCTGTAAGACGGTCTACAGTCTAGGGTCAGATCCAGACCTCACTGGGCAGTCACACCAATGGACAAAAAATATCAAGAGACCTGATTTAGTACTAGGCACATTCGAAGTAAAGTACAAGGACCCACGAGAGTCTAGAAAAGGGAAGGTTGGAGCGTGGGCAGGAGAGCCAATGGAAAAAAGTCAGGGCTGCTCCAATGGGAGAACAGTGTTCAAAGGCCAGGACAGCACCAAAACAAAAACAACGAACAGGACATGAAAAGCCCAGTGCAGGAAAGGAATTTGGTGCATTTGATGGAGAAAGTCAAAACCATTGGGTCAAAGAGCCGAGAAAACTAAGAGGAGACAATGCATGGGATGGGGAGACTAGGGGAAAGGTTGGATGGGGTGGGATCTTTCTTGCAGTGTAGGGCCAAGGGTTAGAAGGCAGCCACAGTGGGAGGGGATAGCAGTTGGCCTATGGGAATAAAAAAATTAATGGCATGTGGATGAGCAGTCAGATCAACAGAAAGATGACGAGACCAAGCAGCACTATAATTATGCCAGCATCGATTATTTGATGAGAGCTTATTAGATGCCGAGAACAGTGCTGTTTAAATATACAGTATTATTTCTCACGACAGACTTCGGTGATGCATATGGGTGGTCTTCAGATTGCATGTCAGGAAACTGAAACTCAGGGGAGGTTAAGTCGCCCAACTCACTTAGTCACACATGCAGCTGGCATGTGTATACCACACTGTGATGGCTATTCTCGGTTGCCAACTTGACTACCTCTGGAATTAACTAAAACTCAAGAAGCTGGGTATACCCGTCAGGGCTTTTTCTTGATTAAATTAGTTGAAGTGGAAAGACCCATCTCTCTCTCTCTCTCTCTCTCTCTCTCTCTCTCTCTCTCTCTCTCTCTCTCTCCATATATATCAATATATGTGTGTGTGTACACATATATATGTATCTCCTATGACTACATATATACTAAGAGTGTGTATATGTATACAGTGTATATATTTATGTATACACACACCTTCATAATTTTATTCCTCTAGACAACCCTGCTCATACACATGCCTAGTCCTACTATAATTTCCTGATTACACCAAAAGCAAGAACAGCTGCTATGTGGAGCCAGGAACCTATGTGAGACATGTTATATACACCGTGTTTTTAAGTGTTCTGAAGAGCTGTGTGACATGAAGCTCCTCTTTACAGCTGAGGAAACTGAGGCAGAGTCAAGTCATCAGCAAGCATAAGTATAAAAGTTCCAGGCATAGAAAGTCACAGGACTGGAATTTGAGCCACCTAAGCCAATAAAGCTGTGGGATGGTTTTTCCTCATCAATTTAGATGATTATTAATTAAAAACTGAGATGATGAATCCCCATTCTATCTGTCGTCAGTTTGAAGCCTCCTGAAAAAAACATAAAACTGATGTTACTTCTGCAGTCATCACTCATAATCTCTGCCCCACAGTGTTGGGAGTTCGCGATTCATATCGCTGCATGTCACCTCATACTGACAGCTCATACAGATGCAGATAACCCCAGCTACCAGCAAGAAGTGTTGGCAATGGCTACCAGAATGACAGAGGAAATGGCAATTCAGTGATCCACGTGGAGTCAGAAATGCTTCCAAAATGTAATCTGAAAGTATCGGCACCCGAAGACTGAGAATAAATGCTATTTTCAATCAAAGAAGTCTACCCTTAATTCAAGAACACGTGACTGGGGATGTAGCACAGGGGTAGGGTACTTTCTAGCATATGCAAGGCTCTGAGTTCAATGCCCAGAACCATAAACATAAGTAAAAATAAATAAATAAACAAACAAACAGCACAGACAAAATTTATAGTAACAGAAAAAAGTGAACTATACTCCTGAATTCCTAATTGCTCCACCATGACCTTTACACAGCAACAAAACTCCAATGCTTTTTACTTTTTCCACTGAAGCTACCAAAAGAGAAAAGGCTTTTCTGTTAGGCCAAAGGGACTGTTCTTTTCCTACAACCTAATCACTCCTCAGAAATCTTTAATGAATCATCTTTAGTGTAACAGCAGATTATTTCAATAAACCATCATATATAATTTGTCAATATTACCTCCCAAGCAAAACAAACAAAAATCTTCTCTGAGAATGTACATTATGTACAGGTTTTAAAAGCCAGCCAAAAACAACAACTACCTGGGCAGAAAGGCTGCTACCTGAGATCTCCCTGTGGGCCCATACTGCAGTGATAGGACAAGTGCATTAGAGCTTCAAATTTAGATGTGGCATGAAATTGGTTTGAAGAAAGTCCTATAATTAGAGATGCTTTGTTTGATCGAATATGCCCTACAAATCCGTGCATCCTGCTATTAAAAACATCATCAACTTACACAGATGGCTTTCTCTCAGCTATCGCAGTCCTCATGTATTAGAAACAGAGATGAAGGGAGCTGACTCTGGCAGCTCCTGCAGCCTCTGTCTAGGTGGTCCAGTCCCTCTGCTTTAATTGCACAGCTCCTACACATCACTCACTTGTGACGATGTGAGAAGGTGGGATGTTGAGCTTGTTGTCCCGGAACAGATGTGGCCTAAACAAAAAGTCAGTCTGCCCTGGGTTTTGTTTCAGGTGGAACAAGAGATCTAAAGAGGTTGTGTGGAACCTGAACATCTGCAGTGGGCCAGAAGCTTTAACCCTAAACCAGCTCAAGAAGCTCTTACGGACACTAAAAAATGAACGAAACAATAGCAGCAGCGACAAAACCTTCAGATTACGTGTTATTTTTAGATCAAAAATTATATGCCATGTACCATAACCTGAAATAAGCTGTAATAAAAACCAAGTCTTCAATTATAAAAAATTATTTTCTATAACAAGCTTTTTTACTTATGATATAAGTGACTCATAATCTAAACAAATGGACATGGTATATACAGGAACAAAACTACCAGAAAACACAGATAGTGTAAAAACATGTGGGGCTGGAAGATGTCTCTGCTATTAGGAACACTGGCTGCTCTTGCGGAGGACCTGGGCTCTACTCCCAGCATCCACAGTGAGTCACAACCATCTGTAACTCCAGCTCCAGGGGATCTGATTTCCTTTTCTGGCCTCTGCAAGAACCAGGCATGCACACGGTATACAAATGTACATGCAGGCAAAACATCCATACACATAAAACATTTTTTAATTCAAATTTAAGGGCTGGAGAGAGGGCTCAGAGGTTAAGAGCACTGTCAGCTCTTCCAGAGGTCCTGAGTTCAATTCCCAGGAACCACATGGTGGATCACAACCATCTATTCCCTCTAATGCCCTCTTCTGGCATTCAGGTGTACATGTAGGTAGGGCACTCATAAACATAAATATTTTTTTAATTTAAAGTATGTTTTATGTATTATAATTCTCTAAAATATCCTCATTTGAAATAAGACTGATTTACCAAATTAGCCATGTATAGGAAAATATTTTTTTAAATAAATGAGGTCTCTTGTAACACAAAGAGTGAACAAACATACAATACTCTATTTTTTTCTTTAATAATCAAAATGCTCTACATTAGGCAGATATTTTAATGCATGCTAAGTGACATCTACTAAAACATACTACGGTATACAAGTGTTACTGGGAGAACAGAGAAAATCTATGCAGAATAATACCAAAAACTCAAGACACTAAGAATAAATGTAAACAAAAAATGAGCCAAATAGTCTACTCCTGGGTAGTTCCCCCAAAAGAAGTGTCTATCCTTCCATGAACACCACACACAGGGCAGCAAGCAAGCCAATGCCCAAGGCAGTGAATAAGGAGATTAAGTGGAGTATGTGGCCTTCTGGACCCCTGGCAGCAGGAATCCAATGTAACTGGAAAGTGGTGGTGCACGCCTTTCATCCCACTTCTCAGAGGCAGAGGCAGATAGATCTCTGAGCTCAAGGCCAGCCTGGCCTACAGGGTGAGTTCCAGGACAGCCAGGGTTACACAGAGAAACCCTGTCTTGGAACAAACAAACAAAACAAACAAATCACAATCTACTGGTACATTTTGCAGCACAAACAAACCTCACAGACACTTGGCTACTTTAAGGAAGACATTGAACAAAGAACAAATGCCATGGAGTTCAAAACAGAGTGGAACTCCATCAGAGTGACGGAGGACAGATTGCAGTTTCTTCTGGACTGAGAGTCCTCTACAAAGGAGTCTTCTACAGTGACCGAACCCTTCTGGTTGTTGATTTGGGCAGTAGCTACATAGGTTCCAATCTGGGATAAACAAATTGATAAACAATAGGTGCGGTTTGGTCCACGTGACATTGCTGTTATTTTTATATATGGATGGATCTTCTTGCTTGTCTGTTATCTTGACATTTCAACGGTCAAAACTAAAACACCAACCAAAGACACAGTGTGTGACTCTCAACCATCTTCACTCACCACAGAGGCAAGCAGACCAGTGACAGAGCATCAGGGACTCTATAGTAGGCTAGCTGGTAAGGGCACTAAGTCACTGAGCCACCTGGCCACCTGGCCTACTGTAAAAACAAACAAAGCCTTAATAAGAGGTCACACTTTTAATTATAGGCCTGATGCCAGATTTGCTGGATATAATACCACACACCCTCTTTCCAGTAAACAAATCACCTAAGTATTCACTTGTAAAAAATGAGGAAACTTAAAGGATGCTACAGTGCATCTCTTAACAGGGACTAGAGCATGTAGAGAGGCCGGGTTCCCCCGGGGATGCACTCAGGTGGGGTTACTTCACTGGAAGCCAAAAGCTGAAGAGACTGAAGTGAAGGAACAAGAGGAACGAGCAGAGGTGATGGCTGCCTGCTGTCACTGCATCCTGCACACCTCATGTGCCCACAATAACCTGGGCAGGACCATGTGAATGGCTCGTACCCCCATTTGGATACAAGCATTGTGGATAAAAGGATGGGATTCCTGTGCTATTTCTGTGGCTAACTGAATAGGCGTTGACTCAACTAAGCCAGAAAATATTCAAGTTCCTGATAATGACGCTGAGAGCTTTATAAACAAGAACACTGGACCTAAACCCAAAATATACACAAAGTATCTTCAGTGTCAAGTGTCCAACGGAGCTAAATGAAGTTCATTATTCTGAACACAAATTCTGGGATTCATCTCCAGTACAGCCACATGTTGTTGTTGGTGGTGGTTTTTTTTTTTTTAATAACGGGAAATTGATCTGAGAAATATGTTAAAAGGTGATTTCACTGTGTTCTGAATATTGTTGCTGCATGCACTGGAATTCCAATGGCTCCAGTGTCGCCAGGTGATACAAGCTTATAGAACCACCATCATGTACGTGGCCCATTAGCAACCAAAGCATCCTTGTGCACATGTTCCTGTACTGCGCAGTGTGAGGCCCACATATCGGGTACAGATGGATATATAAGAAAAGTAACTTCTGCTGTATATTGGGTTATGTTACAAAACACAGTTTGATCCACATCACACAGGATGCTGCAGCTTCTCATTCAGGGTTGTCCGCCGCCCTGGAGAATACGTTGGCATGTCTAGAGAGACACTTCGTACCATTCCAACCTGATGAGGTTTAGCTACACACTAGATAGATGCTACAGAGCATCCTCTAACACACAAATACTACCCAAAGCAAAGGATGGAAGTCTTGAGGTCAAGAAATGGCACGTGATAGCCCAGAGGGGCAAAGTGCAAGGACTCCAGGTCTGTTAGCAACTTAGAACCACCTGAATCTATCAGTGGCAACTTATGTGAATAAGCTATAATCAGATCACACTGTGAAACATTGTGCAGGCAGTAAAAAATATTTTAGTTAAAACATTATTTTATCACCTCCTCATATCTCCTTCCTCCCTTCAACTCCTCCCACGCTCCCCTCACTTACTCTGTAATTGATGGTCTTTTCTTCCTTTGATTACTGTTTTATATAATATATACATATTATATATGCATACATTAATATCTTTACTCACTGTATTGGGCATTGGCTACCTTGCTGCCCTGAGCACCGGTGTGCATGGCTCATGAATTATTATTAATACATATACATTATTGACATATATACATATGCACATAAACATAAATATATCAATACAACCTGCCGGATCAGTTTGGTGTTGCTTGTGGGTATGTCATTTCATGGCTGACCACTTTTATTCCTACATTCAGAGCTGAGGGAACATCATGGAAAAGAGGGTGAAAATTTTGTAAGAGCCAGAGAGTTGAGAAGTCTGTTGCGAGATGGCTCAAGATGAAGAGCACCACTGCGCACAGCCTTAGCACATGCCCCTGAAAGTCTAGATAGATGGGCTTCTCTAGAGCAATGCTGTTCACATGGGAGGAACTGTTGACACAAACCAAACTGTTAATGCTAAGTTCTTTAAATCAGCAGGATCTGAGATGAAAAGTAAGGTAGATAGATACCTTACTTACATAGTAGTATTCTCTTGGGATTTAAGGACCCCAGAAAGTAAACCTGGGGGCTTAAGAAAAGGAGGGAGGAAATAAGAAGAGAGGAAGGCAGCACAGGAAAGCAGGTAGGAAAGCATTCTGTTGTTCCCGTTTTCACCAGCCAGCGTTGCTGTTGGTCCAGTCAGTGCGGAAAATCAGGGAAATAAAACCAGGACCGCGGCTCCAAACCTCTGGCCAGCAGCCCATGGTCAGGCTCCACAACGGAACAGTGTGGTCCAGCAGGCCAGCTTTGTCCTGCTGCTTTCTGGTTTCTGCCACTACTCATCTGACAGTTCTGCACTCAGGACTCGTGGGCTTGAGGAGAGCCACATCAGCACAGGAACACTGCCTGCTCCGAGGGAGAGTCTCACTCTGGCCAGCATACATATGTCTCCCCAGGAAGATCAACTCTCAGTACACAAGATCCTCCTTAGCCAAGGCTCATTTCCAGAATGTTCTCTCTGTTCCCTGCCCTGCCCCCCGATCCTGGACATGAAGGCCTTCTCCAGGTCCACTGTTACTCAGAGCATTATGTCATGTTTCCCAGGTTCTGATGCACAAATAAAGAGACTCAGCCTGCAACACACAGGCATTTCCAATAACACACACATAGTCATTCACACACTTGAATGCTGTGGTGAACGTATCTCTGATTAACAACAATTGTTGTTTCCTACACGTACTAGATACAGGAAACTGACCTTAGGATAACAAGAGTAACAGGGTTTATAAGATTAAAGAATTGAAAAGCTGGGCCAGTTTGAACTTTCAAATAGCCAAGATGCTGCGTGCTTCTTAGCATGTGTGTGCAGGTGCACATGCCTATGTACCTATACATGTGGAAACCACGGAAGGAGGGCAGGTGCTCTGTTCTATCTCATGCTGTCTTACTCCTTTGAGAGAAGGTCTCCCTTTGAACATGGAACTAGCCTGGTAGCCAGAAAGCCATAGTGGCCCTCGTATCTCCTCTCCCCAAAGCACCAGGGTTACACTGAGGATCAGGGATTTAGGTAGGTGCTGGGGATTTGAACTCAGATACTCAGGCTAGCAAAGCAAGTGCCCTTATTCACTGTGTTAGTTACTTTTCTGTTGCTGTGATAAAACATCATAACAAAGACAACTTTAGGAATGAAGAGTTTATTAGAGATTACGGTTCCAGAGGGCTAGAGTCCATAACGACAGGGTAGTGGCAGCAGGCAAGTATGGTGGATGGAGCAGGCTTCAGAGAGCTCACACCTTGAACCACATACAAAACAGAAAGAACAAGTGGGAAGTGGGGCAAGGCTTTACATTCTCCAAGTCTGCCATTAGTAACATACTTCCTCCAGCAAGGCTACACCTCCACACCTCCAAATAGTGCCAACAGCTGGGACCAAGTCTTCAAATGTCCTAGACTACGGGGAACACTTCTCATTCAAATCACCACATCCACTAGGATCAGTGGTCCTCAGCTTTCCTAATGCTCCGGCCCTTTAATACAGTTCCTCATGTCATGGTGACACCCCCCCTCCACTGCCAACCATAAAATTATTTTGTTGCTACTTCATAACTGTAATTTTGCTAATGTTATAAATTGTAATGTAAATATCTCATATGCAGGATATCTGAAATGCAACCCCTGTGAAAGGGTCATTCGACTCCCACAGGGGTCACAACCCACAGGTTAAGAACTGCTATGCTAAACCATCTCCCCACCCCCTAGCCAAGAGCTTCATAGTTTCCTTCATAACCATCCTCAGCTTTCCCTGAAGAGGTCACCCTTGGGTGTCTGGGTTCCTTACTATACAGAATTATGTTTAGATGGTTTGAATATGAAAGACTTATAAAACATGAACTTTTTTCTTATTTACAAAATAACAATTATTAGCATACTATTACTCCAATGTCAGTAAGAGAAACTAAGAAACTATGTTTATCTTCCCTGAATTATAATCTCAAAGAACTCCACCCACTCCCCTGCAAGGAGATGAACAGCTTGGGGAGGCCCTGGGTGGCTCTGGCACCTTCTTTCCTACTGGAGATGAATGATGGTTGTGGGAGCCGGATTTCACAGCCCTCTCCTGGGACTGCACGGGCAGGTGCCAATCATAGCGCTTCCCTTCTTAGCTGACTGGCTTGAGACCCACCAACAACATTCACATCTCAACGTTAACGCGTCTACATTTAGAATATGACTCACAGGACAGTAGTTGCTGCCTGCCAGACGGCAAAGGGAACAGGGAGTGTCATGCTGTGTTTGTTCCTATAGAGACCTGTGGTCACATCAAAGACAGACAGACAGACAGACAGACAGACAGACAGACAGAACACCCAGAGTTCAGTGTCTCTAAAAAGCGGGAAGTACAGAGCCAGCAGAACACCCGCCATCAGGGTGGAGAGCATTAGGAATGAAAGGGTTTGATATTTCAAACACATGAATACTGAGGCCAAGAGGAAAGAGAGAGAATGAAGGGATGAAAGATAAAATACCAGCTGTTTACTCTCACGTGTAGGAGTCACACACATGCATGTGTGACACTAAAAGCAAATGGAGTATTATTTAGCCATTAATAGTCGGGGTATGGAGGAGGAAGGTGCCATACAAATAACATGAGGACAGTAGAATAGCATGGAAGACCCTTCACTTTGTAGGCCAACAATAAATTAATTTTAAAACTTAATGAGGCCAGTACATGAAGACTGGGGCCAGAACAAGAAAGTAGCCGGGGATACTGTGGTCTGCATTCCTTACCCCACCTTTTTAAGCCACATGAAGACATATGTTGTCAGTAGCAGACTAAAGGTCCATGTGAACATGTATGTTTGTGAACCATGTGCTGTATGTGAGTTCAGAGTATACAACTCCAAAGATGTCCCAGTGTCCAAATAAGGCACTTAGTTAGGTTAGTGCCAGGAAACGAAGATAATTACCTAAAATTGAAATGTTAAAGAAAGCAGGCAAAAGAAAATTTTACTATTTTAGCTATTTCTTGCTTTGTTTTGCTTTGCTCTGTGTGTGTGTGTGTGTGCCCGAGCACACATGTGTTATGTGTATGGTATATGTGCAAGTGTATACTCAGGTGCATAAATCCCTGAGTGCACAAAGGCCAAAGAATGTAAGATATCCTGCTCCAAATCCTCCATCTTTCTCTCTGGAGACAGGACTCTCACTGACCCTGGAGTAAGGCCAGAAAGCCCCACTGATGCTCCTGTCTCCATGCCACACGGAGCCAGGGTCACAGGCACACATGGCCATGTTGGGCTTCTTAATGTAGATGGTGTGGATTTGAACTCAGGTCCTCAAGCTTTCAGAGCTAGTATTCTTATCCACTGAACTATCTCCCTTGTCTGTCTCTTAGCAATTTTAAGACTACAGCTCACCACTATTCAATAGATCTACAAGTAGACAGAACAGAAATACATGGAATTGTAAGGTGTCTGTCTTTCATGATCAGCCTAGTTCACCAGCATAATGTCCCCGAGATTCATCCAGGCCATAGTTCGGATAAGGAGTTCCAATCTCTCTTAAGACTGATACCCCACAGTGTATGTAACATTTCTTCCTCATCTATTCATCCCTTGGGTGCTTTTGCCTGTGGCTATTGTGATCAAGAAAATGGGCGTTAAATCTCTCTGCCTTGCCAGTTTCAATTCACTTGGGTTTGTGCCCAGAAATGAAGTTGCTGGATCATGTGGCAGTTCTTTTTTTAGTCTTTCAGGGATCTTGATAGTGTTTTCTATGGCAGTTGCTCCATCAAATGATCCATTAGCAGTGCACAGGGTTCTGATTCTCCACAGCCCCACCAATGCCTTCTCCTTTCTGAAAACATGGCAACCATCCTGATGGACACAAGGTGGCATGATCATGGTTTTGACTTGCATTTGGCTAAGGAATAATGATATTCAGCCGCCTCACCTACTGTGGCTGCTCCCAGGTCATCTCTGGATGATCTAGCCCTCTGCCCAACTTTGGTAGGATTCTTTTATTTGTTTCCTGTTATTGTTGCCACATTGTAGGTGGGTTTTCTTTTCTGCATGTGTGAATGCATGTTCATATGCATGTATGGAAGTACGTATGTGTGGAACCCAGAGGTTGATGTTACACTGAGGCAGGGTCTCTCACTGGAACTCACTGCTTTAGCTAGTCTAAGCAACCAGCTTGACACTAGGACCCCTGTGTCTGCTTGCCAAGTACTGCTATTGCAGGTGGCTGCCATGCTTGCCCAGCAAACACTATCTAATGAGCTGTCGTCCCAGCCTCTGTAGTCCTTCACAGAGTCTTGATCACATACAATGATTACAAGTGTTCTGTCATTTTCTGTGATCCCTTTGCTCTTTGTGAATTGTGTCCTTTATGAATGCATTTTCCAGAAAGCCATTGGTGACTCTGACATTATTTAGGGTTCTCCTTCATGTCTCCTTACTTTCTTATCATTTGGGGCCTTATAACTTCTGTGTATAATGTTAGGTAAGGAGCTAGCTTCAATCTTTTATATGTGGACATATATTTCCCCATTGTCATTCACTAAGTAAATGGTCCTCTATTTGGTGCTCCGGGCAACGAAGTGAAGGAGCACTTGACTTCTGACCTCTCTCTTCAGGTTCTTTGGTCCGGCTGTGACTTTACATCAGCTCCACACAATTTTGATTGAGGTTTATAATGTGCTTTGATGTGTGTGCCCTCCAACTTTGTACTTCATTTCTCAAACTTGTTCTGTCTGTAAAACACAGTTTTAGGCTGTGATATTTCAGAGTCAGGCTTTCCCCAGGTTCAAGCAAGTAAGTGTCACCTTCTATCATCCACACAACTAGAATGCAGAGGCAAGAGCATCGGAACAATTTACCAGCAGAGCCCAGAGTCCAAGAACTTCCTTACTCAACACTAGGTGAAGACACTCAGAGCATCACAGTTTTGCAGGTCAAGGTAACCAAAGTTAAGGGCACAGATCCTAGAGTCAAACAATTTGGGTTCAGGTCTCAGTGCATAAAAGAGCTTGCCATGAAGTCTGAAGACCTGAGTTTGATCACTTGGACCCCAGGTAGGGAGAAGGAGAGAATCAGCTCCCCAGCGCTGTCCTCTGACCTCCATACTGTGCTGGAACATATGAGCATCCCTCCACACCATACACATACACACATGTTGTCAGCAGCAGCAGCAGCATATAAACAAAGGTTTTTTAATGTTAAGAGCTGGGTTTAAGTTTTGGCTCTGCTATTTTTTTGTCCAAATTGCCTGTACACTTTGTTTAACCTTAGCTTTCTCATTTTCAAAACAGAGACAATTGCAGACCTCATCCTCCAAGTCGTCTTCAAAGGGCATATGTGATGTGCCACTTTTTATGGAGGAATAAACACAGTGCTTATCTGCAGCCCTGAGCACAGCCCTCACCTGGAGCACAGTGCACAGCACTTACCTAGAACACCAAGCACAGCACGTGCCTAGAACACAATCAGCTTCTGGGCACCCTGACTACCGTCTCATTACTGGTGCCTTTCAGTAATCACTGAAACAATTTCATCAATAGTACAATAATTAAAGAATAAAATCTAATGCCATGAAGGCCAATGCCAGATACAAGGAGCATTCCTCAGATCGAAAGACAAAAGGAGTCTACTTGGGGTAATTTATACTGCCTCTGTGAAAGCTTGGGCTCACTGGCACAGAAAGCACATGAAGGGCAGAGACCCTGCTCAGATCCACACCCAGTGTAATACTGTACAAGTTCAAAACCCAAACCACGAACACTTTATGAGAGGCAAATGCAAAGAGTACAGACTGCTGCTGCCCGCAGACCTGTGAGCCTTTAGGTCTCGATCTAGCCTCTTCTTCAATGGCCAACTTCATAAATAACCACTGACATGAGGGAACCCACCAGGTCACCTGTGCCCCTGATCTCAGCTGTTTAGAACTGTACCCATGTTCGCTGATCTTGCAAACACCCCCACTTTCTTCTAACACCCACCTCTTTTGGGTGAAGCGCACTCTATCAGAGACTCTGCGAGTAGAACATGATGCCCAGTCTGCACCCCAAGGCCCAAGTCTCTTCTTCCACCAGCAGCTGACAACTGGGAAAGGGACCCAAATGTGACTGCTAGGACAGTTCAGCATTCTTCTTTGTGTTTTGATAGGTCTTCTAAAAACTACCCCCCCATCTCTCTCCGTCTCTCTCTCCCTCTCTCCATCACTCCCCCTTCTCTATGCTCTCTCTCTCCCTCTGATTTAACCCTCTGAAGAATAAGCACTCCTGGAAATGTTTAGTAGACATTTTTATATGAAGCAAAGCCAATAGCAAAAAGTGAATCAGAAATCAAGTCCTTGCCAGTAGCCTCTGAATAGAACCAAGTACCCAGGACTGGATGCACTGAGCATATATATGAACTGACACAGCTTCTCTGCGGATTCAGGTTGGCTTTGTCCCTTACAACAGCACTGCTTTTGACCTGACCAAGCTCTAACTCTAACACAAAACTTGTAAATAACACATACTTCTGAAGATGGGGGTACCAAAACTCGATCATATGCATAAGAAATAATATCATTCAAGCTGGGTTTGTGGAGATCGAAACATCTCTTACAAGAAATCCAAGCCTTTGCTGCTGGGAGCAATCAACATTCCTTAGCTCCTTCCCTATGTGAATACCATCTGACCTACCTGGATAGATATCATTTATGGAATGACTCTGGACGCTTGATAAGACATAGCGAAGACCTCAGACTTCAGAAACGTATCTCTTATAAGGAGCCCAAAGAGCTTCAAGCTCCTTTATGTCAACAGGCCATAAAGCATTAGAAGCAGGTACACGTGCATCTAGAGACAGCAAGGTAAAGCCATGCCACTGACCACAGGCAAGGTAAAGCCATGCCACTGACCACAGGCAAGGTAAAGCCATGCCACTGACCACAGGCAATGGGCAAATGCTGACAAAGCCGGTTCTTAGCGACTTCCTATTCTATTCTATTGTATTCTGAAAATCGCTTGTGCTCTAAACCTATGTTTAGGAGCAACATCAAAGTAAGATGGTCCTCTTTGTCCACACTTGTAGAGCGTACTGGTTGGCCTCCTTCATCAACTCTCCTGTCCTTCTGAAAATACCAAAAGTCTGTAGTCAAATGAATGAGAGACACAAAGATATCCAAATTTGTTAGTCGCTGACATTTCAAAACTTTACATTGTAATTGTGTAGAAGGCTCAATAAGAAGCCACCAACACACTGAAAGGCTTTTATGGGCCTGGTATGTATATGTGTAGTGTGTGTGTGTGTGTGTGTGTGTGTGTGTGTGTGTGTGTGTGTGTGTGTGTGTGTGTGCTTGCTAAGCTTTGGTTAACATCCCAGCCTTGACCAGGCGATTGTAGCTCATGTCTTTAATCCCAGCACTCAGAAGGCAGAGACAGGTGAATACTTGAGTTCAAGGCCAGCCTTAGAGTTCCAGGAAAGCCAAGGGCTACACAGAGAAACCCTATCTTGAAAAACAAAACAAAACAAAGCATCCCAGCCTTAGTCAGCATCCCAGCTCATCCACAGCAGTGTGCAGCCTTTCCTGGACTGTAAATGGGAACAAAGACATCACAAACTTCATCCTGTTAGTAAATACAAACACTTAAAGTAGAAACCAGAGACATTCAAATGGGGCTGCGCTATGGTGCTTCCACACTTGGCCTCCATGGGTGCTGGCATGCACAGCTTCCCACACTTGCATGATGACAGAACATTAGTTGTCATCAAACATCCATGGCACTAATCGCTAAGCAGTGAACCTCTGACCTATATTTTGACACTCCATCTACTGTCACTCTTTCTCTTGTATGAAAGTAGAAATGTATCCAGACTTGATGCCCTGTCTCTTTTTTTCCCCCTTGCCCAACCATTATTCATTTTCAGGTGTGAAATGGGATCAGGTTCCACAGGCACAAGGAAGCCAGCCTTTAGTACTGTTTGCTGGATTCTGTCTGCTTTGTTTATTGAGACGGGTCTCTCACTGGGATCTTGAGTTCACCCAGACGTGCAAGAATCCCATCTGTCTCTGCCTGTCTCTAACTTAGAGGCAGCTCCTCTCTGCTGGTACTGTGTAAGCACACCACCACATCTGGCATTTTCACATGGGTTCTGTGTTTCAGACTTGGGTCTCTGTGGTTGCTCTATGGCAGGCACTTTCCTGACTAGCTATCTCCTCGGTCCCTCGCTTCTCAAGGATGTTCTTGTCTTTGACTATGCACCATGATGGACATGTGTCAGGCCAAAAGTGCAGCCTAGTTCCAAAGCCTGAGCTTCCCATAATGGTTTTTTTCCCCTATCATTTACAAGTATCAACTCATAAAAATTAGGGGAAAAACTTTTTTCCTGTCACTAGAGCTGTTTGTGATATGAGTTAAAGAAAAAGTCAATAACAGAAAGTATCTCTTTTCTTACATCCTTTTTATTTATGAGAAGATATGCATACATGCTATATACATGTGTGGAGGTCAAAGGCAGCTTGTGGAAATAGATTCTCTCCTTCTACTACATGGGTCTTGGGGAACTGAACTTAGGTAGCCAAGCCTGTGGCAAGCAGCTCTACCCCACTGAACTATCTTGCCAGACTGTCCCTGCCACACCCTTTTTTGTACAGAGAGTATAACGCTACTCCTAAATGCATGAATTCTAACATCCTAGAGATCAGGGTCCATGTCCCAGTGTTACTTCGTAGTAGTCACATGACTTAAGATTATCATCTATAAGGCTGACATAAAATGCTCTTGGTCTATGGGAATGTTCTGATCTCACTAAGGTAATGTAGGGAAGGCATTTAGCAGAGGGCCTGGCATACTGGAAGCTTCCATAAATACTGGCTGGCTGCTGCCAATAAAGGGCTTCTGTGGCTGCTGCCACTGCCACTGTTATTATTCCAGGAACACCATTGCTCCAGCACGCTGTGACTCAGAGCTCCACTCATCCTGAGGAATGTTCTGGGTCCTCACTGCAAAACAACCTGAGATATACTTTACATACAGCTCCACAGCCAAAGGTTCTCAGCCAATACAAAGCTTTCAAGGAAGAGGCAAGACACAAGGTCTGTGCTAATAAACAAAAGTGCAAGCACAGCCCAAGCAGACAGCAGGCTTCCCATAACCCATGCTCAAAGGGTTAGGGACCAGAGCCCATGGGCCAGCCACACTTCTGGATAAGGACAAAGAACCTTTGAGGTTGATCTAAAGGTCTCCAATCATACATGTGCACAAACTGCCATTTTCTTTGTTAGGAAGCTGTCTGTAAAGAAAGATTCTGCCCCCATAGTGTGGTCTGGACCCACGTCTTTAGTGAGTCCCAAATCATCTAGAACCCCTCATCTCTAAGAATCCAACTAGTGAGTTCCATGGATTGAAATGGGAACCAATTTCTAGGGCAGTGCCCTCACTCAGGGGCTTTCTCCAGCACAAGGAACTTCTTTCCCTTGCTGGGACACTTTCAGCTCAGAACCCTGCACTCAGAACCCACAGGGGTCCCACTTCCTGGCTCTGAGTCAGAGAAATGGCTTCTCAAGGGGCTCTGATTCCTCTAAAAGCACCCTCTGAAAACAGGGAAATGTTTGCGGTGAATTCTCTAATAGCAAGGAGGACTAGCACACTGTCAGGCCTTGGTGACAATACCCACTAGCCAAGAAAGGCAGGGTTCATCCTGAGAGACAAACAGCACGTTGTTCCTTGCCACAGATCTGAGAAAAATAAGAGTACAAATAAAGAGAAACGGGGTGGGGGAGAAAAACTTCTGCCCAATGGCTCCTTTTGTACAGACCACAAAGGAAAGGATGAAATCGAAATGCAATTCTACTAAATTAACAAAAGCCTTTCATCAACTATAACAAACAGAAGCCTCCAGATAAACCCCTGCCATCACTTCCTCTAATGATGAAGGAGGGGAGAAGGAAGAAAGAAAGCACAGCAAAATTAGGAGGAAGAAGAAAAATGGACAAACATGAAGTCCATCTTTATCCTCACTCTGATACCTCAAAGTACTCTCTCCAACTCTGGGCTAGAGTCACAGAGAAAGCGGGAAGAAAGACAGCAGCTTCCCACAGACTTCAGGCCAGGACCTAGAGTCTGAGATCCAGGAATTCAGAATGCTCTCAAGCCAGTACTCTTCTCACACCTGGGAAGACACTCGTGAATTTATGTAGACTTCACTCTAATGGGTCAAGAATATTCTCACTGCTACTTAGGAAAGGAGGACCAACAGTCTCTTTCTTGCCCCCCAAAGTGTATACCAACCAAGGGATGTTAGGTTCTGTGTCAAGGCAATGAGTTAATGCCCATAGTTTCTTAAGAACCTGCAAAATTCACCTGGAATGGCATCTCCTTCAGCATTTACCATTTTAATTTTAATGAATTCAGATTCAATATGCCCACATTCACTCAGGCAGGTAGCAAGAAAGGAAAGCCAAAGCCTACATGGTAAAGCTTTACTTGGCAAAGGGTCGAAGGTACTGAGAAATAAAAATAGGCTGTGAGTTCTTCATAGAGGAATAATGTAGAAATGAGAAATGGCCTACAAGAAAATAAACTTGGCACAGTGAATATGATGTACCAACATACCCTAAAAATGCATGGCAGGTGCTCAGGCTTAGAAATCAGGAAGCCCTGGGTTCAAGTCATAGTTTGTCACTTAGTACCCAGGCCCTGTTAACCTCAGCGCTCTCATCTGTTTGTTGGAAGAATAACAGTCACTAATAAAGTTGTTGTGAAGATAAAACTAGATAATGCGCGCACAGTGCTTGACGCATAATAAGCACCCAATAAAAGTTAGCTACTATTATTCTAGTACTCCGGGTCAAGTGCGTGGGTGTGAATGTAATTTGGCCTTGGCATCTACTGATTAGTATGGACATTTAAAAAAAATTAAGAGCTGGTGGTGCTACAGGCTAGGGCTCCGAGAAGTAATTCAGTGTGGCTCATGCATTCTTTTTAAAATTCAGGTCCATAAACACTTCTGTAGATTATTATAGCCTGACAATCTTCCAGGCCTGGGCCTTCATGCACAGCTACTCATGTTACGTAGTAAACATGACAGGGACTGCCATTCTCTAGCATGCTCCCAGAGTTTTGCACTATGGTAGCCTGTATATCTGCGGTCTACCAACCACTTCCTAGTGGTGCTGATGTGCATGTGCCTAGAGTAAATAAACTGGGATAGTTTCCATGTGAACTTAGAAAGCCTTCCATGAGACAGGCAACCCATGTAAATGCCTCAGAAAACAGCTGCTCTCAGCATGCTCAGAGGTCTAAAAGATACCCACTGCCATCGCCACTGTCTCAGCCCAACTTGGATGAATGCAGCATCCTCAGAAGGGCATCCACACCTCCACCCTATCCCATGGCTTCCATTCCATCCCAGGCATGGCTCCAGGAGGAACCTTTAGCACAGATGTTGACAAAGCACAGACTTCCCTCCACAAGCATCAGTTCATTTCCAGGTTGTGATACACTCAATGTTACCATGGGAGGAACTCGATAAAGGGCACATGGGTGTCGCAATATATTTATTTTTGAGACAGGATGTGCTGGTTAGTTTTATGTCAACCTAACACAAGTTAGAGTCATCTGAAAGGAGAGAACCTCAATTGAGAAAATGTCTCCATAAAATCTGCCTGTAGGGAATTTTCTTAATTAATAATTGATGGGAAAGAGCCCAGTGTGGGTGGTGCCATCCCTGAGCTGGTGGTCCTGGTTCTATAAGAAAGCAGGCTGGGGCTGGAGAGATGGCTCAGTGGTTAAGGGTGCCGCCTGCTCTTCCAAAGGTCCTGAGTTCAATTCCAAAAACCACTTGGTGGCTCACACAACCATCTATAATGTGCTCTGATGCCCTCTTCTGGCCTGCAGGTGTACATCCAAGCAGAACACTGTATACATAATAATCAATAAATCTTAGGAGAGAGAGAGAGAGAGAGAGAGAGAGAACAAAAGAAAGAAAGCAGACTGAGCAAGCCATGGGAAGGAAGCACTTTCCCGTGACCTCTACATTAGTTCCTGCCTCCAGTTTCTAGCCTTGTTTGAGTTGCAGTCTTGACTTTCTTCATGATGGACTATGACAGCAATTCTCAACCTGTGGGTCATTACCCCCACAGTGGTCACATATCAGATGTCCTTCATATCAGATATTCACATTACAATAATAGTAGCAAAAATAGAGTGATGAAGTAGCAACGAAATAATTTTATGGCTGGGGATCACCACAAATGAGGAACTGTATTAAATGGCCACAGCATTAGGAAGGTTAAGAACCACTGGACTATAATGTTGAAGTGTAAGCCAAATAAAGCCTTTCCTCCCCAACTTACTTTTGGTCATGGTGTTTCATAATGGCAACTAGGACACAGGGTCTCACTCTGTAGGTCTCGGTGGCCCGGAACTTGCTATGCAGACCAGGCTAGTTTCTGCCTCTGCCTCTGCCTCTGCCTCCCCGGTGCTGGTGTTAAAGGTGTGTGCCACCACACTCAGCTCCAGTATTCTTGCAACTAGGTGTAAGTCCAGTTACCTCAGAGTATCTATGGAATTGTTAAATGCCTATAATCTTGGGCTCATGAATTCGATTTTTCTCCAAAATTAAATTTTATATGAACCTTCATAAAGTCCTCAGTTGTGCCTCATCACTGACAAAACAAGGTTCCAATTCACTCACACAGACAGATGTCCTGTCAAATCTTTCCTCAGTAAGCCTGTGTTTAAAACAAATCCCCGAAGCCCTCACACTGTATGCACTGTGCACCTGCCTGCTGATGGTGTCTGCAGTTGCCCTGGAATTCCCCTCCACCATCTGCAGGCAGTTTCCATCTCTGCCCCACAATGTATCACAGCATGCATTAATTGTTCCTCATTTTACGTACACTCTCAGTGTGTCCCACACATCCTGTCTCTAAGCTCCTGCTGCATCAGATGAGATGTTGGTGCGCCTACTGTCCAGCCATCTCTCGCTCAGCCAAGGTTCAGGAAAGAAAACAAGCAGTTCAGAGATGCTGCAGAACATCCCCAAGGTCACCCTGTATAAACGGTAGGATCTTTCCTGTCGGCTCTTTCTTCTGGAACTAGATGTTATTTATCTTCAGAACCATGGTTACCTAAAATAGTCACTTTCAGAATTCTGGGTCTATTAGCTGATGAGGCTGTCTTGAATTAAAGTGGAGGAGAGAACAAACATTGCATCTTGTAATGTTGATATAATATTAAATGGTACTGCCTCCGGAACAAATAAACAAGCATTTCTCTGCTTTTAAACACAGAATAATTTTATTCCTCACAGAGACAAAAGTCAAGGGTATGACACTTTCCACCATGCATCCCCTACTTGACTTGCATATCACTTGGTGAACACCCAGTGGAATTTTCCACATTTGCTCTGGACTTAAATCTGCTGAGGGCTGAAGAAAAAGGAAGAATAAGGGAATATGTTTGAGAGAAAAAAAGGTTGCTTTTTGTAGGTCAAGATTATTATCAGAATGAGAAAAGCTGTATCTAACGTTTGAAAAGACAACCCAGAGTTGCATGTGTTTGATGGGCTCTAAGAAAAGCACAGTCAAACTTTACACAAATTTCTTCACTCACATTTTTAACAAGAAACTGTAGCTTGGGGATTTACAGTGGAGTCGAGAGCAGATGTACTCACTGAAACTGCGCACCTAGATGATTAAGTTCTTCTATATTCACAAATGCTGCACATCCCTCCGTCCTTTGACCAAAACCTGGCTGAGGCAAAACCAATTAATTGCATGCACCTTCCACAAGTCTCTCACTTCATACTAACAAGGACCATAGTTTTCTCAAGATACCAAGCTGACCACGGAGGTACGACCCCTGGGCAGACATGGGAGATATTTTCCGGAGGCAGTTTTGGAAAAGTTTGTTTCCCTGGCTATTGCTGCTACTAGAGTTGCCCCTCTTAAGGCAGATGGGATGTTACATTCCCATCACCAGGTGACAAACATTAGGTAAAAGCCAAGAAAAACCAATGCTGCCTCTGAGATGATGGAACCACCAAAGTAATTGCAGTGGTCATGGACTCCTGAGTTTCTTGTACAGAGAAAATTGAGCTCCTTTTTGCTTACACGGCTGTTAATTGGCTATTACACTTCACAGATGAAAATGAAAACCAGATTAATATACAAAATCTGCCCCAGGCAGGTCTTCTTTTAACTGCCTCAGTAACAACTGTTCCATCACCTATATGTTCCAAGAATGTCCACCCTCCTCAACCTGCCTCTCCCAACAGTCATTACCATGAACAGTGCCATTGTTCTACCCACTTGCCCAGGTGAGAAATCCAACTACATCCTTTCTTCCTCCTGCCTTACCATGGCACGTGCTGCCAGTCATCCTAGCTATAACCCTGTCTCCCTGGTACCTCTCCGTTTCACCCACTGTTCTCCATCTCGCTGGCCACTGTGAGTTCCCTGCCTGCACTGTCCCTGACTGGTTCTGTCACCACTATCTGCAATTGGTGTCCTCACTACTGTCATAGTAACCTTTCAGGAGCAGGAAGGATCCCATCTTCTTTACTTAAAGCTTTCCTGTGTCTCATGCTTAGCCTTGGAACAAAGCCCATCACTCCAGCGCAGCTTTACAGGTACTCCAATTTTGGGCCCCAGTCTCAATAAACCCATGTCTACCTTTCCTCCAGGTTCTAGCCTTCAAACGATGCCATACTCTAAAGATATCTTCATATGCCTAAAGGAAGTTCTTTCTTTAAAAAAAGAGGAAGGGATGTTTGTTTTATTTGCCATGTATATATAGGTTTTGTTTTGACTGAATGTATATCTGTGTAACACAGGGGTGCCTGGTGCCCGCAGAGCCAGAAGAGAGTATTGGGTCCCTGGAACTAGGGCTATAGACAGTTGTGAGCTGCTGTGTGGTGCTGGGAATCGAACCTCGGTCCTCTGGAAGAGCAGCCAGGGCTCTTAAGCACTAAGCTGTCTCTCCAGCCCTCTCACATATTTTTGGTTGTCTTTGTCCCTCCAGGACACATAATTTAGGAACGTCATCGGCCCTTCTCTATAGCGACTTAGGTATCCAGTGCCCAGAGCTTCACTGCCACACTCTTCTTTGCACAGGCAATGACTGGACACAAGTCCTCCCCCTCTCGCTGAAGCACAGGTGGCTGGCTCTCAGTCAAACACTAGCCTAGTGGTTCTTAACCTTCCTAGTGCTGCGACACCTTAATACAGTTACTCATGTTGTGGTGACCCCCAACCATAAAATTATTTCCATTGCTCCATCAAAAGTGCAATTTTGCTACTGTTATGAATTGTAATATAAATATCTGATATACACATGGTCTTAGGCCAATTGCCGTGAAAGGGACATTCAACCTCCAAAGGGGTCGTGACTCCACAAGTTGAGAACCACCGCCACAGTCAAAGCTACAGATTTCTCAGTCATCATTCATCACTCTATATTCTACTTGATGTAGCTCTCGCTCTTTTTTTTTTTCTAAAATAAAAGGGGAAGCTGAACTTAAAGACATATTGCAAAACAACATAAAGGTCTAAATATAGTTATTGTAGTGACAATGACCCAAATGACTAGCATGGAAAATGCTAGCAACACTGGAATCATTAGTTACCCACTTCCGATGCACAGCTATCAGCCACAGACAGGGCTTGACACTGGAAAGCTAAGCTATGCCCTTATGAGCGCAGCCCCAGCGAACACAGGAAATGTATACAGACTTGACTTGAACAGTATATGCTCACTTCTTATTGCTCCTATTGGAAATTTTACTTCCCATTATTTCCTCTATCATTTTCTATGAGCACAAAGCTTTATATGTAATATTGACCCTTTGATCTTTTATGACTTGTAAAATCGTACATGCTTGATTATACGTCTTCCAATGGACACTTCTCAATGTGGCTAAGGGGTTCATTTGAGTAACTATCACACTAGCTATGGGAAGAAGCAAACCTCAATATTAACGTCCACTTTATCATGTTCCTTTCAACACAGTGTTGGGGAATCTATCTTGACGTATAATGCTGTCCATGGCATTGTAGTAGTGGCAATAGAAACAATGGAAATTAAAACCGTAATAGTAGAAACAATTATAAAAGTCTTAGACAAACTCATGACTTACTTAATGGGAGGGTTAATCTCATGGGACTCAGAGTCACCTAAGAGACACACCTCCGGAGAGGTTTACCGGAGGCAGTCAGCCCCGCCCTGAGAGTGGGCAGCACTATCCCTGTACACTGGGGTCTTGGAATGAATAAAGAGGAGAAACAAGAAAAGCACAGGTGTCCGTCTCTCTGCCTCCTCACGGATGCTCAAGCTCCCGCTTCCACACCTTCCTTTCTACCATGAACTGGACCCCCACAAACCACAAACCCAAATAACCTCCTCCTTTCTTATGTTCTCTGTCAGGTATTTCGTGACAGGTGAAGAAGAACGAACACACAGAGTACACCATGTTCTAACCCTTGCCTAAGCATTTAGCATACACTCACATCACTGATTTCTCACGTGGCTCGTCACAATCATCCTGTGTGATATGAAACTGAGGCTGTAGTGACAGAGCCAAGCTCAGGCCTCTCAATCATAATGAAAACATTTACGCAGCACTTAGTGTGGACCAGGAGCTGCTATGAGCACTTGACAAAGTCTAACTCAGTTAGTCGTCAGGAAAGCCATATGCGGCCATGGTATTACTCCTCTGCACAGGGAAACCATACATGGAGGAGGCTAGTGTCTAACAAAAGGTGGCTAAGCCAGGAAGCCAGAGGCAGGACTCAAACCCAGGTGAGGGACCTTCCAAAGCCCATTACATAATTGCCCACTACCCTATCCAGTGTACTGCCCCCTACATATACACACAATAATAACATCGAGAGGGGATGTGCTGTTTCCATTCATTAACTCATGAAATCTTCATAACAACTCTGAAGGCAGCTGATGTTTTTATCTCCATTCCACTTTATACATGAGAATTCTGGGCTCAAAAAAGTGAACTGTGTGACTGAGGGTCACCCAGCTAACAAATGTCACACAAGTATATGTAAAACAGCAATATCCAGGTTTCACTCTGACCCCTTACTTCCTCAATCATTTTTTCCCAAGGCATGAACGGCTGGGAAACTGTGTACATCAGATTTTCCAGCTCTTTAGACATGTTCCATTTGTGCACTGTAGGCTGTGACTACTCATATATCCCTTTGAGCTGATCTTCTGGGATCCAGTATGGCTCACTGCAGTGTGTAACAATGTCAGCTTTCTCTATGCATCAGACACACCAACTCAGTCGGGGGAAGCCACCTTGTTCAATATTAAGGCATGTAGTTTCAGAAATGAAGTCTGCTGCTATTTTTTTTTTATACAATCAAAAATCCTGGTTGGATGTCCCCTTGATGGGGAGGCCTGGTGGCACTCAGAGGAAAGATAGCAGGATACCAAGAAGAGATCTGATACCGTATGAGCATATACAGGAGGAGGAGGTCCCCCTCAGTCACAGACATAGGGGAGAGGAGTAGGGGGAAAGTGGGAAGGAGGAATGGGAGGATACAATGGATGGGCTAACAATTGAGATATAATATGAATAAATTAATAAGATATTAAAATATATATAATTTTTAAAAAATCCTGGTTGGTTGGTTGGTTTGTTCTAGAGAAATATCCATTTAATTTTTATTTCCACCCTCTTAAATACTTCAATCTACAAGTCAAAACAAACCCTATAGACCCTTCACCCCAAAAGAAGCCCTCTATAAAGACCACTAAGGACAAGCAATTCTTTCTCTATTCGTTTTTAGTTAAGTAGAACGGAGGACCCAAAACAGCATTAAAGATCACTTTTGGAAACAGAAGTAAGGAGCAGAGACACAACTATAGTTAAATAAATTGATAAATGACAGCCTTGCATGTCAAGCCCACACCAATTAAAGAATGCTGATTTGTATGATTCACTAAGTTCTGGTTTGTGCCAAGACAATCTTAATAAAAATGCCATAAAACCATAGTCTGAGTCATACTAGAGACAGAAATCATATCTCCTATATCCTTGGATAATATCCCAGATTGGTAATAGCTGTTAGTCTGAGCTAAGGTAGGCATAGACATTTCATGTAAATGAGAAGAGAAAACATGAACCTTGCCTTTCCACCAGCTGATCGCCTGCTTATACAATGATTGATTTAACCCACAAGTATTTCAACAAAGCCTATCTGTGCCCATGCCTGGTCCAGCCTCTGGAAATACAGTGTTAGACACAATAGCTATGAGTGTCGCCTCATGGAGGTAGAAACCAGACCCTGAACATACAGATGAACATGGAGAGAAATTAAAAAGCTCAGGACCCCAAAAAGAGGAGCATGACGGCCCAAGTCAGGCAGGAACACTCCTCTCATCCGTACCTCACTCCTCAGCCTCAAGCAGCACTTGGCCAAAAGGCCAGTCTGAGAGAGCAGACTCTTACCTCTTAGAAAGCTGCTCTAGAACCCTTGACCTGGAAACTCAATTCTAGGCTTCCCAAGAAAAAGACAGTTCACAAAAGAGGAGGGGTGGTTTGAATCTAACTGGGGATAACATGCTTGGGCTCCATGGGCCCCTGAGCATTCACATTGAGGCCTGAAGACCCAGTAAGGAGAAGGAAGGACTTCTCCACATGGCACTAATCAATTGTCCAGACAAGATGCTGGCTGGGCACCCTTTAGAAGGGACAGTAGAACAACAAAGAAAGCAGAAGAAATGTGCTGAGAGAAGGGAGAGGACCAAGATTCCCTAAAAATATTCTAGAGTCATAAAAGATGGCGCCTCAGCTGCCTTCTGAGAGGGTTAATTACAGGCCCTTGATGTGCTAAACAGCATGATGCCAGTTTGGGGAGGAGCCAAACTGCTCAGGGCTACAAAAGAGAGTCTGCCAGCTCCTGGCACCTCTTACCCTGTGCGGCACCGGGGCTCAGTGGATGTTACAAACAGCTTACCATACCCTGGTGGGAAGAAGGACCTGAACGTCAACTATGGCCAAGGCTCTCACAGGCCTCCAACTGGCCAGACCTGCCTCCCTCCTCTCCTGATATGAACGGACATGATCTGTATTAACCCAGACCATCTCCTCCGACTCAACTTCTGGGAACGTTTGTCCAGCTTATTACTGTGTGCCCGGTGATACTTGGGGTAAAACGCAAGACTATAAATCCATCTTCCATGTCCCATGAAACACCATGAAGGTTACAGAAAATGGTTAAGATCTGTGATTTCCCCGCAAAATCTCATCCGTAGGCAAGCTGTAACACCAACATACAGACCTACTGCATAATTTCCAAGGTTCCCAATGTAAGACGTTTATAGCAATATTTTTCAAAAATTAAAAAGAAGGTGCAATACGATCGTTTACACATTAGCGGTCCTGCTCTGCATGCTTAAGGTGAAATGCAATCAGCCATGCACACAAAACATTCAGCATCCTGAAAGTAGGGTGAGGATGCTGATCCAGCACAGCTGGAAGGTCATTAAAACTGAGCACTGTGTTACAGGAAGAGAGAAATCAAAGCTCAGAACGCTGAATACAGTTGCCTGTACTGAGGACCAAGCCTTTAGCTTAGCTGATCTCCAAATCCTTGTTGGCGGAGAGTGTCCCAAGCATGAGCTGCAGTGCATGTGTGCACGTGAGGACAGCTGTGGGAGTTGGTGTTCTCCTTTTGCCACATGAGTCCCAAAGATCAGTCTAAGGTGGACAAGCTTGGTCGCAGCTACCTCTACACACAGAGCCATCTTTCTTGCCCCTGACCTCCAAATTCTTATACTACTGTGTCCCATCACACTGAACCACTGTCTACATTATTAACCCTGTTAGCCCTCTGGCAAGAAGGATTATACTGGCTTTCCATTTATAGTAAGCAAAATGCTAAGACTTGACAGACCTTATGGGACTCCCTCTGGCCAGACCATTCTGCTCCTCTAACTACCGAGGCCTGTCTTCTCTACTTCCAACGCTTTTCACTCGGCTCAGCCTAGCCCAGGATCACAGTGTTCTTCCTGAATCAGTCACATCTGTTCTGGAACCGTGTCCTTACCCTTGCTGTCTGCTGGACTTATCATTTAGTGCCTCCATGACGTGTTCTGAACTTCTTGAGGTCTTTCTTCAATTGCCCTTTTCTTATCAAGTCTTTCCCTGTCCACTCAATTTTAAATTATAAATCACTGTACCCCTACCCATGTTTTTTCTTTCTCCCAGACATTTATCTCCATTTAGCACATATATATTTCACTCACTTATATAGTTTTTCTTCATGTATATTTAGTTTTACATCACACGCACACACACACACACACACACACACACACACACACAGAGGAATGCTCCATGTGCAAAGATTCCACTAGTTTAGCATCCCACTAATATTCTTGGCATCAAAGTGAATGCCTGGCATGTGGGAAAACCTCAATTAGGAGACTCCAACAGCTGCTTCCATGGACTGCTGGATAGAGTTAAAACATGGCCCAAATCCAGAGACTTCCAGAGCTATAAAATGTCTGATAATGCCTGACAGCCATTGCGACACAGCTTGTGGCATGGGTGTCACCTATCATCGTTACATGGCTGCTCCTGAGCTGACACTCACTGACACCGTGCACGACAGGCAGTGAGCTAAGGAATAGAGTAACAAAAAGACTTGTCCAGCAAAGGCCTGGGAGAGGAAGCCAGCTGATGTACTCTTATCAGAAGTGAGACGCTCTTCCATGCACAGACACAGAAGTGTCCCCACGCAGTCACAGCCTGTGGGGAGGATAGACGGACTGCTTAGATTGGACAACCTTGAAAAACAGCAGATTTCAAAAACTCTGGCACGAGCCAACATTTGCCATTAAGTCTGAATGGCTGGCACAGTTTAATTTCCATGCATCACTGTAAATATAGACTATGAAGCTTCAATTATAACCTAATGACAGATATATAAAGGAAGATATTAAGCATGGCCAAAAATAAAGCAGTAACAACCAAGAGGAGATATTTAAACTACCTAATATTTGGCCTGGCCATCAAGGGGAAAAAAACAATAACATTCAACCAGTCCCAAACTTACATAAGCAGTTATGTTCTTTCATGTTTAAGAAGCCAATAAAGGTTTGAATCCAGGCTCCACCTCACCACACCAGTACCTGAAATAGCCAAAATATCCACCACAAATAACCTGCCTGGACTTGAGACACACACGCCAATCACAACTAACAAAAATAAAATACCTGAGATCCCAAATGCCTTGCTAATTTCCATTCCAGCTTAGAGCTTTCTAATCCAACACACATAAACTTGAAAATGGCACAGTTCCCCATGCCCACCTCAGCCATCCCAGAAGTCCTACTCAAGCAGAGGGCAGGCTGCCCCTCCCAGTTCTCCACACCACATCTCCTAACCAACACGGATACCCTGCTACCCTTCGTTTAATTCTTTTGCTAGAAAAATAGGACTGGTCTCAATAAGTTCTAAAAAGGGGTCATTTTTAATTGGCATAAATTTCACATGGAAGAGGTTGTTATTGTTGCTGTTGTTGTTTTAAGTAGCAAAAGAGTTGCTAGGCATATTTTAGCATTTACTGTAATTCTAATGCTCTCTTTCCGATTCTTGGTTTCTGCAATGAGGTCTAAGATGATGACAGGCCCTCTCAGGCAGCTCTGTGTGTGCTGTGCCCCATTTGAGGAATCCTCCTTGGTAACAAATGGCACCCTGACAGAGAGTTATTTGGGGCCATTCAAAACCATTAAACCTATTAACTGTGACTTAAACCAAGTCTAAAAAACAAATGCCATCCCAACAGGAAATGAGGTAAGCTGCCTTTCAAAGTCATTTAAGCAAATACTCAAAAGTCAATGGATGCCTCTCAAGAGACCCCTTGTGGCATCTTCCCGCCCAGTTTAAAGCAGAAGTCACTAAAGAATCACACTTAACACACTTTGGTTAGCTGATGTGACAAAGTAAGAGTTCCTAATTACCATCCAAGTCTCTCTGGCCATCTCATACATAAAAACAGCAGGTGCACAAGAAATGCTTAGAAACCCACCACAGGATACATGCAGCTCCACATCTCTCAGGTCAAGTGTGGGTATCCTACACCATCAGCATCCACACGTAAGACAAAGTCTGCAGGAGACATGGGGTATTGTGTGTATATATTTTTCTAACATTTAAGTAACATCTTTATCTCAAACTGTGGACACTTCCAGGTAGTTGTTAATGCTAACCCCATACCTAGAACATTCCACTTTCCGAAATGCAATTATTCTTATCTTTTTTAATAGTTGGTACCTTGTGGGTACCAACCCACCCTGGCACATGAGGTCACTGCAGTACTAGGGGCATGCTCTCCTCCTTCTCTTCTCTGAAGAGAAGGGCAGAATGGGGGGGGGGGCCTGTGGTCACAATGTAAAGTGAATGAATAAATAAGAAAAAAGAAAGAAAGGAAGAAAGGAAGAAAAGAAAAAGCCTTACAGGCTTGTCCAAAGCTCAGTCTTTTTTTTTTGTTTGTTTGTTTGTTTGTTTGTTTTTTGAGACAGGGTTACTCTGTGTAGCCTTGGCTGTCCTGGACTCACTTTGTAGACCAGGCTGGCCTCGAACTCACAGCGATCCGCCTGCCTCTGCCTCCCGAGTGCTGGGATTAAAGGTGTGCGCCACCACGCCCAAAGCTCAGTCTTAAGGAGGCTTTCTCTTAATTGAGGTTCCCTCCTCTCACATGACTTCAGCTTGTCTGGAGTTAACGTAAAACTATCCAGCACAAAGACCTGGTGGTTTGCATAAGAACGTCCCCTTGTGCTCACATCAGTGAATGCTTCAGAAAAAGAACAATCTGAAAGGATCAGGAGGTGTGGCTTTGTCCGGGTAGGTGTGGCATTATTGGAGGAAATGTGTCACTGGGGAGTGGGATTTGGAGCTCAAAAACCCAAACTCATCTCAGTGTCCCCTTTCTGCCTGTGGATCCAGATGTAGAACTCAAGGCTACTTCTCTTGTCTTCCAGCATGCTGCCATCCTCCCTGCTGGCATGACAATGGACTAAATAAGCCAGTCCCAATTAAATGCTTCTTCACAAGAAATGCTTTTTAGGAAAAAAAAAAAAAGTGCCCGCAAAGAAGCCACTTCTAATTTAATCTGCTTCTAATCCACTTGGCTTCCACAATTAGTTACTGCCTACATTCAAACCACTGGTACTTGGCTTGACCTGCCATAGACCATGACTGTATTTATTCTGCCTTTTGTTAGTATCATTTCTTGCTCTAGTACCATCAAGCATGAACGGATTTGAAGGCACAGTCATGCTCCGGGAACACTGGATTCAAAGGCTCTCAATCTTGGATGCAACTTCTCTGAAAGTCGCCAACTAGTCTAATAGCTTCAAGGCCAAAGCTCCTCAAAAAATTAGCCTTGGGTGTAAATAGAATGAAATCATTCCAAGACATTAACCTAACCACTGGAAGTGTTTATTCTTCTACTTGGAAAACCGGGCCAACCCTAAGGGATGAGCTTCTTCCTTAGCGAGGTGACTCTGAATAATGAGGTAATGTCCTTCAAAGGTGACAAGATCTTCAGGATTCTCTGGAATGCGCATCTACCTAGTAAGGCATCATCACCAGTCCCCTTGAGGCTAAAACTCTGCCAGAACATTTCAGAATCTCATGTAATATGGTATCTATATATAGTTTCATATGTATTATGAAAGCACCAGCCTGTTTTCATAATAAATGTTATCATGACAAAAAATAAAAAATAATATATACTTTCATAAACACACACATATATATATTCACATATATGTATATATATTCATATGTGTGTATATATTCACATATATGTATATATATTCATATATGTGAACATATATATGTTCATATGTATTTATACATATGTGATATATATATATAATATATGTACAGGGTTACATTTTAACAAATTAGGTTTCCAGATTTAAAAAAAGAATAGGCACTGTCTATCCATTTAAACTTAAATGAGCAATTTTTTTAATGAGCAATTTTTTTAAATCTAAGCATGCTATAAAATACTTGGCATGTATGTAAACTAAAAACAAAAAGTTCTCTATTAAAATTAAAATGTAACTGGGCATCCACTATTTAGAATGACAAACATATCCCTCACCCAGAAATTCTATTACTAAGTCTTAAGTTAAAAAAAAGAAAATCCAGGCATGATGGAACTTTGTAGAATCCCACGTGCTCAAGAGGCCAAGGCAACAGTTGTCACAAGTTCAAGGCCAGCCTGGTCAACAGAGTGAGTTCCAGTCTAGCCAAAGCTAAATAGCAAAATCTTATTACACACACACACACACACACACACACACACACACACACACACACACACACACACAAGAGAGGGGGGAGTACATAGTACCAAGTATGTTTTATAAAACACTAATTTTCAGATAGAAAATAATACCCATCACACAGTATTGCAGAACATTCTAGAAAGTCCAATACAATGAGACTAAGGATGATAGTGGCTGAGTAAGGAATACTGAGAGCAAGTTAAGTGCCAGGTATTGTGCTGAGCCCTCTGTGCATATAATCTCATGTAATTCTTAACACATCTTTATGAGGTAAGAATTACTATTATCATCTCCATCATCATCATTGTACAGATAAGACAGTTAAGACACAAAGAGAACACAATGCCCATTGTCACACAGCAGCAGAGCAGGCCTATAAACCCGGGCAAGTTGAACAAGAGGGCTTACGTGCTCAACCACTGCCTCGGCTGACAGGGGAAGGAACAGAAGGCCCTAATCATCCACCTAGACTCACCCAGCTACTTACAAAAACATCTGAGGTTCAAGCCTGAAAAAGCTGACTCCACAGCTCTTACAGCAACAAGCCACTGCCCTTTACCAATCGCGTGTGGTAGACGCGGGGAAGGTGGACAGGTTGGACAAAGCTGCGGTCCCTAGCTGTAGTGATGCTTTATCTTTCTAGGAATCCACATCACTCACTCAGCTGGGTCTGGACTCTGTATTAGCACGGACAATGCTAGCCTGAATGGGGACCTTGGGAGAAGATCTCTATTCGGTGAAGGAACTGACTGCCATTTCTGTACCAAAACATCTCTTTATAGTATGCCACTTCTCTGATCTCTCAGTCTTGCTTCCTTGAGGCCAACTCTTAACTCCTCAATGACAATGCCAAGCACTAGCAACAAGGACCACAGACAGGGAAGTGGCTACCAAAGCCACCATCAAGGTCCACAAGACTAGAGGCTTTTCTTCTTAGATTGTAGACTAAAAAGCCAGGGTTATTCCACAGGAAGTGTGGGGGAGCCAGGCAGTGGTGGCGCATGCCTTTAATCCCAGCACTCAAGAGGCAGAGGCAGGCGGATCGCTGTGAGTTCAAGGCTAGCCTGGTCTACAAGAGGAGTCTAGGACAGCCAAGCCTACACAAGAAACCCTGTCTTGAAAAACCAAAAAAAAAAAAAAAAAAAAAGAAGTGTGGGGCAACATCTGGGACTTTGTCTGGGGCAGACAGGCCTGTGGGAATCCCCAAACGCTTTATTGTAGGCCCTGTGGGCACGTGCAAGTATATGCAATGCTTATCTAAGTTCACCTTCCAGCTCTTGTATAGAACAAGTCACCAGAAATGACTGTGGGACAAGGTGGGCAAATAGAATGTTGATCATTTACCCTGTTAAGAATACAAAGACCAGCCGGGCGTGGTGCCGCACACCTTTAATCCCAGCACTCGGGAGGCAGAGGCAGGTGGATCTCTGTGAGTTGGAGGCCACCCTGGACTACAGAGTGAGTTCCAGGACAGCCAGAGCTGTTATACAGAGAAACTCTGTCTTGAAAAACCAAAAAAAAAAAAAAAAAAAAGACTGTCCCGTTGGAGCCAAGGCTTCCAGAAAGCAGACTTTTCCCCAGGGCTGGGTATGGAAGAGGCTCCTGACGAAGTGACAAAGGACTCAAAAGATGAATGAATGAGCACTCGCTTAACTGTCACCGGTAAGCAGTATACCAGCCTTATGTTTGCCCTCACTGCCCTTGAAATCTGCAAGGGAGGTTTTCACCCTCATGCAATCATCACTCATCTTCACAGCGGTGTGGCACATGTATCTTGTCATTTCTCACAAAGACGGTTTCTCTAAAACAGTGGCTCTTAGCCCATAGGTCACAACTCCTTTTGAGGTAAAAGGACCCTTTCACAGGGGTGACATACCAGATAGCCTACATTATCAGCTATTTACATTATAATTCATGACAGTAGCAGAATCACAGTTATGAAATAGCAATGCAAGAATTTTATGGTTGGGGGCCACCATAACATGAGGAACTGCATTAAAAGAGTCACAACATTAGGGAGGGTAAGAACCACTGTTCTAGAACCTTCCTAACCATGACAAGAGATGTACCCATGCTCCAGATCATTCTCCAAGTTGAAACTCCAGTGTGGTCCCTTACCTACACAAGCCCAGCTCGCTGGAGCTCCAGTCACACCCTGCTGGGCTTCCACGTGGAATATTTTCTCTCCTTTCTTTTGTAATGCCCTTTCAGTGATAAAGTCAAGCTCAGTCCTGTTAGGAGACTTTTCTTCACGTGTCATGGTCGCCTAGAATTAGCCTTTCTGTCTTTTAGACCCACAACAACAATTACAGACTTTGCATAATATTTATACCACAGTGATGTGCAAGAAGGCAGATCTAGTGTCTTACGGGCAGACATTTTATTCCTGGCATAGACAGTTCAGAATGCACAGGTGTAGATGTATAAAAGGGATTCAATGGAAAAGGAAAAGCTGTGGATCTCATCAGCTCTGGGTATCTTCCTCCTCTAGAGGAATCCTGATGGAGCCCATTGGTTACATTGTACTATACAGGCTGGTGTATCAAAACAATTGGAAGGAGCAGGCCAATAGTGCCTGCTGCTGCCTTTGGGGCTGTTTAGGTCAACACCTGCTGACCAACAAGCATCACAGATTGTTGCAACCTGTACCAAACAAACAAAGCTTCAAAGTCAAAGAGCCAGAGTAAGAATCCTCAGAAAGAAGGCTTCTGAGATGGCACATGGCTTCATCTACCCTACCTACGGTGAGTGCTGGGAGCTGGAAGCCAGCAGTGTTGACGTCACAAAGGCGTCCAGGCAGGTGGAAGAGTGGTACACATTATCCACCACGGAGCAGCAAATGCCCTGCCCAGTCATGCCTGGTCCGTTCCTTCCTTTTCACTAGACAAAAGAAGAAAGAAGCTCCTCATCAACAGAAACCAGGGTCCCACAATTAGTTACTGAACAGCTGACCCAACAACCAGGCTTCCCAATGCATCCACTCATGCATGCATGCATTCACTCAACATTTACTAGGGAATTGCTAGGTCTACCATGGTGCTATTTGTGGGGATAAAGTAAAGCATGCACCATCAGCAATCTAGTGAAACTAACAGCTCACTTAATGCATAATCTACAGCCTCTCTTATCATATCCCAGAACCTCAACTCGAACATCATCACCACTGTCAGAGGAAACGCTAGCTGACTGTATACAGATCTCAAATGATGTCCAGAGGTTCAACAAAGATATTTCATCCTAAGAATCTTGAATTGATGCTTACTAGTTCTTAAAATAATCAAATATTATTTCATATACCTAAGCCAAATCTCTTATCTGAAAATTAAACGAAAGCGATCCCAGGAAAGCCAATCCCAGAGCTGCCGTTACCACCTCATATCAAACACTCCAGGAACACACAGAATTGTCATCTGCAAGTCTACTGGTGAATCTTGCTTTTTTTTCTCAAAAAAAAAATTTTGATGAGAAAACGAACTGTGAAAGGGAGCACTCTAAAATCTGAAAATGTCTTAATCAAGAGAAAAAAATTTCAAAGGAAGCAAATGTCCCAAAGATAGAAATATTTACATATCTATAATTTTCACTTTAGAGTTTCTATTCTGACACTGTGGAGTAAACATGGCATTTCAAATGCAATTTGGTTTATACAATTCCCAAGCACCAAAGAGCACTTATTTCCATAAGGTAAAAAAGACACATTCTAGTCTTATTCCAAACAGGACACCAGAAAACAAAACTAATCCTGTAGACAAACAAATCTTAGCTAAAAGTCATTGAAATAATCCAAATAGTTTCCATTCCAGAGAAAACAGTAAGTCAGCAGTTTGCAAATGGATGCTTTTTCTAAATACCCGAAATAAGCAAAAACCTCTGCACAGGAAAGTGCGAATGCTGAACCCTTCTATTTCTGCTTCCGTGGGGCTCAGTTCGATCAATAGAGCCAAACAGGGCATAGCCATCCTGTATGCTCACTCCAGGTGGCAGCCACACAGGCCAGTCCAACACACAGGGAATTCCCAGGACAGGTTTTCCGGAGCCATCACACAAGCCACCAAAGAAGAGGTGAGAGAGCCTGAGGCCCAGTTTCCAGCAATTAGAGATGGGAGTGGAAAGACCGAGAAATGTGTGAGCATGGCAAATATTCTTAAATCAGAGGATAGGAGGTCAGAAGACAGCACTCCTCAAAGAGCAAAGGCTCTGGAGAAAAAAAATTAGTAAACAAATTAGAACCTTTCCCCTCATACCAATAGCAGTTTGGAACTGGCCAAAGACGATTGAGTGAAAACACTCTATACAAGAAACTTACTTAAGGGAAGTTGTCAGAAACTCTTTACCCAGGAGAGAAGCCAGGTCCTATGGTCCAGCCTGTACGATCCTGAGTGAGGAGCCGGGCTAGGGCTATTGATGGCCACACCAGAGCTCCATCCTCAGGGCTACATTATCTCTGGAGTACAAGAAACTGGAAAACTGCCTTTTGAACTCAAAGACAGAGAACCCGCTTCTAAGTCCCCAACCTCCCAAAGGACTTGAAAGGGACACTAATAATTAGCCCAGAAAGAAGCCAGATGAGGAAGCGGTACACTTTTACGGTTTCTGTCAATTCCTACCAGCTGTAATGCAAGAAATCCAAGTGACATCAGCATTTCTGCCTGAGCCAACAGAAATGACAGCAGTGGAAGTGCAGAGTCATGTCAGGGGGAAAGAGAGCAGGGGCAAGCGGGGAGCACAGCAGAAGACGTGGAAAATTAATTCACTTTGCAGTGAATCATTTCCACCGCTTCCAACACCAGCAGTGCCAAAAATAACATGAAAAAAGTGGGAAAGGAAGCGTAAGCACACCAGACCTGATCAAGCGAGCCCTAGAAACTTCCAAAGGAGTGTTCACTGAAACAAGTGAACTCGACATTTCTGAACACAAACAAAAGTGATCCAGCCACTTCTGAGCAACAAGAGAAAAGATTGAATACTAAACAAAGAACATCCTAACACACCACACACACACACACACACACACACACACACACACACACACACGTAACTAGGATACACTCACTGGTCAACATCTGTGTTATTACACACCACTGAACATCTGTATTATTACCTTCTGGAAGAGAGGCTCAGAGTCAACTCCATGGTCTCCTCTTTATTCTTTTCCCAAAGAGAAATCAGCTGGGGGAAAACCACTTATGTGGTTTTCAATCTGTCTCATTTTAGGTTCAAGAACAGACCGGATATGGGTCTGAGATCCCAAGGTAAAGGCTCTTACTTGGCTCTTGGGTCAGAATCAGAAGGAGAAAAACATAACCAACCAAACAGCCTACAGAATAAAGAAGAAAACACTCACCAGGGCCACCCGGGCCCATTGGCTGAACATAGAGTCCACCCAACTGGCTCAGAAAGAAGATTATTATGGAGATCCCATTGCAGCCGCTCAGCAGAAGGCTTACATGTGCCTTCTCTCAACACTGGGAAGGCTAAATTAGAGATAGAGTGATAATTAATAGGATCCTTGGCAGCAGAAGCCAGCTTCTTTAGCAAACCTGTAATTGCTGCCTGCTTAAAATGACAGGGAACCGAGCCAGGAAAGAGGGAGGTGCTAACGATGGTAATCATAAAAGGTAAAAGACACTTTACATCAACAGGTTCTGGGGCTCCCGTTCAAAAGTGTGCCCTTATCTATAGACTTAGGGAATGGTGGGAACAAATAAATGTGATGTCCTATACAGGGGCACAAGAGACCAATAATACTTACAAGGAAAAGACACAAAGGTAAACGGCAAGAGCAGAGCTCCCCTCCAGACACCCTCCAGGCCCCAAAATGTCAATGGCCTATGAGATCATGAAACTAGTGACCAATATATACGAGAGGCCACACTACAAGAGAAAATGATTCTGAGAAGTCAAGTACTTGCCTCAGCTCTCCTTTGAAAACATCAAGTGCTGAAATATGTTAACAGCAGCCAGAGACACTGCTTAATCATGAAAACAACCCCTTTGTTTGCAAATTCTCTAGGAAGAAAAAGGTGTACGGCTCAGAGGTTGTCTGACAAAACAACTGAAGAAATCTGGTAAGGAAAAAGAGGAGTAGGCCACAATCGCATTTAAACCTCCACCCCGAGGAATGAGACAGTCCGCCATCCTAACAAAGCCATTACCAAAACACTCATCTAGACAATATTTCAGGAGGCCAGTGACAGCACCACACTCCCCAGAAAGGACCAAAGCAATGTACCTCAACCATCTTCAGATGCCCAGACACACGGAGAGACAAGGAGTCAGCCTTCTGCCATGGGGAGATGTCTGTGGAGATAAGCCAGGGCAACAGGGACATAGTTTCATAGTGAGTAACGCTGCCCAAAACTCTTCATAAAACCAACTTGATAGGTGCAGGCGTTCTCATTCGCTCACGAAAGTTCTGGCTCTCCACAGTGCTGTCGAGAACACCCTGATGGCTCTCCAATACAGACTGATCATTATTACAAGGCTAAAAGGCCTTTAATGAGGCTTAAGACGCAGCCCAGGACTCTCTTATTGATAATGTCTCCCAGAAGGCTTTAATATTTCCTGTGGGAGTTAAAGATACGTGACGGATAAGGACTCAGAGCAACAGCCCTGGAACCTTGGACAGTTGGTGTTTTTCTTCACATGTGACCATGAAGTCCTTTTGAACTGTCCATCTCGCTCCTCCCCCACAAAGCAGGGGAAGAAGGCTTGTGCCTCTGTGCTATGGATCCCAACTTGCTTGGGGAACCCACTAAGTACATGGCTTGTCATTAAAACCATCAGCCGGGAGGTTTACAGCTTCTTCCTCTCTGTTAGATCATTACAACCTTTTATTGAAAATATTTAACTCAGTGCTTCGCAATGACTAATGCTCTTAACACCCACATGTCAAGGCAGAGGTTATGCTCATTACACAACATTACGATGTTTCAAGAACTCTGGCATGTCAAAGATAAACAGTCCGAAAAGGAACAGACTGGCTACAACTTTATGAAGGCACACAAGAAAAGCAATTAACGAGTTTGGTGGGGGTGTGGAGGTAAGAGAAATTAAGTGAAAAAAACACCAAGATGTTGGGGGGTACACATTCAGTGGTGAACATGGTGCCGGGTGTGCCTAATAGGCTGTTTGAGGCCATCAGGAAACAAGACTCAAAGAACAGCTTTAATAAGGAATGGGGGAAACCTACAACCTACCCAGAATGCCCTGGAGAATGATTAAGGAGCCAAAATCCTATCCTCTGCTTCCTTTCTGGGAGCCATTACACCCTATCTCCCCTTCCTTCCTCAGAAGCAGCCTGGAAAACAAAGGACTTCTTATCCAGGTATGCTGCGAGCACCTTTAATACACAGATCTATTTATCTTGGATTCAGATGTTTAGCCACACCCTGAGTCCTTGGTCTTTACTTCATCAGAAACCTAGTCCTCTTTCCATTCCAAAAACAATGAGTTGTCACCCTTGATCACACCTGCCACTCCCTCTGAACCACAAGAGAGCCAGCACCCACTGCAGCGCGATGGAGAAAGAAGTGAGTGCCTAAGTTGGACAGTCCTAGGTTTAAATCTTGAGGTCATCTTTATTTGAGTGGCCTAACGTAGTCAAGGAAAGGAAGATAGGCAAGCCAATCTTGTGGGAGATTTATATTATACAGAACATTTTAAACATCTCAACTCACATCATACCTGGTGGGTAGCAGATGGCTTGATGCATTTAAAATTCACCTAGGTAAAATTATTTGTTCCAGACAATTCAATTTCTAACACACAATAATATAGGAGAAAATAACACAAGCAATCTTCCTTATTCTAGGACTAAGGTACACACACATGCACACACACGCACACACACACGCGCGCGCGCGCGCACGCGCGCGCGCACGCACAAGAACATGCACACTTTATAGTACCAAAACGCACAAGAAGAGGCAAGCCAAACTACCCAAGACTCCAATCACAATAAGGGGTTTAAGAATGTAAGAAGTGGCTGTAAGTGAGTGTGTGTGTGTGTGTGTGTGTGTGTGTATGTGTGTGTGTGTGTGTGTGTGTGTGTTTAAAGATTTATTTATTTATTATGTATACAGTGCTCTGTCTGCATGTACACCTACACACCAGAAGAGGGCATCAGATCACACTATAGATGGTTGTGAGCCACCATGTGGTTGCTGAGAATTGAACTCCAGACCTCTAGAAGAGCAGCCAGTGCTCTTAACCTCTGAAACATCTCTCCGGCCCCTTTGTGTTTTCTTGTCATTAGTAAGTTGTATGTCTGAAGCCAGTTCCTCTCTGTTTCCTCCTAGAAGAACCCCAAGCACTGCTACCAAGTACTCAGCGAACGCTTTACAACAACGACTGCTGACAGCTATAATATGCTGGAGGAAATCGAAATCACCACGACTGAAGGGAGCCGGGCGTGGGTGCTCCACATCCACCTACACCAGCATCTCAAAGACACCTTCCGCTTTCTCCTGGTCTCTGCAGTGAAGATTTCATACTTCCTCTGTTTTCCCCACCCCCACCCACCCCAGGACTGAACTCTCATCTCCTGTCTGCCTAAATAAAGAACAGAAGGAACTGTACCAAAGTCAAAAGTACCATACCCGACAGTGAAGCCCAGAGAGTATTAACAATGTGGCAGTGATAGGTCGTGTTTAGAGCAGGCAAAATGGGAGACTGGGTTCCTCCATCTGAGCTGTAGTGGGGATATAACAGCAGCAAGGAGAGCATTTTTAACAAAGTCAGTTTTCATTACCCATGGGTCCCCAGTCTCAAGTTCAGTTGGGAATTAAACTCTTTAATCACAAATATCAACATCTGTGGCTTTCTCATAGTTAACTGTGGACACATGCAGAATAGAGAGAAGTCCAAGCAGACCAGTGTACACACTCCCCACTGAGGTCAGATGAGCTTAGGACCTGCCTTCCTGTTTCCATGCTCATGGCCCACTATACACAGGTGTCCTTTCACAGTCTGTCAGTATGTTTCTGTGTTTTATGATGGTGACCCCACTACTGAAACAGCTCCAGGCCCAGTGCTGAGACTGAGCTACTGCCTTCCATGTGCTGTTCCAGGCTAAGAAGGCTGCCAGGTGGGCAGATTACACAGGTGGCAAAATAAGCATTACTCAGAGTGAGATATAGTATCACCGCTCAGGTCCATGTTAATAAGTCAATAATATGCATAAAACACAGGGTCTTTAAGCAGAAACACATAGAAAGCAGAGCTCTGCACTGATTAGTTAACAAAAAAAATGGGACCAGGTGCTCTCAAGAAACTACCTCATTTTTGCCCCAGGAATGACTCGATATTCACAATTTTGATGATTTTAGTGATTTTATAGAACATACCACCAAATCAAGGAGTGCTGGCTGTTTATCGCCCCTCTTAGCACCAAAAGCACCACCAGCAATTCTCTGCTTACTCGTGGACTGTACTGAGTACTGTAGATACCATGCCAACACCACAGTCCCAAGAAGGAAATTCTATTATTAGTCTTATTATACAGGAGAGAAAGCTCAGGTTCAGAAAAACATAATGAAGAGGACAATAATAATAATAATAATATAATACTATTATATATATAACATAATACTAATAATGAGGATAAAGTCTGAAACCATTTCCCAGAAGAGTCCTGTGAACATGCCAGAAAAACTTTATCTAATTGTTGTTCGGGATTTTCTTGCAGTTTCAGTTTTTGAAAGAGATTCTTGCATATCCCAGGCTATCTAAGGATGACCTTGACCTTTGGGGGCTTCCAGCTTCCACCTCTGAAGAACTGGGATTGAAGATGCATGCCACACAGCGAGTCTTAGCTGCTGCTGTGGCTAGAACCCAGTGCTGTGTATGATCCATGCTAAGCAAGCATTCTAGTGACTAAGCTACATTCCCAGCACATTTTAGTTAGATGTCCAACAAACTAACAAACTCTGTGTTCTCCTAGGGACTCACTGACATTAAAACATTACCACTGGCCTATTTATAAATACAAGGAGCCTGACTTTTTCTGTGTGTGTATTTTTTTTTCAAGACAGGGTTTCTCTGTGTAGCCTTGGCTGTCTTGGACTTGCTTTGTAGACCAGGCTGGCCTCAAACTCACAGCAATCCACCTGCCTCTGCAGCTTTCAAGTACAATGGTGGCCGAAGGATGTCCTCAGTGAATACCACATAAAGTGTTTTTATTTCTAGAATAGCTGCTGCAACCACCAATCAGGCTCATTTCTTCTAGAAAAGCCTCCTCTGACCCTTCATCGACTCACCCATCCGTTGCCCAAGGACAACAGTGGTCACTCAGGTTTGGCTCTTGCTCATCACTGTTTCCTTACTCCACAGTAGGCAATAACTGTGAGCAAATAATATACCAAGATGCTACAAATAACTCCCAAGCCAAGACTCAGAAAAATCAGAGCAGGAGGCAGATCTCCTAATGTCCACCCAGCTAGATACCAAAGAAAGAAAGAAATAAGTCTACTTTGACACTTTCCAAAACAACTTGCCCACCACGGCTGCCTCATGCTTCCCCTCAAGCTGTGTCCCTGACTCTCCATGGCGTAGTCCATTCCTCTCACTAAAATTCCAGGTTCAGAAACCTTAAGCAGCCCTACTCTTGCTCCATTCTCGCCTGTGCCAAGGTCTTCTCCAAACGCATTGGCTGTGATGCAGAGAACCTTGGTCTATGCATCTTTGCTTCAGCACATGGAAAGAAAAAATTTTTCACATTGCTTAGTTTCTTACAATACTCAGGATAGAAAACGTTTGCCCAAGAAACAAAGTTGCACTACTTGGAATGCCACAGCAAGGCTGCAGCTACCCTGAGAAAATACTGTTTTTAAGGATGCAGGGCGGGCTTCTAGAAGAAGGTGTGTGTGTGTGTGTGTGTGTGTGTGTGTGTGTGTGTGTGTGTGTGTTTGTGTGTAATACATATATATATAATATGTTCTATTATATTAATTATATAAATATAAAAAACATATTTATATATAATATATTTAACTTACATATATTATATATTTGTTTATATGATATACTATATTGTACATAGTATGATATATTGTCTATAATAAACTGCATATATTATATAATATGTGTATAATATATTACATATATCACACACACACCATTAACTGGTTGTTAAATCTGTTCCCCTTTCTATAAACACAACAGCAGATAGTTGAGGGAAGAGTTGTGAAAGACTCTTCAGCTCTTTCAGGAGTATGGGCTCAAAACCCTGCTGTATATACCCATACACATTTGAAGATCAACCATATGGTTGGTGTGTTTTAAGCTACAGAAAACCAAGTTGTAACTAGGAGCTTAGCAGTGTCGGTGCAACGGAAAGATCAACCACTCCTGTGGATGAACATTTCTTCCATTTTCAGGCAAGACCCCCAATTCTCATTGCAAAGACATCAGTAAAAGCCCAGACATCCCAGATGCTGTAGTAGGCAAGGATGGCCAGTAACTGGTACAGCGTGAGTAACAGCAACAGTTACTCCTGTACCACATCTGGCAACCAAGGTTCTCTTTTGTTCTGTTTTGGCTTGACTTGGTTTGGTTTTCTGATTGGGTTTGGTCTTTTTTTATTAATATATATTTTTATTAATTTATTCATATTACATCTAAATTGTTGTCCCATCCCTTGTATTCTCCCATTCCTCCCTCCCTCCCGCTTTCCCCCTACTCCCCTCCCCTATGACTGTGACTGAGGGGGACAGGGTGTCAAGTCTCTTCTTGGTAGCCTGCTATCCTTCCTCTGAGTGCCTCCCCATCCAGAGTTCGTGTGAAAGTCAGTCCCCACTCTCCACTCAACTGTAGAGAATGTCCTGTCCATTGGCTAGATCTGGGTAGTGTTTGAAGTTTACTGCACGTATTGTCCTTGGCTGGTGCCTTAGTTTGAGCAGGACCCCTGGGCCCAGATCTGCCCATCATAATGTTCTTTTGTAGGTTTCTAGGACCCTCTGGATCCTTCTATTTCCCCATTCTCACATGCTTCTCTCACCTAAAGTCCCAATAGAATGTCCTTCCCTCTGTCCCACTTTCCTGGTAAGTGAAGACTTTCACGGGTCATGCCCTTTGGGCTAGTGTCCAGATATAAGATTTGACTCTTTCTGCTTCTGGATTAACTTACTCATTATGATCATTTCTAGTTCAATCCTTTGTCCACAAAATTCAGGGATTCCTTGTTTTTAATAGCTGAGTAGTATTCCATAGTGTATATGTACCACAGTTTCTTTATCCATTCTTCTACTGAGGGACACTCAGACTGTTTCCATGTTCTGGCTATTATGAATAAGGCTGCTATGAACATGGTTGAGCATATGCCCTTGTTGTGTGCTGGAGCATCATCTGGGAATCATATTCCAAGGAGTGGAATAGCTGGGTCTGGAGGAAGCCTTATTCCCAGTTTTCTGAGATAGCACCAGATAGTTTGGTCTTTCTATGTTGACCAAGTGGCCTAGAGTTCAAGATTTTCCTGGCTCAACCTCCAGAGTTCTGGGCTCATAGACGCTGCCATGCCTAAATCTCTTGTAACCTCTCTCTAGTCATCATCTCATTATTTCACAAAATCAAAGAGGTAAAAATTCTGGTACCCTGCATATAGCTCAGATGTACTGAAACTGTTTCCCTAACAAAGATATTTACTACTCAGGTTAACTCCTTTCTGTGTTCTAAAGACTAGGTTAGCCACCACTTTCAGGAGGGAAAAACGGTGACGGTCAAGAAATGCAATGATGCACTTAAAACTCAGTTTCTATCCTTCTAAGGTACATAGGAAGATTAAAAAAAGATCCTAAAGTTTGGGCATATGAGCTCTTCTGGGTGATACTGAATACATATGACTACATTAAAAGGCCATGGTGTTGAGCTGGGTATGGTGATGCATGCCTTTAATCCCAGAACTCAGGAGGCAGAGGCAGGTGGGTCTCTGTGGTTTTAAGACCTGGTCTACAAAGCAAGTCCAAGGCAGCCAGGGCTAGAAAAAGAAACCCTATCACAAAAAAACTAAGAGAAAAAAACTAAGAGAGAGAGAGAGAGAGAGAGAGAGAGAGAGAGAGAGAGAGAAAGAGAGAGAGAGAGAGAGAGGATGGTGTTAAAATGCATGACTAGAAAGCAGGAAGCCATCATGGACAAGCCTGGATAGGGACAGTTAGCAATCACGGGAGCCTGTGCAGACACAGCAGTGGCACTGAGCTGCCATGATATTGCACAACTTCAGTTAGTGCCTCTTCTTTTGTGTGCTCCACCCAGCCATGCTCTGTAATTATGATGAAAGGAAACATGTTGATAAAGACAAAGACTGTGCTGGCAACAAAGGGTGACGCCTTGTATGTAAATAGCTCGTGCGGGCCTTAAATAGCTCCCTTTGAGGCATCCCACCATTCCCCACTATTTGACCCGGATCAACTCTCAAAGGGCCCAATGCTGATTCCCCAACTTGGCCATTCTCTATGGACTTACTTCTTCTCTCAACTAGCCTTGCTGATGCCCTCCTGACTTTGGTATCAGAACCGAGAAGTCACTTCAAGTTAAAAGCATAACTGATGACATGTATGAAGGTAACCAGGAGGGACTAACCGCCAAGATTTGAGCCAACCACTGTACTTACATATTTCTTCATGCGTCTGTGTGTGTATGTAAGAAAGTTAACGTGTGTACAGATACGTATGTGGGGAGTGGTCTGTATATACATGTGTACAAGTGCACATGGAGGGCAGAGGTCAATGTAATTGTGGTTCCTTAGCATCTACTTATTCTTTCAGGGGGGGTTGGGAACGGGGGCCTGTTGGCCAGAAACTTGCTGACGACACTGAGCCATCTAGCAGGCAAACCCCTGGACTCACCTACCTCCGTCTTCAAAGTTCTAGTTACAAACACACGCCACCATACTCTACCTTTTTTTTTTCACATGGGCTCTGGGGTCCAAACTCAGATCCTCAGACTTATACAGCAAGCACTCACTGACTGAACTATGCCCCTAGCCCCTACAATCTCTAATGATTCACACAATTCCCCTATAATATTGTACTGCGTGGCTACCCACCCACTAGCTCCGTTTGGTCCTGCATTGAAATCGGGCCCCCCGAGGATAACAGGGCCAGGGTGCTCAGCTAAAGGGTGGCAAAAGTGGAGTATAAGCTCCATTCCACCTTCTCCTAAATTTAGACTTCCTGGCCTGGTGGGGGACACTCTTAAGCAGCTTATTGTCAGAACAGACGAGGCTCCTTTCTCTGGAGAAGTTCATTGGGTAACAACAGCAAAAACACATAATTCAAAACATTTGGGTCTAAGTGGATTAAACACAGGGGCAGGTTGCACTTCTGGTAAATGCAGAGTCTGGAACTTGCTTAGGCACTTAATTTGTCTGACCCAACACTGGCCCTGTCCTTCCTTCTAACAGCCGCACCCCCACCCCCACCCCCACCCCACCCCCAATCAAAGGGATGAGCAGTGAGGCATAGAACAAAGAGGAAGAGTCTGCTATGTCAAGGCTGCCTTATGTGTGATGGAACGAACACTGGCTGGGCCCAGCCATTCCACCCCTCTGCTTTGGAAGCTCCCACACTCTACAAGCTGTCTGGAATTCATTAGAGATGGGAAAACAGGCCGACGGCCGTATTTCAAGTTTTATTCAGCAGAAGTGGAAAACACTTCGGTCATGTGGACGTGCCCCAAACCACCATCACCCTGTTTCTCAACCCAATCTCTCAGTCAAGTGACTTCAGTCTGCTTCCAGTTCCACCCTCACAGAGCTGAGAAGAAACTACCCCCATTTTGAGAACTGAGCCAGTCCTCAGGGGAATAGAGATAGGTGAACTTCAAGTCTCTCAAAAAATCCCTCTTGGGTAAACCTGTCATCCGTACCCCTGGACTTTAACCAACAGTTTTCTTTTCTAAATAAACATGATAAATATGAATATTCTATCACCTAATAGGGGCCAACCCTGCATATATATATCTCCAATATCTTTGCAAGTTTTCTCTTTCAAGTTCATTAAGCAAAATCACCCTCTACTACCTCTTCATGGCAATGGTTTTCAAAGTGTGACACGCCCCTCCCAGCCCCTTACCAGAGCAACAGCTATTAACTTGTTAAAAATGTGACTTTTCAGACCCTATCCAAGGCTCCTAGACCAGAACGTGGAGGTGGGTCATCCTAGGAGCCCTCCAGAGGTGGTATACCTGAGTAATGCACACTTAGTAAAAACCACTATTCAAACACCTTTCCACAAACCCCATGCCTCTGTGCTACATTATTCTCAGATTACTGCTTTAGAATAAAAATGTCCCTGACACAGAATGCATTTGGTAAAAAAAATCATGGAGTATTGCTTCTACTGTAAGGTCAGAGATAGCCAATGACCACTGATTAAAAACCTCCACCTGTTTGTTTGTTTGTTTGTTTGTGGAAGGAGGGTAATCCTCTCTAGAAAGTTCTTTGCCAGAGCTTCACGAGTGATATGGCAGTACCCAAGGAAATCCTGGGGGTCCACTTAGGGTTCACTGGTCAACAAATCCCTGAAACCAACTCCTGTGATAAGGACATGGATCAGGCATCTATCATGAAACTTAACTACAGGGCTGAACATGTGAAGGAAGAGACTGTTCATAGGTGACATGAAATTGTCCAGTAGGAGAAACATGTAAGGAAAGGGATGCTGGCTGCCAGTGAGAATTAACTGGAATGATGCCAGGTGTGTGGAATCAAGGAGACAAAGAAGGGTTACAAGGGAGACTCTTCAAAGTCAGTGGGGTACCATAGAGTATCACTGCCCCGCCTTGGGAAAAAAAAAACTTAACTAATTGTCTTCGTCACTTAGCTTCGCTAAATTGTACATTTCAGGGACTCTGTTGTGATGACCAAGCAAACCAAACCAGCCCTCTCCAGCCACCTCTAACCCCCCAGACATGAAACTTCCACCTGCCGTCTGCATGCCTGGAACTGCATTCCAAGCTCCCGCCATTCGCCACTTGCTCACGCAGCACTTATCTAGATAAAATATTATTAGTGGAATGACAGGGGGAAATTACCACGCTCTGATGAATGATGCAAGGTGTGGTTCCAAAAAGTCTACAGGCTGACTGTCTGGGACACTCCAACCAGTGGTCAACCTCTCAAATTACTCTCCACGTGTGTTTCCTCACAGCAAATAGGCAGAACCGCATTTGACATGTCACAAGGAATGGCACCAGCTGCTCCTAGGTGCCGGGCTTGCTCCACCTAGGTTGTGCTGTGAGTGGCTACTTTAAAAATAAGTGGACTTTTCAAGCATGCACCACAGAAGTCACTTTACAAGTATCATAATGATTCTCAGTCATTCCCAGCCAAAAGCACTATGGATTGGTTGGCTGCAAAGGGCTCAACTGACCAATGTACTAAATTTGTACCATGCCACTCTGCAGGCTCAGAAATACAGCGCGGGGGGGGGGGGGGGCGGGCAGAGCTGGTACGGGAGTAACTCGTTGTAACTCTGCTGAAAATGGAAAGAGAAAATGTCCCCAGTCCTTTGTAAAGGTAGCTGAGACTTGACACGGGTACACTCATGTGTGTCTTCACCAACTTAACTGTAGAGTGCCACCTCTTCTAGTTTGAGAGAGCCCTCGGTCATATAGAAAAGAAAATGGGGCCACGTGTCACCTACGTCCTCTGGCAGACTTTATCTGAATGGCTCTGGTGCCTGAGTTAAAGAAGAAATTCATGTGTGTGATTCCCGTGTGAAAAAGTAAGCATGGCACCTTCCTCTGGCTGTCATCTGGTAAGTTCATATATAACCCCAGCCGTTATGCTAAATAAATCTTTGCTGCCTCACGTCTTCTTCCAGACAAACCAGACTTTCCCCGATGAAAGTATACGGTCTGCAGATATGAGTTGTGCGTGTCCCCAGGAGGGCAAGAAACCACTTTTCCAATGAGGTCCTTGATCAGATGGAAAGTGAGGGAATGTGTGCGAATGACTCAGCAAGTGACTCACTTTGGGGAAGGGGCAGGGTAGGGAAGGCGAAGCCCACACACGCCTTCCTGAAATTGCTCAATGAGCCACAGCTTCTTATAGAAGAACTGCAGTCTACCAGTGCCTTCCCCTAGACCTGAACTCGCTGATTTAGACTGAAAGTATCCGCTGTCTCACTGTACAGGGCCTTTCTTTTAGAAAGTTACCATTCCATGTGTATGTGAGTGAAAGAACACCGCTATCGAGATCCAAATGATTTTTTGGAAAAACTATTTTCAAAGAGGTCAAGGCCAGAAGTATTGGCACATGCCTTTAATCCCAGCACTTGGGAGGCAGAGCCAGGCAGATTGCTGTGAGTTCGAGACCAGCCAGGTCTGCGAAGCAAGTCCAGGACAGCCAAGGCTACACAGAGAAACCCTGTCTCAAAAAACCAAATAAATAAATAAATAAATAAATAAATAAATAAAAGCTACAGTGGATGAAATGGCAGGCGGGGGCTGGGTGGAGCTTGGGAAGTCAGCTTCCATTCCCTTCTGCATAGACACTAGGGCTTCACGTCAGGACTCACTCATGGTCCAGTGCTGTGAGACTCACTTCTGGGAGTCAGGAGGATGGGCATGCCTTGTGAAACTTGCTATTGAATCCTCATTTACCCAGACCTTACCTTTACACTCAAAAAATAACCCAGGTCCAGGCAAAAAGCCCATTCCTAGGCCAAGCAGAATCCGATGAGACTTCAGTCCAGGCACCAGAGAGGGGAAAGGGAGGGGAGGGTGAGGGGGGGTGGGGGGGCGTCATCAACAACAGGGAGCCAGACCATTCTGAAGGAAATAAAACAATAAAAAGCAAGAGCCATCTCTGCTCTCAGTCTGGGGTTAATTTGACAAGGAGAAGCATGAAACTCGACTTGTCCGTTATTGAGAAAAACCTCAAATCCAAGCTATAAGCACTCTCATCAAAGGTTAATGTCTATTCTTCCCCCCCTGTCACACCTTACCTTCCTAAGCAGGCACTGGGGGGAATCAGACCTACCACCAACCTGCTGCTACCTTCTGCTTTTTATCCTTTAAACCTTTTGTTTTTGTAGAAAATTTGCAAAGTAGTTGTTTTACTCAAGAGGGAACTGAAGGTCAGAGAGGTTAGGTAACTTGTTTAAAGTCACAGAGCCAATGAGTGATAGCACAGAGATGTGTACCGTTATGTCAGGCGTTCTTCAAAAGCACTTTTTTCACCATGCCCTCTCTGGCCTTTTGACCTCACACAGTCTGCTTCTTTCTCAGTCACACTCCACAGTCACACTCCATTTAATTTTTCACCACAGTTACCAAAAATTGCCTTGTTCGTTTCTTTGGTTCATTATTAACTTAGAGGTCCCTACCTCCAAGATGGAAGCGCAGTGCCAGTGAAAATCCTGGCTGTCTAATTTACGTTTCATTCCCTGCAGCCAGCAAGAGCCCCCCACCCCCACACCCGCCATAGTGGAAATGCTTAATAAATAACTGTTGGAAGGAGGGAAAGGAATGGGGGAGGGGAGTAAAGAGAAAAACAAATGCACCCAGGTCCTTCTGACCTCAGAACTGTGTTTCTTCTTCTGCTTAGTGTGACTGTGTGACTGAGGGGTGCAGGAGGTGGGGGGGAGGGGACAGGACGGGACTGGGGAGGGAGCCACAAAAGGGCCCTCATGAAGTCGAGGTATTGCTTCCAGCTCTATGACACGTTTCTCATTAATTATCCTTATTCCTTGGCCCCCAGAGCTCTGCTGTTCAGCCCACCCTGACTCAGTGCCCACCTCTAAAAGAAACCCACCAGTAACGCCACATCTGCTGTGCCTGTGTGCCTGGACCACAGAACCTAGCACATGAGGAGTACCCAGCAGCCCTGGCGAAGGAAAGGAGGCTCATCGCTGGGTTCTCAGGACAAGGGTCTCATGTGAACACCCCAAGGGTGTACCCCTTCATCCTCCACAGCATGCTTGACCCAACACAGGAGAAAACAGGAGCAAAGAAACAATAAGCAAGCTGGAGAAATGGCTGTACCATTTCTGGCCTTGGGAAATGCTGGTACCAGAAGCTGGGAGGGGAAATTCCAGTGGAGAGCCCAGCCCTGCAGTCTCAGCAGAGGAGCAGACTTCGTGTCTTGGTGTAACTTCGTTCTCCCCAGGCACACAGTATTTAGACACTGAAAACCCTCTAAACTCACCGGTCTAATACCAGCAGCTTGTGATTGGCAGTTATTGTCTCAGACCTGCCTTCTTGGTCATCTCCTCCAAATAACCCACCCTTGGAGAGCGGTTAAACATGTTTTTATGATTTACTTCAATTGGACAAACCTAACAGTACAGCACATTTTATGCTCAGTACTCACACAAGCACACACACACAAAAACAAATGAAACTCTTTCTTGTTGTCCTTGAAAGATGACCAAAAAAAGAATAGTAACCAAGCATTTTTTTTCCTGTTATTTATCCTAATACTGCCAGTTCTGAAACAAAGCAGTTGGAGAGAGATATTTAGTAACTTTGATTTGTCCCAAGATACATTTTTTTACACTGAGGTCCTATTCCTGACAGTAGGCGCATGTGACCTGTTCTAAAAAAAGGATATTTTCCACTTCTTGCACAACTGGAGCAGGTCTAAACATCATCTTGTGCAAACTGCACTGCAGAACTCAAAGGGAATTCAACGTACACACACTTAAAGAAACGCTATAAATAGCAGCACTCGGGAAGAGGAAATCTCCAATAACAGGCAAAACCAACACTTAGAATCCCACTTTAATCAAGTGTTCGTCTAATCACATCACAAAGCTCATCTGCATAATGAGGCTGGAACATCTGCCCGGTTGAGGCACCTCAGTCTTGCCTAGTCTGCTCCTGAGTCTCTAAGAGCTGAGTTATTGTTAAGAGGGGCAGACACGGCTCAGTGCAACTCTACCAGAACAGAAAGACCTGCTATCATTTACCATAAGTACTGTGGGCTACACTAAGCATATAAACATCTTTTGGCCTCTGTTTTAAGACTTATACCAATCTCAAGAAGATAAGGTCTATCAGTCCCATCTTATAGGTAAGTTAATTGAGATTAGATTCCATGACATTAGGTATCATGAAGCCAAATGCACCAGCTAAGTGGCCAAGCCATGATCACAACACTAGCATGGCTCCCTACACCTGCCTGACTGCATCCAGCCTCAGGTAGCATTGAGGAGCCAGCACTCCATGCCTTCTCATGCCTTCTCGGCTGTTTGAGTCAAATTCAAAATCAAAGTCAAATTCAAATTCCTTCCTTCATTCACAGAACTACTTCCCCACACCACACCAATGCTAGCTCCTCAAATAGATCCCCGTTGCTGATGCCCACAGCAGGCCACACTCCGCCTCTTATGGTCACTGGATAGGGCATATTCTCTGACCGTCACCCTGCTGGGAGTTTTGGCTGCAGCTGTGGACTCTGCATAATCATGCACACTGCTTTGTACAGGACAGTGCACACTGGTTGACAAGAGCTTGGGGGTTCCACTAGACCATGTTTGTTTAAATCAGGGCCCTTTCTAGTACTCGGTATGCCTCAGTTTCCCTCTGTAAAAAAAAAAAAGTGGAAAATAAAAATACAGATGATGCCTGAGGCTGAAGTGAGGGATCACATATGCTCAGAAGAGCACCTGGCATACAGTTAGGACTAGATAATTGAAACATCATAATTCGAACCACCATTGCTCTCAGTGCTGAGCACCTCTGGGTTTTGTGAAGATTAAATGTATTTTGTCTTTTGGTTGTGAGCCTTAGCCTTCAACAGCTGAGCTATCTCATAAGCCTAAGGTTAAGCATATCTTACAGAGACTGAACAGGGATTGGGACACAGCACATACTAAACGCCTGCCAGCCATCATGACTGGTATTAATGTTGGTGTACTCAAAGTTGGAAAATACACGCTGACTATAGGCTTTTATGTGCACGCTGATGCCACCCTTGCCAGATTTTTAACCCACTTAAATAAATTGTTATCAGGGGGGGTCCAAAATATAAAATGTGAAAAACGAATTTCCGAACTCTCTGTCAGAAGGGAAGCAAAATAGGATTTGTAAGATGGAGGAAGTTGTTATATAACAGTGCGGGCCTTAGAGAACGAGCCTTGATCAACTAAATTCAAATGTATTCCAGAATGCCAGAGCTCACTAAGAAAAAAGAAACAAGAGCCACATCCACTCACATTTGCTGTGTGATGGCTCTGTGCCAGCACTGTCCTCGAAGCGAATGTCACTGTTAGCCTTCTTACGGGCTCTGGGAAGGAGGCTCCTATTTGCTAGATGAGGAAACTAAGTCAGAGATCACCAGGCCTGGCCAAGGTCAGCCAGCTAGTTAGGGGGAAATATAGCGACAGAGCAAGGCTTCCAGTCTTTACGGGTAATGGTCCCTTCAGATGAACAACAAGGAGGAGAAGGAGGAAATGGAAAGAGAGAAGGGAAGGGAGAGAGGAAAACAGGGAGGGGGAAGGGAGAGGGGAGGCTGAGATTGACTTGACAGTTTCGTTTTGCCAAGCATGGATTATTATTTTACCAAATAAAGGGGCCTTTTTACTATGAAAACTGAAGGGTAAATCTCAGCAAAAGCCAGTGGGTTTCTGATGGGGGGGGGGCGACAAAAGAGTCTGTCTTTCTCTTTTATCACAGGCTTATGTAAACTCCACACACCTCTCTTTGAACCCACCCTTGGCACCACTGTAGCATCCCGTCTTGCCATGATTAACTTAACACTCGCTTATATTCCCATTTTTAATCTGCAGGAAATTTAATACTGTCTGAAACAGCACTAAAATTTGTAGGAGAAAACCAGGACCTAATGAAGCCAGTTCCTAAGTCTGCCCCCTCCCCCCCCCCCCCCGGAAAGGAGCATCAGCAACTAAAAAGCTGTAAACTTCTTCAGACCAAACCCATCAGGACCACGGACCATGCCACCGCATTCTGTAATGCTGATTTTTTTTTCCCAGACCAAAAGACCTACAGACTTCCCAGGAGCTCAAGGACAGTTCTACATTTCTCTGGTGTGACTTGTCAGTATGTAAATCTGTGATTGTTTCTTCTGTGAATTCACTGTGGAGAATTCATTCCCAGGAAAACACCATTCATCTTGAGAATCTTTTCTCTTCCCGGGTCTCTTCCGATGACACTTCACCGGTCAGAATAACCAGGATGAGGTTCACGGGATCTAAGTTCAGCAACATAGTTGAAATATTTGAACATCTGGGTTGAGACCCAGTGAGGACTATGGATGTTCATCCTTGAAGAATGGGAATTTATTTGAAAAGGAACAGAACAGTGACTGCAAAAACAAAAACTAAATATGATACCTTTATGGCATTACGAATGGAGAAAGCCACATGTGTTCAACAAATATATACTATCGGACACTAGGCTATACATTGGACAACCCTTTACCATAAAGAATCACTGACCTCGACTCACCAAGAGCACTGAGACAGTGTCGAGGTTCTGGGGACCCCAGAGTTAACAAGCCACACGGAGAAATCCTTGCCACCTTGGAGCCCTGAGGTCTCGTACATATATATAATAAGTTGTAATGCTAACACTATGAAAGAGACACAGCTGGATAAAGAAGACAGAAAATTCGAAGGGAGAGTAGTTATCAACACCATAGTCACAGAGGGCCACCCGATCCCTGGGATAAGAACCAAGGGGACCTGAGAAGGACACTGAAAAGGAGGTTAGGAGGAGTCGGTGGGGTGGTAAGTGCTGTGGCTGTCTCGGCAAAGAATGGTCCAAGCAGAAGCAAGTGAGCTAACGTCCTGAGGGAGAAGAGCCTGCGCACATCCCAGAATGATAATCATCAAGAGATAAGGTCAGAGGTGATGGGGAGCCTGACTACATAGGCTGCCTTGTGCCTAGTGAAGGACGGAGAAAGAATAAAAGGCATGGAGGGCTTTGACCAAAGAGGATAGCACAGTCTGACTTGAGTTTTAGCACAGGGCTTAGCTGCAGAAGCTGTCCTGTGTACTGTAGAGAAGTTGGCACACCATTCCTGGCGTCTACCTGCTCAAGGTTACTCACAGCTCCCTTCCACAGTGAAGATGTCTAGAGGGGCTTTCTCTCTCTCCCCCTTTCTTCCTGTCTCCATCTCTGTCTCTGTTTCTGGGGTGGCCTTCCCCCTTTCCTTCTCTTACTTAATAAGTTTCATATAACATTTTTTTAAAAATTACATCTCCAGAGGGATTTGTTCTCTGACTGAAAATCACCTGCTTTTTTTACATTTTGGCGCTCTCTCTCTCTCTCTCTCTCTCTCTCTCTCTCTCTCTCTCTCTCTCTGTGTGTGTGTGTGTGTGTGTGTGTGTGTGTGTGTGTATACATGTTCACTTATATGGACAGTACACCATGTTGTTGGCTGTGTGTCTGTCTGTGTGTGTACATACATGTGAAGACTAGAGGTCAACTTCAGGTGTCTTCCTTAGTTGCTCTTCACCTTGTTTTTCTGAGACAGTCTCTCACTTTCAACTGTAACTTTTCGATTCAGATAGGCTGGCTTGCCAGCAAGCTCATCTCCTCTTCCCCAGTGCTGGGATTACAACAGCCAAGCACCATGTCTGGTTTCTTCATGTGGGATCTTGGGAAAGCACTCAGGTCTTCATGCTCGTGTAGCAAGCACACAGCCAACTGGATTGTGGTCTCGGCCCTAAAAAAATATCAGTGTAACAAGAATACCATGGCTGCTTAATAAAAACTGTACCAGAAGTGACCAAGGCTGAGAGAGTTAAGAGACTGCAGCAACAACCCAAATAAGGACTGGCACTGACTTGGTCAAAATCACAATAGAGAAGTAGGCAACAAGTGGGTGAATCCTGGAACAATCTAGACCAGTGGTTCTCCACATCTTCCTAATGCTACGACCTTTTAATACAGTTCCTCTCGTTGTGAAACCCCAACCAAAAATTATTTTTGTTGCTACATCATGACTGTAAGTGTGCTTGTTTTGTGTGTGTGTGTGTGTGTGTGTGTGTGTGTGTGTGTATCTGATATGCAGGATATCTGATATGCAACCTCAGTGAAAGGGTCATTCAATACCCCCTAAAGGGGTTGTGACCCACAGGTTGAGAACCACTCATGTATACAACACAACAGCCTTGTAACAATAGTCTGCAACTTTTTATTACGTTTTCACACCAAGCAATGAGAAGGTCCTGAACTACATTTAAAGTCACACAGCAGATGTCAATGATAAAACCATTAGAACACCTGTCAAAAACAGTATAAGGAAATGCCATTCACTCCAGACACTTATTAGAGAGTTTCATTTAACTGGTTTATTTCAAAGAGCCTATGTCAACTCCATCCTACCTGGCATCTGCCTCTGTAAAGCCATTTATGCCCACAGACGCCACATTTCTCCTTCCCAGTGCTAACTAGCTAGCTACAAAGGACACAGGCTCTTGCGTGTCATTCTTGCTGACTGTGAAAAAGAACAGAACCAAATCCTTCCACATGAGTGTCAGGGCACTCATTGGTTTTCCCCAGAGGTATTTTCCTCACTCCCCCAAACTCATTTAATGGATCAGCCACCATCAAAAATGTTCCAAACAGTACATTTAATTCACTTCTTTCAGGAATACACACACACAAACACACACACACACACACACACACACACACACACACACACACACGCCCTCATTCAGGCCATGTAAGTTATTTGCTTATAGAAGCAAAAGCAGGGACTGCTCAGTAAAACACTGGTCCCTTCAGGCACATGCAGATAGAACCCTAATGAGCATAAGCAACAATACGCCTTACACAATATTACTCAGAGCACCCAACACACACACAATCTACGTTCACACACAAAATAGCCATTATGAAAAGAGGCCACCACTGAAAGGACAAGTTTATGCCTCTCAATGCCTGACACACATTTCCTTCCACTCAGCCACAAGCATGTGCAGAAAGCCTGCTTCAGCAAGGGCATTTGCTCTAACCAGAGTTTGCTCCCAATACTGGATTCAAGGTCCTGCCCCAGCCCCGAAGGAAAGCCACCTGGTTCCACTCCCAGCAGAGTTGAGACCCAGCCTCCTTCTCTCCAAAAGCAAGGATTCCACCCCTCAAAGGCTGCCTGCCTCCCCGGTCCTTCATTTCCCCTGGAAGCAGTGGGCCCTGTGCCCCTCTGCCAGGGGGCATCTAGATCCTAGTGACAATCGAGAGACAAGGTGATGATGATTCCAGGGTTAGCCTTACCCCATCTCACAACTGAAAGGGGTGCAAGTAAACCTTTTTTTATTCCCCGATCACAAATTCCAGTGACACAATACTCCCCCCCCCCCGCAAACATTACAAATAAGAAGTGCTACAAGTCCAGAGTGACCAAAGAGAGTGAAAAAGGGAAAGAGCCAGGCAAGTAGCAATGGAGGGTGGAGCAAGGCATAAGGATACTGCCGATGTACTGAATTGGGAGGCACCAGACCAAAGGACATCTTCACTCCTGTCCCTAAGTTTTTGAAGCGCCTGGGGAATTAAATGTGTGTAGCTGCCAAAAAAAAAACAGATCATTCCCAACCACCAAAGACCTCTGAGATAGCTTTCTTTCTTTCTTTCTTTTTCTTTCTTTCTTTCTTTCTTTCTTCCTTCCTTCCTTCCTTTTGCATTTGCAAGGAAATCTATTCCCAAGAGTTTGCCCAGCTTGGTGAGACACGCCCACCCATCCAGGACTCTGGTGCTCAGCTGTGGCAGGTGGAAGGTGAAGCCCAGGTGAACTTCACCTAGAGGCCAATCAGAGCAGTCTCTCCCAGAGCGGCAGGACTACAAGAAGAGACTCCAAGCCAGTTCATAGCTTTCCAGGAGTATCAGAACTCCATCTGTCCCAAGCTCTCCTTCTCCAAGCCCTCAGCTGCTAGGATCTTTAAAAATAAAAAATAAAATAAAAACTCCTCCCAGCAGCACCAGGTCACCATCCCTGTCTGGTGCTCCTCCTGCCCCACCTCGCGCCTGGTACTCCCCCAGCCCCCATCCACCTCAGCAGCTGGCATCTGCAGCCTAGGGTCTCCGCGCCTGAATGAGCCATCCCAAAAGACTCATGACGTCCCCAAAGTGCCACTGTCAGACACCCTGGGATGCCAGAAAGTCATCTGTGAGCAGAACCCCAAATGTCAGGGGCCAGGTCGCCCTGTACCCTAAGGCAAGGGCACGGGGTCCTTGTCCCGGAGCTATCCAGACTGGCTGTTTCTGCCCCAGGGTAGCAGGCGCTGGGCCCCTGAGCCTCCCGCCGCGCCTCCCTCCAGCTGTCACCACTCACCTGCTCTTCAGAGGTTGACTTTTGAGTTCGTAATAGGTTTTGGGTTCTTCGTGAAACTCCTCCCCGACTTCGAAATCCGCCACGATCCCTGATTCGGACTGCATATCTCCCGCTTGCCTGGCTTCCACTGATTGGGACCTGAAGCAGAACCCGGGCACCTGACGAAGATGAGGGCCTCGGGTTCCCCAAGCCGCGCGCCCCGCGCTGTGCCCCTCTCAGCCTACTAGCCGGCCGGCCGCCCGCTCTGGCGCGGTGAGTTTACACTCACACCAGGGCGGGAGGGGCCGGGCCCGGTGTGGCCTGGGATTTGTGGTTCCGCTTGGGCTGAGTATACCAGCTCTCCAGGAGAGCAGCTTCCTCAAAAACTACAACTCCCAGAAGGCCAAGCAGGGAAGCGGCAACGTGGTAGACACCGATAGTGCAAGTCCTGTTTGGATTCCTTGTCAATGTCAGCAGCTCCTCTCCTGTCTCTCCCGTTTGTCTCAAGGGTACAGACCCGACTGTTTAATATTAATAAGAATGGACTCAGCCTGGGCTCCTACTGCCCCTCCTGGGTCAGACATCTGCGAGGACACGCCGAGTGTTCATTTAAAAAATAAAACGCTAAAGATTTCGGCACTCGAAAGTTTCGGTCAGAGTTAAAGGCAATTTTAAAATAAAAGGGCTTTCTATTCGCCCCCAAGCTCTTTGGGGCTGCAGCGACACATCATTCTGTCCTCGACTGGAACAGAATGTTGGAAACTTCACTTTCGTAATGAAAATATTATTGGAGAAGTTGTTTATTGCGCGTTCCTTTTCTGGAACTCAGTCTGGCTCTCAACAATACTGTTCATCAGCAGAAAGGCTCTTTTCCTTTTATCCAATTAGTCATCTCTAATCTACAGCAGCACTTGAAGGGTTCAGTTCATTTTAAAGGGCACCGAGTTACCAAACAGCATCACCACCGTCTGCTTTCAATTTCTCAGTTGGCTGGGAGTTCAAATGAGATTGTCCTAACATTGCAAGCTGGTGCTGTTTCAAGGCACTTGGCTAGGTAATGCATTAAATGACTGCACTTTAGCTCGTTTGTACTTCCAGACCTGTCTTCTGATTAGTTTCAGAAGGACTCTGCATCTTATATCAAACAGCAAGTGCTTTGAGACATCAGCATTGAGGGTGGCGTTTTACGATAGTAGAAATCCCTAGTTCTACGAAATCCTATGCAGTCTTAGGCATGTCGGCTTGAATTCCTAGAAGCCTGAATTTCCTCATCTACCAAAGAAGAGATTAGGAAACCTGTCTGCGATGGTGTTGCAAGGTCAAAAGTATGAAAATTTGACTTGCAATCTGTATAAACTCCTGGGGCAGGCGGGATGGCTCAGCCCGTAAATGTGCTTGTCCGCAGTCGAGACAACCTGCAAATCATCCCCAGGACCTGCATGTTGGCAGTAGGAAACTACTAACTACTGAAAGTTGTCTTCTGACAGCCACATGCAGGTGCCCATATACAAGCACATTGTAAGGGACACACAGTACGTACGTACGTACATACATACATACATACATACATACATACATACATACATACACTTTTTAAAAAGCTACCCACTGATTGTTCATTTTGCCTTTCTTTTGCCCATCTTGACATTCTCATCCAGGTCCTCCATTATCAGTGCTGGAATGTGGGAGGAGCTTGGAACGGGCTTGGAGCAATTCCAGGTATTTGATGAAGTATGAACTGCAGATGCTAAACATTGTGCATAAAGGCAAGCTTTCTGGCCCAACGTCACTGGCACCCCCGCTGAGAAACGCTTAGCCTCTTCATTGTCTGATCTCTTAGCCCATCAGGAGTTTTTTTTTTTAACCTGAAGAAAGATATGCACCTCCTTCTTAGGATACACACACAGAAGCACATTGTGTTTAATTGTGGTCTACCGCCTCTTTGGCTGTCCCATGAGGCCTGGGATACAGTGTAGCTGGTACAGCCTTTGCCTATGGCCTATGAGGTCCTTCATTCAGACCTCAGCACTCCATAAAAGAGTGTGGTGGCACACATCTATGATCACCGCACTTGGGAGTAATGGTCTCAGGCTGTTCAAGGTCATCCTTGGCTACACTGGGAGTCTAAGGCCTGCCTAGGCTAGACAGGCAAGATCATACACACACACACACACACACATACACACACACACACACACACACACACACACACTGTAATGGAATAGTCCATGCCACTCATTATATGAGATAGTAAGTGATATACCAGACCCGAAAGATCATCCTTAAAGTAAAAAAAAAAAAAGTGTGAAAATTCAAGACTTCATTGAAGTACAGTTTCCAAGGAGACCTCTGGGGTGTGGCCCTGAGCTGGAGTTGTTTTAAGCCTACACACATGGCTGCTGTTTGCCCTTCATGGCATCCTTTCCTTCTGCTCATTCTTCTCTCTGGTCAGAAAGCCTTCACAGGATTAGCTGTTACTGTGCCCTCTGCCAGCCTGTGCCAGTGGATATGTGACTTTGTCCTGACCATTATTAGAATCCCATCTCTTAAAATGATTTCTCATTTACTGATAATTTCATATGTGTATATAATGCATTGTTTATTAGAATTAACCCCCCTTTCCTGCCCTCACTCCCCCTGGAGCCTGTCTTCTTCCCCACACTGCTCCCTTCTACCTTAGTGTTTATTTATTTATTTATTTATTTATTTATTTATTTATTAGAAGCTCACAGAGTTTGATTATGGTTTTTTGTGTGCACATGGATGTGGGATCATTTCCTGGATCATAAGCATTTACCAGTGTCTCTGCCCCTTATAATGGCATGTTTTAGTCTTGATTCCTTTCTGGACTGACAAGGGGCCCTAATATCACTATAAATCCTCCTTGGAAATCTTCTGCTCAGGTAATTCTGATTTAGGAAGCATGGGATGGAAGAGAAGGGAAAGACTAGGCATATTGACCCAGGGTCACACAGGGAAGCTAAGAGAAAAGATGACAAAGAAATAGAAATAAGCAAGACTACAGAATGAGGAAGCAGACCGTGAAGACATTTTCCCTCCTCAGTCTAACCATGTCTGAAGTCAGGAGTCTCAGGACACTCCACACAAATGAACAAAAAAAACTTCCTTTTTGTTCGAAGTTTTTACTTGACCCAAGCGACAAAAAGGAACTTGGTGTCATCACTATTTAATTTCTTTCTGCCTTTAAGTGGAAAAGATCCTATGCATTGCTGTACCACTAACCCACAGACCAACATGTTGTTCACTTGGTGAATGTCCCCTGAATAGTCTTCATCAGGGAATTAAAATCTCGAAGCTGGTACTGCTTCAAGAAACAGCTGCTAAGTCAATAGCACTATGCACTTGGAGGGAGGACCGTGCCTAACAAATGTACAAAAACGGTGGCTAGAACCTGGAACTATTGTCATTCATATGACCTGTGCTCACATAATCCTTTCTCCTCACAAGAAGTTCCTACTGCACCTCACAGAGACAGTGCATGGATGGATAGCCAAAGGTCCCCCAGGTTCCAATGTCCCGTACACTGCCTATTCACTAGTAGTGAGCAGGGCACACACAATACTGGGCACTCTGGCCACTAAGATATATTTCATTCAGTCCCTGGTCTTGTGAGACTAGCAACCCAGAAGCTGAGCCAAGGCCTGCAACACACCAAGGATGTGCTCCCATGGCCAGCTAACTCATCAACAATTTACAAAGCAACTACCCAGCACCAGCACACTGTGTCATAGGTAGGTATGAGGGAAAGAGCAAAGACACGTATGTAGCCATGCACTCAGGACATGGCCGTTTGCCTTTTCAGAAGTAGGAAGGTACATGATTTACGGTTATAAGTTTCTAAGAAAAGAACATCCGCCGAAGGTGGAATGTCCTTTAAAGCATTCTTAAAAGAGTTGTGACTCACCTTGATCATTTTTGAAAGAAGAACATGAAAAATTCAAGACACACAAAAACTGTAGGAGACCAGGCTCCAAGATCTAATCATCAGTTAAAAGAAAAAAAATAGGTAAGAAAAAAAATGTGTTCCTGACACCACAAGGAGGCAAGCAGACAACGAAGACTTCCGAAATCCTACAAGATGCTGATATCACTTTTTTAAAAATGTATCTGGATATTTTGCCTGTATGTATGTCTGTGCACCATGTACATATAGTGCCTGGAGAGGCCAGAAGAAGGTGTCAGTTCCCCTGAATCTGGTTTTACAAACATGTGTGAGGCACTGTGTGTGTGGGAGAATTGAACCTGAGTCCTCTAGAAGAGCAGCCAGCGCTCTTAAGCCGTAAGCCGTCTCTCCAGATCAAACAGCACACTGCCTTAAATAAACAAATAGATGAGACAAAGGGGGAAAGCTGTCATCAGTTTTTAGAGATATAAGGGACATGTTAGGCATGTGACTTATGCTTCTAATTTTTAAAAAATGGAGAAAAAGAGGTATATCGTCTAAATATACTGTGTGGAATGTATTTCAACCTTTATTAAAACAAACCTATAAGCCAAAATTGAATAATGTTAAAAGAAATGATTATCATTTTTATTAGGTGTGATAATAGCAGTATGATTCTGTTTATTGATTGTTTTGCTGGGGATGAAGCCCAGTGCCTCTCTTGTAATAGGCAAGTATTCTACCATTGAAACACACACACACACACACACACACACACACACACACTGTATATTTTTTAAGCTTACACATAAGTGAGATAGTGTATTCTGTTTCCTCCGTTTCAGATCACAAAAGGCAAGGGGAAAGGGACAATGACAAGTGAATGGCGATATCTTTGGTGATGGCATGCAGGAATTCATCACACACACACATTCTGTTCGTGCTCACATGTGTGAATATGTGTGTAGAGGTCAGCATCAGTGTGAGATACCATTGCTCAGGCAACATTTACTTGTTTTTGGGACAGTATCTCTTACTGGCCTGGAGTTCACCAATGCAGCTAGCATACCTGGCCTGTGAACCCAGGGATTCACCTGCCTCTCTAGCACTGAAGTGATACAAACATCCCATCATGCCCAGGGGGTGTTGATTTTTTTTTTCATGTTTTTCTTGTTTTGTTTTTTGTTTTGTCTTGTCTTGTCTTGTGTTGGAGTGGGAGGTTCTGAGGTTCCAAGTCAGGTCCCCATGCTTGCATAGCAAGCACTTAACCAAATCAGCTTTCTCCTGAGACACCATGACCAAATCTTTTTAAATAAGAAAGAAGACTGTCGTGATGGTTTTTTTTTTCAATTTCTTCTACTTAATGTATTATTATTTGGGGAAGCACACACCCCAAGGAGCAAATGTAGAGATCAGAAGACAATTACCTGGAGTGGCTTATACTTCTATTCTTTTTTTTTTTTTTTAAGATTTATTTATCATGTTAACAGTGTTCTGCCTGCATGCACATCTGCAGCTCAGGAGGGGCATCAGATCATGTTATAGATGGCTATGAGACCATGTGGTTGCTGGGAATTGAACTCAGGACCTCTGGAAGAGCAGTCAGAGCTCTTAACTTCTGAGCCATCTCTCCAGTCCCTATAGGTCTACTCTTACGTGACTTATAAGGGTCAAACGCAGACCATCAGGCTTGTGTGACAAGCACTTTTTATTGGCTAAACCATCTCTTCAGCCACTCACATTAATTTTTAAATGTGTGATATTTCTAATTTTAAAAAACTAAATAAAAAGTCATATAAATCAAGCAGTGGTGGTGCATGTCTTTAATCCCAGCAACTTGAGAAGCAGAGGCAGGCGGATCGCCATGACCTCAAGGTCAGCCTGTCCTACAGATTGGGTTCCAGGACAGCCAGAGCTATTACACAGAGAAACCCTGTTTCGAAAAACAAAACAAACAAAAAAAAATTTTTTTAAAAAGGCATATAATCCCAAAGGAAAACAAAAAGGGACACAAAGAAGGTGTGGAAACAGATTTGTGCATGTGGTGTGTTTGGGGAAAAGAGCCAGTGGAAACTGACTGAGGCAGGTTCAGCAGAGAGACTTGTGGAAAATGCACTAAATCTCTCTTCAAGGAAGGCAGCAGAGCCCAACATGTAACTCTGCCTTTAGGAGCAACTGGCTTAACTTGTGCCTTGGTAGAACTGGGCTAGGAAGCTACTACCACCCAGGCCACCACCGTACAATGAACATCAGTTTGCACCTCAAAGACTAAACACTGTCACAAGACCATCCTTTGGAGATGAAAAAATTGTCTACCATTAAAATAATTCCAGTACATTCCCCTATATTTAACCTCTCTACCACCCAATCCAAGATCAATTCAAGATTTGATTGGCAGTTCGAGGTTTTGTGCCCAAGTCCTAACCTGAATGGAAGTTCACTGTCTCAAGTTCCCAGTACCCCCTTTCTTTCACAGCTTCACAGAATATAATGTGTTTTAATTATTTTGCGTCTATCTTCCCTGGCAGCAGTAAACTCAACCATATACACAAACCCCCACAAATCTGCCCAAACCCTATTCCTTTTAAACAGAATTCAATTTTGTTTTGTTTTGTTTTTTTGTTTTGGTTGGTTGGTTGATTTTTGTTTTTTGTTTTTTGAGACAAAATTTCTCTGTGTAACAGCCCCAGATATTCTGGAATTCATTCTGCAGACCAGGCTGGCTTCGAACTCAGAGATCTGCCTGCCTTTGCCTCCTGAGTCCGGGATAGCCAAGTCTACACAGAGAACATCTGTCTCAGAAAACAAAAACAGAAACAGATGCATGCTACTTAAAATGTCATCTGCAACTTCACAGGTAGCGAGGACAACCTGTAGTCATCTGTCACAAGGGAGTCTGGCAAGAACAACTTATTTGGAAGCAGGGGAGAGAAAGATCCCCCACAGACTCCCTTGTGACAGATGACCACAATATGTCTGTAGGCATCTTGCTTTCCCCAGCTTTCAAATAAGTTGTATCTATTGTGCAGAGAGGGAGCAGAAAGCATGACCACTTTCTCACACTTACGGCAGGAGCAGAGTCCACCAGTATTATGGAGGTGAGGAAGGGGCTGGGGGAGGGGCTGGGGGAGGGGCTGGGGGAGGGGGTGGGGGAGGGGGTGGGGGAGGGGTGGGGAAGGGGTGGGGGAGGGGTGCGGGGCTGTTGCCAATCAAGCTGTAGATTGTCAACTGAAAGCAGGGATGGGGACTAACATCCCTGGTTTGTTTGTTTGTTTGTTTGTTTGTTTGTTTGTTTGTTTTTCTTGAGACAAGTTTCCACCATGTAGCTCTCCACCTGTCCAGGAAGTCACTATGTAGACCAGGCTGGCCTCAAACTCACAGAGGTCCTCTTGCCTCTACCTTTTCAATGCTGGGATCAGAGGGGTGCACCACCATGCCTGGCTTCATTTTTTTTTTCTTCTTTAAACATTTTTACAATTATTTATCTGTGTGAGGATGAGGCACATGTGTGGCTGGTGTGTGAAGGTCAGATCAGAGGACAACTTGTGAGAATTGCTTCTCTCCTCCCGCCATGTGGGTTCTGGGGATTGACCTCAGCTCAGGTGCTCAGTCTTAGTGGCAAGCATCCTTAAACCGCTGAGCTAGCCCCTGAGAGTTTCCTTTGTGTGGAAACTTTAGAAGCAGTTTTAACACAGTGTTTTACTAATTTTTCAAGAATTTCATACACTGTATTTTGATTACATTTAGCCCTAATACCCCTCCCAAATTCCTAAATTCACTGACCTCCACACCTCCTCCTAAAGTCACATCCCCTTTTCTTTTTTTTTCAATAACCTAGCAAGTGCAATATGTGTTGCCCATACACTCATGGGTGTGAGACCACCCACCGGAGTGTGGACGGCCTAGCAAACTGCCTCTCCCTCCCTTAGAAGCCACAACTGTCTGAGAGTGCATCGTGAGGGGTGGAAGCACCGAGCCCCTCCCCCTCCGTGCTGAAATCTTGACTGGCTTGAGCTTAGTGTGATAATAGCAGCAAGCCAGAGTGCAAGGAAAGGTGGTCCAAGGGAAGGCACCATTATGAGCCTAGAAAAAAGGCTAATGGAGGAAGGTTTTAAAAGAATACATGTGAGGAGCATTTCATAGACTGAGCAGGTTTTATTTAAGAATATATAGGCATACATATACATATGTGCGTGGAACAGCAATTAGTGAAAAAAAGATAAGAATTTGAAAACAAGCAAGGAGGAGTATACAGGCGGGGGCAGAGGAAAGGAGGAAATGCTGTGATTATATTATAACCTTAAAAGAAAAGAAAAATAAAATGTTAAACAATAAAAGGAATGCGGTATAAAATCAGAACGATTTGGATCTGAACAAAGCCAACACAAGAAAGTTGGGAGGGGCTTGGCTGAGTTCTGGGGTGCCTTAGTGACTTCAGATCAAGAGCGTGGTAGTGGGGGGTGGGGCACTCAGGAGTTGCTGACTATATAAGATCCTTTGAAAAGCATCAGAGGGCTAAGAGCTGAGCTCAGAGTTTGGGAGGATTTTACCTTGTTTAAGGCAAGTCAGTGCCTTTGATGGTTTATGAGGCCAGAGGCAGGCAGGCAGCAACAGGCAGCTGCCATCCCCCAGGCCACGCACTAGAGGAATTCAAAAGTGGTTAACTCCAAACCCAGTGCTGGAGGGTCCTGAAGGTAATGCTTTTAATTCTTGTTCCAAGGTCTCTGAGGTCACAGGATCTGAAGCAAGAAGCAAAACACAGAACATGGTATGAGGAACACCACAAAAGACAAATCCCAAAGCTAGTGTTTCTACTTCTCCGTCTCCCCTTAAGCTACTCTCAGGGAGGGTAGCTTTTATTTGGTCGCTTGGTTTTCATCCATTTGTGTGAGACACGGTCTCAGGTATTAGACTAGCCTCAAACTCGCTACCTAGCCACACATCACCTTGAACTTGTGAGCCTCCATCTTGTACCTCCCAAGTGCTGAGATGCAATGTGTTTTTATACATTTATTTTCTTGCTGAAAAAGTAATATTACTTGTTATTTAAAATTATAAAACATAAGCGAGTTAAAAGAAAAAATTCATACCTATAATTCCAGTGTTGAAAGCTATTCATACTTAAACACGTCATTGAGATGTGTCAGGAGAAATATCCAAAAAAGCACAGAATGTACTTCCTTCTCTGTAACTTTTCCCTTGTATATTAGGAGTGGGCCACTGAATTGAGCTGGGAGTCAGGGAAGTCTTCCTGTAAGGTGAGCAGAGTTTTAACGTCTAAATAATGGTGCTGAGCGAAAGAACTATAAGTTATTTTCACACTTTTAAATATCTACTATTCATTATCATATAAATGTACTAAAATTCATTATCCAGTACCCTGCCTTAATAGGCCTTAGATGGATTCCATGGTTATAAGGAAAGATAATCTCACTAATTACCCATAATATGTTTTCCTAGAAATTAAGTCACTACGCCAAAAAGCATTCATGTTTGTTAGAATTTTGTCAAAAAGAATTTTTTTTTCCTAAACACTAATCTCACTTTGCTTTGTGCTTCATTTCAGTTCCTTCTGGATTCCCATTGATTATTAGAGCAAAAAAGTTCAACCTGTGTAACCCTGGCTACCCAGCTCTCCCTGTCCTGCATTCCTGGCCACTCTTAAGTCTACTCACATCATTCCTGTGGCTGCAATGGCTAAAAAAAAAAAATACCTGGAGTTCTTAGGCAGTGTCTGACTGTCTCTGGCCTTTCCTTTCTCCAGCTCTTTCACTCAGCACCATTATTTAGACATTAAAACTCAGCTCACCTTACAGGAAGACTTCCCTGACTCCCAGATCAGTTCAACGGCCCACTCCTAAATTCAGCGCAGTGTTCTAATTACCTCTTAACTTTCCAGACATTCCCACCAGCGGCAGCCCCGCACATACGGAAAACACTGCACCCTTTGCCCAGTCTCTGAGCTTTTTGAGGGCTGGGATCATGTTTATGGCTGATTTTTCAATAAGTGGCTCTGTAATAAGATGAATGAATTGGCTATGAGTAAAAAGTTAGCCTGCTTGCCAGGACTGTGACAAATGTCTGATACAGACAATATAAGGAAAGACGTTTACTTGAGATTTCAGAGGTTTTAGTCTGTGCTCACATGACCTCATTAATCTGAGCCTGTAAAACCATAGTGTGTATGACAGGAGCAAGTAGCAGAGGAGGCCTCTTCATCTCATGGAGGCAAGGGGAAATCACACGTGCGCACACACACACACACAGAGAGAGAGAGAGAGAGAGAGAGAGAGAGAGAACAAGAACGGAATCCCTAAAACTCCTTTAAGAACCTGTCCCAAGCCAGGCATAGTGGCACACACCTTTAATCAGTAAGGCAGAGACAGGCCAATCTCTGTGAGTTCAAGGCCAGCCTGGTCTACAAATTCAGCCCGAGACATCCAAGTCTACACAGAGAAACTCTGTCTCAAAACAAAACAAGCAAACAACAAAAAACAAACACAAAGAAAACCAAAACCACATCCTCGGTGTTTTAAATATCCTAGGCCCTATCTGATAAATAAAGGTTACCAACTAGGCCTCTATATGTGGGGTCTTTAGGGAAACTTATCCAAACCCCAGCAGCCATATCTGTTTCTTTCTGTGATGATTACAATGACACTGCAAATGAAAGTGTAATCTTTTACTAGGTCGTCTGCCGTGTCCATGTGACATCAGGCAAGTATTGATGGGACAAAATAACTGAGTTTTCCATCATTACGACTCTCTCCCAGTCTAAACTGATTTATCAGAGTAGAATTTAGCCTGTGTCCCCCAGGCACACCGCAGATAAGGAGGCTGAAACCTCTTCTTTAAAACAAGTGACAGACGTGTCAGCACATGCTACTGGGTGATTTGGAGACTCGCACTGGAAATAACTGGATGGAGTCTACTTAGCACTTATTAAAGGAAATAATCAGAAGCAGAAATAAACCAAGATGCCCGCACACTTCCTGATGTGAAGGTCGTGGAGACAATCCTCGAGAGGTCTGGCGTTCCCATCCATGCTAACACAAAAAGCTGTCGCAAAGTTTCAAAAGCTAAAGATGCATTTGCCAGGTCACAGAGGGAAAGCTATTTATTTGCCTTTCCCCCTAGAATCCAATGTAAGAATGGATGCTCAATGTCTTGGCTAATAGGATGCTAAAACAGCAGGATCCGGGGGCCAAAGGTCAAGAACATTGAAAACTACAGTGCTTCCTGCCCTGGAATGAGTAAGGAAGGAAGTTAGGCTGGAGTTGGGAGACGGCCAGGGAATGATGTACTAACTAATATTTGTAAGATACACAGAACACTTCTTGGCACAGAAGTTTTGTAAATGAAATATATCTTTTTAAAAATTCATTTAACACGTATCTGTCCAGTATTTCTACGCCGCAATCTGAGAAAGACTTGTTGGCAGATTCAGCCAACAGATTCAAAGTTTGTTCCAACTAGTTAAATACAAAGAGACTTTTAGACATATAATAAATAGTCTGGCCTCTTTTTCTGCATCATCCAGGGACATCAGCTGTATTTGAACCCTGCTTACATGACCTTGAGCGAGATATGTAACTCACCTCGATCCTAAGTTGTTGCTCTTTTAAATTTGTAGAACAGGGTTGATGGAACCAAATTGATCGTTGAGAGGAACAAATAATTATGATATTAAGAGAAGCAACATTGCTGGCTGATTTTATATGTTACCATCTGGGGTGGTTTGGATGAGAATAGCTCCTATTTGGCTCATATATTTGACTGTTTGGTTCTCAGCTGGTGAGCTGTTTAGGAAGGATCTGGAAGAGTGGCCTTGTTGGAAGAGCTGTGTCACCGGGGTTGAGCTCTTTGAGGTTTCAAACACCTACTCCAGGCCACTTTCTCTTCCTGCTGTCTGTGGATAAGATGTAAGTTCTCAGCCACTGCTCCAGGGCTATGCCAGACTGCCTGCCTACTGCCATATTCCCTGCCCCGATGATCCTGGGCTAACCCTTTGACACCATAAGCAAGCTCGCAAATAAATGCTTTCTTGCTATCTCTTCACAGCAAGTAGAAAAGTTAACTAAGACACCGTCATTATTTGGTTGCTATTCTAATTCTTACCACATTTTAAGCTCTACCTGAAGAAAAGACTGCTGCAAACAATGTATTATCACCTCCACTTTTACCGTGCATTATGTGTGCATGTGTGTATGTGTGTGTGTGTGTGTGTTAATGACTTAATAGGTTAAGTCATTAACCACTATTATTGGGATTGATAAGGGAATAAAAAGAAATTTCACTTTTGAAGTCACATGTTTCCATTGTTGCTGTTGTTTTTGTTCTTTTGAGAAAAGGTACCATGTAGCATAGGCTAACCTCAAACATAATATGTAGCTGAGGCTGGCCTTGAATTCCTGATCCTCTTATGTCTAATTTTTAAGTGCTAGGAATAGACATGTGCAAGACCAAGCTAAGCTGTTTCAAAGTCTCATTGTATACAAGCTTTATTTCTTGAAAAAAAATATATATACCTTATAAAATCAGAGAAGGAAAAATGATGTTTAAACTACCACTTAGGTTAATAATAAACATGGCGAGAGTTGCATATGAAAAACTGACTTAGACTTAACTCTAAGGCTACTCTTTAGTCTTGATGTATGACCTTCTGGGTAGAACTGTCTGCTTGCTATCCCTCAAAGAGAATTAAAAACTACATAACACAAGAAGGCTGAGCATTATAAAACTCTACACCTTTGCTTCAATTTTACAAATTATTTATTTTTACCGTGTGTGTGTGTTTGCCTGCACATATGTATGCGTAGCACATATGTGCCTGCTGCTTCAAGGAGGCCAGAAGACAACATCCAATTCCCTGTACTTGGAGTTACAGACAAGTGTGAGTCACCATGTGAGCACTGGGAAACTGAACCTGGGTCCTCTGCAAGCTCAGCAAGTGTTTTTAAATGCTGAACCAGCTCTCTAGCCCCAAATTCTACAGCTTTTTCTGTGCCAATGACATCCAGTGTTTGCTTAAGAAAGAGAAAAATCATGAAAGAAAATAATTAGAGAAAGAGAGAGAATACAGAAGTATAAAAATATTTTTTAATTAAAGAATAAAAAAGGGAGAGGGGGAAAGAAGGAAAGAATAAAAAGAAAACCTCAGTAAATTCCTAATAGAAGTTAAGCACAAGGGAGATACAGAAATGAAAAACAAAAACAGAAGTCAGGACACTGCCTGGGGTTGCTTCAGCCTCTGTTCCTTTCCTTTTCCCATTGGTGAATTGCCCAGGCTCTGTTCCAGGCATCAATCAACAGAATCTAACATCCCCTGGTTAGAGAAGTAAGCTGCTGACCCAAGCTCTCACTTTCTATTGCTGTAAGCTGAATCTCCTGTGGAGGAACCCTGGGAGGGAAGGCCATTGGAGCAGAGTCAGCCAACAGTACCCCCTGTAGAACAGACCCACAAGTTCCTGCTGAGAGTTCAGTCAAGAACCCCTGCTTCTTGCTCTTCTCCTCTGGGAATGATCCAACTGTGCCTTCTGGACTCTGAGATCCACAATACTCTTCCAATTAATTACTATTCTTGCTTAACTTCATGAAAGTCAGTGTTTGTTGCCTGGGCACACCAACAAAATCCTAGCACATTTAGATGTGTATCCATGGATACACTGGACATCTAGGGCTCACCCCTTGGCATCTTCTTCAAAGCACAGATGCATACAGAAGACCTATCATGTCAAAACAGATTGCTAAGTTCTGAGGGCTCTTTGTGAGAGCAGTAAGATCAGACAGCCATCTTTTCTCAATACAAGACTTCTAACAAGCAAAGTATTGCCTTCAGAATTGGTAAATGCCCAGCCCTAACACAGAACCAAACCAGGAATTCAGTAAATGGTGCATGTTAATGTTGCATCTCTGTTCTTTCTAACAGATAAAAAAAAAAAACACGCAAGGTACCTAAGACAAGCAGTTAACTTTTTAAAAATTGCAAAATGCTATCTACTCTGTAATCCTTCTTCATAATTTAAAAACACCCCTAGAGGGGGCACACACCTTTAATCTCAGTACTTGGGAGGCAGAGGCAGGTGGATCTCTGTGGTTTTGAGGCCAGCTTGGTCTACAAAGCAAGTCTAGGACAGTCAGCACTGTTACACAGAGAAACCTTGTCTCAAAAACTAAAATAAAAACTAACCAACCAACCAAAACAAAACAAAACAACAAAACAAAAAACTAACAAAAACAAAACAAAATAAAACAACAACAAAAAAAAACAAAAACAAAACACCCTAGAGGGGAAGTAATAGGCCCAACTGGGAAACCAACCTGCAACTGTTGTTTTGCTAAATGGAGATGTTGTCCAACTATCTTCTAAATGTGTGTGTGTGTGTGTGTGTGTGTGTGTGTGTGTGTGTGTGTGTGTGTGTGTGAGATTATACAAGCCAGAGGGGTCAAGAACACCATAAGAAAACCCACAGTATCAACTAACCTAGGATCATAGAGATTCACAGAGACTGAAATGACAATCATGGAGCCTGTATGGGTTTGAACTAGGTCCTTTGTTTATATGTTATGGTAGTATAGCTTGGTGCTCCTGGGGGACTCGTAACAGTGGGAGCGGTCCCTGTTTATGATGCTTTTGCCTGCTTTTAGTACCCTTTTCCTCCTACTGGGTTATCTCACCCAGTCTTTATTTGCAGGCACGCTCTTGGTCTACTTGCAATTTAGTATGCCATGTGAGGGGAAAGTGTGCTTGGAATGTAATATATAAGAAAGAAAAAATTTAAAAAACAAATAATGAGTGCATCATTTGACAGATGACTGTGCCTCAGGCCATGGAGGGTGGAGTCAAGTGCTATAAACATGGCTGCCATGGTTCATCCTTTTGTGCATCTGGGGAAAGAGGGTTAACATTGACCCAGAAGGCAATCAAACAGTACCCAAGTCTGCACACCAAGCATATCAGAGAAAGAAGGGCCTTGGCCTCCATGGTCCAGGCCCAGTGAGATAATAAATACAGAGAAAAAGAAAATCTTTTTGACTTCTTCTAAATCAAGCACAACCCATAGCCATGTGGCTGGAATTCCTCCTAGATCGGGCAGGAAGGAAACCATCTCTACAAAGGGACTCTTACCTCAGCAGAGAGATGTGTGACCCTCAGCAAGCATGTTACAAAACAGCAAATTCGTTCACAGATGTGTAATTCTGGGCGCCACCAACATCCAAGGATATGTTCAACCTGACATCCAGTCGGCCTTTGATTTGTTTGTCAGAGAGGCCACAGCTCTTGCAATGACTGCTTTAGAAATAAGCACACTGTGGATGAAGTCCTTGAAGCAAGGCCCAGACAGCTCCACAAGTGTGAGGCATGAACAGGAGGCTGGGAAGGAGTTTCACCAACGTTGGCGTCCAGCAATAACAAAATGTTAGACTTGACCCATCTTCGTAAAATCTACCTTTGTGCCATGAAGCAAAAGCTGTGTCACCTAGCAACATTCTACACGAGGGTCCCATGTAAGAGCTGCCTCTGATTTTCTATTGCTTCGCTATTTCCGTTGACACACAATGATATACTCGCTATTGAGTGACTTTATGCAATGTCATAGAGGCGCTATGTAAAATAGCAAAACACAGACTCCCTCACTACAAGGGCCATTTGCAAACATTTATTTGAACACTATTTAAAATGTTCTTGAGATGAAGGATGCAAAAGGGAGTCCTTGTCAATTGTGGTTATCTACCTCATCTCACAAACAGCTACCCATAACCAGTCCCTCCAGATCCTGGAGAGTAAGTAGACTGTGTACTGATTATCAAGATTTTCTGAAATATCACTAAAAAGGGGGGCTTTGCTGAACCATCTGGTGGTAGCTTATGAGTTACAAAGTTCTACGAGTTTAAAGCTTTTCCTTTTCAGATCTTTTGAATTTCACTGTGAAATTTCCTCTTGGAGTTCTTACCTTTAAAAAAAGAGGCTCCTACTGCAGAGGCCACCATGCCTGTTACAAGAATCATGCCCTGGCCATCTCCAGAGAGCAATGTGAGCTCACTCCTTATATGGGGAGGCTTGCTGCTCTATGACTTGCACTCCTCACTCCACTCTGAAGAAAGCTCCATTCCTCAGGCTCTGTTGCCCTCTGGCTGCCAGGTAGCTTGGCCAAGGAAGGCCACCAGTTCAATGGTTCTGTGACTGCCAGGAGTAGGAAGGAAGTCACGGGGCTTCTCCAGGGCACCTTGTTGGCTTGGGTGCATCTCTCTGTAGCTCCAGTTTTGCAGGGCAGCCTTCCTCTTCTCATCTTCATCCCTGCAACTTACAGTAACTTCAGCTTCCAAGACATGGTCCCAAACCCTGGGCTTTGGTAGCTGCTATCCTCCCGTTTTCCTAAGCTGGCGCCAACGCCCCTGCTATTCCTCCTCTCCCGTCACCCGTTTACTTCTCTTTCTCTGCCTGTATAACCAGCTCCCCGTATTGAATTCCCTCTGTTGGAGATACCGAGACTCATTAGATGGATTTCCTGAACTCTCAGTGGTACAAAGACAAACATACAAATATGTCCAGAAGTCAAAAGGAACCAATGAACACAATAAACTGAGTAAATCTGATCTGATAGTCTAATTAGGTTTGTAGAATGGAGAGTTCAGAAAAGCCAAACCATAGAGCTTGTCTGGAACTCATCTTCCAGGTATCACTTTCTTCTGGGCCTTGCTTCCGCCTTCAGGCTTTCTGAGACATTTCCACTGTTAGTATCTCCCTCCCTCCCTCCCTCCCTCTCTCTCTCTCTCTCTCTCTCTCAAAGGCTGGGTCTAATGAATCGCAAACTAGCCTCAAACAATGTTGATTACTTGATTAACAGCCATTGGTGGCCTTGAACTCCTAATCCTCCTGCCTCCACCACTCAAATGCTAAGACCACAAACAAAATGCCTAGTCTATTCAGTGTTAGATCTCAAACCAAGGACTTCACTCATGCTAGGCACGTACTCTGCCAGTTGAGCTCTATCCCCCAGGCCAGCCTACGTCACTTTTGACATAGGATGCTTGTTACTCTGTTAGTCCAATCAGGTCTAACAAGAATGGACTAAAGAAAACAATAGTAGCCATGGTCAATAAAGCATTGGCTCTGTGGTAAAAGTCCTCTCATCCATTAAAGCATTTCATTTATAAAATAACCTCATAGGAGATATGCTATTGTCATCTCCATTTAACAAATGTTGAGGGGGCTAGAGAAATGGCTCAGTGGTTAAGAACACTGACTGCTCTTCCAGAGGACCCAGGTTCAATTCCCAACACTGACATGGCAGCTCTAAGGGATCCAACACCCTTATACAGAAGAAAAAAAAAAACACCAACATATATGAAAAAAAGTTGAACCTGAAGCTTAGAAATGAAATGTTCTGTCTGCAAGCCCAGGTTGGCACTACTTCATCTTCTGTGGGGATCATACCTCCCATAGCATTGCCCCTCCTGGACAAGGTGGGAGTAGGTGGCCAGAATTGACAGATTTGTACAAACTGAGAAGTGTGGCTGATGTTCAGGAAGGAGCAGGGCTGTGGAAGGTTTTCCAAACTTGGGCCAGAAGAAATATCTAAAAGTTAATGCAAATGATATTAATATAAAGTGTAGTGCTAAGTGCCAGCTCGGAGAAGGACCGGGCGATCTCGTGTCTAAATAAATGCTGGGTCCAGACTGCTAACCATCTCCATATGCACAGTTAGTTGAGGCCCATTTATGATTCCCATTATCTTTTTTAAAAGACTTTCTGCCTACACAAATGAATGATCCGTAATCATTCACCGTAAACATCATGACCACCACCTCCACCTTCACACCCAACGGAACCATGCGTTGTTTTGATGGGAAGCCGACACAAACCCACTACTGCAAGGATTCTGCCCATTTCATCCACGGAGAAGAGGCAATCATCAGGTCACCATGAAGTGATGACTAGGACTGACTTCTCACACAATTCTCTTAAGGTTTTGTTTTGATTTGATTTTTCTGATTGCACCTGTTCAAAGCGAAGATTTCTGTGGCGAGTTAGCAAAAGGCGTTGTTGATTCTATAATTGCCAAACCCTCCCACCCAGACACAGAACTACACCACAGAGAGAGGGAGGGAGGGAGGGAGGGAGGGAAGGAGGGAGGGAAGGAGGGAGGGAGGGAGGGAGAGAGGGAAGGAGGCTTCAGCTTGACTCTCTTATTAGAAGTCAGATGGAAACCGGCACCTCTGTCCAGGGATCTCTTCTGGGGAATGAGTGATTAAATATAAACAAACAAACAAACAAACCATTTTCCATTGACATCAGCAGTTTCATGGCCAGAACCTGTTTCACAGCTGACAGGAACCTAAGAGGAGCAAACAGGGAGGAGGGAGTTATGGACCACCAATGGCATCCGCACCAATGATCCCTACTGACTGCCTCCCCACCAACGACTTCAACTTAAAGTATGGTGTTTCTGAAGAATGTAATCCAAGATGGAAAAACAGAAAAGGGTATTTTCATACCACATATACATTTAAAATATCACAGCAAAAATCTCTTTCTTTTCTCCCCTAAGTATACATGGTTGTGTGTGTGTGTGTGTGTGTGTGTGTGTGTGTGTGTGTGTGTGAGTGTGTGTTGCATGCATACACAGAAGAAATTACTTAACACCTGTCTTAGGAAAAGGCTATTCATTGTGCAAACTCACACACAATTTTTGTTAAGTCAGAGGTACAGTCTGGACTTTTAGCTTCCAGCCCAATGACATCTATGGACAAGGCATTTTCTATTCTGCAAAGCCAAAGAAAATACTGTCCCTGGAGCCTGAACTCATTCTGAGATGAGTCTAGAGAGGAGACATGAGCCAAGCTGAAACAATCCCAGTGGCCAAGGTGGAACCGTTTGGGCAGCAGAACAAGTAACCACAGCATAAGATTAGAACTCAAAGAATGGAGTTTATTCATCGATGGCGACAAGCACCATTTATGTGACAGAACACATAAACAGATGGGAAAGAGGGGGTACATTTCCTCACTTGAATCATCACAAGCAATACATATAGAGAGTATCCCTCCTTACCTAATACCTCTCCGCTGGATTTTCTACTCTGAAGTCTATTTTATTGAAGGCTTGGCAGAGCCAGCCTGTAAAACTATCACCCAGAAGGCTGATGTGAGAGGATGGTGAACTCCAGGCTAGCCTGAGCTACAGAGTTTTCAGGCCAGCTTGGAGGATACACTGAGTTTCATCTCAGCATGAGCTACATAGCAAGGGTCTATCTTGAAATAAACAAGCAAAAATAATTTTGAGGATGCGTGATATTTGAGAGCTTCTGTGACTGCAAACGTGTGAGAACATATGTGAAAGCTTTAAAGTGAGAGGGCTTATATGGGGGCAAGTGTGTAACCCATGAAGAGGAATGTTACATTAAGGTGTGTGTATATGTATAGGTATACATGTGCATGTACACATGCATGCTGGACATGGTACATATATTTTTAGGGAAAAATTGACATGTCGAGTGTTACAGTAATCCCTAAAGTAAAATGTTACTTGTTTTGTCAATTTCCTCCTGAAATTTGCTTGTCAGATCAATGCTTTATATATATACACACAGACACACACACACACACACACACACACACACACGCACACACACATATATATATTCTTGGATAAATATACATAGGAATGTAACATAAATACATTATAAATAAATATCAGTAGAAATATAACATGATTCTGTATATTCTCATAAATATGCTCAAATTAATAGAGCTAAGGTTAACAATAGACAGTATTAGGATTTAGCAATTTGAGAAAATAATAATTAAAAAGGCATGCATTAAATTTTCTTGCATTTCATGGTTAGAATGATGTGGTATCATTGGGATCTGGGTTTCTGCCAGTTTCTTTCTTGTTTTTAAAAGTCTTTAGACAAACAGCCCAGTGCACCACCACTTTTCCCACAAATTCTGAATCATCCCCTCAAGGCAACACATTATTAATGCAATCACTTTTTGTTACAATGAAGTTAGAAACATACTCCAAACGAGACATTATGCAGCTGTTCCCAGAAGAGGGAAGCACTTGAACTTCCAGTGTGGTTTGTGTGTGCACATGATGGGATGTGGTCCAGCAAGTAAGTCCCTGAGACGTGTATTGCTGCTAGGGAAAGGATGTGGGCCAGGGACCTAATACACACCCAGCCCTTCAAGTGGGGCATTTGGATGTGGGGCTGGTTAGCATGTCAGTAATGAGTTCTGAGTGTTTGTCATTTGGAGAGTTCTTTTCATTTTTAGTTGACCTTCCTGCTACCTTTGAAAGCAGAATTAATTTCTACAAATGGACAGAGCCGTACGCTAAGGGTTTTGCTTTGGTTGCCCAGCTAGCGCAAATGCTTTTTCTTTTCTAAACAAATTTTTAAAATAATTCTTAGAATGAGGTGTAGGGGGTGACTGCAGATGCACGTGTGTCCCAGTGTGTCTTGTGGATGTCATGGGGCGATTTTTCTGGAGCAGACCTTTCCATCCCCCTTGTTGAAGTGGGGATGTTTCTTGTTTCTGCTGCTGCGTGCTCTAGCCCATGAGCCCCCAGAAGATTCTCCTGCTCCACTTCCCAGTCTCATCATAGAAGTGTTGGGATGACAGATGTGTACCATCATATCTGGCTTTTTAGTGTAGATTCTGGGCATCACACCCAGGTTACAAAACTTGTATGGCAAGTACTTTAGCCCAGTGAACCATCTGGTCGACCTCCAGTTTTTTGTTTTACATATATCTGTGTGTGTGTGTGTGTGTGTGTGTGTGTGTGTGTGTGTGTGTGTGTGTGTATTTCACTTTTCTTTTTGAGACAGAGTCTTACTATGCAACCCAGACTTGTACTGAATTCAATATCTTTCTTCCCCAGCTTCCTTTGTGGCTGGGATTATAGCTGTGCAGGGAGACATTAAATCCTTCCCTTGTTTTTATATTCAATAGGTAGTTTTTTTCTAAAATGAATCAGCATATGATGCCATTTAATAATCAATAGCAGAGCCATTTGGACTTCATTTTAGAAAGCTGATGACAAGGGTAGCTCTCCTGCCAAGTCTTCAGATAGATCACTAAAGCTGGGATTTGGTGGAGACTACTCCTGGCAGTGTGATGCTGGACCAGCTGCAACGATGATCAGAAACAAAAGCACAGATGAAGCCAAGTGTCCATGTTCTGATATGGCCCTATGACTCACAGTGCAACCTCAGATAACTTCTCTGGGATAGTCTCCTTATCAGTTGAGTGGGTGTTGGGGGTTGGTCTGGTGGTACACACTCTAATGCTAAGTACTGGCCCCTAAAAATCTGGTTGCCACCCAAGATAAGTGTATTCTCACAGACACTAAGTGATGTGTAAACTTTGCTCACCAATATTCTCTGACTGGTTAAATAAAGTTGCTGACAGCCTATAGCCAGGCAGAAGGGAAGTAGGTAGAACTTGAGTTCCCAGGCTTGGGGTCAAAGGGGGACCATGAGGTCAGAGAGAAGCAGGAGAAGAAGCTGGAGAGAAGGCGTCACCATGGACCATGAGCACGTGACCATGAGGGCCGGCCTGATGAAACAGAAGCAGCCCAGGCAGAAACAATTATGGCAAGTAACTTGAGGTGCGTAGCTGGGAAATAGCTTAGAGGGTTGGTAACTGCTCAGCTACTGTGCCCTGGGGCTTTTATAATTCTAAAAAGCCTCTGTCTCGATTATTTGGGAAACTAGCTGGGGTAGAAAAGCCCTCAAGAGTCTAATATTTATACCCCAACAAGTGGGTAGCAAATTCTTACTAAGGCAGAGTGAAGCTTTAGGAACTGACTTTGAATCATCTTTGTGCTGCTGATGCCTCAGATATTCAAGTATAGAAGTAGGGAAGCGTTTAAAAAAAATTTTTTTTAATTAAAAAAAAAAAGAAGAAGTAAGGAAGCATACAGCTGACAGTGGATTGAGTGAGAGGACAGAAGGTCTTCAATGTTTTAGAAATATTTCAGGATTGCCATTCACTCTTTTGGGTTTTGACAACCCTTTTGATGGCACTAACCTTTAACAGGAATCAACTGTAACGGGTGTATCTTTATGGCTGGTGTTTATTCTAGTTGGAATTGATGATGGTTTTCTTTGGCTATTACATGGCCATAGTTACCACGGAGCAGGGATTGCTGTGGTTATCTATAACATCGCTTTGCCCAGTGGTCATGACATTGCAATTAATGGGACACCACAATGATAGGTAGGCCTATGGTAAGGAAGTTATTGATACTCTCTAGAAGAAGAAGGGATAGAGTCACCCCGCCCACTTCTTCCTGCCACCGTGCTCTTGGGAAGCATGTAGGTATGTAGGCAATAGGTTAACTAAAGATGGGACTCCAGTAATGCAGCTTTCATCATGTGGTCACGATGCTGGGGTGGAACTCTCAATAATGTAGCTCTTTTAGTGTCTCCCACATTCCTATAAGAAAGCATAATAAATTTGTTGGCTACTCTTTCTTTGGTCTGTCGTTGGTGTCCTAATAGGAGGTGAATAGATGAGATGGTTGTTCACATCTTCCTTAAAAAGTAATGCCAAACAGATGACTTGTATTAATCTAAGTATTTATACAGTAGGGGAGGGGACTCCAGACTCCAGACCCCATGCCACAAGTGAATTTACATGCTGATTTGTGGCAAAGTGTTAACTAGAGCCTAGAACTGTAGCATCCAACCTAGGAAGCCTGTCTGTTTCTCTAGAGGGATACTAGGTGAAGGAACTGATTTTGCAGACTATTTTGTGCAAATGCCTTAAGTGAAAGAGATGGGTCATTTGGAGGGGAAAGAGTTACATCACGTACACTGGATAAAATTGGTATGGCTAAGTAAAACTTTGTTGTAAATACCTCAAGGTCAAGAATTATATTCATATGTATATGTGTGTATGTATATACACACATACACATATATTGAGATTACAGGTTTGTACTATCACATTTGGCTTTTTAGTGTAGATTCTGGATACCAAACTCAGTTGTTGTTGTTGGTGGTGATGGTGGTGTGTGTGTGTGTGTGTGTGTGTGTGTGTGTGTTGGGATTATAGATGTGTACCATCACATTTGTCTTTTTAGTGTATATTCTGGGTATATAACTCAGGTATTCACTGCATAAGAACAAATACTTAGTGGGCTAATGATTTTTTGTCAGTTCAGCAGCTAATTGTAGCTATTAATGTAATTATAATTGCTGATTAAAACAGGTTCATCTAAGCCATTGGGAAAAAAAAAAGGATGCTGTATCATCACTTCATCAACACCTCAAGGGCTGTGTGTGTATTAGCTCCCGTGGTCACATCCTCCTCTCATTAGCACTAGAGTCATATATATGTGCATGTTTATAGTGTGCAATTGCATGAATGTGCATTATTCTGCAGGAGCTACCCACCTTGTTGAGTTTTTTTATTAAAAAATTTAAATTATTTGTTTGTGTGTATGATGTGTCTTGCCTGCATATATATATCTATGTACTATGTGCATCTATGTACTGTGTGCAGACCTAGTGTTGATGAAAGCTAGAAGAGGGCATCAGATGCTGTGGGGACTGGAGTTGAAGATGGTTTTGAGCCACCACATAAATACTAGAAATTGAACCGGAAAAAGCAGCCAGTGTTCTTAACCATTGAGCCATCTCTTTGGCCCTCACCTTATTTTTGAAACACAGTCTCTCAGTGACCTGAAGCTCACCATGTATTCTAGAGTGGGTACCACTGAGCCCTAAGAATCTTCCTATGTTCACCTTCCTAGAGCTGGGATTAGAAGATGCGTTCTCCCACACACTGCGTTTTCTGCCTTGAAGCTTTGTTTCTGATTCCTTCCGTTAACCTCACTGTTGGGTTCAGGTGAATAAAGTCTGCACCCTACCCTTCTTCTCCATAGCTGCCCATAGGCCACCTTGAGCCTGATAAGAGGCAGCTGACCAACTGTACCAGCCTGTCTGCTGTTTCTTGAGGTCCAGACTTAGCCACTCCTGATTCTTCTGTAATATACTATGGTCATACCTGCACCACCAGAGTCCAGTCTGAAATCTTCTTCAACACTTTCTCTTTCCCTAGGTGGAATATGGCTGTCCGGGAGCCACAGAACTCCAACCACAGGGAGTACAGCTGACAAAGAGCCCAGTTTCTGGGCTCTGCAGTGTTCCACCATGTTTGGTCCAAAGCCAGGCTTCCCAGTGAGCGTGTTCATGACTGAGCTGGGCTCACTCATGGGAAGCATAGGCCACCAACGAGGCCTCACCCATCTTTGATTAGGACTGCATGCAGACCTACTCCCCTTCCTCACTGGTAGTAAACTTATAACGACTTCTGATGGCTCTCCAAGCCTTGTCTCCATTTTCCCTCCCAGAATTTCTCCTAATAAATGTATGCTCATTTGTTCATGGCTTGCCATTTGCATTTCAGAGGACTCAAACTGCAACAGGAACATGGGCCTGCAAACTAGGTAAGGCAAGTTTCATAAAGAGAGGCCAGACTCCTCAGGTCTTTTGGAACGGGAAGGCAGTGCTGTCTAGTTATCTGACCTTCAGAGACTACCTTAGAGAAGTTTAACATGCCTTTGTGTCCTTGATGGACGTGAGGAATTGTAAGGAGCACGGATGTGCTGCATTGGCAGTATCTTCCCCAGCACAGGCCATTAGGGTGGAAGTGATGATTTGCCATCGTTCTTCAAACCTGTCAGCAGGAACTAAGTGTCAACGTGTCATAATGAAGCTGGGAGCACAGCTCGGTTGTTAGAGTGCTTGCCTAGCGCATACAATGCCCTGTGGTCCATCTTCAGCACTGCCTTGAAAAAACAAAAGCCATAGTGAAACATACCTGTAACCCCAGCACTTGCAACAGGATCAGAAATTCAAGACTGCCTTCAGCCTTAGAGTAAATATGAGGCTAGCTTGGGCTATAGGAGACCCTGTCTCAGAAAACAGAACACATCGAAAAGGATAGAGCCATAATGGTTTAGATTTTAGGAAATCCACTCATGTCTGGAACTCCTTCGTCCTGAGACAAGCTGTGTGTTCTATGGAGCAATGCTGCTCTCTGCCCTGGCTAGCCACCCTGCCCAGCATCTCCTCTCCTTGTATTTGTCACTCTCACTACAAACCAGATATTGTCCAGCACTTCTAACTTTCTATTCAATGAAAAAATGTAATGACTTACTTAAGGAGCTGCAGGTGGGAGAGTTTACAAGTCTAACTGGGCAGTTCTTGAAAGTTATCAAGAAACACCATTTTTCATCTCCCCCTCAGAAGCAGCCTGCCTCTAACTCTCTATTTGCTTCCTTTAGGCATCATATTTTACACAGATTGATGATTCTCACCTCTATTGTTTCAGGTGTTCCCTGCCTTCATCGCCTTCTGCATAAGGCTTCAGCTCGCACCTGTTTCCTCCTGTCCTGTGTCCTTTTCCTCAACGTTCCAACATAGACTTGGTTTTACTAAGCCAAGAATCTATGTTGACGTATGAAAACATGACTCTGCTCAATAGAATCATGCCTCCTTTTGTTTATAAATACATACTCCTGCTGAAGTTAATAGGCACTTTGTGTAGTACTATTAGGATACTAGTAATAATGATTTTGTTGTTGTTGTTGTTGTTGTTGTTCCTGGAGCCCTCACTGTTGAGTCCCTCCCCCCCATCCTTTTGATGCCATCTAGGCTACCTTTTCCCTTAGCTGCCTGAGCTGCATCTTTAGGTCTGTTGTTCTACCAGCTTTTGAGATAACATTATCTTCCAACATCCCATGGCTCCCACTCTCTTAGACGGCTCCTTCAGCCTGGTCACTCTTTGTACATCCTTGGTACACTCTTTGTCTACTACCATTTATTCCTTGCTTCAATTTCAGTTTCTTCTAAAAGTAGACTAGGGAAGGCATACACTCATTGAGATCTGGACTATGTGTTATTACATCAGTTAGCCTCCCACTACTGTGATAACTCCCTGAAACAATTTATAAAGAGAAAGGCTGTAGTGGGAATTTTGGTTTCTTTAAAACACAGGAATGGTATGTGAGTGTGCTTTTGTTTTAATCCCAGGTGTGGGTTATGGGAATGCTTCGATTCTCCAAGGCAGCTATGATTAGTATCATTCTCGGGCAGGAGTGCGATTTTGCCATCTGAGATGATAAGTTGGATGCTCTCACAGGCTGTAGATCTGGCTCATTACAAGATCATTTGCTTGTTGGTGGTGGCACATGTCTTTAATCACAGCACTTTGGGAGGCAGAGGCAGGTTGATCTCTATGCCAGCCTGGTCTACAGAATGAGTTTCAGGACTGCCTGGGATACACAGAGAAAGCATGACTCAAAAAACAGAAAAACAAAACAAAGCCAAGATGCATCAGTTGATATTTAATCAATCCTGACTTAGTCATATATTTCAGGAAACTGCTAACAGCATATTTTAGGACCCTTGCACTGCATTACTGCTTGGGTCTATGAAAACAAGAGGCCAACAGAAGGTCTCTTTTCCTTTTCAGTATCTCGCTAACCCTTCTCGCCTTCTTCCCCTCTTTCCAAGTTGATGTAACATAGCCTACGCTGGCCTTGCACTTGCTGTGCAGTCCAGTGTGCTGGCTGTAGGTGTGCCACACCATCTTGCCCAGAGTCTTTGTCTTTAACCCAGTCTGAGACTCTTTCCCGGGTGAATGAAGGTGGGGATTTCTATTTCTCCACAGCTCCTAGTCCTTTGAATACATCCATGTATTGCCCAAGGTTTATCCCAGGGGTCCTCACTCCCACTGACAAGTCAATCTTTTCTGTTCCTAAGGTGTTCCTTTACCTGCGTTAGAGCCTCCTTCTTCAGGATTCCACTGTGGACTGTCTGACAGTCAGCAGCTGGGCAGGAGTCCTCCAGGATGACAGCCTCAGACTGGAACTGCACAGACATCCTTTCTTGTGGACTGAACTCTTGGCCTTCCATCTTGAGACAGCCACTGCTACCCAGACCATAGCCCCAGGCCAGGCTAGTCAGTCTCCTCTCCTCTCCTCTCTTTGGATATACATTGTACACACACACACACACACACACACACACACACACACACACACACACACACACACACACACTCCCACATATATGCTATTCTTTAGAGAACTCTTATACACTTGCACACATGTACACCAACACACATCCGAATGTACATATATTATCTGTGTGTTCACACCATATACACATATATGTGAAAGATATAAAAAGAACAGAGTTGACTTTTCTGTTTCAGTGATAGCATGGCGATTTGTGTATTAATCAGGCATGAGCAATGTAAACTTGAAAATGTAGGCTCTTCTGTGGAGATTCTTAGAGGTCAGACTTCATAGCAGAACTTTAGCTCCAGATCTTAAGACCCTGTTTATTTGGCCGGAACCCCTGGTCCAGTGTATTGAAGAGAGAGAGACACACACACACACTCAATTATGCAGCTTTGCTCTTTTCTCTTTCTGACCCAAAGGATAGGCTTCAGGAATGCTGGGATAACTGGCAGCTTGACCAATTTGCAACTGACAATTGCTTTCCAGGCTGCACTGTTGAAAAGATGAGTGATAATAAAGGGTTTCCTAAGCACCAGGGCTTCTGTGTGGTCACATTATGACTCTCTCCATGAGGTGTAGCTAATTGGTCTGTCAAGGAGAAAAAATTAGAAAGACCTAGATGAGAAGAAGATACTGAATTCAGTTAAGAGGGCTTTATTATTATTATTATTATTATTATTATTATTATTATTATTATTATTATTATTAATTATTTCTGTTAATGGCACTCTCACATTAAAACATTTCATTTCTCTGTTCCTGTGTTGGAAGAAAGGGATTTTTGTTCTTCTTCTTCCTTAACCACTCAGCTACCTCTTTTTAGCCTCGACATTTATCCATGAGTCAAGGGAGAGGCTCATGACCTGATTACCGTCCTCTAGGCTGTGCTGCTTTAGGTTTCTGTTTCTGCCACTGTGACAAAAATCTAGGGACCCAGCTTCCAAGACATAACCTTTGGGGAACACACTCAAATCATGTCAACCCACAGCACACTCTGATGTCACACAGTGACGTGTAAAGCCTGGATCTCTGAACTTGAGGGGCGTGTCACGGAGGGCCTCTGTAGACATCACTTTAATTATCTTTCACTGCCGCCAAAACTTCCAAAGCATACTGACTTGACCAGCTGCTCCCAACCTTTGGGTCACAACGCCTTTGGGAGGTTGAATGACCCTTTCACAGGGTCACCAAAACCATCAGAATGTTATGATTCACAACATTATACAGTTATGAAGTAACAGCAAAAATAATATTATGATTATTTGTCAGTACAACATAAGAAACTGTATTAAAGGGCCACGGCATTAGGAAGGTTGAAAACCACTTTGCTTAAAGCAAAGATGATTCACTATTCCTCAGTTGACTGAATTTAGACAACATACAAGGTGGCCCTTCCTACAAGCAATCAGTCTAGCTGACCTTCCTCCCAGCATGCCACCTGACTCCAAGAGGCCCAGAAGCATCACCAAGCCTCCACCTGCATAGTGTTGATGTCTTAATGGCTAAGTAAATCACTTAACTAAGCATAGCCAATATGTGTGTTTGGGGGCGGGGGAGCACTCTGTAACAGAATGAGCAGCAAAGCCATGGATCGATGAAACAGATGACCTATTAGCACTTAACTCTATGTCTTTGACTAAAGTTATCATGTCATCTCATAAGTATTCATGTTGTTATTTTTATTTTGGGCTTCACTAGTCTCAAAGATAGAAATTAAACTTTACCTCAGTTATCTCTAATCATTTTCTAGTTTCTTTTTTTTTTTTTTAAAGAGATTTATTTATGTTATGTAGGTGATTGTTCTGTCTGCATGTATGCCTGCAGGCCAGAAGAGGGCATCGGATCCCACTATAGATGATGGTGAGCCACCATGTGGTTGCTGGGAATTGAACTCAGAACCTAGGGAAGAGCAGACAACGCTCCTAACCGAAGAGCCATCTCTCCAGCCCCCCCCCCCCTGTTTTCTAGTTTCTTACCTAAAATCGTCCACCCTGTGCCCTTCCCTTCTTATATACACTCCTACCTAGCTTGTGCATGGGAGTCTGCTGACTTAGTAGGTCTGGGCTGTGAGCCACTGTCCACGACTGAGGCTTCCATGAGCTGGAGACGTTCATTTGGGAGTTTAGAGGAGACCACCTGGGCATCGGGAGTCTTGAGGCCACACCCGGAGTTTCCTTCCTCTGCCTAAGGAGCCACAAGAATCTTTGTTTCGTTTGTACCACAGCATCAGCAACCCTAACAAAGCCGAGGTCCTTGCCTTCCCCCCCACCTCACCCCCCATTGTTGTTGATTCCCGGGTGTCACTTCATAGTTTACTCTTTCTTCTTCTTCTTCTTCTTCTTCTTCTTCTTCTTCTTCTTCTTCTTCTTCTTCTTCTTCTTCTTCTTCTTCTTTTGTTTGTTTTTCAAGACAGAGTTTCTCTGTGTAGCCTTGGATGTCCTGGACTCACTTTGTAGACCAGGCTGGCCTCGAACTCACAGCAATCCACCTGCCTCTGCCTTTCGGTGCTGGAATTAAAGACATGTGCCACCACCACCTGGCTTACTCTTTTTTTTTTTTACTAACTATGCCAGGTTACCAGCTGTCCAAGCTGAGATTAAAAAATTCCTGCCACCTCATTTGAACCTGCTTTTCAGTCGCCAGTTCTTGGTCCCTTTATTCCTTAAGCCTGATCCCAGGCCATATACTTCTCATTCCAGAATTCTGTGAAGTTGGTCTTGTCCTTGTGACCTAGACTTGATCAAAATGATGCTAGGGTAGGTTTATTGGGAGGGCTTCTAGACAAAACAACTTGTGTACATGATACAGCCAAGGAATAATCAAGACCAACTCTCAAACCACATACCCCTTTGCCTGTGCTAGCAGGAACGTAAACAAGATGTCTTGTTTAATTCAACAACATCCACTTTGTCTAATCTATAGCAGCCGTCTGTACCAAGTGTGGAGACTCTTACAAAATTATTCAGATTACTCAAATATCTGAAAGAACCTGCTTATCCCTAAGTATCTCTCTCTGTGTTTAATGCCATTATTTTATTGTTGAACAGTCTACTGGCTAACTTTTTATTTATATATAGCCTTTAAGCATTACTGATAATAAAATAAAAATGAAAATAAAAATAAAAATAAATAAAATCATATTGCTAATGCGGGGAGGACATACCGGCTTTGGAACAGTCCTTTCCGGACACAGTATGACTTTACCTGGCACTTGTGGTCACAGATCTAGGCTTGTACAGTATGGCACTGTCAGCTTGGGGCCAGATATGTAAATCAAGCTGGGTAATAAGACCTACATTTGGAATTCAGACTCAGAAATGGCAGTCTGTGCTCATCTTTGCTTCTGAGCAGAGGAGAGTCATGTGGCTCAGTGCCCAAGCCCAGGGTGTGTCAACTGGGAATTACAGAAAGCTAGAGTTAAGAGAAGATTAGAAGCGTGGTGGTGGTGGTGGTGGTGGTGGTGGTGGTGGTGGTGGTGGTGCACACCTTTAACTCCCTAGCTCTTGGGAGGCAGAGGCGGGTGCATCTCTGAGAGTTCGAGGATAGCCTGGTCTAAAGAGTGAGTTCCAGGATGGCCAGGGCTACACAGTAAAATCAAAGGGGAGAGAGAGGGAGGGAGGGAGAGAGAGAGAGAGAGAGAGAGAGAGAGAGAGGAGAGAGAGAGAGAGAGAGAGAGAATAGAATGCTGAAGAAAAGTGAGTCATGCAGGTATTGGACGCCTTGCTCCCAGATTAGGTCTTGTAGTGTTGGGCTTTGTTTGCTCTGCTCTGAGTCTAATCCTACTGTTCTAGAAAATTCTTCCATTGCAGCCCAGTGCATTTCAAACTTTCCAGATTCTGAGGTGCTAGCTGCCTGATTCCTAAAATTCCTCTTCTAAATACTAAAGTTTGCCTCCCCTCTTCAGCAATGTCACAAATATATTAAGCAAGGATGTCACCACACTACCCCCTTACTTGCCCATAACATATAGTAGGTAATCACCAAACATAGGCAATGCTCATCGATTTTATTTTAGTGCATGGAAAAGCAAAGAGGGGGCTCCCAGGCTGGACCTCAGCCTTGCCAGTTCCCCTCCTAAAACCATCTAATCTTAGCTTCTGTGAAAGTGTGTCATGCTAGCAACAGCAGCACCTCTATCTATATTTGTACCTGAGAGTTACACTGGAAAGGTGAGAAGGGAAGAGATACTGTTTTCTGGGTTTTTTTTTTAACCTCCAAGATACACCAATCAATTCAAAAATTAATCTGCTAGCGTGATGCCAGTGGCAATTCGAAAGGAAGTCATGAGTCTCATTGAAGCTCTGCCCAGTAATTCCCTCTCGCTTAGATCTGAGAATCATTCATGGTGGCTGGTGTGTGTGCTGTGATGAGTCCTGTGTGAATGTATGTTTCCCTGGATGGCTTTATTATCAAAGATGTTAAAACTAAAATAAGAGAATATTGAGTTATTTGATCTGGTTCCACTTACTTCTTTTTATAACATCTGTCCGTGTTCCCAATCTTGACCCAATATGAATTCCCATTATATCCATTTACTGAATATCCAAAACAATGATGGTATATTATGTATATAAATAAGATACACATTAGCATAATGTATTATTCAGATAATTATATGCTTCAATTGACTCCTTGATTCTGGGAGATGAGACCAGCTTGTGCCCTGTTGTTTGGGGTTCTGGAGCCAGAGTTAAAAGCAGCTTGCCTATAGTTAAACACACATGCCTATAGTTTCAACACTCAGGAGGCAGAGACAGGAGGATCTCTATGGGTTCAAGGCCAGCCTGCTCTACAGAGCTAGTTCCAGGACAACCGGGGTGGGGTGGCTGGGGGGGGGGAAGCAACTTGCCCACAAACACACAGCAGAACATGTTCCAGAGCCAAGAGCTTCCTTTTTCTAAACCCTAACCTTGCTTCTCTGCTCTGCTTACTGCCACTAGAGACAGAACAGGGTTGGGCTTTGGAACAACAGCATCAGGAGTAGGTTCCCAAGCCAACTGTGTGCTACAACTATGGCAGGGTTACACTTCACAGGAACTTCAAGATGCCCCTCCCTTCTCTACAAATTGGAACAGTAATATGTTATTCTACGGGGTCAAAAGTCTTATACAAGAGTACATCTTTGGGATAAGCCTGTCGTGTGTGCTCATGAATGGTAGGCCACAAAGTAGGCATTTCTACAGATTCAGTAAATAAAAATTCAAGTGCGTATGGACTGGACATAGGTTAGCAGGGTTCAAGCCAGACTGGCACTTTCATTGGCAAAGAGCTTTCCATAGCGACCTTATGAGAAAGGTGGCAATGGTTGACAAATCCCAAGCCACTAGACACTGGACATCTGGGAATATAAGAGATTTCTTACGAGTTTATCTACGAGTGCAGGCTGCCCTGTGCAAGAATCCCATGATTGTCTTCTGTAGAGGAAGCATGAAAGACATGCCCACGCTGGTATGAACTTAAGGGGAGCAATGAGAGAATGGGGGGGGCACTGGGTCATGCCTCCTGTGGCTGATCTTGTAAGCACGCCCTGTCACCAGCAAAGGCGGTGTTCTAAACCACAGAGTGGAGCCAAGCTTTCAGGAGCACGACGGATGGAGCCTCTGAGTCTACCCATGTTGTCTAACAAGTAGAGAGAACACAAATGCTAGCAGATCAGTGTAGACAACCAAGGCATGGGGCCTTGTACTTCTGCAGAGGAAGAGCCAAACAAGCACGGACAGAAGAGACATCTGGAGGGCCCCAGGATGCCCCAGAAATAGCCATTCAACTTGAAAACTCACTCTTTTCTCATGCTATGAGTAGACTTACTTTCCTAGAAGTTGTTGTTGTTGTTGTTGTTGTTATCATTTCTTAAAGAGATTCAAGCCATGTTAGACAAAGGTCTTAACCACTGAACTACCCTACCCAGTACTTATAGAGAACATTTTTGTGTGTGTGTGGCACTGAATTTCCTTCTTATAAGGAGCCCTTCAAGTTGTACACATTTTTGGGCTCCTCAAGTTTGACAAGAGGAGAGGGAGAGAGAGAAAGAGAGAGAGAGAGAGAGAGAGAGAGAGAGAGAGAGAGAGAGAACTGTACCCAGGTTCTACTACAGTTGTTCTATTACAACCCAACTGATTTATATGACAAATGAACAAACCAAGGTCTATGAGGAAACACTCACTCTCACTTGGCCTCACAAACAACAACAGTGATGATGTGAATTTTAATGCTCAGTTCTTCTTCCCTCCCTTCCTTGGCACGTCCTTAAGAATCAGGTCACATCCCTGAAGTCATTGGAGACTGGCTAAGAGTAAGTCCTTAGAACCAGGCTAGACTCGTGTTGGGTTCACTACTTAAGAGCAAGGCCTTACTGCTTTCATGGAAAGAACCTCTACCAAGGGGCTCAGGAATTGAGGGTGTCCCCATCTTTCCATTAACATGGTTGAATACAGGCTTAATGGTGTGGTCAGAAGGACCCACGGTATGCAATAACAAATCCAAGAGATTTCAAGTAATGAAAACGAGGCAGATTATTTTCATTTCTGTAGAACTGGAAGCCATCCTAATCAAAATGGCGGTCATACTGACTCAGCACAGAGAACTCTGTTCATAATCGCAATGCCAGTCCCTTCCTCTCTTTCCTTATTGGCTGACTTAATGTGGGGGGAGGATCAATCTTACACATTGCCTGCCATTTATATTCATCTTTTTCTCCACAAAGACTGTGTGTGGGCAGGTTCATCTCTATATTTTACACCCTATTGTTTTAAAGCTTATCAGGAACATGGATTTTTACCAATCAGTGGTTCTCCAAGCAAATTTTGCTGTTAATGTTCTCTCTATTGGAACCTTAGTTTGTGTGAGGGTAGTGAGATCTGCAGGGGCCAGCAGGGGCCCAGAGTTCTCTGTTCATCTGCAGGTAGGCCTTTAGGAACTTGTGATTTGAAAGTGGACTATTGTATGTTATATCTTTACAATAGGCACCATGATTCCACAGATGAGGAAGAGAATAAAAGAGAACAACAGTAGAGGGAAATATTTCATGTTGCTTTTCACAAAAGCTGCATTTAACTAAGAAGAAAGTCCCTGTGTTTCTTTGAGGGGAAAGAAAAAGCAAAGTTTAAAAAGGCAGCCGTTACTTTATTTTCAAGTGTATTTTCCGGCATATAAGATGGCTGGGCATATAAGACAACCCCCAGCTTTTCCAGTTAAAATATAGAGTTTGGAATATACTCATCATATGAGACTATCCCTCTTCCAACACACACCCTGTGCAGCAGACTCGGGCATGTGTCTATTTGCAGGCAGAGTACAGACAGCAAGACCTTTTATTAAGTGCCAGCAGCCAGTACCAGCCTACACTGCCCCTTTAAGGCACACTCCATACTCAACCTGAAGAGTCAAATGGGCCAGTTCTAGTGGAGAGCCAATCCAAGTTCAAGTTCTCCTCCTCCATGTACAGGAAGATGTGTGCAGCTTGCTCCTCAATGCTTCACACTCCCCGCACAGAGCTGGGGAGTCAGCTGACGCATCCCCCACTATATGCACTGGACATATAAAGCAAGCTGCAGGTAAGTACCTGGTGTATAAGACGACCCCTGACTTTGGCGTAGGACTTTTGGGGTTAAAAGTCATCTTATACACCAGAAAATATGGTACATGAGAACGAACTTCCCTTCACAGTGGGCAGCTCTAAGGGCCTCACATGTAGACACATGTAGACACCACTTCTCTAGTTACCGGAGGGACTTGGAGACTGGAAATTTTCCCTCTGGCTCTGTCCACACAGAAGGGTAACATAGGCCCTTGGTGTGAGCTTTACAGCATGGGTGGGGCTGGGTACTAGGCCCAGGTCACTCCCTGCCTGGTGTTCACGAATTCCTTCACTCACTCCATCTCTCTGGTTCCCTCCAAATACAGCCAAGATGGTTATGTATTTAGACGCAAAGAAGAACATTTGGGGAAATGAATGAGGAGAAAGAAGGCCCGAGCTTGAAGAGTTAACTGTACCTTTACATCTACTTATGCCCAGCTATTTGAATTGCTGAGAAACTGAGGCCAGCTACTCAGTAAAACATCAAAGGCCCATTAGATCCCCAATATGTACAATGACTCCTGGGAGTTGTGAGGAAGGTCCCTGCCTGGCTTAGGTTTCAGAGACTCTCCTCCCAAGTTCTGAGATTTCAGGCCTGCCACTCCTAAAAATTATCAATGCCCCCCCCCCTCTGTGTGTGTGTGTGTGTGTGTGTGTGTGTGTGTGTGTGTGTGTTGCAAACCTATGAACATGCAGGTAGAGCCTAAGGGCGACACTGGACATCCTCCTCTATCAGCTGGCCCTGTTGCTTTGAGACAGGGCTTCTCACTGAGCCAGAAGCTGGGCATTTTGCCTAGGCTGACTGGCCAGGGAACTCTCAGAATCCACTCCTCTTTAAAACCTCCCCAGTGCTGGGGTTATAGCCAGACCTGCCTTTTTACATGGGTTCCAGGGATTTGAACTCAGGTCCTTATGCTTGCACAAGTGTTCTTACCTTCTGAGCTATCTGCCCAACACCAGGTTTTAGAGACTGGATGCTTTGTTTCTTTTTTTCTTTTTTCTTTTTTTTTTGGGGGGGGGGAACGTCATCATCTCTTTGTTTTGATTATTTTTTCATCTAGAGAAATAGAAGTAATGCCATCTGTTGTTCTGATGTCCTGAGTGAGCTGTGAAAGGTAGGATGAGGTATGTTAGAGCCCTACAAGGAGCTGATGCAAGTGTTAGCTACAGAAGCGAGGGAGGGAAGGAGGGAGGGGGAGAGAGGGGGGAGGGCGTTGGACTCTGTGTGCAGATTTTAGTTTCAGAGAGTCATTAGTGTCTAATAATCATTGGCCCCCTTCTCTCAGAACCAAACACACAGGACTCTCAGATCAGATTGCTTTAGGGACTTAGTGTCAAAACGTGCAGCCACAGTTTCAGGTGTCCAAGAAAGAACACATTAGTCTCAGAAAACCTTGGCATGGTGAACAGAAGCCAAAGCAGATAAAATAGTAAACGACTCTATATTTCTCACCCGCTTCAGAAAAAAGTGGGGAGGGGGGCAAATCACAGTTCCTCTATACTCTACCTGAAATGACTCATTTTTCTAAAACAGATGTATGTTCGTGTCGGGGGCAATGGAGGTGCTGCTTTTGTTTTTATTTTGCATTAAGTCCTGATACACTGTCTCTACCATTCAGGCCTATTGTTTCCTGTAGCAACCTGCCCCGCCCTCCCTCCCCCCCCTTCCGCACCCCGCCTCCCTCCCCCCACCCCACCCCCGCAGAGATAGCCAGGTTAGGTTAGACCTCACATCCAGCCCAGAATCCCTGTGAAGCCAAAGCAAAGGCCTTACCATCTCTGTGCTGTCCTCTGCATCAGTCAGTTTTCTCCCCGCTGTGACTGAATGCTGGACAATTTAGGGGAGAGAGAGTTCGTTTGGGATCGCAATTCGCAATTCGATGGCAGGAAGTCACCTCTCACCTGGAGTCAGGAACCTGAGGCGGGGCGGGGCGGGGGGTGGGGGGGGTGGGTTAGGAGACAGAGAGATGGATGCTAGTGCTCTCAACTGGCTTTCTTTCTCCGTTTTACTTTAGTCTGGGGACCCTAACCTATGGAGGGGTGCTCCCCACATTTACGGTGAGTCTTCTTGCCTCAGTTCATTTCTTTTCTTTGTTTTTGTTTTTGTTTTTGTTTTTCAAGACAGGCTTTCTCTGTGTAACAGCTCTGCTGTCCTGGAACTCACTCTGTAGACCAGGCTGGCCCGGACCTCAGGGAGATCCGCCTGCCTCTGCCTCCCGAGTGCTGAGATTAAAGGCGTGAGCCACTACGGCCCGGCTTCTATGGTGAGTCTTTAATCCCGGCACTCGGGAGGCAGAGGCAGGCGGATCGCTGTGAGTTAGAGGCCAGCCTGGTCTACAAAGCGAGTCCAGGACAGCCCAGGCTACACAGAGAAACCCTGTGCCCACCCCCACCCCCCCACCCCCCCAAAAAAACCCAAAACCAACCAACCAAAAACAAACTTTAAAAACCAAAAGACTGAACGTCATAGCCTCTCCATTTGCGGACTGCCAGAATTGAACCCTAATAGAATTGTGGCAGAGACGCTGAAACATTTGAAGCACGTGGGGTTTGGAGCTAGGCCAGTGGCTCATTGCAGTTGGTCAGCCTTCACGAACCCCGAGAGCGAAGCATCACAGCGTTAATTTTATAGCCTGGTGTAAAGATACACGGCCACCCTGGGAATGGATAGAGGTATCATCTTCTCCATAGGCTCCAATATTAGGGCATATTCCCCTTGGGTTTTTTAAAAAGTGACGTAGGCAACATCCAGGTTTATTTATAAAGCCAGAGCACAGTATTCTCTGAGTATAATTAGGCCCAAATTAGTCACTACTAAATGGTAATCTTAATAATTTCGGATAATTAAAAAGGAACTTCCTGTGGCTCATCCTTGGGGAGAAACTGCTTTTTAAGCAGCCAGGGGGTAATCTGTAAATCACAGGTAACTTTATTCCGGCACCTTATTGTTTATTTGCGTGCTGGGTGGTATGGAGTGAGCAGGCAGGAGCCAACCTCAGCCTCATTAATGTTTGCCCGTTCATCTCCTCACTTCCAACATCTGTATTCCGGGAACAGGTTCCCACATCTCCAGGGACAGCTCCCCTCTTAAGACGCTGTTATGTTCTCCCCTGAATCATGACACTATCTCTTAAGGAAACGTCAATATCAGCATGTCACTTCCTGGAATGCTACAGACCCCTCAAAGACCACGGACATCTATCTTTCTGCCATTATGTATATGTGGATTTTGATTTGAAAATTATCCCCTCAAGTCCTGAAGGGAGCAAAGATGCTAGCGTTAGGAGCACGGCCACGAAAGATGGTCACGTGTGAGGAGAAAACCGCAGACCCTGGAAACTGATACTTGCTAGGTTCTCAGTTTGAATTGCCCCCACAGTCTGAGTTTTGAACATTTGCTCCCCTGTCTAGGGCGCCATTTTGGGAGATGTTGGGATTTTGTTGGTGGGGCCTAAAATGGGGATACCAAGGGTTGGGCGTTTGAAGGACAGGTCTGCTGTGATGTGACTAGCCCTGCCTACCTGCTCCCAGTGTCAAGAATGGAGCTGCTTCTCCATGCCTTCATGCCAGGACAGGCCAAAGCCAGAAACCAAAACCACACCTTTCCACATTGAAGCGGTAAACTACCTCTTCCCCAGCCACTCTAAAGTGGGAGCTCAGGCAAGGTGCTTTAAGGTGAAAGGGAAACTGTAGGTGCCTACTAATGTGCTCCTTTGGTTCTTAACGGGTTTGTTTTTGTTTGTTTGTTGGTAAATTCTGTATGCGTTTGTGTTGGTCCATGTGTGTACAAGTGTGTATGTCTGTGCAGGTGCATATGTGTGGGGGGGTGTGTAAATACGTGCATGAGGGAGGACAGAAGACAGCTTTAGTATTGTTCCTCAGGACCTAGCCACCTTTACAAAAACAGGACAGAGTCTCTCACTGGGATCTGAGTTTACTCATTAGATTAGGCTAGCTTTCCAGTGAACACCAAGGATCTGATGGGCTTCACCTCCCCAGTGCTGGAATTACAAGCATGTGCCATCATGCCTAGCACTTCTATCTATTATCTATCTATCTATCTATCTATCTATCTACAAATGAGATTATCTTCTAGTGATGTCATAAATTACAATCCTAAAGTCTTACCAACAGGATCACCTACATTTGAGCTGAACAAGGATGATGCCACCAGACATGCCAAGCAGAGGAGGAAGGCCCAAGAGGTCCCAACCCCAGCCTTTATACGTGGATTCTGGGAACTGAACTCAGGTCTTTATCCTTGGAAGGAGAGCACTTTACTGACTGAGCTATCTCCTCAGCCCTCTAACTCTAACTTAAAGTGAAATATCCAGGTTTATCAGCAGCAAAATAATCAATCGGTCAGTCAGTCAATCACTCTACCTGTCTATCTATCTATCTATCTATCTATCTATCTATCTATCCATCCATCCATCCGTATTTCTCTCTCAGGCTGAGTTAGGTGTTCTCATCTGAGACACGGCTGCTATGTGGCTGGGATATGCTGGCTTCTATGGATGTCTTCCTCAGTGCTCAGGCTAGTCAGAGCTATGCTGTGTGCCCATGCTCATTCAGTGATGAAATATAAATATCTTAGCAACATCCAACAACCCCCCCCCCAACTCCCACTGAAGAGGGTTAGCAAGTCCATGAACTCCAGGGATAGACCTGAGTGCTAATGCTATGTGTTCTCAGGCAAGTCACTAAAGCCCTATTGCCTTAGCTTCCTGATTTATAGGGGCTGGCTTAATGGCCCAGTGGCTAAGAACATTGGCTACTCTTCCAGAAATCCTGAATTCAATTCCCAGGACCTACATAGTGGCTCACAACTATCTATAATTGTAGTCTATGGGATCTGATGCCCTTTTCTCATGAGCATGAAGAAAAACATTTCATCTACATTAATTAATTAATTAAAATAATGTAAGAAAAAAACCTCCCTGCTTTATAAAATGGAAACATAGTAGGTACAACTGGGAACATAGTAGGTGGGTACAACTGAGCAGTCATTGCTGAGCGTCAAGTTTTAATGAGGTAAAATGCACGCACCAAGTAACATTCATTATTATCTTTACAATGTGAGAAAACAATGTGACAGACTGTAGGTACAAGTGTAAATAAAGACCCCTGTCTAAAGACAGGATTGAAGGCAAGCACAAGTTCTGGAAATTTCACAAAGAGGAAAGGTCTGCAGAGAAAGGAGGGAAAGAGAAGAGAAGGAAAGAAATATAAGCAAAATTGACCATCTGCCTCATCTCTGAATACGTGCTTAATCATATTACTGACAGGAAGATAAATTCAGCAGAATAAATACTGCTAGGAGGACAAGCAAGGGGGAAAGAAAGGTTCCACACTGTGAATGGATTAATGTTGGTCTTAAAAATGCGTTGGGTCTTACAGGGTTGAGTTAGTCCTCCTGAGTTGCAAGTTGTAACATGAGGCCACCCCACATGCACGGACCCTTTTCATATAACCAGTTCTCTTTCCCCTTCTTTGCCAAGTTGTCTCCCCAGTACGCTGGGGCCATGAGTTGACGCCGTGGACTTTTGTCTCGTTTGCTTCACTGTACACAGTTCACAAATATGTCTCTTGGAGGCTGTGGTTGCTGATCTCCATGGGATTTAGAATCGCCTAGGAGACACACCTCTGGGCACTTGTGTAAGGATGCTTCCCTGATGGAAAAACCTACACTTACTGTGGATGCGTGATTCCATAGGCCGGGGTGTGGGGCTGAATAAAAACGGAAGAAAGAAGAAGGCAACTGAGCACCGGCATTCGTCTCTCCCTGCTTCCTAACTGCAGATGCGATGTGTCAGCCACTCCATGTTCCCTCCACCATGAGCTCCCTGCCAAGAGATCTACCCTCAAACCAGGAAGCCAGAGCATCCTTCCTCCATCAAATTGCTTTCATCAGCAAAATGATGAGATGATGGGCAAAATATGTAGCATAGGGAAGAGCACAGATTAAAACAAGAACATATGGAATGTCTGCTTGCACTGAGCACACAACTACCTTTGAGACAGCTCGCACAGTGCTGGGATGAAATGACACGACACACTTAAAGTCCTTGATGCCTTGTCTGGCATTGCTCCCAAACCCCAACCATTACTACCACCTCTTTGATGCTTTTCTTTCAAATTTGCATTTGAAAAGTAAGCATGGGTTTCACAAAGCCAATCTTGGAAGACTCCTTCCTACTCTCACCTCAGGGTCCAAAGACTTTTCCAAAGAAATTTTTGCAAAGCAAGATTCCTGGTTCACATGTGACATGACTCCGAGTCACAGTGTCCTTGGGTAAGAAATAATGGCAGGCCACCAGATCCTGCTTAGGGACTGCAGGGAGGTTAGATGACATAAAATGTTGGGTATGTGACATACAGCTAGTTCCCTGTGTGGGAACAGTGGCACTGACATCTTGAATGCACAAAGCTGTGCCCCCAGCATCCAGCTATCCATTGAGATGTTGAAAGACAAAAGTCTAGATAGACACTTGGGTCCAAGATTCCTTGAGCCTTTCTGCTGCCCCAGAAGAAAAAGGTAGCATCCTAATTCTCTTGGGTTACAGTCGCCATGAGGATATGCTGCCTCCCAGTGGACGTTCATGGACACAGTTCTGAGGCATCCAATTCTTCCGGCCAGTCTTGGGACAATTCCCTGGGCTTTGTAATTGTAATTGTTTTCTCCACATATTATTAATATTCAAATAGCATTGGTGGCATCTCTGGGTGCTCTACTTAATACAGAAAATCACGGCCCACCTGCCCCACTCACGGCGTTCTAGGTTTCCCTTTGGTCATCCCACTGATTGGCCGTGTTGGGGCAGGAAAAGCTAATGCCTTCTCTGATGATTAGGGCTAAGGGACAGGATAACTTAACACAGTTAATTGGGGCACTCCTACCATGTAACACTTCAGGGGCAGAATTAGTTCCCAACCCCCACCTTTGAAGCCAGCCATTCTTACCTGCGGGGTCTTGGTATGCTCATCCATTCAATAAAGATAATGTTTCACTACTGAAAACTGAGAGATGATGATTTCATTATGCAGTCACTCTCAAACCAACAGCAGCAGCAGCAGCAGCAGCAACAGCAGAAGCTCAGCTCAACCCGCCTTCCTCTCTGGGAATCCCAGATGGAGAGTTGCTTTGCTTCTAGCAGCTCTTTCCTCTGGCTTCCTGTTTTCTGTGGTGTGTGACTTGTCTTGTGCACTCACTCTGCCTTCTGCTGAAGGAAGCGGGTGTATGGAAGACTTCATAGCCCACCCTTAAAAATGTGTGACTGGGCATAATGAATGTTGAGGAATGCAGAAGGGAATTCTCTCTTAGTCACAGGCCAAGCAAGTAAATCTGCCCAGACTTCATATTTAAAAAAAAAAAAAAGATTTGTTTATTATTATGTATACAGTGTTCTGCCTGCTTCTACACCTGCAAGACAGAAGAGGGCATCAGATCACATTATAGATGATTGTGAGCCACCATGCCGTTGCTGGGAATTGAACTCAGGACCTTTGGAAGAGCAGGTAGTGCTCTTAACCACTGAGCCATCTCTCCAACCCCTAGATATGAGGAATTCTGTTTTTGAGACAGGGTTTCTCTGTGTAGCCTTAGCTGTCCTGGACTCACTTTGTAGGCTAGGCTGGTCTCGAACTCACAGAGATCTGCCTGCCTCTGCCACCCAAGTGCTGGGATTAAAGGCGTGCGCCACCACAGCCCCAGACTTCATATTTCATTAACCATCCCCCAAGTGTATATTTGTCACTGGGCCAGTCAGTCCCACCTCCTGCTGCGTTCCCCTGCCTTGCCCACTGCTTCCTTCTTAGGTGCATCTGTGTTTTTAGATCATAAACCTTCACCTTAAAGTAACATAGCAGCCACCTCTTCATTTCTATGCACTAAGGGTCTCTGCTTTAGAAGTTACAGAGCCAAGGGCCTTCGTCTGGCGTGACAAAGCAGGGACACTGTCTAGGACATCCCAAATGTTTTTTTTATTTTGTTTTGTTTTTACTGTTGAGGCTGGAACCCTGAACCTTGCATATACTAAGTAAGGACTCTGTCATAGAGCTCCTGTCTGTTTTTTTTTTTTCTTCAGATGGAGCCTCCCTTTGTAGCCCAGGATGGACTAAAACTCAATAAGTAGACCAGACAGACCTCAAAAAAAAAAAAAAAGTCACACCAATCCCCCTGCCTGCCCCAGTCTCCAAAATGCTGAAATTGTAGACATGATCACCCAGCTCCCAGCTCCTCTTTAAGATGAGTTAAACCTGAAGTCTGGTGTCTAGATCCACATTGCCTTTGCTCTCTGTATGAGGAAGGAAGAGAGGAAAATATTTCTACGGACACTATTTGCACCAGTATACTTAGAAGATTCCCAAACCACCACACCCACCCTCTCTCGTCAGTATCAGACATGCTGTGGTAACTTTTCCCCTGCTGCGTAGTCCCTGGCACACAGTACATGCTAAGGAGTGGTTGAAGCACTAAGTATTTTCTTGTGATGGTGACAGATACCTGACAGGAACAGCTTAAAAGACAATTTGAGAGAGTGCAGTGCATCACAGAAGACTGTGGTGTGGGAGTGGGCGTGGCCGTGGGGGTGGCCGTGGGGGTGGCCCTCCCTTACTCCAGAAGTTTCTATAACATCCCCAAATGGTATCATGAACTAGAGATCAGGTGTTGGAACACAGTAGTCCACAGGGTGGCTCACATTTAAACCATTACAACGTGTGGATTTCTCCCAAGCAGGGCCTGGGTCAAGGACTTGGCTGAAGGCTGAGTCCAGCATCTTAGTTGACCTTAGAGGCAGAAAAACTGGATGTCAACATCAGCGCCTTCGTATTGTTTTATTGAGGACTCAAATCTTCTGGGTCCTTTAACCATTTCTTTTCTGTCCTGGCAAAAGAGAAGGAGCGCCATCTACTGTTGGCACATACCACATGACAGCCAGTGCCCTGAGACTTCCCAGGGCTTTACTATATCCATCTCCATCCACCGCAAAGGCAGCTGTAATTTTCCTTCTGTTACAGACAGGAAAACTACCGCCAAAAGGATATGCCCAAGGTCATGCCTCCACAGAGGAAAACACCTGGGCTTTGAGTTCAGACCTTTAGGGCTCTGAGATGCTCACGCAAGAAGGAAAGGAGAACACAGTCACAAATGAACAACAACAACAACAACAACAAAACAATGGGCCACACTTCATGCAGAACATTCCAACCAAGAGGAATCAGAGGTCCCCAAATGTTGCAAGGGCTGTTGCTGTGCTCTGTCGAACCTGTCCTCCCTCCCTCCCTCCCTCCCTCCCTCCCACTCTCACTATAGGCTCTATTCAGATCCTCAGTGCATCTTTGCTGTTTGCAACAGCTGCAGCCGAGAAGGTGGTATTTGCTTGAAGCTCACACAGAACTGAAGCTCTCTATGCGGTGGGAGCCAGGGAGGGCCTGCCAAGCAGACTCAATGGGACCTGGGGTGGGGGTGGGGGTGGGGCATGTGAGTCTGGGAGCTGTGAGCCTGGGGTGGGGGGCTGCTGGTCAGGGGGCTGGGGGATGTGAGTTAGAGGATACCTTTGCTAAGCTTTAAGCAACTCCACATTAATCTTGCTCAGTTTTGCAGACACAGACACACACACACACACACACACACACACACACACACACACACACACAGCCATCTGCCTAAACTTTCCATCCCCAAAAGAGAGGTCCCTGCTGGAAGCAGTATTTGCTCCTGTGTCTGTGACTTGAGAGACCACAAGAAACCTTATGCTGGACCTGACCTTGAATTTGTAGGTGACATTTTGTGTGTGTGTGTGTGTGTGTGTGTGTGTGTGTGTTGTGAGAAACAATGGCCCTCACTTCGTAATAAGAGTACTGGAGACTCAGGGGTGAAAGGGAAGCAGTTTCTGACCTTGAAGACTCAAGTGTCAGCGTAGAGAAAGGACAAAAGTGGCTGGTGCATGGATATGGCACATAACAGTATTTTAAAAAGTATATTCCTGACTGCATTTTTCTGCCCTCCTTTGTTCTCATTGCCTGGGCTCCTTAGGGAGCACAACCTTCCCAGTGCCTAGCATAGCCTCAGCCCTAAAGTCCCATCCTACTGGTTCAGGACACACAGCCTTATCTAATGTGTATCTTGGGACTTGAGGTCCCCTCCTTTTCTGACACCTGGGCTCAGTCTTGTAGCAGACTGCCTATAGACTTTACAACACTGGAACGAGCTGAGAGTGCCTAGACCAGTAGCTGTCAGCTATGGAAGACAGGGGCCTAGTGATCACTGGACAAGTTTTAGACACTCTTAAAACTAAAAGTAAGCCATAATGGCTTATTTCTAACACATTTGTGTATGTGCACAAGCATAAAAATGACAGAGGTCAATCTCAGGTGCTGCTCATCTTTTTTTTTTTTTTTTTTTTTTTTTTTTTTTTTTTTTTTGAGCCAGGGTCTCAGGTTTAGCTAAGCTGGCTAGTAAACCTCAGGGATCCGCCTGTCAGTTTCCACTTCCCCCAGTCATGGGAGCATGCCCACTTTTCTTTCCTGTTGGTTCTGGGGCTCCAACTTGGGTCCTTAAGCTTGCGTTGCAAGCACTTTACTGGCTGAAGCAGATCCCCAGCCCAGCAGGTGGTTTTTATTTGCCTAACTCCTTTTCCTCTCAGTCTCCTCCAGATCTCTTTCCATGAGTCATTTGCTTGCGCTCTCCTAAGCCAACTGATCTCTGCTTAGACCTTGTTTCCACTTGGAAACGTCTTTTCTTTTACAGTCACCGGACTTAATTGGTCTAGTACAGGTTCTCCCTGAGGTTTTATGTTTGTTTCTGCTTGTGTGACAGGGCCCAGGTGTTTGCAACCCGTTTGTTTGGCTGGGTTTATATTTTCTTGTGTGTGTGTGTTTTTTTTTCCTTTCTTCTTCTGGCTTTTCACTCCCCTATTACCTTTTGCAATCAACTGGTTTTAATCTTCCGGGCTGTTTTGCTCGGCTTGGCAGGGCCCTAGTTGATTTTCACTATTTAAGGGTTTGTTTCTCAACATGTTTTGCCTCTTTTCCCTTGCTCTTGGATGTCACTAAGGAGTGATGGCTTTCAGCCTTCTAGATGCTCCACAAGGAGGGTGACCACGTGTCCTCACTTGTCCCGGACAGCCTCTGTTTGGCTTGTTATCCTGATGTCCAAGCCAAGACCTAGTTTGAAATGTTTCTCTCAGATGATAAGACATCGGGGAACACAACTGGAAAGTGTATTTGCTCAGAGCCTGGGAGATGGCTCAGCTGTCAACAATAAAGCCCTTGCCGCACCAGCATGGAGAGTTCGGATCCTAGCACTGAGAAGCTGGAGACAGGGGGCTCCCTGGAGCTCTCCAGTTAGGTGACCTTCCAGGTTCAGTGAGAGACATGATCTCAGGAAATGAACAAAGGAAACACACATGGAGAGCAATAGCGGAAGTCACCTAACATTGACCTCCAGCCTACACACACACACACACACACACACACACACACACACACACACACACACACACACACATTTCCTCGTGCCTCTTAAGCCAGCAAGCTATGATTTTGCTTATTTGGACTTGATGGAATCTGGGACAGGAAACACATTCTAGCATGTGCGGCTCTCTGGGTTGACCTATGGTCTGGGAAAGGCCCTCTGCTTTGTGTTTCTTTTCCTGAGGCTGTATACAACACAGTTGTTGACTTCCGCTCTAGTTACTTTTGTGACTGGGCATTCATGTGGACTGTCCTTAGGGAAAACATGAGTAGGCTGGAGGTAAATGGGAAATGGGGGGGGCGGGGGAGACACTGTATCACACCGAGCCTATTCATTTACTTAAGCTACTGCTACAAAATTAAAATGTCAAAGTCCTAAGTGTTGATTCAATGTTTCTCTTCAAGTAGGGGACAAATCCTGGTGTTTCTCCCCTCCACTCATTTCCTTCCAAGAACATCAGATGGCTCCCGTGAATTTGACCCCAGCTCCAGCATGAATTATCCAACCTTAGACAACGCTGCTATAAAGCACTTGCAGGTTTCCTTCTGATGCTTGGAAATGTCCATGCATATTTGCTCTCTTGGAACTAAGAAGAGACGACGACGGCTGTGCGAAGCTGAAGTTATCAAACGCCACTAAGTTACAAACATTACGATGGCTCCTTTGATGTCCTGTGAGTCTTGCTTCCAAAGAGCAGGCTACACGACTCCAGGACATCGGAAGGACATGGCGGTGGCACGCCTCCCCACCCTACAATGAACACACCCTAACTCCTGTACTCCTAGGTTACTCCCCTTCCCAACCCCCTGGTGCTGCCCAGGGAAGCGAGAGTCAGCCTGATTATATGGCACTTCCCTCTTCCTTTGAGGCCTTTAAGAAAGCTCTGCCACTCGGCCTCAAGCCTTGACCGCTCAGAGACCCTGCCCTGCTGCTCTATGCCTGCCTCACTGTCCATGGGCCGAATAATTCTGCTAATAAAGTTCTACCCAAAAGGACAATTGCCTCAGTGTCCTATCTGAACCCACAATCCAATACCTTGTGTGTGCCAAGTTGTTAAAGGCATTTGCATATTCATGGGAAAGATAAGTAAGATGCTGGTCCCCAGGAGAATTCTCTAGATGGAGTGGACAGCCATCTTGGTCTGCCTAAGACAGAGGGCTCCTTGGAAAATGGGACTTTGAGCTTGAACATGGCCAAATGCAGGGCAAATAAAGATGGGATGCACTCCTTCCCGCCCCCTGCCACCTGCTTCTCTCTCCAGGCCTGAGACAGAGAGTGACAGACAGGACCCACAGCTTCCTTACTGACTTTAGGGAGTCATGGCAGACATCACCCATATAGATTTGGGGATGTCGCTGCCTGGCAGCTGAGAAGCTGGGTGACAGTCAAGAGATTCTTCTGACTCTGCACGTGGCTCACCCAGCAGCTAAATCAGGTTAGTCACAATAGCTATCGGCATGCAAATCAGAGAACGGAGTAAATCAAAACTCCCAGGGCACGTATTACCGTGTTTCCCTGCTTTGTAAAATGCTTATAAATGGTATCGATTAATTATATCATCAAAGGACAAGACATGGGCTAGAGAGATGACTCAGAGGTTAAGAGCATTGGCCGCTCTTCTTTAGGTGCTGAGTTCAATTCCCGGCAACCATATGGTGGCTCACAGCCATTTATAATGAGATCTGGTGCCCTCTTCTGGTATGCAGGTGTACATGCAGGCAAAACACTGTATACATAATAAATAAATCTTAAAAAAGAAAAAAGAGCAAATCTGTTATTTTTCTAATATGAGGAAAATAAGCTATGAAAATGGATGCCAGGCATTGGGTAGTATACTTTTAGTCCAAATGCTATGGGGCTGAGGCAGGAGGATTGTGAATTCCAAGCCAGTTTGTGCTATAGAACAATATTTATTTTTTTAAAAATGGTGTGTGTTTTGGGGGGGGGGAGTTCTGTGCATAAGTCAGTGACAAAACTTAGGCTTTGCATGTGTGAGACCAGGGTAGGTGTAGCATATGTAAGTCATACATGGGTGTGTGCACACTCACACACTTAAAAAATGTCAGCCCACACCTCATATCTTTGCTGTCTGTCTCTCCCTCCCTATTCTACCCCCTCCCCATCACTCTTTGATTTGTTATGCTCTTTTCTCTGTTTTCAAGTAAATATATTTGATTTCGTACAATCTCATCAGTGAAAAAATTAAAAATCAGGACCTCTTTTCTGCCATATTCAGGAATGGGTCTTGGCCACCTGCCACAGCCTTCTTCTTAACTTCTTATTTAAACAGCGTCTGTCTGTCTCCTTTATTCACTAGAATGGGATTTCTGACAAGGAAGACAGAACAAACTTCACTTTAACTGCAAGCTGTGACATTTTCTTTGCCTGGAAACACATTCTCTCTGAGAGGTGCTTTGAGCAAGGCCCAGCAACCCTGCAACGGAAGCCGATTCAGTCACTCCTGCCTTGGGTCACGTTTATCTTCTCATTGTGAAAGAAAGTGACGTGTTTGCTAGGGCTGAGGGCCCTGGGAGCCTGTCAGCAAGGTGCCTGTTTGGAGACAAGAAATTAGTGCACATTGTTAGTCTTGGAGCCTTCAAAGAGAGCCCTGTATCCAAGGTGCTTACGTTTTGAATGGAGCTGGAGCGTCTGGACTTAGGGCACTGTGCCTGTTTCTTCAGACTAACAAGCATTTACTTTTCCCAGAGAGACTGCAGACAACATTATTTCTTGAGTTTACGGCTCTTCACAGGCTGGCTATCAGGCAGAATCTGTCATGTTCTTGGACTGTTGAGACAAAACAGTGCTAGATGCCACCTGGGACAGCTGTCCTACTTTCCCGCTTCCTTTTCCATGCCTTGTTTTTTAACTGCTGTTGTGGAGAAGGCAACAAGGACGAAGATGAGAGTTCTGTCTGTGTAGACGGACAACCCTGATCTCACTCCCAGCCCCTGCAGGCCGGCTCTCAGGCTCCCTGTGCTGCGGTTGCCAAGGTTTCTGAAATCATAGATGACGCAATGACAGTGAGGATTGAGAACTTCTGCTTGTCACACTGAGCAAGTGGGTGCTAGCCTCACCCACCAGTGTGAATGGGTTGCTCTCCAATGGGGTGGAATTTGGAAGCTTTCAGAGCAGTGGTGGGTGGGTGTACACGCAGCCCTGTAAGTTTTATATGTCCTCACCCCCTTCTGGTAGTCTTCATTCTTGGTAAAAACAAACAAACAAACAAACAAAACAAAACAACAATAAAAAAAAAAACACCCAATTGTTTCTGGTGATCAACCTCAGTTTCCCAATCGTACAGAATCATTGGCCAATGCCTGACCAATCAAATAACTCCTTTGATTTGATTTCAAATATTTTATTGTACCCATATATTCATATTTTAAATGTTTATTTCATCTTTTACAAACTTTCTTGAGACTTATTTCATTTTATATTTATGTGTGGGGGTGTTTTGCCTGCACGTATGTGCACCACATGCATCAGTACATGCAGTGCTCAAGGAGGCCAGAAGAGGGCATCCGAAGCACCGGAACTGGACCTTAGTGAGCCATGTAAGATCTGAGAATTGAACCTGGGTCCTCTGAAAGACGAGTCAATGATCTTAACCACTGAACCAACTCTCTAGCCTCATAGTTTCATATTTTCATATCATCTACTCTTTTTGTTTTGGTTTTTTTTTTTTTTTTTTGCTTTTTGTTTTTCAAGACAAGGTTTCTCTTGCAAACCAGGCTAGCCTCGAACTCACAGGGATCCACCTGCCTCTGCCTCCAGAGTGCTAGGATTAAAGACATGTGCCGCCACCACCACCCAGCTCTACTCTTATTTTTATGGAATCTTTTTTTTTTTTTTAAAGACTATCATGACTCCCATTAAAGCCTCAGAATGAGTCGCACAGACTTTGCAGGTCAAAGACTTGCTGAGCGCATCCAGGAGATTTTGCTCTGAGAAATATGTGCCTTATTTATTTGTATCCCCTTTCTGGGAAGGTGGGGTGAGACACTTAAAAACTAAAAGAAGTCATTTTGGGGGGTAGTCTATTAGAGTATAAATACATTGGAAAACATAAAATGTCTCCCTATTGCCTATGACCTGCTTTCTGTGTACCAAGCTGCAAACACTGGCTGCCTGACTCAACGCTCATCATAGTGCAGGAAGCTGTGATCTAATCTTCCCCTTCACAGATGAAGACCTGGTGTCAGCACCTACACCTGGAACGGGAGGAAGTACAGCTCAAGGCCGAAGGATTCTCATTTGATGGTTGTTCTACTCAGCACCACTGTTGGGCATCCTTGAGTGGAGAAACGGTTTGAATGAGATCAGCATTACAATATTGTGAGTACTTGGAGAAAGTCAGCTCTCTGCTGGGAACTGCCGTCCACTATCGGGCACCTAGCTGTGGCTTTGGTTTTCATTGACTATGTGTGAGTCACTTGTCACCTCATGTGGCTGGGTTGGTCTCTTTGGTTTGTGAGACAGGGTCCCATGTATCCCCCAGCTAGCCTCAAACTTGCTGTCTAGCTAGAGATGACCCTATATGCTGTCACATTCTGATCACAGGTGTGTGGTACCACACCTGGCTCAGTCAGTGCTGGAGGATGAACCCAGGGTTTTGCGCATGCTGAACAAGCATTCTACCGAGACACGTTTTCAGCACCCCTTCCTCTTATGACAACCAAAATGTGAAGTTCCTGAGGGGCAAAACCATCCCATGTGCTACAGCGGGATGGAAAAGCAGAGAACACTAAGGCAGCACAGGGAAGGAAAGCAGCCCCTCACTGGGGAATCTAGTTTGTCGTTCCTGCTTGGCCAGAGTCAGGAAACCTCAACACAACTGAGAAAGCCAGGATTGCCTAAAGAGACAAAGCTGGTTGTCCTATGACATCTCAAACAAGGATGTCCAAAACAACAAATAAATGCACCTAACTTAGATCTAGCAGGTCGTGACCCTGATTTTAAGGTTTGTGACCTTGGCTTTACCCACATTATTCATTTCTTCTTTCATCCATAAACCCTTTAAAATATTTATTTTTATTTTATGTGCATGAGTGTTTTGCTTGCATATATATGTATGCATCATATGAATGCAGTACCTAGTGAGGCCAGAAGAGGGCATAAGGTCCTTAATATTGGTGTTACAGACTGTTGTGAGCTATCATGTGGGTGCTGGGAACACAAGTTGGGTCCTCTATAAGAACAGCCAGTGCACTTAACTCCTGAGCCATCTCTCTAGGCCTCATCATGCCCAAAACTTAACAATGGACCCCATAAACCACTATACAACTTTATTTATAACAGGAAATTCTTTAAGAGAAATAGGTAAACTGGTTCACACAGTTTTTACTTAATTTTGAAAGGTGACTTCCTGTTTGTAATTTTATTTTTTTAACAAAGCAATTTCAAAACCCACAAACACACTTTAGGCCTGACTGCCTGTCTTGAGATACCTGCACCCATGTCTTGGGTGTGTGTCGTCCCTTTCAGCATCTCTTTAGAAAGTCCTGAAACTTGCACTATCCCCTATCTCTGCCTAATAAACTCACTAACTTTTCTTCAGTCTGTCTTATCCTGAAGTTCAAGGATTTAGCCTTTCTGTATTTATAGTGTGTGCATGCAGTGTGTGTGTGTGTGTGTGTGTGTGTGTGTGTGTGTGTGTGTGTTACATGCATGTGTGTGTATGGGTGGGGCGTCCTAGCTTGTAGACGCCAGAAGAGACTGCCATGTCTTTTCCTATCACTCTCTTCCTTATTGCCTTGACGCAGGGTCTCTCACTAAATGGGAAGCTTACAGTTTCAGCTAAGCAGCCCCACCATGGAGCTCCCAGGACCCACCTGGCTCCATCCCCCAGGACTGGGGTGTAGCTACTGAGAGCCATGCCTGGCTTCCTGCATAGGTGCTAGGAATTTGAAACCAGGTTCCTGTGCTTATACAGCAATTATTCCTGCTTACTGAACATCAGACCAGCTGCAATGATCTGGTGTGTGTGTGTGTGTGTGTGTGTGTGTGTGTGTGTGTGTGTGAGAGAGAGAGAGAGAGAGAGAGAGAGAGAGAGAGAGAGGTGGGGGAGGGGAAGGGGGAGGGAGAGGGAGAAAGAGAGAGAGCGCATGCCAAAGGTTCACACGTGGAGGTCAGAGGACAACTAGTTTTCTCGTTCTACCACGTTGGTCCTAGGACCTCGCCCTCACTTTTAAAGGTGGATTCGGAGGATTGAACCTAGGCGTTCATGCTTTTTAGACAAGCACACTACTGACTAAGCTATTCTAGCCCCAAGGGCCCAGCGTTCCCTGTGTGGAGGCCCCTTAGCAGGGCTTGGGAGAGCTCCTCTGGGTTCTGGCAGCTGTGTTGGGCAGGGCCTCCTGCCACTGATGGTACTAGATCACAGTCACATATCTTAGAAGGCAAATCTCCCACTTTGAGGCCTCATAAATAAAAAACCCTAGAGGAATTTCCCAAAACTAAAGAGACTGGAGGGAGTCTGTGAGCACGTCAGCATGAGAGAAAAAGAAGCAGACATTAGCAGCTTGACAGTAATGGGTCTGGTGCGGACAGTTGAATGAAGTAATTTAGACTGCAAGCAGCCACCTGCCAACTTGCCTCTTCACGCAGCAGAAAGGGAAAAAAAACAAACAAACAAGGGTTATATCATAATTATGGGGGGAGAGAAGACTTCTTACTCCAAGGCAAGGGATGACATAGCCCTCCAGAAACATCAATCAACAAGAAACAAAAATCCCAGAAAAGCAGGAGCCAGTTAACAACTGTTTAGAAGCAGCCATCTCTGGCAATCCTTGCTAGAACCTGGGGCTACCACAGGGAGAAAACGCGTATGTAGTGTTTGAAGTCTGCTGAGGAAGACAGATATCAAACAAAGAATTACACAAATGATTAAGTTATTATGCACACGCACAGGGCTGTGCACGACTCATCCTTGTTAGATTCCGCTGATGCCAGGCCCAGAAGCACAACCGATCATTCTGTGAGTAACTAAGCTGCTCTCTCTCCGGCTTATATCAAGCTCTGTGTATTCTGTCCTGTGGGTGTGCACAAGACAAACTTCCCAATCGACTTTGCCCAGGTTTTCCTGGTGGGTTCTGTTAACGGGAAGTGTAGGATGGGCTTGGAAGGCCGGAGGCTTCAGAGCCAAGTCTCTTGACTATCTGTTTCCGGTTCCTGTGATTGGGTCCAAGCACTAATGTTTCAGACCAGCAGCAGGAGCCAGCTCCATCCTGGAGCCTAGGACTGACCTGGAGGCCCCACCTGCTTATTCCCTCCTGCCATGTGCACTCCTAAATGTTGATCACCTCTGGCTCCCTCTTTTTTTTTTTCCCCATTAGTGTCAGGCAAAATCTGGAGAGTGTGTTTGTGGCTGAATTTAAAGCCCTCTTGCATTTTGTGTCAACACTCTCCACTATATCTCTGTGAAAATGCCTACGAGGGTTTCTGTCCCTGCACTAAACCCCACCCTGTATACCTTGACTCTGAGCCACGATACACCCACTAAGTAGAAGGCCAGTGGTTCTTTCAACCAACCAAAGCAAAGACTCCAGTTGTGTCTGACTCTCCTCTTTATGGTAGCCACCTCAGGTGTCAGAATCGGAGTGGAGGTGTGTCTGGAGAGAGAGACAGCAGGGATCACCTTGAAGTCCCTGCCCAGAGAGAGCTTCTGGTCTAGTGGAAAGACCTAGAGCACAGGCAAAAATGAGGCAGACAGCTGGCCATGGTGGGTCGGCATCCTGTGGCTACTACAATGAGTTATCACAAGCTGGGTGATACAACAACAACAACAACAACAACAACAACAACAACAAAAAGATTCTCTTGTCAGGAGGCCACAAATCTGAAGTGAGGGTGTCATCACAGAACCCCTTAAGTCTCTATAGGAGAGACAACCCTTGTCTTTTCCAGAAACTCAAGGCATCCCCTGATTATGACCATCACCTACAACTTCTGCTCCATCCTACATCAGCTTTTTCTCTTTCTGGGCCTTTTATAATGAATGATAATTGTGACTAAGCTAGGGCTTTGCCCAGTTGACACAGGAGGACCTCATGTCAAGAGTCGACAGCCAGTATATTTCGAATAACTACCACCACCTTTTTTTTCCTGAGAGAGGAGAGAGAGAGAGAGAGAGAGAGAGAGAGAGAGAGAGAGAGGGAGGGAGGGAGGGAGGGAGAGAGAGATCCTAATAACAGGTTCTAGGGGTTACAGTGTGGGACTGACTTTGGAGGACCATCCAAGCTGGTCACATAGTAAAAGATGGATGCGAGGAGCACTCAGGGTGAGTTTAGATGAGGCCATTGAGATTGGTCTCCATGGGACCAAGGAGCAGAAGTACCCGGAGCTTGCAGCATCCTGTTCCAGGCTCAGACTGCCCCACCCCTGTCTGCCTTAGGGCTGCCTCTCTTCTTCCACACTGGTGTAAATGCTACGAGACGGGACCCCTTTCCCACTTTACACAGTCCTCTTGGTTGCTTCAGTGTCTCTTTCAATAATGCAATAATGCCAGGATGAAAATTAGAATATTACAGAATAAATATTTATTCTGTTGGGAATTTCAGTTGGCCTTTAGCATCTGCGTGCATCAGGCACTCGGCCCCTGTGACCTTGCCCACCTTCACTCATCCCGACAGCCACACTGTGAATTGGGCACCATTCAGATGTTTATTAAGTGGCGTTTGTGTGTATGTGTGTATGCATGCCGGGGCCAGAGGGTCATCTTGGGTATCATCTTCAGAAATGCCTTTAGGTCAAGGTCTCTAATAACTGGGTTCTGGAGCTTGACAGGCTAGAACGTCTGGCCGGTGAGCCTGAGAACCACCACCTCCTTCTGCCTCCTTGGTGTTGGCATCACATGCTTGCCCACCGCGTGGAGCCGTTTTATGTGATCATGGGGCCGGAACTCAAGTCTTTGTGTTTACATGGCTGACAGAGCCTTCACTGACCACCTTCCCCAGTTGCCTGCCACTGGGGAAAATCCCATGAAAGCTTAGGGATGCTTGAGGACAAAAAATGTAAACAGCCATATGATACACACAACCATATACTATTAGGGGAGCTCACAGAAATGTTAGTCTCTGTGTTGAGAAACCCCAAGCAGGAAGCCAGCTGCCCCATTAATCAATCTCACTTACACTCATGATGAAACGCTTACTACTGAGCAAGCCAACACCTGTCACTCCTCAAGAGGCCAGTGCAAATTCAAAAACACTATATTGAACAAGGAAGCTGTTTGTGAACACACTGTGGACAGTTAGCTCCAGGGGTGACAATGACAGCACACACAATGTTAGCAAAACCTTGTTGATCTTACAGGAAGAGAGTTCACGTTCCAACTCAGGAAGGACGGAAGCTGGCAGTTCAGAGAACTCACAGGACCCTTGGCTTTTCCCACACAAAATAGCGGTCAGCAAAGTCCCCTGTCACAACCCCAGGTTCTGCACACCCATGGGAATTACCTTCACAGCTTCCTGTTTGATGAATATCCACAAAGCCCTGAGCTGCAAAGGACGGCGCATGACGCACCGGGCGCACTCAGCAACACCTCCAGGCACGGGTGGTGGTTGCTCATCTCTCACTTGTCAGCTTTTATTACAGCCACGTGGAGTGAAGATTGAGTGCTGTGAGGGGCACTTGACCAAGAAAATTAAAGTAATTTAGTAAGCTGTGGGGGAAGGCAGGCCTCCAGGCTGTTTGATTAACTATTTTAACCCCATGTAGGTCGCTAAATAATAGGGATAATAATTTTTTAATGGAGAATTAAAAAAAAAAAAAAAGGAAATCGTAATTTCTTTTGCAGTATACAGAAATACTTCAACACTTCTGATAGATTTCATTTTATTTACAACTAAATAATATCCCAACGTAATCCTAATTTCGGTTTTCATAACTGGAATTTGGAGCAAGGAATTAGTTGCGCGGATGAGCCCAACATTGCATTTTGAAAGTTAACCAGCAGGTGGCAGTATGCGACAAAAGGTTTTGTAATTTTCGGCCTTTTCCCTTCCCCGGCAGCAAATTTCAAGTTTAAAAAATAAATAGATATCGCTTATTTCTTACTACTGCAGCTGGTTTCGATTCTTTGGAAAAGAAAAATAAAATAAAATAATTATTTTAAACCGATTCTGTAAATATTCCAAATTGACTTCAGTAAGTCCGTATTATAATTGCAGATGAATGTTTGGTAATTTAGATACATTTGTACCAATGAAGATCTCTCTCTCTCTCTCTCTCTCTCTCTCTCTCTCTCTCTCTCTCTCTCTCTCTCTCTCTCTCTCTCTCCCCCCCCCCCTCTGTGTTTAGGCCAGCATTCAAGTGTGTCTTCTACCACACTCCTCTCCTCTGTATTTCTTTGAGTCAGAGTTTCTCACTTCGCTGGGGTGATTGCCTAGGCTGCCGGAGCAGCAAGCCCCGGGCATCCTGCTGCTGTTTTGTCTTCCTCAGTGTTAAGTTACAGACACACACTGCTCCCAGCTTGTACACTGAGTGCTGGGGATTGAACTGAGTCCTTGTGGCTCTGTGGCAATCACTTTACCAACCTAGCTAGCTCCCCAGCCCTAAGAACGCACTCCCTCAGTTATTTCTTGTGGCATGAATTTCCAATAACATCGCCATTAGATTTTGCTGTTATCTCAATTTAACCATCTTGTGGGCCAAACAAAAAAATTACAGTGTTTCTGCCACAAAGCTCCCTCATCTTCCTTTCCTATAAGAACTAACAAACAGAAGAAAAAGAAAAAGAAAAACGACGGCATGAGATGCACCTGCCTGCAATCCCATTACTTAGGAGGCAGGGGCAGGAAGATGAGTGCACATTCAAGGCCACCCTGGTCTACACAGAGACTCCAAGACCAGCTACACACCGAGACCCTGCCTAAAGATAACATCTGAAAGAAAAGAAGGAACTGTTAGTGGTTAAGAGAGAATTCAGAATCCACAGTCTACTAATTCTGGCTGAAACCCCAGCTGTATTCACTTTGAATATTAAACTGTTTTTGACTTTTTTTTCATACTGCCCATGCCTTTCTAGTTTAGACCATATCCCAGGAACTCTGCCTATGGATAATGTTGCACATCCAATGTGCATGCATGTTACAAACAAATAATTCAACAATAACGCAAAACTATGATGGGGAGGGTTGTCAAGATGGCTTAGTTAATCAAGGTTTCCCACTCCAGCATGGGGACCTGAGTTGAGAATGTAGAACCCAGACAAAAGCTCAGTGTCACAGGAGGTGTGTGGAACCGAGGGCTGAGGTCGGGGTGAGGAATAGAGGCAGACTGACCCCTGGGGCTACGTGGCCAGCTGGCCTAGCCAAACACAGAAGCTCCAGGTTCAGTGAGAGACTTGTCTCAAAAGACTAATCCGGAGAACACTAGGAGACATTCAGTGTGGCCCTGTAGCCTGCACATGTGTGACAACTATCCTTGGTCATCAGCTTGATTTGGAAAGAATGAAAACCCAAAAATGGCTGAGCACACATGTGAGGGATTTTTGCTTAATTATTTAAAATGGGAAAATCTACTTCTAATCTAGATCTTTGAGTGGGGGTGGGGTGGGAGGAGACACAGCTTTAATCCAAAATAAGCCAGGTGAAGCAGCCCAGTGCCACTTTAGTCTCAGTGCTCTGGGAGGCAGAAGCAAGCAGATCTCTGTGAGTTCGAGGCCTGCCTGGTCTTCAAAGCAGGTCCAGGACAGCTAAGGCTACACAGAGAAACCCTGTTTCGAAAAGCAAAAACAAAAAAAAGAGTACTGAAATCTATACAGTGCTACCTATCCACACATGCCTAAGATAAGATAAACTTTAAAAGTTAGGCACAAGTTGGTCGAGTTAACCATGGTTGACCACAGGTAATCAGAATCACAAAAAGTAACATGTTTGTGGAGAGAAGGGGGCCACTTTACCACCTCCATAGCTTGGGAGCCAATTCTTTTCCAGGTTGAGCCTCTGATGAGAACTCCACCCAGGATTGCACAAAAGCAGAGAACCTAGGTAAGTCACACTAAGAAACTTCAAGACATAAAGTTTGGGGGTTTGTTTATTTGTTTTGTTTTGTTTGTTTTTGTTTTTTGTTTGCTTGTTTTGGTTTTTGGTTTTTCGAGACAGAGTTTCTCTGTGTTGGCCTTGGCTATCCTGAACTTGCTTTGTAGACCAAGCTGGCCTCGAACTCACAGCGATGTGCCTGCCTCTGCCTCTCGAGTGCTGGGATTAAAGGCGTATGCCACGTCCGGCTGGGTTTTTTTGTTGTTGTTGTTTGTTTGTTTGTTTGTTTTTGTTTTTTGTTTTGGTTTTTTTTTGCTTGTTTATTTTTGCTCTGGAGATACTCAGAGTAATTTGTTATGCTGCACTGAAAATTAATATATGCACCAAATGCTTAAAAATGTTCATGGCTCTAACGCCTTGTTCCTTCTTTTTGTCCCCATTTCTTGCTGCTTAAAAGCCCATGATGTCACCCTCCTCAGGTAGGAAGGCCTTGACGACAGTTAACTGCAAATCACTTGCATTCTAGGGAAGAAAACACTCGGAAAGATTTTACGAAAACAAGTAAACCTAAAGATTTTCTGCTTAGGTCTGAGATCACTGGGACCTCAAATACCATTATCTCTCCATTCCCACGGGATTGTGTCAATGAACCTGCTGCGCACAGCGTAAACAGCGCTCCCCCAGGCATAGTGGACACAATGCAAGTGCCGCGAGCTCTGATTACTCTTCATTGGGAACGGGGTAGGTCTCAGCATATTAGAGACCCAGGCAAAATAAGCTTCATTACGCTTTTAAAATCAAGATTTCCCAGCCAGCTGTGGTGGTGCACACCTGTAATCACAGCTCTTGGGAGGCTGACACAGGAGGATCACTGTAAGTTCAAAGCTAGCCTGGCACAGGGACTTGGAGGCCAACCTGGGCTAAATAGTTAGATCCTATTTCAAAAACAAACAACAACAGAAGAATTTGCTAAACTAAACCTTCTCTTTTGTACATGCTGCCTGTGCGATACTCTCCCAAATACTGTTTCTAGGAACAGATCCTGGGCATACAAGGTTGAGTCGTAGAGGAGACTTTTTAGGAACCACGGTGGGAATGGTTCTCTAATCATTAGCCATAACCCAGTGTCCCTGGAAACTGAATAAAGCAATGCACTCTGGAACTGTGCTCTGCCCCCTGGGAAGGTCAAGCAGCTATTGGGGTTCTCAGGGGTATGACAGCCAGTTCATTCCAAGGAAGACAGAGTGGCTTCCACACAGAGGATTTTTCCCAAACATTCACATAAAGCTGACCACAGGTTAGACATTATTTTGTGTGCTTTTTTTTTTTAAATAAATGGTTTTTCAAGACAGGGTCTGTCTGTGTGGCCTGTGCTGTCCTGGACTCCCTTATAGACCAGGCTGCCCTCGAACTCACAGTGATCTGCCTGCCTCTGCTTCCCAAGGTGTGGGCCACTGTGTATGGCTTTTGTGTACTCTTAAGATTGACTCTAAACTAGGTCACGTGGTAATGGGTAACAATGCAGTCTCACCCTATCAACAAGTGATTGAAAACACGAAAAATCTTTCGTTTAGAAGCCAAATGTTGGCCATGAATATCGAAAAGAAACTTAATCAGAACAGTAGATCAGAGGCTCCCAACTGGGCAACCCAAGATTCTGGCTTCTATTAAAGGAACATAAAGAGAAGAAGAAAAAAGAATCAATGAAAGGCACAATAACCATTATGTATAAAGAGTGACAAACATTTTTAGAAGCATTTAACATGTTTATTATAAATTTTGGAGAATTTGAATAAAATTGGCTGTGATTCATTTTTAAAAAAAGTCTCTAAGGTGCATACATTTCTTGGCTCTGTTACATTGTTTTTAGACTTATCTTAGGTCTTTTAAATTAATTAATTAATTGACTTTACATCCCAATTGTAGCCCCCTCCCTCCTCTCCTCCCAGTCCTACCCTCACTTTCTCTTCCCCCATCCCTTTTCCCCTACTCCTCAGAAGAGGGGAGCCTCCCCTACCAACCCACAGCCAAACACTGAGCAGAGCACAGAGAGACTTATGGAAGAGTGGGGGTAAGGGTAGAAGGGAGGGACCAGGAGCTTCACAAGAAGACCAAAGGAGCCAACTAACCGGGCCCAGGGGGTCTTACGGAGACTGAAGCACCAACTAAGGACCGTGCATGGGCTAGACCTAGGCTCCCTATGTTACATTTTTTTTAAAAATTTAAAATACAAAAGCAACAGATGGACTTACAGGACAGCACCCCCCATGAGGCAACACAACTGTGGTGTGAACCTGGGAAGGACAGGTATAAAATTCAGCCCGACGCCTCCTTCACGAGGCTGCCTTCCAGGATGCCATTCTCTGGCAGTTCTGAGCAAATGACATACATGCATAGAAAGTTCTGAAAAAAAATAAATGGGGGAAAAGGTTTTATATTTACTCAATACTTTTTTCTAAATGAAGTCCTACTAGGCAATCCATACTGGCCTTGAACTTATCCCTCAGTCTGAGGGATAGCAGTGAAGGTAGCAGTGTGCAACTAAGCCTGGCTAGTAAGAAGGCTTCTTGACTGTGTTGCATTTATGTATTTGATTATTTATCGCCTTTTATTTTATTTTGCTTTGTGGTGCTAGAGATAGAATCCAGAGCCATCAACAAGTTGATGAGCATTCTGTTACTAAGCCATAGTCCTAGGCCTGAGTCTGTTTCTACTTTACAGTGAATGTATGCACCATATATATGTCCTAGCACTGACCTTTATACACGTTCATAGCACCTTTGGTCTAGATTCATCTATTCAGTTCCTCTTCTGCAGGAGAGAGAGAGAGACAGAGAGAGAGAGACAGAGAGACAGAGAGACAGACAGAGACAGAGACAGAGACAGAGAGAGACAGACAGAGACAGACAGACAGAGACAGAGAGAACCTCATTCACCTATTTCCACTCTGCTTTTGTTAATGTGGCCCTGGGATGCACTGTGTCTGTGTGGCTGATCCAGAAAGCTCCGAGGCTGGAACCTTCCAAACACCTAACAGACTTATAACACCTTCTGTGCCCCGAGCTTCCAACCCAAGGCCACATCACACCCAAGTCACCACCTTTAGTTCATGGATTCCTCCAGACCGGAAAGGAGAGTAACTGGTGGAACACCAGCTTCCCGCTGGGCAGCACCATGGTGTCATTGGTTCTTTCTTGCACTCTTCCCAACACAGGAATTCCCTGGCGAGGAAGGCCAGAGCTCATCTCACCACCCCAGGGCATTATCAGGATTTAGGCTTCCTGCAATTCTCACCACTTCCTCCCCACACCCAATGGACTTCCTGCAGTGCCCATGGAGGCGGCTAAAGCTCTTTCCTGCTGCTGTCCTGAATTCCCAGGAGCCAGTCACAAATGCCCCATGCTGTCTGTGATGCTAGCTCCAGGAGGCGGCAGCAGTCCCCCTAGAGTGCTCCATCTCCATTAAAGTCCCTGCAGCTGCCAGGCTGCTGGCTGCCTCCCTTAGACTCAACACAATAAACCCTTCACAAGTGACAGTCTTCACAAGCACCACCAGTGACTTCCAGGCTGGGACTGATTCCAGAAGTTCTGTCACTCATTAGCAAGTTGCGAACAGAAGGGGGTGTGCTAGGGGAATAAAATGCACTGTAATTAATTTTTCAAATATTAGACCATAGAAAACATTGCGCTTTATTACATGTTTTTCCCCCCCCCAAGACACTAAAATGGCTTTTGTGGAAGGGGTAAAATACCAGACAGCAGTGACTTAAGGGAGCAAGGGTTCACTTTGGCTCACTGTTCGAGGGGATACAGTCCAACAAAGTAGAGAAGACATGGCAGGGGGAACTTGGGGCTCTGCTTTCTAAATCTCCCATGGGTCAAGATGCAGAGAAAGATCCAGCAAAAGCTGGCAACGACAAACCCTTCAGCCATCAGCATCTCCAGCGACTCACTTCCTCCAGTTAGGTACCAACTCCTAACATCTCTACAACCTTCCCCAAGTAGTGCCTTGACCTGGGACCAAGTATTCAAGCACTTTACACTCAAAGCACAACCCCCCTTACTTAATGAAGTAATGGGTCGTGATAAATAGCATGCATTGTATACTTAATATCCTCACCCAAAAGTCTAGCGTCAGACTGTAGACACAGGATATTTGCATAACTGGTCCAGACACAAATGCCTGGGAATCTGGCCCAAGCTCACAGTGAGTTGTAGCTTCCATGACTTCATGTTATAAAGTCCCTACACCTTATTCCAGAGATAAACCTCACATCCATGTTCATTGCTGTCCTATTCACAATAGCCAGGAACCGGAAACACTCAGCTCCATCAGCCAAATAATGGGTAATGAAAATGTGGTATATTTACACAATAGGATATTCTTCAGCTGTTAAAAATGAAATCACGAACATTTCAGGAAAATGGATGGAGCAGGAAACAATCATCCTGAGTGAGGTAACCCAGACCCAGAGATAAACAATGAATGGTCTCCCTTATACATAGATGTTAGCTCTTATGCTTTAGATAGGTGTGTTTCATTTAGAATAACCACAGAGGCTAGTGAGCTAGTAAAGGGGCTGGAGGGGAGGGGGTTGGGGAGCGCAAAAGAATCTTCAAAAGAAGAATATAGTATTACAAAGGGATAAGGGAAAACTAGGATAGGAAGATTAAATAGGGAGGGCGATGAGACAGCACAGTAAAGGAGGGAAAGTGGGAAGTGATAACTAACATTAAAGGTCCCTTGAGAAGTCATATGGAAGCCTGCTACTGTGGAAGATTGCTAAAACATATACACATATAAACGGAATCTAAATGGACTCACTTTATAATGGGAAGACAATGCCCCAAACAGACAAGTCTGTGAAGGTTTTCTGTAACAAAGAAAACTCACAGATTCCCTCAACAACACCCTCCTCCTCTCCCCCACTGGCTTATTTTCTACTTTCCACATGTCTGACACACTGCCAGGCACAGAAAGGCTCTTCGTAAAGATACAGACTTGTTCCGCAGCAGGAGTAAGTGCTGCCACTTCAATCTCATCCAACTGTACCTGTGCCTGAGTGTATGTCTGTGAACCACAAGAGTGCAAGAGCCTTCAGGGGTCAGGAGAGGCACTGAATCCCTTGGCACTATAGTTACATGTGGTTATGAGTTACAGTGTGGTGCTGAGATAGCTGCTCAGCCCAGAGATCCTCCCGTCCTGCCATTGTTGGGATCACGAGAACGAGAGCCTGAGTTTAATCCCCCAAAGCCACATACAAAAGGCAAGTGGCGATCCCAGTGTCAGGGAAGAAGATCCCGGGGCACGCTGGCCAGCCAGCCTAGACTGCTTGACAAGTTCCACGCTAGTGACAGAGCCTGTATCTAAAGAACACGGAGGAGCTAGAGAGATGACTCCTGCATGAAATGCTTGCATACAAGCATAAGGATTAAAATTGAACCCCCAGAGCCAGATAAAAGCCAGGCAGGCATGGAGGCTACATGTAATTCCAGCATTCCAGAAGCAGATCGCGGAATCCCTGGGCCAAGCTAACTATCGAGACTGGATGAATCTCCAAGTTTCGGGTTCAGTGAGAGATCCTGCCTCGATAATAAAGTGGAGAGTAATCGAGGAAAGCACCCAGCATCAACTTTGGGCTTCTGCATGGATGTGCGCACATTTGCAAGTGAGCTTGCACACACATCCATACTGATGCACATGCAAAGAACCACACACAAACAAACAAAAAAAAAAGGTGGACACTATCTAACACTATAGGTTGATCTCTCCCCTACACACACACACACACATACACATACACACACACACACACACACACACACAGAGAGAGAGAGAGAGAGAGAGAGAGACAGAGAGAGACAGAGAGACAGAGAGACAGAGAGATAGAGACAGAGAAATTTTGACATTGCATTATATCATTGTAAATAAATATATAGGAGAGTAATGTATGATACCAAAAAAACCAAATAAGAGGCATGTACTACCACAGGAACCCCACTATGACCTTTATCTTGTTGCCTTTTTGAGATATGACTTTAAATACCCCTCCCCCAAGACTGAGGTGTTTGTTTGTTTGTTTGTTTTCACTGTATGGACAATCCTCTCCCACTGCATGAAGTCAATACAATTACAATTGGCTTTGTAGGAAATCTTACATAATGCAATTTGTCTTATGTGACCCATCCACGGATCAGAGCTGTTCATTTGTTAAGTGCAGCCTGCATGTTCCTCACTCAAGACTTGTTTTCATTGTTACTGTGCATGTGTATGTGTTTGTGTGTGTGTGTGTGTAGGCCAAAGACCAACTGGATATTTTTCTTCAGTCAGGCAATGACCACCTTGGGTTTTTTTGTTTTTGTTTTTGTTTTGTTTTGTTTTGTTTTTTGAGATAGGGTTTCTCAGTGGGGCTTGGGGCTCACCAATTAGTTTAGGCTGGCTGTCCAGAGAACTCCAGGACTCCACCTGCCTCTACCTTTCCAGTGCTGGGAGCCCGAACAAAGACACTGGGGATAACACTCAGGTCCTCCTGGCTGTGGACACGTGCTTTAGTGACTGCAGCATCTCCCCTGCCCTGCTGTTGAGATTATTTTTTAAAAGGCATGACTGTGACACAGGCATCTGTCTGCTCACTCAGAACTGTTTCTAGAGCAATTATGACCACTTCTGTGGAGATCAGTACCAAAGCCATGATGCCCACTGTATGCCTGAACACCTAAAATTCTCACCTAGGCAAAGTCTAGGAAGCCCTGAAGGTGGCCACTGATGCTGGATAGCAGCACGTTGACTCCGCCTATGTGTATCAGAACGAGAAAAGGGTGGGAGAAGCCATTCAAGAGAAGATCGAGAAGGTTGTGAGGCAGGAGGACCCCTTCCTCACTGGCAAGCTATGGTCCACCTGCGTTGAGAGAAAGCTGCTGAAGGAAGCCTTTTAGAAGTCTTGTGCACCCCAGACTGAACTATTTGGACCTCCAGCTTGTTCACTGGACACAGGGACATTAGCATGGAAAGAATTACTCCACAAAGTCAATAAAGGCATTTTCACCATCAAAACAACATTCTTGGATGCTCAGGAGGTCACAGAACCATGACAGATGAGGAGCTGGAGACAGCCCTAGGTGTCTGCATAGAGTTCCAGATTGAGAGGCTCCTGAACAAGCCTACACTGAAATACAAACCAGTGAGCACTCAGGCTGAGTGCTACCCATACCCCACCCAGGATAAATGGATCCAGTACTGCCACTCCAAGGGCATCAGCAGCATAATCTTCAGCCCTCGTGAGCTCTCCGGATAGTCTGTGGTCCAAGGCAGAGGACGCTTTGCTATTATGACGTCTCAAGGTTACATAGACCACTCACTGAAAAGCACAAAAAAACTTCAGGTCAGGCTCGGGCTCAATTTTATACCCCCGAGTCTGTGACACTGGCATGCACATGTGAGAACTTTCAAGTCTTTGATTTCAAGCTGAGTGATCAGGAGACAGCTGCTATTTGCAGCTTCAGCAGAAACTGGACGAGAAGGCAGATGTGGAAGAGTAGCCACACAACGTGGGACACTGAGGTCAAATCACCTGAAGGCTGTCTGGTAGATTCTCCTCTTCTCTGGCTCCCTTCTCCTGAGTCCTATTTTAGTCAAGTCTTTCTGACATCCTTCTGTGCCTGTCTTATCATAGACTCAAGCCAGGTAACACTACCTAAATCTTGTTCAACTAGGAGCGGACTGCCACATGGAAATGTGATTCAAAAGGGCGTGGCAGTCACTTTCACTAGTTGCATTTCACTAAACATTTGTCAAATGCATTCATGACAAACAGATAAAATAATAAAAGTATCAATACTAGTCCCCAAACCCTAGATAGATAGATAGACAGACAGACATATAGATAGCAAGGTACGGCTGTATTGCAGATCCCTTTCATAATGCTTAGGTACGCCTGCCTTCATGACCCTTTCTTCAATAAAAATAAAGATCATATTCAATCACTATCAGAATACTAAGACAAACATACCCCGCCTGAATTACATCATCTTGTAACCTACTATCCTAAGACATTGTATTGGACAGGACTGTAGGAACCAGGCCCAACTGGGCTGCCTGCCTGTCTTGCTGTTTCATGTCCTGTTTCTAGCAGCTTCCATGTCTGTGTTTATCTTAGTTAGCTAGTTGTGTTTACTACTCTGAGAATGTGCCCCTCCCTTCCTCAAGACTCGTCCTCCTGTGTGCAATCACCTCTTGAGGGATTTCACCTGGGAGGAGGATTCCTGTTTTGCAGCCTATAAGAAAGCTCTTTGGAACTCTGGAAGGAGAATAATAAGCCACTGCCGTGGCTGCTGCTGTGGCTGTTGCTCACTTAGCATGAAGGACCCGCTGTGTTATTTTGTGTGTGTGTGTGTGTGTGTGTGTGTGTGTGTGTGTGTGTGTGTGTGTGCGCGCGCGCGCGCGAGCGCATGCGCATGCGCATGAGTTAAATCCGCCCTCGACTTGGTCCGCCCTCGACTTGGTACTGCGGTGGCGTGGGCACCACACAGGATCCTAAAAGAACACTAGGGAATAAATACTGTGTCCCCTGTGCTTGTCAGGACAATTCTAACCTGTACCCTTATCCGCTAATCTACGGCCAATCAGAATTGGCACAGTCCTAAAGCCTGGTGCTTAAAAGGGTTGCCACTAACCTCTCCATGCCTTTTAAGCAGCTCCCATTCACCCAGAAGTTTCTCTTTGCTTCATATAGCACACCAGGGTTGAACAGAAGAAGATCACTCTGGCTGCACTGTTTCAGACTTAAAATGGAGGAAGCTAAGATCTTAGGAAAGGCCAATAAGAGAGCATGGCACAGGGCTGGCCCCATAGAAAGTGTTTAATCCTAACACAAGTAGTGCCCCATCCTGGGTTAAGTGTTGGTTTGTTTGTTTCTTTATGGTTTGGACCAAGTACCCAATGGAAAGAACTTAAAGAGAGCCCTGCCTTAGTGGCAGGTTTCGGGGTGTAGGCCCATCACAGAGGGAAGCTGAGGCAGCTGAGGGAATTCCACCCATGCAGCTGGTGCTCCCCATGTTGTGCCTGTTTTGGAAGCTGAAAGATGCATGGGGACAGGACAAGGCTCTGCCTTAGAAGCTGGCCTGCAGCTACCCACCTCTGTCAGCTGGGCCCTAGAACCTCCCCAGGCATCACTTCCTGGAGACCTATTTCGTGGCTAATCCCTTCCAATGTCATAAAGTCAACACGGTTAAAAAGTCATGAGCCTGCGGGGATAATTTCAGACTCAGACAGCACAAGCTGAGCCACACAGTGCAAGAACAGTGCGGCAGGCAGCAGGAAGCAGAGGCTTCAGGGTCGCAGGGAGCAGGAAGTAGGAGCTTCAGGGTCACAGTAACTGTCAAGTTTCTGTGCCAGGTATTTTGTCGCAGCAACACAAAGTGTGATGTCATAACAGCCAAGTAGTAACTGAAGTGACAAAATGAAAGAGAAAGGATGACTGATGTCAACAGAGGTAGGAAGGACACTTTCATCAGGACAAACGCAATAAGCTTTGTATTTTTAAGGCATCATTTTGAGAATATCTGATAAATTTCAACAGAAATAAACTTCATAGGCCCAGGAGTCGATGAAAGGCCGGCACATTTCTCACTTAGGCGTGTCTTCGGTGCTGCAGAGATGGCTCTTGCAGAGGACTTGCGTTTGGTTTCAAGCACCAACTTTAGGCTGCTCATAGCTGCCTGTGGCTCCGCTCTCCTCGGAAGTTTTTCTATTCCCATGGAAACAGGGAGCTTTGTAGTAGTACAGTTGTACAAAATGAGCACTGTGTCTTTCAGGGAGGGGAGCTATCTACCACTGACGTGGTCAAAGGTCTCAAATGCAAATGACTCCTGACCCCAAGCAAGCAAAGAGCCCAGCCTGCCGAGTTGAAGAAAGTAGACCTGACGTTGACATGGATGAGCACGCTTGTCTCTCATGCTGTTTATGCTTGTTGAGCATAACTTGTCTTCTTTCTCCCTCCTCTCCCTCCCTCTCTCTCCTCCGTACATCTTTCACTTTGCCTTCCATCACAGCCCTCTCAGACTCTCTGATCCGCAGTGGTATCGCTGCATCTCGCATCCTATTGCACCACTGCCCAAACCAGCATACCTCACCTGCTCTCTGCACCTCAGGTTAAACGTACACAGCAGTGGGGCCCACACAGGACCAGTGCGTGATGAAGGAATGTCTGATTCAAACTCGGAGACTGAGACAGACCGAATGGAAGCCCACTCACACCAGCGAGTAGAAACTTAACCGAATGGCGTGGTTCTCAAGGGTAGAGCTGGAGATTTGCTTTGGAATAAATTAGCTACTTTTCCTATGAAATGAATAATTTGATCATTTCAAGGTACCTATAGCTCTACCACTTAAGAACAACTGCCATAACATAAAGTAATATCAACGTATTAAAATATTTGGAAAATCTAAAAAGTTCAATAAGCACGTATAAGTAAGTCTGCTATCCAGAGACAATTCACAATAGCATTTGGACATATAGGCACATAATCACTTCTGTTTCTTATTTATTTGTTTGACACAGAATCTTGTGATGCGGCATGGGCTGGTGAACTGTCACACCAGACTTCAGGCTCACATTTGCATTCATAATACACATGTCAGGGCACAGACGGTCTGAAGGTAACTCAGGTTACACTGTCCCTGTTAATACATATATCACCAGAATACTTTTCATTACCTTGTAGTATTCAATTTTAGTGTCAGTAGACCTCAATGTAACATTTTAATTCCAATCAGTGCACTTTAAAATCTTTAACATTGCAAGTAACAAATGATATCAATATTATTACGTATAATATACGAATGCCATTATATACTTCATCTATAAGCATATGTTTAATTACAGCATTATGATAATGCATAGGCTATATAATAATGATTGCAATCTTAATATCTATTCTCTCTTTTTAAAGATTTTTTAAAAAATTGTTCTTTTTTTGGTTTTTTGAGACAGGGTTTCTCTGTGTAGCCTTGACTGTGCTGGACTCACTTTGTAGACCAGGCTGGCCTCAAATTCAGATACTCCCCGAGTGCTGGGATTACAGCTGTGCCACTGTGCCAGGCTAATCTCTCTTCTCTTATACTTTCCTAATAATTAGATTTTAGAAGTAGGATTATTGGATCAATAGCCTTGCGTTCTCTATTTTATGGATCTTTCAATAGATATTTCTGAGAGTGACCGCCCTCCATATTAACACACTTTCCAATTGAGTATGGCCACCACACAGTTAACGTGACCCATGCTTTGATGACAAAGAAAACTGAGTGAGCAAGAATACAAAGACTTTGGAGATTCAGAAAAGTTGTGTCCAATATCAAGCAAATACTACTATAATTGCTAGGTGATAGGTCTCTAAAAGAAGAACAAGTACAGATTAAAATATCAGATAGCAATCGATCATATTTAAATCTATTTTAAAGACCATCATTTGTCAGGCCATGTTTAATTAGAATACAATACGGTTTATCTTTGGACATTGAAGAGAGAAGCAAATTGCTCTCAGAATCTACTCCTGGCTGTGAATCCCAGCTCTCTCTCTCTCTCTCTCTCTCTCTCTCTCTCTCTCTCTCTCTGACGTAGCTGTCCACCTTGAGGACAGGCTTGTGATCAGAAACGTACAAAAATGCCTCACTTGCTGGGAAGGTGAAAGCGCCAAACCAGGTTGTCTTGACTACCCTGGTAGTTGAAAACAGCACACTCAGGTGAAGCATAAAGACCTGAAATTTCTTGTACTTGTGGAAGCCAGGGAGCCCAAGTTCAGTGTGCTGGCTGGTGAGAACAGCTCTCTGCTTGACAGTTGGTACCACAGAGCACGGCCTCATGAGCTGGAAAGCAGAAGGTTCAAAGAGATGAACTTTCTTTGAAGCCTCTCTCACAGGACATTAGTCTTCCTATGAGGACTCCATCACCTACTTACCCCAAGGCCCCGCCCCTGAATACCATCACTGCGGGAATGCAACATCAGTGTGGATCCAGGAGGGATAATTTCCTTCCAGCCAGGACAGAGATACCAAGGGAAAGCTCTCCATCATTGGTAGGTGCTTCATGAACGATCTTGTTCCTCTCATGGATCTCCTTCCAATGTTCCATCCCAACCCCCTGGAGGAGATTTTAGATCTGAATTTAAATTAAACTCCAGGGGTGGCTGTAAGGGGCAGGTCTTTTGGTTTTGGATACATAACATAAGGGTAAACTAAACATACAAGTTCTCCTCATACAAGTGACTCACCCCAGCTTTTTACCCATCCAGAATCAAGCTGTTATCAGCACACGAAAGCCAGACCCTCACAGCCTGTTAAGTAGGTTACCTACAATCTACAAGGACCTCAGCAGTTCTTTTGTCTCTAAGCAGCCTTCTTTCTTTTTCCTCTTGGCTCCATCCAAAACACACATACACACACCATTTCCACCATCACAGTTTCCACCACCACACCACCACTATCTCTGCCACCACCCCTGCCCCCCCTGCCCCCTGCCCCCCTGCCTCCCCTGCCCCCCCTGCCCCCCCTGCCCCCCCTGCCCCCCTGCCCCCCCTGCCCCCCTGCTCCCCCTGCCCCCCCTGCCACCACAACCATCATTATCCTACCAAGCATCTTGAAAATACGAGAAAAATAAAACCTCATGAACCTTAGGACGAGGAGGTCACTATTAACATGGAAACTAAGTAGCAGCCTAGGTTCTTCAAGCTGTTAATGGGGGGGGGGGACACAGGGGGCTGCTACCTTTTGGAAAGCTTTATTTTCTGCTGATGAACATTTCTACTGGGAAGATTCTGAGCGAAGTGAGCAAAACCCTGGGCTTTAGAGCCAATAAGGCCAGAATTAAATGTTGCACCCTGTTTTTGAGTGAGTCAATTATTTTTTTTTTCCACGCTTCAGTTTCCTCCTGTACAAAATAAGGCTAACAAATCTGGCCTTCAGGAGGAACAGCCAGAACCCTCAGCAAGAGCAGATGTTGTTAGTTCCAAGGATCTATGGAAACAAAGCCCTCGGTGTGCAGCAGCTTTCGTTACACTGAAGCCGTTGTAACCCCATTGTTTTACAATTACTCCTCAAAGCATATCCAGAAATGGTTACCCCTAAAACACCTGGGTCACTATTGCACCCATGGGCATATGTTGTGAGCTCAATCATTATCATAGCTCACAGCTGGGTAAGATGGTTAATAACTTTTCTCCCTTAGTCATATGTGTAGAACTTTCCAGCCCTCCGAAAGCTGGCCAGTGGGTATGAAACTGCCACAATAGTGCTAGCTTGATTTCTCTACATTGAGACTCAAGAGTGTGGTGTCTTCAGCAGTGGGGCCTTATTACCAAGGTCTAGAGGGAAGTCAGGAGCAGTGGCAACGTCCTGTAATGTTTGGGGGGGTCTATGGAACCTCACTGACCAACAAATGAAGATGTAACCCACACCTGATACTATGCTTTTTAATTTGATAGCCTATGTATTTGGGAGAGACACCACCCCCAATAAGGTAACTCCATCTAAACTCTTTATGCACGTGCACACACACACACATACACACACACACACACACTATACACACACATATCTATCTATCTATCTATCTATCTATCTATCTATCTATCTATCTATATATATATATCTTACGTGTGTGTGGTGTGTGTGGGTGTCTTAGGACGCTTCTAAAATAGTCATTTCCATATGGCTTTCCAAAGGTCTTCAGTGTTGGGATCCCTCCCTACACTACCTCTTCCACCCTTCCCTCCCATCCACCATTGCACTTACCCTTCCTGCCCCATTGTTCCCTTTCCCCTTTCAAACTATAAACTGAGTTCTACTATTCCCCCACTTAAGATGTCCCCACTTCTCATGGGCCTTTTCTACTTTCCTGATGTTGACAAGTGTTCCATCTTAACCTTGCTTTCTAAAGAGTCAAAGCTAGGATCCACATATGAAAGCAAACATGCAGTGTTTGTCCTCCTGGGTCTGAGCTACCTCACTCAGAATGGGTATTTCCAGTTCCATCTATGTACTTGAAAATTTCATAACGCTGTCTCTCTTGACAGCTGAATAATATTCCATCGTGTAATTGTATAGCAGTTTCACCATCCATTCATCAGATGATGCACATCTAGGCTGTTTCCATTTTATGGCTGTTATAAATAGAGCAGCAATAAATATAAGTGAGCAGGCATCTCTACAGTAGGAGATATAGTCCTCTGGGTTTTGTTCAGGATGGCATAACTGAGACATTTTTTGTTTGTTTGTTTCTCTCCTTCATTTTGTCTTGTTTTTATTTATATGTGTTTGTACCTGTGTGAGTTTATGTGTATCACACATGTGCAAGCGCCCAAGGAGGCCAGAAGAGGGTGTTGGATCCTCTGGAACTGGAGTTACAGGCAGTTGAGGGCTGCCATGTAGCAAATGCTGCTAGCAGTTAACTAGCAGTAGCCATCTTCCCAGTCGTGCTGGAAAATGGTATTAAATTGCCTCTTAAATACTTTTCTTGAACCCTACAGAGGAGGGGAGCTTTCAACCCTAGTCTGAGAAGCTTGTTTCTGAAATAGATGACAAATACTACAGAAACTCACAAGTGACAGATGTGCAATAAGAGACTGAAGAGTTACACCAAAATATTTTATATTATTTGTGGTTATTGTGAAGAACCCAGAGGGGACAAGAACCCCACAAGAAGACAGACTCACCTATCGTGGGCCCTTGGAAGCTTACAGAGACTGAAGCACCAACCAAAGACCATGGACTGAACTTAGGCCCCCTGACACATATGAAATGATGAGCAGCTTGTTTTTCATATGGGTCCCTTAGCTAGTGCAGTGCGGGGCTGTTTCTGACATGGCCTACTTTTAGGTCACTGGCCCCTAGCTAGGCCACCTTGTCGAGCCTCAGTGGAAGAAGATGTGACTGATGTGCTAGGGTGTGTTGGTACCGGAAGGGCTCCCCTTTTCTGAGGAGAAGGGGAAGAAAGAAAGGGAGAAGGGGGTAGGGGGGTGGGGATGGGAGGGGAGGAGGGAGGGGGTCACATTTAGGATATAAAGTGAATAAATAAACAAATTTTTAAAATGAGAGATTGTGGAGTGTTCTGCTCTAAATACGACAACTGTCTCGTTCCTCCTTCCTCCTTCCTCCAAGGCACAGGAATTACTGCAGAAGAGGAGGAAAGAAGATTGTAGAAGCTGACATTGTTAGTGTACAAGCGATTCCACTGACCTGCTCTTGGGGGCCTAGCAGCTGCTTGTGTCATCACCTGCCTGCTGCTGCCAGGTGTGCCAGGTGAGAGCTGCATAAAAGGGTGCCAGCCACCCCAGCCCTCTCTCTGTTCTCTGCACCCCCTTCTCTGTGTTCTTTCTCTCTTCAGGCCCTGTCTGTCTGTCTGTCTATCTATCTATCTATCTCTACCTCTCTCTCTTCCTGTGTTTCCCCTTACTCTACCTCCATGGCGTTCTCTCTCTCTCTCTCTCTCTCTCTCTCTCTCTCTCTCTCTCTCTCTCCTCCTTGTCTATCTTCTGTCTGTCTGCCTGTCTATATGTCCATGTCTACGACTCTGCTTCTAGCCCTTCCTCAGGACCTCGCCCCCCTCCCTTGCCCCAAGAATCCTCTTTTACACCAGATATGTTGCATGGCATAGTTTCTCAGGGATACACCTTGGCATATTTTTTTATCATAACTGACAGACCCTGAACAAAACAAACAAGTGGACAGGACATTCAGGTGTCAGCCACATAGTAAAGACTCAATAGGGTCCCTCCGATGGCGGCGGAGGAGGAGGAACAGGGACGTTCCTAAGAAGGAGCAAGATGACAAGAAAAATACCTCCTCTGGTGTTTTTATAAAAACAGAAAATATTTTTGTTATTTCTAGCATATTTATCACAGATAAGGACTTGGAGGCAGAGACAATAGCTGTACTACCTTCTATATCCATATCCTTAACAACTACCTTATAGTAAGTCTTTTTTCCTTATAGTAAGTTTGTTCCGTAAATTTTACTGAAAGAGTTAATAAACAGATGATTTGCCTTCTCTGTGTAAGGTTGGGATGAGGGTGGACTCCCTATCCAAGAGACGGGAGACCTGAGCGATGAAATGTGTGCAGAGAACTTAGCGATGCACTTGAATTAGACTTAGTGTTCAATAAAAGTTAGTGACTCGGCACAGAAAGCCACTATTTGAGATGGAAAGGAAGAGACGCCTACCTAGCAAGACTCAGCTCACTGGCAACAACACCGGGTTCTCCTTAACTGTCGACGTGCTCTCCCAGGTTGGAAGCTCACAAAGGTTCAGAAAACCTAGCCATTTTCTATTCCCCATCGAAACACTGAAAATAAACGTGAGCATCAATTTCCTTCCTGAGGTGCTTTCTATCCCAGCTCAGTCATTGTGTCTGGATTCACTGTTACAATAAAACATGCAAATGGTAGGACCGTTGATTCTTATCTGGCTGCTAAGGCCAGGTGTTTTCAATGTGACTTCATTTGCATGCATTTAGACAAAGGTGGTGGTGGTACCAACAGATCTTTTCTGCTCAGCTCTCTGCCTTTTTGTTCAAGAAGCTGGCCTGGAGGTGCTTTTTAGAGACCACACTGATAGATTAATTCTATCATTACCGCTGCATTGGAGTCCCTGGGGCAGCCAGAGCACATATTAGCTTTTGCATGAGATGCTGCACACGCACCAGGCTGGGAAGTAGTGAATAACTCACTCTGCCTGCAGATGGAAGGGGAAATTTATGAAGCAAAGGAAAAGCCACAGCGAGCAGGCTGTGATGTAGCTTCCAATTTCAAACAGCAAGCTATCCACAAAGGAAGGTCACTTCCTCTGGCTGAAGGCATGATTCAACAGGAAGAGAGGGGAATCTGCCTCACTTGTCACCACCCACACTCCCTTGTCGCTTGATAATGCCACACTGGACAAGGGAGTGAATGGGCTAAATTCCAGCCTTGCAGGGCCCTGAGAGCTGCTTAAGCCAAAGTCCTTCTTGAACTCTACTATTTGCTTTTGTTTTAGCCATATAACAGAAGATATGATAAGTTTTAGCTTTTTGAGGAGACTGAATTAAACTGGAGGCTCATATCCGGCATCACAGGTCCCCTTGGGAGAACTGATGGATGCGACCCGTAATAGTGTGCGCTCAAACACATACACATAGGTTCCACAGGAATTTCATGTCTATCTGATGGGAAAGTCATTGGGGTCCTCTTTATTTTTGCTGTCGTGGCAAGAGAAACTTAAATTGGTTTCTAAGACCATGTCTCTGTCTGCCGTTCATTTACCCACATTTAGAGAACTACTGTGTTCCAGCGCTATGGTAGGTCTTGGGACTACAAAAGTACAAAAGCAGTCACCTTAACTTCTTAGGCTGTGTTTATATTTGGATGTTCAAAGATCTTGTTTCATTTTCGTGGTTGATAACTGCCTCTAGGCACGTTAAGATATATTGAGGCTATGGAAGAGAAAGCATTGCTAAGTCTGGCTCAGGAAGTCAGGACAGGTGTGACAGGGAAAGTGACATTTGAGCATTATGTTAAAGATGTATATATATATATGATATCCATGTTTATTGCAGCACTATTGACAGCAGCCCAGTCGTGGAATCAGCCTAGATGCCTGTGAACAGATGAACGGATAAAGAATATGTGGTATACAGGACAGTGGAATTTCATTCAGCCATAAAGAAGAATGAAGCTATATTGTCTATAAGAAAATAGATACAGATTGAGATGCTCACATTAATTAGAACAAGCCAGACTAAGAAAAAGGTCACTTTCTTCTTATTTGTGGATTCTAGATTCTATATAGACACATCAAATCACATAGATAAGTCATGAAAGAAGGAAGGTAGGGGAGGGAGGTGATTAGCGGAAAGAGAAAGGGAGGGCTAAGAGGAGGGCTGCGCATGCTGACACAGTCAAAGCATATGAGACGCTAGAAAGGGCCCATCCTCCTGAAGCCCAGCACTCTGTATAAGCAATATGTGCCAATACAAAATAAGTTAAGTATGAAGATGTGTGAACTTACCAGGGGTGAGGGTTGCGACAGAATTCCTGGCAAAGAAGACAACAGGGACAAAGACTAGGTCTGCAGCATTGTCAGTTCTAGATCATTCTAGGCAGTTACAATCTGCAGCTGCTCAAGTCCATTGAATGACATGTCTTCATGCCCGCGTATACCATACGCACATCCTCCTGCGTACTTTAACTCATCCCCAGGGTCTGTATCATAGCTTGTGTGATGTAAATATTACATAAATACTTGCTTTACTGTATTATTGGGGAATAATGACAAGAAACATGTCTGTACAGATTGAGCCCCCACGTAAGCTTTTCAACAATAACATTTATGCGGTGAGAGAACGTAGCTCAGTTGGGAGAATGCTTGGGCGGTGCAGAACCCAAAGACACAGGAGGCTGCCTGGAGCAAGGGGGATAATCTATGGGGAAAGAGGAAAATCAGACAGAGTGTTTAGGCCATGTTCCCATGAAATCTGGACTTTCCCTATGGGTAATTGGAAACTGCCAGGGGATTTGAAGCACGGAAGAGCAACAAATTCATATTTCTGTTGAACAAAGGCAATGCTACCACTCTGTTGGAAAAATCAGCTCAAGCCTTCCTAATATCAATGAGACAGCCACCAGGTTTCATGTTCCATTGCTATGGACACACACACACACACACACACACAGAGAGAGAGAGAGAGAGAGAGAGAGAGAGAGAGAGAGAGACACACACACACAGTTAAATGAGTTTTCAGACAGCTTAGAAATCCCAGTAGAAAAGGAAGTGTATTTTTAGAGTGAAGCACATCCTGGTCCCCAATGGGGATGGACAGGCAATATTAACAGAAGATGACGTAAGTTTGACAAATCTCACCAAGAAAAGCAGCTGCGCCCTCGAATTCATTGCCAATAGTATTTAACGCTAGCTGATAGTGTTTCATCTATCCGGAAAATATGGAAATTAATTTATGATAGTAACAATAGACTCGTACCTTAAGGTAGTGGTGGTGATGACGGACAAGGCAAGAGGAAAGGATGCATGCTAAAATGACTGGGAATAGCTTGGAATGGTCGTTAGCACCTGTAATTCCAGCATTTGGGAGGCTGAGGCAGGAGGATTGGCTTGAGTTGCTTTGAGTTCAAGGTCAGCCTGAGCTACACAGTGAATTCTAGACTTCTTTAAGATAGAATCAGACCCTGCCTCCAAAAAAAATGTGTAAAACTAAAATTACTTCTGGAAAAAATTATATTTATTCTCAAAGTACAATACATATTCAGTCTTCCTCACCTTCACTTTCTTCTTATTTTTTGAAACATCTCACTGTGTGACTCTGATTGGCTTGAAACTTGCTACATAGAGCAGTTTGTCCTTAAATTCACAAAGATCTGCCTGTTTCTGCCTCCCAAAGCAGTGGAGATTATGCTAGGATCAAGGCGTATACGTACCACTGTTCCTATCTCATCTTTTAAAAATACCATTGTAAACTACAAGGTTTCTAAAAGGGTACCAAAAATGCAAATTTGTGCTAATTTCACTATATTAATATATTTTCAAATCTGCATAGATTAAATGAATATATGATGTGGCCATATGGGGCGAGCAGGAAGGGTGGCGGTAAGGAGGCGGGAGAGTTTGAACAACTGTTATCACAGGGATCACCTAAGACAGTTGGAAAATAAAGATATTTACATAACAATTTATAACTAGCAAAATTATAGTTATGAAGTCGTAACAAAAATAACTTTAGAGCCAGGGCTCACCACAACATGAGGAACTGTATTAAAGGGTCAGAGCATTAGGAAGGTTGAGGACCACTGACCTAAGGAGAATGATACATTCCAAAAAAGGCAGCGCATCAATAGCTTGTCCTCATCTCTTCCTCCCCTGCCTCCCTTTCTTCCCGTCCCTCTTCCTGTTTTCTATCTCCTTCCTTCTTCTTTCACTCACCCTTCTCCTCCTTCTCTTTCTTTTCTCTCCTCTTCCTCTTCCTTTTTCATTCTTCCCTTTCCTCTTCTCTTTCTCCTCTTCTTCCTGCAGACACACCTTTCCCCAACACGTATCCATGCCCCCATGTGGCCAAAGGCTTGAAACCTGGATATAGTCACACCTAGATTCTGATCCCAGCTGGATCCCGGACACGTTATTCACAGTTCACCTTACTCAGCTATAATGAGGGGGAAAACAATCCCCTCTATCCTATAAGGTTGCTCTGGGAAGTGAACAGAGGACACACACACACACACACACACACACACACACACACACACACACAAGACCCCCTTGTAGTGGTCTGCTAGTGTTAATTTTCTATTTATCCTGTGATCACTTGCTCATATCAAGAATGTATTTCTAAGCCAGGCACAGTGGCACACACCGGTATTCCCAGCATTCTGAGAGGCAGAGGCAGGTGGACTGATGTGAGTTTGAGGCCAGCCTGGTCTACAAAGTGAGTCTAGGATAGCCAAGGCTACACAGAGAAACCTTGTCTTGGAAAACCAAAAAAAAAAAAAAAAATGATGGAATAGAATTCTATTGTATAGATAATATAGTTAATAATGTGATTTGTTATCTACTTCATCTCTAATTTTCTTAGTAAACATGAAGAAATATTACTCGCCTTGGTATATGGTGAGCCATGTGGACCTAAAGTTAGGATTTGTTTTTTTGTTTTGTTTTGTTTTAGTTAGATAAAGAAGCAAATTATTTTTTGCTAAGGGGTAGGAGCAGAGGAGATCAGTATGGATTCCCTACAAAACGCACATTTCCAGCTCCCTTAAGAAGTTTTAATACATGTCTGTTTGCTGTTGCTGCAACAGAGTGTCACAGCCTAGATAGCTTATAGATAGTAGAGATTTATTTGCCTCACCCGTTCCAGAAGTCTAAGAAGCTGGCACTGACATCTGCCGTGGCCCTTCCTGCTGTGAAGACAGGCAAGTGAGGGCTACACACTTGATAACAACTCCACTCCTGCGATAAGGGAGCCATTCCCACAGTAACAATGCTAATCCATCCACTACCCTGTACCACCTTATTTGGTGCAAATCAACACTATCGCCTTAGTCCATTTTGGACACTGTGAACATCTGGGAACAGTCACATGCCTGACAATCTCTGAACTGTCAAACAAAATGCACTGAGTTACCTCATTGCTGAAACGGCACTTCTCAGAGCTTCCTGCTTCCAGTGGGAGTTGCCACAGCTCTGTCATTTCAAAGAGAATTTCAACAGCGAGATAGGGAAAACAAAATTCATACGAGCTTTGTGGAAACTAAGTCACTTAATCTTGTTGACCACATCATCAGTAACAGCGTGCACCGTGAGAACTCAGTGAAAACTGGCCTGTGTTCCCAGCATTTTATGCACATTAGTTTGTTTTCCTCTCAGAAGATCTCCTGACATAAGTGTGATATTGACTTGTCATTAACAGATGAGGAAATGGAGTGTGTTTCCCCATTGTAAAACAGGGACACTGCAGTTTCCTGGTGTCAGGGACACGGTGGAAATAACAGTACCAACAGTACAAATTGAGTAAAATTTAGAATAGAATTAACATCTCATGACATGCATTAGGGGATGCCTATGACCCTCATGGCCACACACGCTAATCACAAAGGTCAGGCTATGCTACAGCCTCACCTTGCAGGCCCTAGAATCTTCCAATGTCAACACAGTCAAGCTTTATACATCCCTCTTCTCAAAGGAGGAAATTGCTTTCCAGGCAAGCGATAAAGGAGAGGGTAAAATTTACAGAAAGAACCTTTTTTTCTGAATAATAACAAATATTTAATTACCAAAGTGCCATATGATCTTTCTAACCACCTCCTCCCTCCCCCACCACCAATGGTGAAACAAAAGAAAATGGAAATCACACCGTTGTCACTCATAAACGGGCAGTGACAGACATTTCACTGATTAGCTTTCATGTCATTTAGTCAGAGTTACCTGGCAGCCCCTTGTGCTACTTTGTATTTTTTTTTTTGCTTAACAATTATTACTCCATTGATAGCCACCTTAACTAATAATTAGCTAACTAAAGTCTTCACGAACATACCATGAAATTTCATATCTGCACAAGTCAACCAACCATTGTCACCTAACCAACTCTTTACCGATGAGCATCATGCTGTTTTCCTTTGCTTTGGTACAAACTTTGGTGAGCCCCTTTGATGATTCATCCCAATATCTCTTAAGGCAAATCCATGCAAAAAAATGAAAGAATAGACATGTGTTACTGCTTGATTCATAACTAGGACCTTAACGCCTTCATAATTGATTGCTCCAGTGTGAGACTAGCCACCTTCCAGTTCATTCCTGATTTCTGGTAGACATGGGAGAGTTGAAAGTGTGTATCCCATGGATACAATTTTCCAAAGTAAACAAGGGCAGTGGACTCAGCCCCTCCCCCAGGGGGGGCTTATTGCTGGCCCCCATTTTGCCCTTCCTTCTCCCACTGAACAGCCAGACTCTGAAATACAGTTCCACACCTGCAAGCACTAAATCCAGGATCTCGGGTAACACAATTGAGGGATCCAGTTGCAGCAGGGGAAAGGACGTCTCTTGACAGTTGATGACGTTGAAAACAAAAGTAACTTTTTCAGGTTGTTACTCTGAAATGACGTATGCATTTCTAAGGCTGTTGCTCTGCAGCGATTTATGTATTTTCTCTGTGATATTTATCTATGGGACAAACCACGCAGCTGTTCTCAGACCCTGGCATCCTTGATAGGCAGGCACACTCCGCAGGGCTCCTAACACACCTGGGTCTGCAGTTTGTGCTTGCAGCCCCATAGACCTCCAGTGGCACACAGGTAGGTGAAGGGGGGGGGGCGTCTCTGTGCCAGGACGCAGGCAAAGCTGATCTCTTGCAAAACAGGAGATAGGACATACCTGGCCACAAAAGTGACTGTCCTCTCTGAAAAGGATGAAGAAGCCTTAACCTTTCAGGCTAGAGGCTGTGGCATTTGGTGAAATCACCTCCCATTGGGGCTATCCTCGACTTCTGATTCCCAAACTCCTCTTCCCATATCTTGGCCAATAAATTATGTAGGACTTCCAAATAGATCTTCAGTTCCAGAGTATAGCAACTGTTGTTTTTGTTGTTCTTGTTGTTTTGTTTTTTTTTCTATACAAAATAGTTATTTGAAATGCCAACTATATGTGGGATAAAGTCAGTGTTCCATGCTTATCAGCAACAATAGAAAAACAGAACCAGTGAAAACCTCTGCAGAACCGCGATGGCACTCAAAAGAGAAATGTATCGTTTACAATGTTTTACACAGACGAGTTCAAGTTTGGAGGTACCTAAATAAAAATACTATATATTTCTGTAAAAAACAAACAAACAAACAAACAAACAAACCAAAACCACTATGTACAATTGAATCATAAACAAGTTTTACAAAGTGCTGGTTATGCAGGCTGTAGAAAACGCTTGCATAGGACATGAAATCAGTTTAAGAAAGATTTCTGAGCCTTTAGCATTGAGGGCACTTGACTTTACCATTAACAGCACAACCACAAGAAACACAGTGGTGGAGGCCAGATGTGGCACATACAGGGCAAGAGGAGCTCAGGAACCTGGGGTTTTCAGCCACTTCATCTAAGAGCAGAATTCTCTAGGGTCTACCCAGATAACACAGTCATGTGCAGGTATCCCCGAGGACTCTTCCACAGCATATCCGATCTCTGAGCTCACATAAACACACAAGTAGGAGAAGCTATTTCTAAGAGACAGACTTGCAAGCAGTCATTCCATAAAGTGTCCACAGCATTATAATCTATCTATCTATCTATCTACTTATCTATCTATCCATCAGCAGGCTCCCCCCCAAATTATGTCATCAGGCCAAGCCTTGAACTAAAATGAATCCCCCTTCCTCAGCTTTTAAAGTGCTAGGACCCCAGGCCTGAGCCACAGCAACCATGTTTACTTTCTTACTGACGTACAGTGAAGTATTTATGGGACAGCAGGTTCCATCCATTGACTGCACTTTTCTCACGGAGCTTCCCCACACAGCAACGTGCTCTTAATGTTGCCTGCTTTGTATGTTGCTCCTATAATTTGCCAGTGAGAGATATTACAGTGTATTTTAAAAATACGGGTCTTCATGAAGATAGATAAGTATTATTGGCCTATAATAAACAGGGAAGCTACACCGTGGCCTACGATCTTAGTAACATCTTAAGTCTTGGTACTACCTGAAAAATTTTAAACTTAATTTTCAGATTCCTCACCCTGATGTGCACACAACACCCAAGTGTACCCTAGAGATGGGGACTGAAAATACTTTCTATGCGGCACACTCTGCCTCGCTGCATTTTAATTTGGGGTTGCATTTTAGTCACACCTGCCTTTGGGTGTTTTGATGTGGCCTTAGAACAGCAACAGCATTTGAAATGATACAAATGCTAAGAATCAAGGAAAAAAAATAATCTTCAAATTGTGGGTTTTCCTAAGTGACTGATTTAGTGATGTGACAAATAAGATACCCATAAATTCTGAGGTTGAAAGGTAGCAATAATATTGTCTTACCAATGCAAACACAACATGCTGGCTGCTTACATATTTTCATTCTGACCAAGTCCGCCGTGGTTCATGTGATTCTCCCAAGACTCTCAGTCAGGATAAATAACACAACAGGTGTCTAGAAGCTGCAGGCGATGATCTCCTAACGAAAAGACCATGGGTATATGAACTCAAATTGCAGAATATCGGGAAGCAACGGGCAGCCCATCTCTTGCACTTTCACCAGAAAAACATGTTTTTCATCCTGCTCTGGGTTCCCAGCATGTCTGTGTTCACAGGCGGCCACAGGAAGGGTTTGCAGAGAAGGGTGCAAACGCCCTCCGGCCTCCTTTCTCCAGAGCGTATGTCTGAGGCACTTTGCGTCTGGAGAGCACGTTACAGCTTCAAGCCACTTCCACTTATCCCATTTGGACCTCACCTAAGGAAGAAGCACGTTGGCAGTTTTCAGTAGCTCAGTTCTATTCACAGAAGATTATTAGGTCCCGATACACTCACCCAAAGTAACAGGAGAGACATAACTTAGATAATGCTTGGCACACAACAGGCTTCAAGTGATAGGAGCCACTTGGCCTAGGTTTCCATTGCTGTGATAGAACATCATGAGCAACTTGGGGGAAGAAAGGGATTCTTCAGCTTACAACTTAGTTTATACTTCATTGCTTAGGGAAGTGAAGGCAAGAACTAAAGGCAGGAGTCCAGATATAGGAACTGAAAGAGAGGCCATGGGGGAACTCTGCTTACTGGCTTACTCTCTGTGGCTTGCTCAGTTTGCCTTCTTATACATTCAGGACCAAGGTCCAAGGGTGGCACCGCCCACAGTGGGCTGGGCCCTCTCCGATCAATCACCAATGAGGAAAATTCCCCATAGGCTTGCCGAGAGGCCATACGAGAAAGGCATTCTCTCAATTGAGGTTCCTCTTCCCAGATAACTCCAGCTTGTGTGATGCTGACAAGAAAACAAACTAACTAAAATACCTACAGAGCAAACCAGGTCACCGCTGATATCATCCCTGTGACCTTAGCAAGACTAAAGCCAATGACTGGCTCCCAGCTGTCCCTAACCCTTGTGCGTACAGCCTTTGATTGACAGCAACGTTCTGTGTCTCAGAAAGCTGCTGAAGTCCAGCAGTCTTACTCCATTAGTATCTGGTTTATAAGTGTATCCACGTTCCAGTTTCCTTCCCACACCACGACCAAAAGATACTTGGCTTGTGGGTTACAGTCTATCATCAAAGAAAGTCACGAGCTCAAGCAGGAACCAGGAGGCATGGACTGATACAGAGACCATGAAGAAGTGCTGCTCACTGACTTGCTCCCCAAGGCTTGTTCTGCTCCCTTTCTTACACACCCAGGCTTAGGGCTGCTATACGCCTCTTCTTCCTACGGCCACTTTGACCTTGGCATTTCCACCTTCCACTGGTGGCCTCTCCTGACCTCTGTGTGGGAAGACTGAAGCCACCCTGCCGTGCTAAGCCTTGGCTGTGCTCTATGTTTCATTCATGCCTTTAAAACCAGCAGTGGTCACACTGACAGCAACAGTCTCTGTAAAACACGTGAACACTTTAGGTATTTTCCCTGTGTACTTTTTTCCCCGAGACAGGTTTTCTCTGTGTAGACCTGGCTGTCCTGGACTCACTTTGTAGACCAAGCTGGCCTCAAAATCACAGCGATCTTCCTGCCTCTGCCTCCCTGAGTACTTGGATTACAGGCCTGCACCACCACACCCAGCTTTCTGGTGTACTTTTAGTAACAATTTCTTGAGAAAAAAATATTGTGATTCTATTCTTTTTTTCAGATGAGAAGATCAAGGTTCAGAGAATTGCAATAACTTCTTAAGCTGATATGGGACTGAACTGGTGGGAAGCAAGCTAGATCCCGAAATCCTATGCATTTCTCTTTAAATTTCTAGTTACCTTTCAAGTATTCACTAAAGTTGACAGAAAGTACTACAATAAACACCCATTTACTCATCATGTGTATTTGCAACTTCTAACACTACTGTCATTTCCTTCCTTCCTTTTCCCCCCCTCCCTTTCTCTCTAGCTGCAGACAGCACACACTTCAGCCACAAAATCCCCATCCTTTGTCTCCTATGACTAAGGACATCCTCCTACACAGCTACAATATTGTACAATGTCCAGCTTGCCAATGATTTCATAGGATCATATAATTACTATTAAATCTACTATTAACATAATTATCTGAATAATTTTCTAAATGCTATCAATGGCTATAGTTTTCAACTACAAATCAAATACACGTACCTTGTACTTGGTCATATGTCTTTGTTGTTGTTACTTCCTACCACTATTTTCAATTACACTAACTTTAAAAAATCTATTCATTTATTATTACTCTCTCTCTCTCTCTCTCTCTCTCTCTCTCTCTCTCTCTCTCTCTCTGTGTGTGTGTGTGTGTGTGTGTGTGTGTGTGTGTGTGTGTGTGCACCATGGCCTGCATGTGGAGATCAGAGAACAACTCATGGGAGCTAGCTCTCTCTTTTCATCACATGGGTCATGGAGATTGAACTCAGGTTGTCAAGGTTGGCAGCAAGTGCCTTTACCTGCTCAGCCATCTTGCCAGCACCAATACTGACCTTTTGAAGAATCCAATCAACTCCCTTTTCTTTTTAAAAAGGCTTTGCATTCTATATTTATAAGGTTAATTGTAGTTTTTTTTTTACATTCCCATCCTCAAATTTTCCAAGAGAGCAAACTTTTTTGTTAAATGTCAAATCCCCAACATTAAAAAAAAAAAAAGTGCAGACTATAAACAAGAAAGAAGCTGTTGTGTGACAAAAGTTTCCCTGGGGAGTCATAACTCACATCTGTTCACCCCAGAGAGAAATCTCACAACAGACCAAAGGACAGATACTGCCCAAGTCCAACTTGTTGAACCCAGGATTTTTATTGGGGTTACTTACAGTTATATGGGCAAGGGGCTACTTACAGTGTATGGGTGAGGGGTTACTTACAGGAGCAGAAATGACTCAAAGACGGCTGCATCACCAAAGCCTACCCCAGCGTGGATGACAGCTCCCAAAGTCTTGCAAACTAGAGCACACTGCACAGCATGTAGGCAGCTCAACAGGCTGGATAAAGCCCAACATGTTGGAGAGTGCCCCTTCCGGGTGACTCGGGTAGTGTAACCTCTCTACTAGGCAGCTTGGTTCGTTTATGCTTCTTCCAGGAAGCTGGTCTGGTCTCTGAATCTCCTTTGTAGCTCGGCCTCATTGAGTCTGAGAGAGACTCTCAGCCTTTCATGCTCACTAGGGCAGGGAGGAGCCTAGTGAGTCTGCTCAGTTTCAGGGACTTCCTGAAGCTTTCTGCTTAAGGAGCTTCCTGTAGGATGGAATGTTGCCGTCTCAGAGGAAACTGTTACACCACAGAAGCCCTCATTTTTAAAACTCTATTGTTAATATATATATTTTTTTCTTAATCATAGAAAAATTACTATGGTCTCAATGTACAGGAAAAAGAGAGAAATTTAGAGACATTGAATACTTGGAATCCATTGGGTGTAAAAGTTTACATATGATATTTTCAGATTTGGCTACAAATTTATTCACAGACATGAATCTTGGGAAAAATCGAGGTTTTGGAAATGTTGCCAGTGACACGTACAAATCCTCAGCTTCTATTAGGTTTGGAAAATCTGTCTAGAAAGTAGTACATTCTCTCTGCTATGGATATGAAATTTGGGGAAGCCTTGGAGTTGATCCTACTTGAAAGTCTCTGAAGCACATGAGCTGCTGTCCACTACAAAATTGCCACACTGGTTTTTTTTTTTTGTACAAAACCAAGGATCTCTATTCCACTAATAAATTTTATTCCACTAGCAATGTATAGTTAAGACTTGTATCCTGGCCTCATCACATGCGGAACTCTTAGAAAGCAACCAAAGATGTAACATCAGTTTATGTTGTAAAATGCTGCAAAGCTGAAGATATTTGTTTTGAAATCTGACTTAAGGGAGCACCACACAGGAGCAAGCAGGTAAGAGGGAGCAGTAAAGAAACTCAAGGGTAACGAGTACTGGCTGCTCTTCCAGAGGACCAGGGTTCAATTCTCTATACCACATGGCTGCTCACAGCCATCTGCAATTCCAATTCCAGGGGATCCAAAGCCCTTTTCTGTCCTCTGTGGGCACCAAGCACACACACACACACACACGCACACGCACATATATAGCATACACACATACAGACAGACAGACAGACAGACAGACAGACATATATACAGATAGACAGACATGGAAAATACTCATACACACAAAATAAAAATAAATAAATCTTAAAACATAAAGTAGGAAAGTTTTATAAGACTCAACTCTATAGTAATTTCTGAATGTGTTGTTCACAATGCACATTGACAAAACACTGAGATTCATTTATATTTTTACCACTTTTGCCCAGGACAGGATCTCTAGTCGAGGTTGGGCTTGAACTCATTGTACAGCTGGGGATGAACTTGAACTTCTGTCTTCCTGCCTCTTCCTCCCAGGTACTGGGATTGTAGGCGTGTAATGCTACACCTGGTTTATGTGGTGCTGGGAAATCAAATACAGTGCTTCATCCATCCCAGACAAACTTTTCTACCATTTTTTAAAATTCTTGAAAGCATTCTTTGGTTTAGCAGCATAAGCAACTTAGGTATTGTGCAAAAATGTGTTATGCTTAAGTCTGACTATAACATGAGAAAATGAACTGCCGTGCAGGGAAAACAGTCATGGTGCATGTGATTCTCAAGATAATACGGTACATAATGAGACAGTGTGCATGGAAGTCCAGCTTCACGGGTAAAGGGGGTGACTCGAGTTTAGGTAAAAACAAGGATCCAGGAGAGAGGAAGGGATGCAGGCTTACAAGCAAGGCCTGGGGCAAGCCGGGGCAGTCGGTGTGAGATACCCATCTCCTGTCCTCAGGAGCGCGGAGCAGGAGATGGCAAGAGAGGCATGAGTGATGTGGGCAGAACCAGGGTTGGTCTTTGGCACCGGTTCTCAACCTGTGGGTCACGACCCCCAACCCTTTCACAGGGGTTTCATGTCAGATAACCTGATATTGGATATTTATATTACGATTCACAGCAGTAGCAAAAGTTATGAAGTAGCAACAAAAATAATTTTATGGCTGGAAGTCACCACAGCGTGAGGAGCTGTGTTAGAGGGTCACAGCATTAGGAAAGTACAGAGCCGCCATTCTGTGGGGTCACTCACAGTGTGTATGTGTGTGTGTGAGAGAGAGAGGGGTGGGGTGGGGTGGGGGAGGCACAGAGACAGAGAAGCTAAAGACTCTCGCTCAACCAGTTCCAGAAGAGAGGAATGTGACAAGGCAAAAGCCAACACCATCAGAAGAATCCACGATGCTTGATGTAGTTAATGAATGAATCTTCATTACAGATTATAAATTTTTGGCTCAATCATAATATACAATTTAGACTTTGGGTTTGTTTAATTTTGATACGTGATGCAAGTTTTTTTTTAATAATAAAATTTATTTAAAAATAAATCCATAAACAACTTTAAAATAATTATATTTTCCATTCTCTAAATAGTATAAGAAAGGTAAGAAAATGCTCACTATGATGAACAACCTCAGGGACTCTAATCAATGGGGTCATGCATACACCAAAAGATACACCGAAGATGTCACAGAAGGCATGGGACGGAAGAAGCAAGAAACAAATGCTGATGCCAGAGAAATCCACACCTAGAGGGTTGATTGACAAGGTACAACATTCAGGTGATTAATTTTCAGAAGAGACTGAAGAGGTTGGAACAGCAGTAATACTTTAGCCATCACTGGTCCTTTGAGTAGAAACAGAAGATGAGGACAAATGCAGAGACAGAAGGATGAATCTGAAGCAGCAGCCATATCCAACACATCAGAGAAGCTCAAGAACAGCAAGGAAGGAAAAAAAAAAAAACGCTGAAAAGCAGCTGTGAGGAAAAGCAGATTTTTCCAGGAAAGAATGTGAATGAAGATGAGTCGATTTCTTGTCAACAGCAGATGTCAGAGTTAACTTCAAAGAGCTGAGGATGTAACTGCCCCCAAGTTCTGTACTCTGTTAAACATCCTCTTGGGGAGAGTAAGCCTACTTAGGATGTCCACAACCAGAAATCAGCCGCTACCCACAGTGCTTTACTGAGGGACCAGCTGAAGAAGTGAACCTTGGGAGGGAAAGTATTAAATGCTGACGAAGGGGAGGCTGCATAAATCAAACAGCAGTTGGGGCTGGAGAGGTGTGTACGTGGATAAGAGGGCTTGCTGCTCTCTCAGGGAACTGAGTTCAGTACCCAGCACCCATGTTGTGCAGCTCACAATCACCTGTGACTCCAGTTCCAGGGGACCTGATGCCCTCTTCTGGCCTCCTCGGGCACCTGCACGCACATGTCTATCACACACACACACACACACACACACACACACACACACACACACTCACACTTACACACTCATACACTTGTGATAAAATAAAAATCAAACCCTGGTAAGCAGGCATTGTACAAAAATGCTGGCATATTTCCGGAATAGTGAACTTTACACCATTTTTCCTAATATAAAATGATAATAGAAACAAAGGGAGAGTGCTGCTTCTGTTTTGGAAAAGGTGGAATAACTGATAAATAAAGAGTAACCACTAAAGAAGGAAATGTTCCTGTAACTTCCCAGCTAGTACAGGTTGAGAAAAATAGCATAAAGCAGAGTGTTATCTCTCTCTCGAGGCAGGAAGGAAGGGCTGCAACAGGAAGTGAGCAGAAGATGACTTAAGATTTTTCTGACAGTGTCTCAGTTCTTCCTTGTGCTGGTTACAAAGACAGAAATTTCATAGACACCTCTGAGATTGTGAACTGTACGAATAGAATTTGGAACAGAGCATGCATTTTACAGGGCATTTAAAGAGGGGATGAAGAAAAAGTACAGAAGAAAAAGCAGAAAGGACTTAGAGCAGAAAGAAGAGGGAGAAAAAGAAAGAGCAAGGGGAGGGAGAAGAGGAAGAAGAGGAGGACAAGAGGAAGAGGGGGGCAGAGAAGGAGGAGGAGGAGGAGGAGAAGGAGGAGGAAGAGGAGGAGGATGCCTGCCTCTAAGCGAGAACCTGCTCTGAATCTTTCTTGCCATGCTCCTGGCCATGCTTTGTTCTGTGGAGGTTGCAGACTTACCTCTGACTGCTCTTCTGTGACCTTAACATGTCTCTGGCTCCCTGGTAATGAGAGCCAACCTGAATGGTCCAGGATAATCCTGTGGGTTCAAAGCCTAGCAGCAGCACGGGACTGGAAAGGCATTGCAAGAGCAAGTAGGTTGCAGTTAATCACCAATGGTCAAATTCGAAAAGTAAAGATAAAGGCAGAAAGATTCAATAACATGAATGTTAATAATGACAGTCAGCCGCTCTGAAATGTCCTTATAGTGAAGGTAAAGAAAGAGGTCAATATCCCCCTCAGGAACAGTCATAGGGGAGGGGAATAAGGGGAAAATGAGAGGGAGGGAAGAATGGGAGGATACAAGGGATGGGATAACCATTGAGATGTAACAAGAATAAATTAAGAAAAATTTAAAAAAGAAAGAGGTAAATTACTGCAGGTGCCATGAGAACAGAATGAGAATCTTTTCCCACCCAGACCATGATCATCTGTGAGAACTTACTAGAAATGCTCATTCTCCTCTCTCTCTCTCTCTCTCTCTCTCTCTCTCTCTCTCTCTCTCTCTCTCTCCCCCTCCCTCTTTCTCTCTCCCTCCCTCCCTCCCTCTCTCCCTCTCCCTCCCTCTCCTTCTCCTCCTCCTCCTTTTCCTCTTCCTCCTCCTCCCTTTTTTTTTGAGATAGGGTTTCTCTGTGTAGCCTTGGCTGTCCTGGACTCACTTTTTAGACCAGGCTGGCCTCGAACTCACAGACATCTGCCTACCTCTGCCTCCTGAGTGCTGGGATCACAGGTGTGTGCCACCACATCCAGCTGAAATGCCAGTTCTTGAGCCTCTCTGTAGATTGGTGTCTCAGACTCTCTGGCACAGAGGTCCAGAAATTAACTGGCAGAGGTACACTTACCATTTAATGCACACACTTAATGAACACCTATATGCACTGGCCCTATGGCGCTAGCCCTAATGGGCCACCATGTGCTGCTCTTATATTTGGGTAACCCCCTCCACTAGTGATTGGTAGAGTTGGTAGTTTGCTTCTGACCAATAAATTAGAATAGAGTGGATGGATGGGATACCAGCCCACAATCACCTTTCATCATATAAGAATGTGCTTTAGCAGACAGGACGGGGAGACCTCAGGGGAGAGTCCATGAGAGGGCTCCATGGTAAGGAACTGTGTACAGCCTCAAGACTGGCACATGCTAAGAGCCCGTATGTCATGACGAGTTATCGGGGTGGCTGGTTTGTTGTCAGCTTGAAACAAGGTAAAGTCATCAACCTTGATTCTGGAAAATACCACCCCCCTCTACCATACTGGCCCATGGGCAAGCCTGTGGTGCATAGTGTTAAGTGATGGTTGATGTGAGAGGGACTACCCTACAGTGGGCAGTGCCATCCTCCAGCCAGGTGAGCCTAGGTTGTATATAGGAAAGCCAACTGAGCGAGCCAGGCAGAGTGAATAAACAAGCAGTGTTCGTCCATAGCGTCTGTCTTTGTGCCTGCCTTCAGACATACCTTGAGTTCTTGTCCTGACGTGTTCTCATAACGGACTATAAGCCGTATGATGAAACAATCCCTTTCTTCCCCAAATTGCTTTTGATTGTGGTGTTTTATCCCAGCAATGGAAACTCTAATGAAGACAGTTATTGTAACACTTTTTATTAGGATCTACTTAACGTATGCTAAATTTCTCAAACGGTGCTTTGCTCTTAATAGTAACTGCTGTGTTCATAATCAAAATAGAAAGAAAGGTAATATTTTGTCAAGCCAATCATTTGTTGTTTTGTTTTGTTTTGCTTTTAACAAAATGAAGTAAGAACTCCAAAATATTAAGCTATTCACGTGGTGCATAAAATACCTGATGAAAAGACTGAAAGTGAGGAAAAAGGAAAAAAAAACACAGGGATGGTGGAACAAATGGCACCCAGACCTGGGTCAGCTTCCTGCTCCATTCATAAATATATAGGTATTTCTGTGATGGCTTATTTAATTCTTTGCTCCACTATTCCAAACGTGCTGGGGAACATTTTAATAGGAATGTCTCATTTTCTGGGCCGACCTGCTGTGAGCTTGGGCCCAGTTTGTAGAATTGACCTTGCATACCTGATAACCATTAAATAACAAGCACAGTGGATCACAAGACGCTGTCTCCTGTTGCCTGCAAGGCTAGACAAAAGGAGCCTGGGCTACTGGAGCCAACTGGAGGGTGGGTGAAGGATGCTCACCTCTGGGGACTTCCTATGGGCAGCATAAAGTCAGCTGCTGGGGGGGATTTATACTATGGAAATCAAGCACTGTGGGTTGGAAATTCAATTTGCATTCACAGGGCTGATTTATAGGGGTGCTCCTGGAGTTACCTGAGCTGAATAGAAATTGAGAGAGATATTCCTAGCAGGAATAATGGAGCAAAATCCTCCCACGTATGAAGGGCCGACGATGGTTCTGTGCAGACAGCACAGTGGCAGAGGAAAGCTACAGCAAGCGGTACATCCGGCGGTCGCCCCCCTGAACACTAGCAGCTAAGGTTCTGCGTTGAGGTGGCAGTGTTGCGATCACACCTGACTGGTCTAGACCATGTCGAGTCTTCTCACTCACTTTGTGTAGGGTGCCAAAATGTCTATGCTTGTACCTCCTCCTGACTGAGCTGGATTAGGGAAAGAGAGGGGAGGGTGGATTTGAAAACAGGGCAGTTTCCCAAAATGGTGTGTGCTCTACAAACAAGCCTGGGGTAGCAGATAGCAATCCGTGTCCTTTGGTACTTTTCAGTTCTCTCGTCTCCCCCAAAGAGTCAGAATCTTGTACCGAGGTGTGATTATATGTGTGGAAAGATGTGTTTCTCAAGCAATATGGCCTGTTGGTATAAGCCAACTGCTTCAGCTGGTACCAGGCACAGAACCAGCCATCTGTTTCAGGGCTCGAAGGAACAGTGACTTGGCGTTTATGGTGCGTGAAAAGCATTGTGCCGTCTGGCTAGCTTAAGGGTATCTCAAGTTTTCTTAACCCTTGTGTAAGATGCTGTTCCACACACCAGAAAGCAAGACACAGAAGGCAACAAATGGGACACTCAGCCATGGCCTCGAGCAGCTGTTGTGTTTCTGAGTGAGTGACTATGGAAAACCCTAACTGGGGTTAGAGTGCTCTCAATGTCTTGTGATAGTTGTCAACCACATAGTAGTGTGTCAGGATGGAAGGCAATCTCATTACTACACAGAGGGGAGCAGGGGCCATAATCCTTTCAGGTAATGAAAATTACACTACCCATGGTGCCTGGTGCAGCCTGGATCATCACCAAACCACCAGTGTTTCATTATGAAACTGTCAACAGCAATGTCAAAACACCTTCTCTCGTAAGCAAGATCCAATTTCCTTTCATTTAGCTCCATGATTGCTTTCCCACAGGAAGGCGGCATATGCACACATCTCCCTGACAGTATTTCACATTTTCTATCATATCTACACTGTACTGGTATAGATGGAGCTTTGAAATATACTCATCAAGTGGGCTGGGTGAGGAAAGGATTCCTTCTCAGTAGACGGGAAATCACTCCTGCAGCCTGTTGGGGACCGGGGAACCGTGGATGTCAGGAGTTGGCAAAGACTTTATGTTTCACATATTTTACTGTCTTTTTTTTTCTCCTTGGTTAGCACTACTTAGCAGAAGGTAAACAAACGAACAGAGTCGTGTGCCCCAAATGGCCCTTCAATGACCTACCAATTACAGCATTGATTTCAATGAATTCTCAGCCTGTGGGCGATACATACACATTTCAGTTACAAAGTTCTCTCACCGATTAACTTTGTTAAGCCCCTAACGGCTTCTGGGGAGAAATATGGCAGAATAAAAGCTTCAATTCATTGCAAAAGTCCAAGTCTTTGTGAGGCAGAGCTGTCTGGCCTGGTGGTCGTAGATCTGACTGGAATCGTTGGAGAACAGTCCTTCAGTTCAACAGTCTCTCCTGTGTTCATCCAGCCACAGGATTTCCTGTCTCTGAGAAGAAAAGCAGCAGGCTTGGATGAGTAATTTTGTTTGTGTTCTATTGCTCTGATAAACACCATGATCAAAAGCAACTAAAAAAAAAAAATGGCTTGTTTTATCTTACACTTTCAGGTCACAGTTTATCTTTGAGGGATGTCAGGAACCCAGGGCAGGATCTTGAAGCAGAAACCATGGAGTAATGCTGATCGTACATTCATGCTCGGCTAGCTTTCTTATACAGCCCAGACCTGCCAGTCTAGGAATGGTGCTGCCCACAGTGGGCTGGGCCCTGGCCGCATCAATCATCAGCAAGAGCAATTTCTCATAGATGTGACTTCTTACCAATTTGGTATGAGTGATTCTTCAACTGGGCCTCCTTCTTCCCAGGTGGCTTTAGATTGGATCAGTTGACAAGAAAAAGTAACCAGCACTGATTGGAACATTAGAGCCATGTCAGTTCTGACACAGGAAAAAGGACTCCACCACTCCTATCCCAGTGAGCTCAGGGCACCTCTCTCTCTTGAGGTTAGAGTACCAAACAAGAAAAGGCTGAAGAGTGACATAAAAATAATTTCAGGTACTTGGGAGGTACAGGCAGGCAGATCTCTATGAGTTTAAGGCTAGTCTAATCTACATAGTGAGTTCCAGACTAGTTAAGGATTGCATAGTAAGACCTATATTAAAAAAAAACAATAATAACAACAGCAATCTTGGTGGAAACAATATTTTTCTAAATAATTTCATTCAAAAGTAATAATAAGAATAGGTATTACCTGCTAAAATGTCTTCCAGGACTTTTTGCTGAGATTCACAGTGAGAGATACATTTTTACATTGGAGCTTGAGGAGCACAAACATAAATATGAACACATACAAGACAAATTTAGGTGTCATGAAGCAATCATCTGACACTTTCTATTTTTCCATCATCCACTCATCACTCACACTGACCACCTACCCGTGTACCGTAGTCACCAGCTATCAGATAGCGATGTCCCCGGTTGGAAGCATCGAGACAGCTTGTCTGTGTTGGAGTCTGTGGAGAGCCACAGATAGCAGAGCCCCCTACTGCTTCCCAGGCGCAATATGCCCCTTATGCGCATGCTCAATGCGCTCTTGAGTGCGTCCCTTATGCGCATGCCTGAAGGCATAGCGTGAGGTGGCGTGATCCGAACGCACCAACCAAGAGCAACAACGTGGCCAACTCTGATAGGACCAGGCACACTATAAAGGTTCTGTGGGAGCTTTTCCCGGGGTCACTCCGGTAGTCCAGGATCCTGAATAAACTGCTGCAAGAAGAGTTCCAGGTGTTGGTATCTTTCCTGCTAATCGTGGGCGGCATCGACAGGAGTCCTGATCCATACATATATGAAATTTCCTTCTCTTACTGTACTTCAGGTTTCTTGTCTATAAAGTAGAATTAATGATATCTCAAGGGACTTCTTAAGGGATCAGTGATATCCAACTATCCTTCATTCTTAGCAGGAACCAAGGGCCGCAAATGCCCATACCTCTTACAAAACCATGTAGACTTGCATAGCATTTATGCATATCTTCTGTACACCCCAAATGGTCTTTAACACACTTACAGTGCCTTTTATCTTTTTCTGGAAATATCTCGTGTCTTTGAAGAGAGTGAATCTTTGTCAGGCCTTGTAACCAAGGTACTAATAATACACCTTGAGTTCATTTAAGACTGTACATCACCTGCTGTCCTACCATTTACTCAGAATATTTACATTTAATTTGCCTTGAAGAAAGTAATATAACCACTTTTGGATGCCCTGTCCTTCCCATGTCATCCTGGGTTATGTGTAGCTAAATGCTATAACTTCAATTCAATGTTGCTTTCATATCCATGTCCTTGATAAAGAATAACATATGTAAGTGTAGATGTTGGGATGTTATGGTAATCATTTTCTGAAAATAGCCAAAAAGTTGAAAGCAAGTTGAAATAACAAGTATCCACTATAAATGTTGGTAGCAACATGTGGATGTAGGTTGATGACAACTGTGTGTGGTTTTGAGTGCTAGTGTGAGTCCCTGGAGTCAGTGAAGTAAGTTCTTCCTCTTCTTCTCCTCCTCCTCTTTCTTTTTCTTATAAAACTCTGTTAAGGATTTCTGAGAAAGCATTCTTCATTCTTCCCCCATATCATGTTTCCTGTGCTGTTCAATAAATACAGATAAAAACCCTTGATAGGGATAAGCAACACAGACAGATCTCTCTCTCTCTCTCTCTCTCTCTCTCTCTCTCTCTCTCTCTCTCTCTCTCTCTCACACACACACACACACACACACACACACACACACACACACCAGATAAACATCAGGCCATAGACAGAAAATACAAGCATATGAAAGGCAGGGAGAAAAGTGGGGAATTCAGATGTAGGCTCACTCTCAATTTAAATTACTCCAAGGGGAAGACATTTTTCCCACCCTTAATGCAGCCTAAGTGCCATGTTTAATACAATGCAGACGCTTTATAAATAATCGCCTTACTGCACTGTTGACAGAACAATGATAAAAAAAATTGTGCGTGTTCAAAACAGATATGTTTACATTTTCTATCTGTAGCTTATTGAAACCATGGATACAAAATTCATGAATCCAAGAATCTGACTGTAATATGAGTAAAGCTTTTAGCTTGTGGCAAGCATTTCATAAATGGTAGCCATTATGTTGGATATCAATGGCCACAATAGCACTGCAGAAATCACTGCCAAGCTTTAGAGCAAGCATGAGTCAACAGTTGTTTATCTCGTGGATCTGTGGGGCTTCCCTCAACTAGTGGTTGACTATGATGCACAGGCCTTATCTTCCAGCAGATGAGTCTGGCATAATCTTCTGGTGATAGCAGCTAGACAGGGACAGAGCAGGATCTGCTTATAGGCATCAGGTGGCAGTAGGAGGTCAGGACAGACTTACCCAGTGAAGAAGAGATGACAAGTCATTCTGTCTTGTATCAGGGCTATGATGAAAAGCCTAACCTTCTTGCTGACATGCATACCTCGCATAAATCAGGCCAAATCTTGACACTAGCTCAGTGTTGTGATAATAAGAATTTGTTATTGCCAGTGACAGAGGACCACACAGGTCAAGGCTAATCAACAAGGAGGAAGCTTCTTGCTCAGCTCCAGCATGATTTCTCTGTATTCTGCAGTCAAGATGTGTGATATCTTTAACAACAGCTTTTACCATCCATTTCTGGTGGACAACCTATGGTAGTTGCCATTGGGTCCTTTCCAGAGACCCTAGTGTTCCTAAGCACTTTTTGAAAACAGCATCTAAAGCCTTTTTATTCCTCAGGGGAGTCCATGGTCATACGCAGACATTCAACCACATCTCCCAAGGCCTTTGATTACTGAATAGCAATCTATCGGAGGAGCACTGATGAAGATTCATTTCCTGTCTGGGTTCTAAAACCATGGCTGCTCTGCCCAGCAGCCACTCAGAAGCAGCAGGTAGAATCGGGATTGGGAAGATTAAACCATGTGCCTGGAGGAAGGTGCAGTTTTCTTAGCCTCAGTTATTCAGGAATCAGTAGCAGCAATCTTTCTCACCAGCAGCAAATGTGAGAGATAAGCATTCTGCTTAAATGTTTGTCTGCAGAAGAGAGCAAGGAATGGCAAGAGACAGGAATTCCCAGCAACCATGGTGGCTCACAACCATCTGTAATGAGATTTGATGCCCTCTTCTTCCCTCTATATGCAAAATAAAGCCCCTGTATACATAAAACAAAGAAATAAATCTTTTTAAAAATCCATTTGTACCACTCTTGAACATGTGCCCAACAGGTTTTTCATCCTACCCCAGAGACACTTACTTAACTATGTTCATTGTTTCTCTATTCATAATAGCCAGAATAGGAAACAACCTGCATGTCCATCAATAGACAGACACTGTCATCAGGACCAACTGAAGGATCAGCATTCTGTCGTTGCATGGTGAAGCCAACCAGTCAGAACCCAACTGTCAAATGTCAGCCAAACCAATGAGTGAGGATGCAGAATATTACAGCGGGGAAGCCACGCAGCACACTTTGCACAAACGGCGTGAAGACTACCATGGGTACGCCTTCTGTTTGCAATGTGCTGACTTGAGACATGTCAAAACAGAAGCATAAGAGCTGTGGCAGCTTCAGAGCAGATGCTAAGCCACCCACCTCTATTGCGGCTAGAAAGCATAATGGGTCTCAGTTCAGACAAGCAAACATACGCTGTCTTCTCATTAGGGAGAACAGCGGAAGAAAATTTGAACCTGTAAAGATAGTCATATGTGTATAAACACTTCCGTTCTGAGCCCACGCCATAAGTGTATAGTCTGAGAGCAACTATTGTGGGCATTCAAATGTTGCTTTGGGTTAGGATTCCATTTTATGAATACTATCAGGTCAGCTTCATTGTTTAGCATTAACCACCTACAACGTGACCTTCAAAACTTCCCTAAGACCAGGATTCTCCTTTTTAAAAAACAGAAAAGTTTAAAATTTTCAACCTCCGATTATGCGGAATCAAGAGACATGGAGAAAATGTTATAAATTTTAGTTTTTCCAAGACCTGGCATAGTGCATGGAGACATAGGCGCCAAATAAATGTTTGTTAACTGAATGGTGGTTTAGCTTAAGATTAGACAGTTGGTTCAAATTGGTGTTATTTATTTGTGCCTAAGTCATCAAGTTTTGTTTTATGTAGTTCCTTACATGTGACTTATAAAGTACTTAGCCTCTCTTAGTGTTCTTTCTTATATGCCTACAAAAGTATCCTAGTTAGAACATGAAGCAAAAGCAAACCAAAAAATTAAAAATAAGTAAATTAAATACATTTTAAAATAAAAGGACGTGACATAGAGAAGGATGAAGTGGACGAGGGTCAGGAGGAGAGACCTGGGGAGTGAATAGACTCAAAATAAATTTTATTCCTGTAAGAAGTCCTCAGGGAATTAATAAAATGTATTTTTGCAGGTAGCATAAGCTGTGATTGACACACACACACTTCCCTCCTCTCTCGTAGTATCTACAGCACCAATCTCTAACCACCAGCTTTACCTCTGGCCTCTACCTCTACCCTTTGGGCTGGCGATGCTGGCAGCCGTTGTCCCTTGCCTCCATTTAATCTCCTGAAGCTGGATTTCTTTCCTCTTGGCAGAGTCACGCTCTAGGTTAGCTAAGCGCATGTCATAAAAGCCACTGATGACTGCGGGTTTGCTACATAAAGTGTGACTTTACAGGATGTCAACATATGGGCCTGTCCAGTTCCTTCCACTTCCTCTCTGTCTGGGCACAGTAAAGTAGGACCCCTCACACTACTAAATGATTTCCTGGATCAAGGACCTGTCATCGAAATTGTCATGCATTTGCCTTTTGCTAATTATTATTTGCACCCAAGAACACATGTTACAAAGACTACAATGATTACTAGGTTAGTTTGGTGCTACTGCCTTGAGAAGGCTAAAAATAAGCTCCCTCATTCGCTTCGAGCCATGCACAGTAAGACTTTGATAGCAGGTAAAGATGAATAAGCCACTCTAACATTGATATGCACTAAACGATTGTCTCAAACATGCTACTAAAGTCTTTAGTTACCTAATTGCAGTGGCTGATTCAAAGACCTCTTAGGCAATGGTTAGGTGCTCACAGCTCTCCCTCTCCCATGAATGTCATTTAAACTTTCTTGCAGGTGAACATATAGGATTGTCTCTGCAGTGTAGGTAGGTGATTAGAGAAGGGAAGAAAGAAGAACCAGCAAGTCTCATGGGAACTATTTACTGGGTATGCACAGAAACACGCACTCATCAACGTGAAGGAGCAACGCTTCTCAAACTGTGGGTTGCAACCTCTTTTAGAGACAAACAAACCTCTCCCAGGGGTTGCCTAAGACCATCGGAAAACACAAATGTTTACATTATGAGTCATAACACTAGTAAAATTACAGTCATGAAGTAGCAGTGAAAATAATGTGATGGTTGGGGTAACCACAACATGAGGAAACTGTATTAAAGGGTTAAAGCGTTAGGAAGGTGGAGAACCACTGATCTGGAGAGTGATGGCAGTAACCTGCATCAGAGCTGCAGCCTTTGCAAGAGGCTGAACTGGAGGCTTCTGTGTGAAGCCTGTTGCTGAGCAATCCACAAGGCATGTTGTGTGCTTGTCGATGCTGGAAGGGATAAGCACACTATCGCTCCTACTCTGTTCTGCCTGCTAAACTGTGGACTACAAAAGGTTGTTATCACATGTCCTTGAAGCTGTGTAACCAACCAGGGCAGGAAGAAACTCCAAGAAAACATCCTCTTCTTCATATGCAAATATAGATGTTGCAAAGACTATTAAGGAGAGTAATAATGACTGACATAGATGCTGAAATAAACACATATAATCCTTGTGTCAAGTGTGATCAGTTTGTGATGTGCTGGTCTGATGCTATTTTTTTTTTTTTAACTTGATACAAGCTAGAGTAACTTGAGAAGAGGAAATCTCAATTGAGAATCCACCTGCTCCAGATTGGCCTATGGGAGCATTTTCTTAATTAGTGATTGATGTGGGAGGGCCCAGCATACTGTGGGTGGTGCCACTGAAGGAACCAGCCCCCTTAAGGACCCCCATTAAGACCAAAGTCTGGGAAAATGTAAAAGTCGGCCTACTCAGCCATCCCTTAAAGACCCCCATTAAGGCCAAAGCGTGTAAATTTCTAGAGGGTCCAGCTTGAACCAAGGACAGACAGATATCAGATCATTGTGTGTGTGTGGCAGGGACAGGAAAAACGTTGAAGAGTCCAACTTGACTCAAGGTCTCAGTCTGTGCTCAGGGTCCAGCTGGACTCAAGGACAACCAGCTGTGTTTAAAATTTCCACTACCCCTCCCCAACTAAAAAAGTTCCTAAACGTCCCCTGTGACTGCTTCAACCAATCTTTCCCATAGGTTAACTTGCCCGTCCATCCATTATCCAACCACCAAATGCCAAGACTTGTAACTCCCTGCTTGCAGTTTTTCTGCCCAAATGCCAACCAATCACATACTGTAAAACTCATTTCTTTGTCTAAAACCTGTAAAAGGCCTGTGCCTCTGCTTCTTGGGGTCTGCAGCTTTAAAGAGCTGGACAGACCCCATCGCGATGGCTCAATAAATTCTTATTCCTATGCATTTGCATCGACAATGAACTCCATCTCTTAGTGGAGGCTCCGGGAATAGACTAGAGATCTCTCTAGAGGTCTCAGTCTTACAGCACCCAAGGAAGGTGGTTCTTGGTTGTATAAGAAAGCAGCTGAGAAAACTATGAGGAACAAGGTGGTGAGCAGTGGCCTCTGCTTCAGTTCCTGCCTCCAGATTCCTGCCTGTGTCCCTGCCTTGACTTCCTTGGATGATGAATTGTGACAAGGAAGTTCAAGCTAAATAAACCCTTTCCTCCCCAAGTTACTTTTGGTCTTGAGTTTATATCACATCAATTAAAAACACTGAGATATTGGTACCAAGAGTGGGGTGTTGGAAATAACCCAATAGAGAAATGGGGCGCAGAGCTAAACAGAGAATTCTCAACAGAGGAATATCAAATGGCTGAGAAACACTTAAAGAAATGCTCGACCTCCTTAGTCATCAGAGAAATGCAAATCAAAACGACACTGAGATTCCATCTTACACCCATCAGAATGGCTAAGATCAATAACTCAACTGACACCTCATGCTGGCGAGGGTGTGGAGAAAGAGGAACACTCCTGCATTGCTGGTGGGAATGCAAACTAGTACAACCACTTTGGAAAGCTATCTGGTGCTTTCTCAGAAAAATGGGAATAGGGCTTCCTCAAGACCCAGCTATTCCACTCCTTGGAATATACCCAGAGGATGTACTACCACACAACAGGGACATATGCTCAACCATGTTCATAGCTGCCTTATTCATAATAGCCAGAACTTGGAAACAACCTACGTGTCCCTCAACAGAAGAATGGATAAAGAAACTGTGGTACATTTACACTATGGAATACTACTCAGCTATTAAAAACAAGGAATTTCCAAAATTTGTGGACAAATGGATTGAACTAGAAATTGTCATAATGAGTGAGTTCACACAGAAGCAAAAAGAGCTAAATGGTATATACTCACTTATATCGAGACACTAGTCCAAGGTGTACGTCCCCATGAAAAACTGTACCTACCAGAATAATGGGTAAGAGGGGAGGACATCCTATTGAAACTTTAGGTGTGAGAAGCCTGGGAGAAAGAGGAAATGGAAGGATCCAGTGGGTCCTGGAAAACTACAGGAGAGTCTGGGCCCTGAGGTCCTCCGCAAACTGTGGCAACAGCCAAGGAAAAAATAGGCAGTAAAAACCTTGAACCCCTACCCGGACTAGCCGATGGACATTCTCCACTGTTGAGTGGAGAAGAAGATCTAACTCTCACACAAACTCTGGTGCCCCATATTTGATCATGTCCCTTGGATGGAGATGCCTGGTGGCACTCAGAGGAAAGATAATAGGTCACCAAGGAGAGACTTGATACCGTATGAGCATATTCAGGGGGAGGAGATCCCCCTCAGACACAGACATAGGGGAGGGGAGTAGGGGGGGGGAAGTGGGAGGAAGGGAGGGATGGGAGGATACATGGGATGGGCTAACAACTGAGATGTAATATGTATAAATTAATAAAAATGTATTAAAAAAAAAGAAAGAAAATAATCTGCAAAAAAAAAAGAGTGGGGTGTTGGTGTGACAGACTTCAGTGATGGACCACAGGTAAAAGTCAGACAGCGAGTTCTCCAAATACAACAAAAACTATGTGTTGGCTGCTGATTTCTGTGGGATAAATACGTCAGTCATGGTGGCCATTTTTCATTCCAAACCCAAGATCATCAAACATAGACTTGGGAAGAGAACCTTGTCACTGGCTTTTATGAGCTCATGCAAGCAGGCTCTGGCATACTGTCATGCCACCATCAGGTATTTCATTGGTTCCTGCTCTGTGCTATGTATTGCACCGCACAGTAGGGCTACAAGAGAGGGCAAAACAGCAGTAGTCTTATCGCTAAATCTCTCTTGGATTTGTAATAGTGAGAAACATAAACAATAGTTGAATAATCACAGAAATGAAAAATCAAATGACTCCGCTGTTAGGAATGCTTGCTCAAGCTCTTTCTTCGAACTGGGGTTGATTCCCAGCATCCATATCAGATGACTTTTAAGTGCTTTTAATTCCAGTTCGAGAGAATCAGAAGCTGTTTTCTAAAACTTTTGCGCACTCATCTATATGTGTACATATAAATACATATACTTATGGATAAATAAAGATCAAATAAATCTTTTTTAAAAATCAAACCAGTGCTTAAGAACTAGGAAAACAGAGTAGAAGGGTTTCACCTTGCCAATGGCCCCAGAAGACTTTCTTTTTCCTTGGTAACTGATTCCTTACAGTCAGTCCCTTGTCTTTGAAATACCTTTGGTGGATACTCTTTTCTTGACTAAACTCTCCCTGGAATGCTGAGAACATGACTTCAGTTGAAATGTGATATCTGTCTATCTTGGTATTTCTCTCAAAGCAGACCCTAAAACAAGACACGAGGCCAGGCCAGAAAGAACAGTAGTAAAGGCAGTCAAGGGGAGGAGGCCAGCAGCTAGAGAGAGGCCTCAGCAGTTAAGAGCACTGGCTGCTCTTCAACAGGACCCTGGTTCAATTCCCAGCACCCGCATGGCAGCTCACAACTATCTGTAGCTACAATTTCAGAGGATCCAACATCCTCAGTCAGACATGAATGCAGGCAAAACACTGCATAAAATATTAAAAAAGAAAAATGCATGCCTGTAATCTCGACACTCAGGAAGGCAGAGGCAGGCTGATCTTTGAGTTTGTGGCCAGCCTGGTCTACAAAGTGAGTTTTAAATACGAATGAGATATGAAATATGAACTATGCACCACACAATAAATATTGTATGAAGTTTTTTATATGAGCATGGGGAGAGAAGGAAGGGGGAAGGGGCACCCCAGAGAGAAACAAAGAGACAGAGAGATAGGAGAGAGGGAAAGAGAATAAGAGAGAGAGGTGAGGTGGGTCTGTCCTTTTATATACTGGGCAGGGCCATGCCCATTGGCAGGTAGGCAAAGACATCATAGGTAGGCAGACTGGAGCAGAATCCTAGCTGGAAGCCTAGGACAGCCAAGGCAACACAGAGAAACCAAGTCTCAAAAAACAAAAACAAAAATGAAAAAGAGCCCATGGAGGCTAAAAGAGGGCGTTGGATCCCCCTCCCCCCGCCAGAAGGAACAAAACGTTCTGAACCATCACCCGGGTGCTAGGAAACAAGCCTGGGACCTCTGCAAAGAGTAGTGAGAGCTCTTTGGTTTGTGCGGTTCTCAGCCGATGGGCATTTGGGCTGTTTCTGTCACTGACTCATGAGAACAGTATGCCTAGGCTCCCGCGTATGCGTGTGTGTGTGTGTACTGATGCAGATTTGGGCACTTTGGGATGTCACATCAGCTACTTCCATGTGACTGTGACTCTGTGACTCTGACAGAAACAACTGAAGAGAGCGAAGATTTAGGTCTGCTGATAGTTTCAGCCCATCATAGCAGAGAAGGCAAGACAGCACAACACAGTCCATGGTAGCAGAGTGGCTGCTCACACTGCAGCGGATCAGAGAGAACCTAGGTGGGTAGAACCTTCCTCAGCCTGTTGCTGGGGACCCACGTTTGGCAACTAGGCCCCACCTCTCAAAGGCTCGAATTTCTAATTCACAAAAAAGTAAGTGGAGTACTAACTACTTCATATAAGCTTTAGGAGGAGTTAAATCGGATGCTTTGTGCAAAAGATTTAATAGCTCCTACCTATATCCAGTCCTAAATGTTAACTACCTTAGTGATTTGCTTCTGTAGTAGCACTTGAGTGTATCAGCATCAAAATCCAAGAGCTGTTTGCTGCTTTAATTTTGTACCTCTCATCTTACCACATGACCTGATAACCAACCCCAGGGTTTAGACAATCAAATCAACCATAAAAGCTAAAAGACATCTCAAAAATAAGTGACTAAAACCAGCTGCATTAGAGTCATAGCAACAATAGCTCAGCCCATGACTACTTATGTAATAGCTACACCATTCACTGTAGTAAATAAGTTTATGACAGATCCGACTACATGATTCCGATTTATGACGAGCCATAGAATAAACAATGAAGAATGTTTTATGCAAAGGTCTTTCGAGATTGTCAACACTCGAAAAGAACAAAGAAGTAAATTCAGATTAATGTAAGCTTTTAAACTAAAATTTAAACCAAGAGTGAAAAGTTAAGCAAAGATTTATTTAGCTTACCCCGTGGAGAGACAAGCCTGGGATAAGTGTCAAAGAAGAAAAGTAACAAAGTTGACTATTACACCAAAGAGGTTTGCCTCTTTAAAACGTAAAGCAAAAAGAAAACAAACTGGAAAAAAAAACACTGGCCACAAAAAATCATCCTGTTTATGCCTTTAGTTCACACAGAACTCATAAATCACTAAGAGAAGAGAACATGGCAGCGACAGAAAAATAAAATAATTCAACGATAATTATCAGACAAATGTTATTGAAAACAAAATAAGAACACCTCTTAAAAGTTAACAATAGTAATATAAAAAAAACTCAGTATTATTAGGAAACAAAGAATTCAGAACTAAAGCAGAGTGAAACCATTTGGCCCAGCCTATTAACAACTTTCGGGAACTGATACTCCTCAGTGACGAGGTGGACTCCCCAAGGCCAGGGTTTCCTACACATTACTGGCAACTAAGTTCTAGAATTTTCTTTGATGGAATTATGCATCCTATTGCCTTTTATTTCTGGATTCTATCTTCTAGCGTAATTCTTTTGATAGTCATGTGTGTCATCTTATATGTTTTACTTGGACTTCTGTGTGTTTCAGTTGTTTTCTGTTCCCAGCCATTACAGACAAAACTATTGAGAATAGCGTTAGGGGCCTAGAGTGATGGCTTGGAGGTTTAAGAGCACTGGCTGATCTTCCAGAAGATTGCGTTCAATTCCCAGCATGCACATGGTGGCTCACAACCTTCTGTTACTTCAGTTCCAGGAGCTCCTTAATGTGTGTTTGTGTGTTATAGTCACACCCATGCTCAAACACTATGTAAATCTTTTATAAAAGAATATTTAACAGATGTTTGTTCAGTATAGTTGTGCGTTGTTTCTTCTGAGTAACCTAATGAAATTGCTAATTTGTGTGTTAGCATACAATCAGCTCCTACAGTGTTTCCCAGTGTTTCGTTAAAGTCATTCCCATCAGGAAGAGAGGTGAGCTGTAGATGTTTCTTGACCTCACCAATACTTTGTAGTGCCAGCCTTTACCATTTTAGCCAGTCTAGACATTATGGATTTATTCTATGGGTGGGCGGTGCTATGTTATAGAAAATGGGACAAATCTTTAATTCCCCCTCCCCCTTAAACTGGTAATTCTCAGAAGATGATAGGCTCCCTAGTCACTTTTGCTTGTATTTTGTACCTCCATTGACCTACTTACCCACCATTTTGTTTGTTTCTTTGAGACTGTGTAGCCTAGGGTGGCCTGGAAATTATAGCTCTCTTGCCTCAGACTCCCAAGTGCTGGGATTACAGGTGTGTGTTCCCATGTCCAACTTAACTCTTCATTGGTTTTCCTAGGCATTTTCTAATTGAAACAAACAAATGTTTACAATATAGTGAGAGGATCAGGACAGATCCAGATTCATTAAGAATGGTGGTTATCTCTGTTTGCAAAATTATGGGGACTTTGTATTGAAACTATAGATCACTTCCCAATTTTCTATCATGAAGATGCAATCGAAAAATTCATTAAGAAAAGTTCTCCTAAGTTTGTTAGGGAGAAAACAATAGAGGTCTGATTGGTTTGTCCTAGATGCCCCCATATACTAGCTGGTTGTGGCTGGCTGCAGCCTAGCCAGTAAAGAAAGCTAGGAACCTTCTGCAGGGAGAAAGGAGCATTTCACCCAGCCAACTTTTCCTTCAGGCTCTTGTCCTTTACATGAAACAGAATGTGCTAGACCATAAATAAAACTGTTGGCAAGAAGAAGAAGAAGAAGGTTGGGGCTGCTACCATTAAAATCCTAAAATACACTTGAGAAGTAAAACGCAGCCAGCAAGAGGCCACACACACACACCTCTTTGTGCTTGTGGATGTACAGTTACAGTTACAGTCAGGTACATCACAGGCAGGCTGATCTCTCTGATGTTCTATAACTCTGGCTGATTCTCTGGTGCTTGTGATAGGTTAAACTAATGCCACTTATTGCTGTGTGCCTTTTAAGGCTTCAAAGCTGGACACCACAAAGAACGCTACTTTATCAAAAAAAAAAAAAAAGCCAGGAATGTTTATGGAACAGAAATACTGAATGAAAAAATCCATCTCCTTTGATTGCAGCACCCGGGTGTCTTCCCTGGAGCCCTGGCTCGTTTGTGGGAGTCAAACTCCAGCAGTCTTTGGAGTTGGAGCGTCAGAATCTCAGCTTGGCATACAAATCATCTGAAGGAACATTCCCGGCACTCCCTCCGCCTCCTGTCACCTCCCCCTTCCCACACCCCAGCCTCCAGCAGGCTGTTTGTCCTCCTTTTGTGTGGCTTGTACTTTTTCCCTTTAGAGTTCTCTGTAGTCCTCTCACACTGGGAGTCTGCAGGATGCCTCTGAGCAGAAAAGGATGGTTATTAAGACTGACATCTCTGGGAGTAGGGCTTACTTACTGGTGTGCTTAAGTCAAGCGTCGCCTTCACAACTCGCGCCCCTACTGTTAAATAAGAGATCGCTTCCTGCTGTTCACCCGTGGAGGGATCCCACGAGTGAGAACTATTTAAAAAAAAAAAGCCTCAAATTGGAGAAAGCAGCGTATGTGTACTGTACACAGTGATTACCTAACAGACATGACATACAACTATGGCTGGCTGTTTTTCTCCAAGCATCTCTCTCTTCCTTTGACTATTAAAAGCATTCATCGTTTTTCTTTGGGAGGCTCAGTATTCCATATTTGTGGTCATAGGCATGGAATACAATAGACTTTACCCTGAATCCTGCATATGGTTTCCCACTGCCTTTGAATAAATTAATTTTCGTGATAGGGTGGGGAGTGATTCAGAAACAGACGTGGAAAGCAAAGGCGTGCATCCAGAAACTAAAGAGAGAAGCTTTCTTTCAGGAAACTGACAGAGAAGAAAAATTCTCTTGTAAAGCAGAGGATATCCCCTGAGGACGGTGGCTTGGAAGTTCTACCAGTAGTGACACCGTGGTGACAGGACCCACTCAGACCACAGCTGTGGGAACAAAATGTTGCCGGCCACGTTCAGTGTATAGGAGTTCAGAAGAAGGCGAGCCTAACAGTTGTCGGAAGTTGTAAGAGTGTGCATTACAGCCGGGTGTGGTGGCACATGCCTTTAATCCCAGCACTCGGGTAGCAGAGGCAGGTGAATCTCTGAGCTCAAGGCCAGCCTGGTCTACAAAGGGAGTCCAGGACAGCCAAGGCTAACACAGAGAAACCCTGTCTCGAAAAACAAAACAAAAAGAATGTGCACTACACTTGGGGAGTGTACATTACAACGTAGGAATGAAGTCACATCTTGGGGAGAAGCATGAAAGAAAAATCTGTACAGCTTAGAACTCCACAACTGAGTACCTAAGTTCATACTAACCTCTCTGTCAGCTTAGACTCTGTGTGTGTCTGCACAGGTCGGTGTGCAACATACTTGAAACTTTTACTAAGGCCAAACAAAATCAATGCTATTGTATCCAATTGCTCCAGAAGGAATCTGCTTTGTAAAAGTTTATCTAGAAGCCATGTCACTGATTGCCTTCCTGGCATGAGAGTTTCCATGTAAAATAGCATATAATTTAGACCTACAGCTTGGGAAAAAAATTACAAATAAGATTCTAGGAATGTTCTAGAGTCACATCTGTGTAGAACCCTGCTTTGAAACAAATAATTCAGCAATCCCTCTTGAAACCATCCTCTCTTCTTTGTCAAAGAGCAGGACTGGATGTAACAAATTTGAGTTTGCATTGTTTCCTAAAAGAAAAAAGACGAAATGTATTGGCACCCTCTTTGCTTCCAAATGAGGCCTGCGTCTGACAGACAGGTGGCTCATAAATTAATCTTTTTACATGGAAATTATGCTGCTCTTAATTTTTCTTTAAGACCAAAGCTATAAGTAGAAAACAGGTCATTGCATCAAGACAATAAATTATTATTATTTATGCACATTGAAGATGAGAGTTACTTGCCTTCATAAATTACCTTTTTATGACTCATTGAGTTCCTCCCCACCCATGAATAATGAGTTTCCTAATCTGCAAAGAACTGGAGCAGTGAAGACAGAGCAAAAGTGGAAGGAGCTGGGAGAAAACTTATTGAATTAAGGATTTAGCATATTTACATAGAAGGTTTATAAAGACAGCTCCTTGGCAGTGACACTAAATCAAAATTGCATAATTTGAAAAATAGCAGCCTGGTGCCTCATTATTTTTTTCTGACAAGGGTAAATGCCTTTATTGTAACAACAGTGCTACCATGTACGTTCTTGAGACGGCTTGTTATATTAAAAAGGGCCACCTTTCCAGAGCTCACATGTTGATAGCATGCATAACCTAGTCGTTTTCATACAATCCAAGTCAAAGTCTAGTTTTTGTTTGGTCAAAGACCTTATTTATTCTCCTGGTATTAAAATAAAAACCATATAAATATTATTTCTGTTAAGACCATGAAAGTTTCAAGCATTCAATAGTAGAAGGCACTCTGTAATTAAGAATATTCTTGAGTTTATTGTATGAAAGAAATCTTGGGCATGTTACACAAAGGCTCCTGTAGAGAATTCGAGATGTGGCAGATTAGCATTTGGAAGAGAGAAATGAGTCCCTTTATTACAATATAATTTCTGCACATTTGTGGTGTCAATACATGTCTGTATGTCATTATTTCAAATCTGTAGAAGAGCTGCAACATATAAAACTTAAAACCTAATGATGCTGCTTTCTTTTTTGAGGCACCCCTGACTTCATTATAGATTGCATTTTAGGTTTTTTTTTTCCTAACAAAGGGAAAACAATACATGTGGTATAGCTGGGCCTTTTAATTAGAGATCATTTTCCTATCTTTAAACGGTGGGATCTTGGTCTTTCAGATTCACAGACTTGACATTCATCATCATTTGGGGAAGAGCTCAAAGGGAGTTTTCCCCTGTGGCTCTGGTGTAGAACAATGCCTGATTATCTGGCCCCAGTTACTGTCCTGAGTTCCTATGGAAATACATAGTACAAATTTAAGCAAAAAGCTAAACTCATGCTGGTGGGCCATGTACAGCCAATGTGTTATGTAAATTGGCACTTAACGGCTATTTAACATGAAGCAGAATAGCCTCTAGCTCTCATATTTTCTAAAATTCCAATGAACATTCTAGTAATTTACACACATGCCCCCTTGATTTAAGTGTTTCTGGTTGAACTCGTCACACAAAGTGTTCTAATTAGGTTCATCTTTGCTCCTGTCCTATCCCAGCAAGTTCTAATAGGAGCCAGAGCTCCTGGAAATCAAATGAACAGCGGACCGAGAGGCATGTAGGAAAAGACACAGGAAACACCAATGCTACTAGCCAGTGCTGTAGTTTTTCATTTAGTTCATGAAATACTAGATAATGTTAATGGGACAATATCACATGAGATCAGAAAAATTGCACTAGGTGAACCCTTGCAGGACATTGAGGATAGACATCAGAGATGGCCAGGTGAAGTTACTCCCTAGTGTGGGTCTCTGTACTTCCTCGAGGGTGCTTTGTGCACCAGAAAATGCTCACAGCAGATGCCTCTAAGGAGTCATCAACATATGTGTTAGCAGCATAGGGAACAAAGTGGTCAAACCACGCCATCACTGCCAATCCTGCTCCCCTGGTGATTGCCAAGCAAGAGGCCACATAGACTGTCATCCTTCTGCATGGAATAAATCCAGTACATCAAGAATGACAGCAGACGCTGGAGATATAATTCCACAGAAGGTTCAGAAGAGCCAGACTCTGAGAAGAATTCATCACAAACGAACTAAGAAAATACCGAGTTAATCGGTACATTAATTGATTGCAAGAAGATAGGAGTCCCGTGTAACTGAGGCTGCCGTTAGTAAATCAATGGGAAAGGAGATTAAGATTAGAGTCAGTGAGAAGTGAGAGTAATAGACTTAGGAGGAATAATAGGAAAACCAAAATAGGAATGGGAGGATTAAAATTTTTACATACAATTGTTTTAAAAAAATGGATGAATAGTCAATACTGAAGACCAAGTCACTAATGATAAAAGTGCAGAGTGGATGAAGTCTTGAGTGAATGTGCACTATAAATACGCCTTTAATCTCAGCACAAACAGGCAGAGGCAGATAGATAACTGTGAGTTCGAGGCCAGCCTGGTCTACAAAGCGAGTCCAGGACAGCGAATGTTACACAGAGAGACCCTGTTTCGGAAAAACAAAACAACAACAACAAAAAAAAGAGTACAGAAAAAGGCAGGAAGGGACCTGGAGCAAAATAATCCCAAAGACCTAGTGATCTATTTGCTCCAGCTAGACCCACTTTCTAAATTCTCAGAGCCTCTCAAATCAGCCTCATTCCCTGAGTGCAAATGTTTAACCCACAAGCTTGTACAGAAGATTTCATGATTACATAATAGCATCATGGAAGACTTTAGGATTTGTTCAAATAAACATATGTATCCTAAACGCCCTAGAGTAGAGAATGGCCAAGGGGGAGAGGGGAAACAGTATAGAGAATCAGGAAGGTGCTGAGCACAAGCTTTCATGAGGAAAAGCATCATCATACAAAACTGGCCCTTGAGGAAAAACAGATCTTCTTTTAAACCATTCATTCAAATTGTCCTAGTGACTTTAGAAATAAGTAGATGATATACTGCTTCTGAGCCATGTTCAAACTTTCCCAGAAGGGGGAAGATGAGAGAAAAAAATTATAAAGAGAAGGTTTTCTGCTTTAGAGACTGGCCATTATTTTCCTAGTAATTCTAGTGGCCCACTCAGCAAGCAAGTGGGAGAAGATGTTTCTTATACTCTAATTGTACAAACGATTAGCCATGGTTTCTGCTGCCTCAGTATTTTAAGTATGGAGATCTGGAACTTGACACCATCCTGTTCTGGCAGCCTAAACATAAACTAACTCCAGGGTCATCCACTCTTCCAAGCTACACCAATTATAAAAAAAAAATTCATTTTACATCTAGATCATAGGCCACACCAATTTTAACTGATGGCACAGCAGCAGGCTAATCAAGTTGGTTCAATGGTGCGATTTCAATTGTACCTCATGGGGCACAGTATCCCAGCTTTCTGAATCAATTTCCTGTGCCTGATTCTTATCAATTCAGTCAGCTGCCTGTATCTCTAGGAATGTCCTTTACCTAAGACATTCCTCTTATTTGGCCACTGACAGAGTACTGACAGATGCAGAACTTCATCAAGCTAAGCTGAGCCTCAAAACCATCAAGGCATTGCACTCCGCGGTTAAACCAGCCTTGCACTCCTGTGGGACATCCCACCTGACTATGTTGTGTGAGTGTTTTGTTATGTTATTGAATCCCATTCTCTCATCTACTTTCATATTTTCAAGTGCATCATCCTCTTGATAAGCATCACTGCACTGTCTGCATTTATGAGCTTGGCTCATTTAGAGTCCTCGTAGAATTGAGATTCTGAAATAGTCTTCAACTGTCTGACTTGTTTTCCTTAGCAGAGTGTCCCCTGTGTTCTCCTGGGTTGTCACTGATGAAAAAAAGAGTTCCTTCTTTTTCAGCTTGAGAGGCTTTCTGTTGCTCATCTGCATCACCTTTCCTTTACCCACTCACTTGCTGACAGACACTTAGGTTGAGTCCATGTCTTGGCTCCTGTGTTCCTGCTGCGATGAACATGGAGTGCAGATGTCTCTGTCGTGACAACTCCATGTCTTTTGTGTGTACACACGGGAGTGGAACTGTGGAGTCCCATGGCAGCTCTTGGTTTAGTTTTTCCTCCAATCATATTTTTATCTTTTAATATTAGTTTTGTTCTACTGTTGTGCTTTGAAGTTCACCGTCATCTCAGCTCAGCTCTTAAGCTCATCCTGGCTCAAACGTCTTTATCAACCCTGGGGCTTTTGTCTGCTCCTTTTGAGTAGATTGTGATTCTTTAATAGTGCCCATTTTTAAAGTGCTCGTCAGTGTGGCTTTTTGTTCTCGTCTCCCTCTTTAAACGTGCTTGCTTTTAGACATCAGCAACATATTTGTTGTGGTTCTTGAAATCTTCACTGTTGATTTCAACATCTAGGCAGAGATGGGTTTTGTCGACTACTTGTTTTCATGAAAATGATGACTCTACCCTGATCTTCCAGCTCACGGCGTTTTACTGTTGTTATTGTTAGAAACTGGCCATTTAAGGTATTAGAAACTGGTTGTTTAAGGTGCTACCTCCTATCAACTCTGGGTTTCGTTTCTCCCCAGTGGTTTTTATTTTTGTTTCTTTATTACTCTTGAAATTTATTACTATGCAAGCTGTATAAACAGATGGTCAGACACTAGTGTTCAGCCCCTAATGACTTGCTCGGTTTTTCTTTAATTAACATCTATTGTTTTATACTTGGCTTGCAAATCCTGTAGTCACCAGTGAGCGATCCCTGTTTGTGCTGAAACACTCATGGTCCATGGGGATTATATCCTCTGCTGGTGGACTTGTGTTTCGTTTTAGAAAAGAAGCCAATGTTTGTACAATTTGAAAACTACCCCAATATATTTGCCTCAAACCCTCCATCATGGGTACATGTAAGCTGCTGGCCACATAGCCATAGCCCAGAATTTATCTGTAGAGTACTTAAGGAACACTTCAGTGGGTGACTCAGTTCCCCACTAACTCACTAGTCTTCCCGTTTCTAATCCACTGGAGACCACAATGTCACATGCTTGGGTTTTTTGTGGGCTTAAACAGTTGCCACTGGCACAGATTTTTCCACTCTTCACTCTGAATCAAGTTAGCCTTTACATTTCTGCTCAAAGCTGCTCATTTCCCCAGTCCACCCTGACCAGCTCAATTGGAGAAGCTACGGGCCGAGGAGTAGCACACTCCTGCTTCTCCTCTCACAGGTCAGCACTATGCCTTTAACACAGGCTTCTTGCTTTCTCATTTCCTTCTGAGTGACTTGGAGTGCTCCTTCCAAAAAGTTGCTTTTGCCAATTTTTGTCTGGTTTTATCACCATTTTTTAAAAGAAAAGAATTCATTGACCTTTTAAATCCTTCATAGACAGAATCCATGCCACATCCATGACTTGCTTGTCATCTCTTCTTCCTCTTCCTCCCACTCCTGTTCCCTATATTTTGCATTTAGATTTCTCAAACTTTGGCACTTTGCACATACTTCCTAGGACACCAGAAACTTATTTTATTCTCACCTGAAAACATTGTATTGTTTCTTGCTGCTTCCTTGGTGTGTGGATGGATAGGCTGCCTTGGAGCAGCCATTCATCTTACTTTCAGTTCACCATTCCCTGTTTTTCCTATGTGAATGAACGTCCCTGTTTCTATGCAAGAAAGACTAGCATTACAGTTATAGACACAACCACAGGGAACACTACTCATAGCATTTATAAGTCATGTACCATTTGGCAAAACTATATATATATATATACATATATACATATATATGCACATTTTCACCCTTACTGAAGTATAATTGACAAATAAAAGTTATGTATTCTCAAGCTGTTAAATATATTGTGGGGTTTGGGGGGGTGCGCATGCGCTTGTGACACATGCATGAGGGTGGTGGATGTAGAGGTCAGAGGTCAACATTGAATGTCTTCCACAATTTTCCTTCATCTTATTTTTTGAGACGTCCATCTTCCCAATCCCTACATGATGTTTTGATCTCCATGTGTTAGGATGTGATTACCATAGTCAAGATCTTAGCACATCTGACACGTGATGTCATTACTGTTTGTAATAGGAACACTTAAGGTCTACTCTTCGTAAGTCACAAAGAGCACACTTGTCTTTCTTAACTACAGTCACTGTACTTTTCACTGGAGCTTATTTCTCTTCTAGGTTTGCGTTCCCACCCGTGACGAACACCTCTCTGTTTCTCACGCTCCACTTAGCCGTTACTAATGTCTAAACTCACCAAGGTCTCATTCTGGCTGGGCAGCTGCACCTCCACAGTTCTCCCAAACTGTGCTCAGCTCTTTTATTGCTATGTGCAAGCTCATAGATTGTCCATGTGAGACGCACCAGATCCAGTTCCTTTCCAGCGGCGTGTTGAACCTTCGCTTGGGTACCACGTAGAGTTCTATTTTCCTTCCTTCCTTCCTTCCTTCTTTCCTTCCTTCCTTCTTTTTCTTTTTGGGCTTTCAAGACAGGGTCTCTCTGTGTAACAGCCCTGCCTGTCCTGGATTCGCTTTGTAGACCAGGCTGTCCACTAACTCAGAGATCCGCCTGCCTCTGCCTCCCTAGTGCTGGGATTAAAGGCGTGCTCCACTACGGCCCGGCAAGAGCTCTATTTTGATTAATTCAGTGTCCTTGTGGTTGGTCCGGGCAAAGTTGATTTTACCCAGTAAATTTTTTTGTTTTTTTTCTCCTTTATTAATTTATTCTTATTACATCTCAATGGTTATCCCATCCCTTGTATTCTCCCATTCTTCCCTCCCTCCCATTTTCCCCTTATTCCCCTCCTCTATGACTGTTCCTGGGGGGGATTACCTCCCCCTGTATATGTTCATAGGGTAACAAGTCTCTTCTTGGTAACCTGCTGTCCTTCCTCTGAGTGCCAGTAAATTTTTTTTTAAAGTTCTGGTTTTGCCATGGCAGTGCGTGCTGGGGTTCTTTTTTTTTTTTTTTTTCTTTTTTAGGGTGATATCATAAAATTACAAGACCAGACTCCTATAACAACAACAACAACAACAACAAATCTCAGGAGAAACTATGTGATTGGCTAAAGGAAGTTCAGCACCCACCGTCACTGGCTAATCACTGTGGAGTATGGAGGGGCAGAACCAACCCACCATGAAAGGGAGAAAAAGGGAAGGGCGCTGGATAGAAGAAAGGGAAGCACCTCCCACCCACCCACCCCCACACCCCGGGGACTTTCCTTCTCTCTTTAACAGAGCCCTGCTTATCTCTTAAAACAAGCATAGATACAACCTAGTTTGAAAGAAACTTCTCTTAACATTGTAACCCACTTTCACAGTTTCCCCGCCTCCTATCAAAAAGCTCTCTAAGGAGCGATCTACTTCCCTTCTCTCATATGGAATTAATCCTAGAGGAGAATGTGCACAGCCCGAGTCAAGGTGTCATAGCCTGATTTCAAACTCTATGAACTCAAATGCATAGAAATCGCGGTTTCCTCTATCAGAAAGCCCTGTCTAACACAAATCCCTCCATATTGCACCATAACCAAATCTTCCAAAGGACCATTTCAGCAAGCAGTGTTACTAAATACAGTGAATTCTATGTGTTTTGAGTTCGTTGAATTTTTTTTTATTCTTATGCTTCATTTCATTATTTGCTTTTGTTTCAGAGATGCTTAAAAGTAATAAAAAAGCTTACATGTGATTTTTTGGGGCTTCTATTTAATCAGCATTATAACACAAATAAGGCAAATTAATCTCGGGAGGCTGAGGGAACACCTTTCTTAAAATAAGATCTAAATTTCAAGAAATAGAGTTATAACTTCAATTTGTCACTTAGTCACAAACTTCCTGCTGTGGCACTTACCTCCCGTTAGTTATTTTCCCTAGAAAGTGCAATAAATTATTCAAGGACAGCAACTATGACATTTGTGTTTCTTTTTATATACATGCCTCCACAAATCTGCTGCTATTTCAGAACTGTATTTTATTCAGTGACTACCTGGAATCCTCTTTGTTAGGAAATTCTATTATTCATAATAATTTTATTGGTTTTTATTAAGTTAGATCTTTGACAGTTTTATGATACATATATATCATGACACACATATATGTATACATTCCTTATGATATATGTGTAATATATATATTATGATATATGTATATGTACGTGTGTGTGTGTCTGTCTGCCTGTCTGTCTGTCAGGGTTACTATTGTTGTGATGAAACACCATGAGTAATGATTCTCAGGGAAAAAAGCGTCCATTTGGACCGTGCTTCCCCATCACAGTTCATCATCAAAGGGAGTCAGGACAGGAACACAGGCAGGGCAGGAACCTGAAGGCAGGAGCCAACGCAGAAGCCATGGAAGAGTGCTGTCTACCAGTTTGCTCCTTAAGGCTTGTTCCTATAGAACCCAGGACCACCAGCCCAGGCATGGCACCACCCACAGTGGGCTGGGCTCTTTCTCATTTATCATAAATTAAGAAAATATCTTAGAGGCCTGCCTACAGCCAGATCCTATGGAGGCATCTTCTCAATTGGGGTTCCTTCCTCTCTCATGACTCTAGCTTGTGTCAAGTTGGCATAAAACTTGCCATATATATGTAAATATATGTGTGTGTGTTTACATTATTTACACATATTTACACACACATACATATATACACACATATATACATACACACATATATACATATATACATATATGTGTACATATTTGTGTGTGTGTATATATATAATATATACATAAATATGTGTTTTGCTTCCCCTCCCCCTGCCACCAATCTCCTTATCACTGTCTATCTTCTTCCTCCCTGTCTCTTTTCCAGATTCATGACTTTTGGTTTTAGGTATGACTCATTTTATTTCATCAGGGACACCTGTTTGATCATCAGATTGGGGCCACCAGTTGGAGCCTGACGGAGTCACCTGTGGGTCCAGAAATGAAGGCAGCGATTCCATCATTCCCCAAATCTACCCATAGGAAATAGCTCAGCAGAAAGAGGTAGGACACTCAGAGGGACTTTTATTAAGAGCTAGAAATTGGACTAAATGCTTTGGAGTTCCTCAATTACTCTTTAAAACAAGCTTAGAGAATCTGACAGGATTAAGACATTCACTAACAGAAGGGGAAACTGAGGCCCAGGAATTTGAAATAAATTGTTTAATGTCGTACTCACTGTAAGCCCTAGATCCGTGACTGCATAGGAAAAAGTGATGGCCGGATGCCCCAAAGCAGGACCAACTATGCAGTGTAATATTTATAGCACTTGTTACTTTGTAGCATGTTTATGCTCACTTCAGTCCTCAGCCTATAAACATACCAATGGCTGGGTTTCGTCCCCCGCTTCACACTGGCCAGAGGAGCACACAGACAGTGAGTGTTTACTCAGTCCCTTCAGTTTGTACTTGATTTTGAATCATCATTATTTAGGGTTGAGAAATTTAGCCCCATTCAATGGCACAGTTTTTAAAAACCGAACCTTGTACTTGATAAGAGAAACTGTTACTGTCCAGGCTGTGTTTTGCAATGAAGGAAATGCCATGCCAACACATCATTATCAGCACATTTCTGACTGCTGACTTTCCATCTGGAACAGAGAACTCCACTGTGGAGAAGATGATGGGACAGAGAGAATGAGTGTTGACAACATGTCAGCCAGTGACCAGCTGAAGCAAACTCGCCATGAACACAGCCTTCCCATAGACTAAATGGGCATGCCTCAGCCTGGTCTCCGTCTAATAATTGAGGCATTTATCAACTCGAATGTGATTATGCTTTATAAGGAAACCCTCTGAATGACTTCATTTTGCTCTTCTGACAGCACAAATGAACTAAACAGAAGAAGAGAGAGCAGTGTGATTGTTGAGTGTTAACACATAGCTTAGGCTTGGCTGGGCTTTGCCACTCCAGTGTGTACAGTCAAAAGTGGCCACAAAAGACTCTGCCTTCAAAGCCCTGTTACTCTAACTCATTTCTGAAGCAAATGGCCAGGCTTCAAAGTGATTCTTATTCTAAAGAATAAATACGTAAAGAATAGGCTTGGACTCTATCATCACAAGGAAAAGACTGGAAAGTTCTTATCAAGGGCCACTAAGTTTCCCCTTCATATGCATCCCTGTGACATTTTGTCTGGTTAACACCATTCCTCTCCCCATGGAAACCAGTGTAAACAAGCTGCTTGTCCTACGTGGAGTTCTCTGTCTTTTTGCTGTCTGCTATGCTGTGGCCTATGAAATGTCAGCCTAAGTGTTACCCTTTAGAGGAACCATGTTAGCTAAGTCAGGACTGTCATCATAGACTCTGGAAAGCCGATTATTACTCAGGGCATTTATTACTAGAAATAGATAGTTAATTTGAGAGTGGGTACTCTGTTTCATCTGACAGACAAAAACAAACAAACAAACAAACAAACAAACAAAAACAAAAACCAGAATTTATCCTAAGTCCACCTGGAAGGGAAGAAGGAAGAATAATTTTATTCAGGAAGAATCCAAGACAGACAATGTGGTACTGTGTATGGCCATGTGCCCATGTATAAGATTTATAAGAAAGGAGTGGGGAGAGGGAAGGAGGGAGGGAGGGAAGGAGGGAGGGAGGGAGGGAGGGAGGGAGAGAGAGAGAGAGAGAGAGAGAGAGAGAGAGAGAGAGAGAGAGACAGAGACAGAGACAGAGACAGAGACAGAGACAGAGACAGAGACAGAGACAGAGACAGAGAGATTCTTGCTAAACTGGTAGGGTTCCTAAAAGTTATCCACATCTTTGTTTAACCCAGTCTGTATTTCTGTATTTCCTGCTAATGACAGAGGTCACTAGTGATGCTTCAGTATACTCATGCTTTCCTCCGATTCCTGGAAGTAGCTTGTCTTATCACTCCCAGCTTCCTTTGCAGATAAGTCCTGCCATGTGACTGAGTGCTGCCCAGTGGAATAGGCACAGAAGCAGTCACTACCAGAGCTCCTTATTCTCCCAAGGGCTCTTGCAGATTCTCATTATTGGCTTGGTGACTTGATAGCCATTGATAAGAATTTTCTAGTCTACCTTGTGACGGTAGAGTCCATCCCTATCCTTTACAATGAAACAACATCCAGCAGAGGATTCAAGGCCCTGGGCAGCCATCTGCTAAAGAAACACAAAGTTCCTGACTCACTTTGTGAAAGGCCGCCTGGTGAAGACCAGCTTTGCCTGTGAAAGGACTGGAAGGCGAAACTTGGCCTCATCAGGACCTTGGGAGTTGGATGTTTGTTTAAGCAGCTAACTTTCACTTCAAGGACAGCTCAGTATTTTCAAAGGAATTATCTTTCTTTGGCTTGCATTGATTTGAAACATGTCTGAATTATTTACCCCTAAAATAGCCCGAAATAAGATAGCTGCTGAGAATGAAGAGGAAGCTTGGCACTGAGATCATTACAAAGATTTAAAAGAAACACACTGTTCACATATACATGAGGACACACACACATGCCCCCCACAATAAACATGTCTATACAGAAAAAAAAATGAGAACGTGTTAAAGGAGATGATGTCTGGACTGGACATTTCCTAGGTTCTTGGTGTCTTTTTCAAGAAAATAAATTCACACAAAGTGCAAAACAACAAACATGCCTTATTTTTAAGAACAAAGAGATAGATCAGAAATATACTTTCAAAAGTGACAGTGGGCCATATCAGCAAGAATATTCAAGGGTCCTAGGTTACAGCGTGAGGCTTCTTTTATGATGTCTAAAAGGAGGGTTTGGTTGCTTAAGACTGTAAGTGGAGGGCTTCCTATTTTGATTGCACAGACTCAGAGTTATACAACCTCTTTTTCTTTTTCCAAGACAGGGTTTCTGTAGCCCTGGCTGTCCTAGACTCACTTTGTAGACCAGGCTGGCCTTGAACTCACAGCAAACCACCTGCCTCTGCCTCTCAAGTGCTGGGATTAAAGGCGTGTGCCACCACCACCCAGCCTTACAAACCTCTTATTTACCATATTTGTCCCTTCCCATGAAGCATCTGACTTTAATCATAGACATTTGCCTTCTCAAATAGGCATAGGCTTAAGATAGTAAATATTTTACCTAGAGGACACTGTGTACCTTATTGAACTTGCACCCCAAACAAGTTCAGACCAGGTCATCCCTGTTGCTCTCATACCAGATATAACTGGGAATATGTTTAAATCGAAACTTTTCACTCCTGATGGTTATCAAAAGGGAGGAGAAACTTGTTTCATTGTTTGGAGTGGGGTGGGTGTGCAGCTCAGTGCAGGTAAGGCCATAAGTTGCTAGATACAGTTAGGAGAGGGATATGTGCCACCCAGACCAAGCAGAGTCCTATGTTGCTAAACTATCCCCTATGCTTGCCTAATTCAAAGCTACCTCCCCCAAAGAGGAAAATATAAGCCAACACACACTTACTATGAACCACTGTGGGAAGGGCAAATTAACATCAGCAATATTAATCCTGCATAGATCAAATTTAACATCTATCACTCTGTAGCTAAAATAATGCCATAAGGTTAACCTGAACGACCAGCAAAGCACCCACAAACACATATTCATCGGTTGCGTGAGTGCACATGTGTACATGTGCTTATATGCGTATGTATGCACACAACATCCACACACAGCTAGGCTGAGGACCATTGATTCGGGTTACATCCCAACTAACAATGGGGATGGGGCCTGAAAGGAGGAACGGTTGACCAGCCTGTGCCGTATGTTTCTGTGCTGCTATTACAACTTTTTAACACTGGCTTTTGCTTGTTTAAGGAACAGGTGGGCATGATACACAATGGAAAAGTTGCAAAGGACTTGTAGGGACCGCACTTTCTGACTTCACCATTAGAGCCTGCTACCTGCTAAGTCACACATTGTGTCGTTCTCTGTGCTTTTGTCTGGTATATTTTTATTTCCTTGTTTTATGTTATAAAGCATAAAACATGAGCTAATATACCTACAGTTCATGCAGACACACAAAAAGAGAGCTAACTTTGAAACAAAAAGGAGATGAAATAGGAATGCCTTAAAATTAAAAACCAAGTTTGAGTTGAGTTGGAGATTATTTAGCTGAACATGGTAGTATATGCCTTTAATCTCAACATTGGGGAGGCAGAAGCAAGTGGATTTATGTGTATTAATGAGTTCCAGGACAGCCAAGGCTAAATAGATCCAATTTCTTTTTTGTTATTGTTATCGTTTTTTTTTTTTTAAGAAAGGAGAGAGAGAGAGAGAGAGAGAGAGAGAGAGAGAGAGAGAGAGAGAGAAGAGAAGAGAAGAGAAGAGAAGAGAAGAGAGAAGAGAGAGAGATAATTCTAATTAGCTGTTCAATACAGACTCTACACTATGAAGAAACTTCAGGCTGAATCCAATTTTGCTGCATGCAGTCCTCCTTAATTTCAACTGTCTTGCTATGTAGATTATAAAGGGATTCCAGTCTTGTACCCTCCATTCAGTTCTCCCCGAAATAGAACTGGTCTCGTGTGTGTGTGTGTGTGTGTGTGTGTGTGTGTGTGTGTGTGTGTGTGTGTGTGTGTGTGTAGCCTGCAGCTTGTTCCCTTGGTAAGCGATCCCAGGGAAGAAGCAGGAAGGAGACAGCAGCAGAGACACAGGACAGGTGGGAGAAGCATCATCAAGCCACAGACGGAGCTGCCTTCAGCTTCCCGGGTGACAAGACCGCCCCTCGACCCAGACCTTCCCCAGGGCATATGAAAAGCATCTCACAATCCCGTCTGCCAGGGAAGACAAAAGCTGGACTCATTCCTCCTCGCAACACCCAGGGCTCATTGTGTACCATTCACTTTTGCCCGTGCTTCTTAATGGTCCCCAGGCAGAGCTGTCTGGTAGCACAGATGTTAATTATTCGGGACTATTCTTAATTAGTTGTATAAGTTATTCGCTCTGGAAGCCTGACAGAAAGCCTCAGCTGGTGTGGTCTCTGGGGACACACCCGGAGGGCCTTTCAGAAGCTGGGTCTATGGACCCCTCCCCCCATACCTCTCCCTCTCCTTGAACCCGTGTTTCTGTCTAATCAGGCTCAGTGAGGCCAGAGCCCACGGGGTCTGGAATGAATGCTTAGGCAGCACATGATGCTTTAAGGCCCTTGCCCATGAAAACCCCAGGCACCAGGCCCCTGAAGTTGTCCAGCTGGAAATCAAGTTGCCTCCGGTCTGGACTCGTTGACTAGTCAGATCCTTGTTCTGATGCTCGGTGCATTTCCCTGTGTGTCATGTTTAAACCCATTGGATGTCTTCAAGACTGACTAGATAATTAAGGCTTTATTGGAGAGTATTGTACACATTAGCGCATTGAACACTAATCTTGGTCATCGCAGTCAATCTAAGCAGCAACCCATCAGAAAGGGTCTTTGTCACGTGACATGACACGCCTATTAGCAATGCCTTTGCTAGTCACGTGGAAAGAGGTTTGCTGGAAGACATTGCTGATCTACTCATTTGGCAACCTCTTCTTCCCTGCTTCCATTTTATTGGAAGAAGAATCAGAGCTGAAAGCGCTCCCTTCATTCTGAGGATCAGCTCCAGGTAGAGATAAATCACAGTCTCCAGATAGTAAAACACATGCAAGGGCAAGATGGCTCCGGCCAGAGTGATGGCAGGAGAGGGAGCACAGGGGATGGAGGGAATACATCACCATTACACTTGAAACCCTGCTGTACAGACTAAACTGCAGGAATAAAAAGAAGAAATCACTTGGAAGCTGTCTGTGGTAAGATTAAAAATGTACAAGAAACACAGCCGCCAGCAGACTGAAACCCATTAGGATAAACTCTAATTCAGAAAAGCTCCATCTGGAGTGTGCTGGGAAATATTAACTCTATGAGTATGTGGAAGGGTAACACGTCCAGATATTATGATGTTTGCTCTGAGAAAGTAATTGATTTGCGGGGGGGAGACTTTTATTAGAGAAAGAGCAAAGCATAGAGCCTTGGGTAAGATAGTGACTTGGGTTTCATAATTTTGGAAGCCTAAAGATGGAGGCATGTGGCCTTCAGGGTGTTTAACTGGAGACTTAAATAGGATTTGGCTGGGTTCGTTTTATATGGTTTGGGATTTTTGCTGACATCTGGGCTATTTTTCTGACCCTTTTCAGGAAGATTCCCCTTACATCCTAAGCACGCATAAATGAAAGAGAACTATACCTAAACTGTCTCTACCATGGACCAACAGTGGCACGAGTACAGCACACAGTCTTCTTCTTATTTTCTCATGTAAAACAAGAAGCTAAGCAAAACTGGGACAATGCAAATGGCAGCGAAGAGAATTGTACATAAAGGCCTTTGCACAGGAGTAAGGTCGGCTGCTTGTAAACGTTATAGAGTGGCACAGAGGATGTGCCGTTGCTCAAAGTCGCCTCTATCCCATCCCAGCTCTGCTGAACTTAGCATTCAAATGATCCACTTCTACCATGAGCCCCAGGAGACATCGAAGAGCCACACCGGAGGTCACAGCAATTCTCTTTTCTGTCTTCTGTGACTCCATCCGTGTCATGGGGGTTGGGGGCGGGGAGAAAGGGGCATTCTCTGAGTTTGGATCTTGGAGTGAAGATGGGCACTGAATAATGTAGCCAGTATATAGAAACCAGGATATGGGACCCAGATGGAAAACAAGCTGTGAGAGTACAAGGGACTGAGATTCTTGACTGTTTGTTACTGCAGCAAAACATAGCCTATCTGACTGAAATATAGTTTCCCCCTCTTCACATAAAGCCAAGATGGGTGTTTTGCTGTTGCCAGACTCCTTGGTTGTGGACATCAGAAGTAAGTGTCTTTGCGTACTTTAAGCAGAGAAGTCATTTACTGAAGGATATCCGGTGGCATGCTGTATCTCTTAATAGCTCAAGAGTAAAGTTTTAGTTGTTCAGTTAGGAACAATGATCAATTATTTTGTGGGCCTTTTCTAGTAGATACAAGATGGCTGCCATCCTTGGGACCTTTGTAGCTTGCATCACTCACATTGGGGTCTGGTCTGGAGACTTTGACTCTCTGTCTAGGACTCCTGGCTTTGGGAAACTGGAGGAACGTGTCATAAATATCACTAGGATAGAGCCCAGCAGGTGTTTGCATCTCACATGCCTGCATTTAAATTTAATGGGGTCTGAGAAGACGCTCCCTGGCTTTTACTTTGGGAAGATACAAACTAAGCAAACCTCAGAAAGTTGCTCAAATGTTAAGGGTGGCAGAAAGGAATTGAAACACATGAAAAGATGTATATAACCAGGGCTGGGGAGGTAGTCCAGTGGGTAAAGTACTGGCTGTACCTGCTTTAGGAACTGAGTTCAAATCCCCCAAAGTCAAGTTAAAAGCCACACGCAGTAGCACACCACTGTAATCCTAGTGCTTCTACAGTGAGGTGGGAGGTAGAGACAGGTGAATTGCCAGAAACATGAGGGTTGGCTAGCCTAATGCACAGTGACAAAAAAAAAAAAAGGAAGAAGAAGAAACCCTGCCTCCAGGAAGGGGAGAGCCGAGGTTATCCTCTGACATCAACAAGCAAGCGTTCCATGTTACACATACATCCACATATGTGCATACATGCACACATAAGACGTGGCCTCTATGGTGTAGAATTGAGTGGTCCAAGGAAATAGCCAGTAGCCACATGTTTTTAAGTTGAATTAAAAATTCAGTCCCTACATCTCTCTAACACATTTCAAGGGCCCAGGGACTATACAAGGCTGGTGGCAACGGCCCTGCACAGTGCAGGAAGTTCTCTGTCATAGAAGTACAAAGAAGTATGGTTTATTATTCCGAACTAATGGACACAACAGAACGAGAAAAACAAGGCTTCAAGTGACACCACCACTCTTGGTGACATTTGGCAGATCCCTTAGACTGGGTGGAGGCTGGGGTGACAACTGATTTTTACATCTGTTAAACAAGGGCCTGGTGAATGCAATGGAGCAAGCCACATCCAGTGGTCCTCAAACAAGTCTCCCATAGTTGGCTTCCTGCTGCTACATGTACTGGGGAGGTCCTGGATCATGGAGTGATGCAGGGGAGAGAAAGGAAGGGCTTCCATGTGATGGATGAACCCTTGGCGGCTTGTCCCTAGGCTGTGGCCCTCACTTTCAGAAGGGTGTGCCTTCCTGTCACATTCATTCTTCAGATTTGAAACTATAACGATTGTAGCTCAGTATCTTAGGTTGCTTTCTATTGCTGTGACAAGCACCTTCACCAAAAGCAACCTGGGAGGAAAAGGTTTACTTCAGCTTACCGTTGTAGTCTATTACAAGGTCAAGGCAGGACAGGACCTTAAGGCAGGGCAGATACTTAAGGCAAGAACTCAAATAGGGAGCCTTGGAGGAACACTGCTCACCAGCTTGCTCCTCATCGTTTGCTCAGCTTGCTTTCTTATACCACCCAGGATCACTTGCCCAGGGATGGCTCCGCCCACATGGTGCTGGGCCCTCCCACATCAACTATTAATCAAGGACATGTGCCATGGGCTTGCTCATAGGCCACTGGAGTCATTTTTTCATTTGGGATTCCCTCTTCCCAGGTGGCCCCAGCTTGGGCTAATAAGACAAAAGTGTATGCAGCTCATGATGTGTGAACAACTTTCTAGACTAGCAGCTCAATAGAGGACGTAAACGTTATAGGTCGGGCACACTGCATCTAGATTATGCTGAGCACTGATATGGAGCCACAAGTGGAAATTCCCAAAAATGCAGTTTTCTTTTACATAGAGAATTATTAGAAATATTCATGAAATTATCCTCATTAAAACAATAAGAATAATGTCAAGTACTTACCTCTCTCTCTCTCTCTCTCTCTCTCTCTCTCTCTCTCTCTCTCCCTCCCTCCCTCCCTCCCTCCCTCCCTCCCCAAATGTTCTAGTTCATTCTTGCCTTAGAAACTGTGTGCTCCCTTTGCCTGAAAACCACTGGTCAAAGATCCTCCTTCTCTTCTGCAAAGGCTTTACTCAAATGCAGCGTCTTCAGACACCTCCCCTGACCCTGTCCCAAGTCAGCCCTCCTTTTTAGCACCTCTCAGCACGTAATCTTCATCTGAGATTTTATTCTACATGATTGTTCTTTTCTCTTTTTAGAGCTTTTTGTTGTATTTTGTTTCACCCATACGTGCATGTGTACCACATGAGTGCAGTGCCTGTGGAGGGCAGAAGAGGGTGGTAGACCCTGGAACTGGGGTGATGGAGGGTCGGGAGCCACCATGTGGGGACTGGGAATTAAGTCTCATGTCTTAATTCAGGCTGGCCTCAGTCTTACTATGTAGCTAAGACTGATACTGAGCCTCTGATTCTTCTGCCTCTGCCTCTGGCACTAAGATTATAGGTGTACGACCACCATACCTTGTTTATGCATTGTTGTAAATTAGCCCCAGGACCTCAAGCACCTAGGTAAGCAGTCTTCTGAGTCGTGCCTCTTCCTCTATTCAACCATATCTTGAACAACTGATTCCCTTCTTTCTTTACCTTAAGAAGAAGTAATAGTATTGTAAACTATACCACCTTCTCACTCTTTATCCCTGGCCAGTGCCTGGCATGTAGTAGACACAGATAAATGCTTTTGCTTGAAAGAATGCTTGAATATCACTTACTGTCTACATGAGCCTTAGTAAGTATCTTAGCCTGTGACCTTTGGTCCTCTAGAGCAAACACCATGCTAATCGCTTTAACCCTCAGGTTTTTATGAGGATCCAAGTAAGATAGTGAATGTAAAGAATTTAACCAGTGCCAGGCACGGGAGGTACACACCTTTAATCCTAGCATTCAGTGGGGAGGGGCAGAGTCAGGTGGATCTCTGTGAGTTTAAGGCGAGCCTGGTCTACAGAGCGAGTTCTAGGATAGTCAGGGCTGCACAAAGAAGCCCTGTCTTAAAGATCTAAGGGGGAAAAAATTTAGCCAGCAAGTGGCATACAGTAATTACTCAGTATATTAGGACTGTTGGTATAGTTTTATCATGGCTTCTCCTCTTGGACCTCTTACTGGAAGACTTTACATGAAACCACAAAGAGTAGGGTTTCTCAGTTTGAAATGCCAGAGTTCTTGTTACCAGGACAAATAATTCATCATCTGTCTTCCCTGGGAGATGATGATAAAGGTAAGTTGAGCATTTCTCTCTTTCTCTAGGAAGTTTTACCCAGAAAAATTAGATCACCATTGTGATCTATAGAAATTATCTCAAGGATTTCTCTGATTTCATAGGTGACCAATAATTAAGAAAGTATTGCTGTGGGGAAGCCGCATATATGGCAGGAAGGATTTTATTTTAGTATTATGTTGGCTCTATGACAAGGAAAGGTCATTGACAGATGAGGTGAGAGAGGTTTCTCAAAGACAGAGGACTTTAACGTTCAGAAAACAGCTTGGTGGGGTGAGTGAAACTGACATCAATTTTCATTTCGAAGTCAAGATTAGAACTTAATGTGCTGTAAAGCCATCTACTGTTCCCGGCAAGCATGCTGAACAGGAGAGGCCCAGTTCTTCCGAAGCAAGCATATGGTTGCATCACCACTCAGGAAACTTGACTGCCACGACAAATAAATCTGAATAGTATGACCGTTAGTATTATATGGTGGCTGTTATTTGTTTTTCCTTTCACCCTTGTTCTCAAATAGAATACAGACAAAACAAAAACAAAAGAAAAAAGAAAAAAGAACCTTCCCCCCCCCCAAAACCCTTCTCCGTTTTGGCTCACAGGTATTCTAGGCCATGTGGACTTTCCCTGTTACCTGGGTCTTTATTTCTTATTTCTCACTCACTCTATTCTCTCTCTCTCTCTCTCTCTCTCTCTCTCTCTCTCTCTCTCTCTCTCTCTCTCTCTGTCTCTCTCTCTCTCTCTGTCTCTCCCTCCCTCTCTCCCTCCCTCCCTCCCTCCTCCCACCTCCAATGGTTTCTTTCTAAAGAATATCATGCAGGGTCCAATAAGTAGATCCAAGGGTAAAGTGTTTGCCTAGCATGCATAAGGCCCTGGGACTGAGCCCCAGCAGCACATAAGCACAGGTGCATGCCTGTCATCTCAGCACTTAGGCAGTGAAGACAAGAGGACCAAGGATGCAAGGCCAGACTGGATTGCATAATAAGTTGGAGGTTAGCCTAGGCTGCAAGAGGCCTTATCTAAACAAACAAACATGTCATTCACTGCTAAACTATAGACAAACCCATGCACAAATGAGCTGTACTTAAGTGGGGAGGGAGAGGGAGCATCTCTTCCCGTATATACACAGTTTAATTGGGGCACATTTATCCATAGGGTACAATACTTAGGGAGGGCTATTTTCTGGTTTTCCTACAGAGGCAGAGAGAAGGGCATACAGGTGATGCCCTTGAACTAGCACCGTAACCTGAGACACGAATGGTGCTGATAGCCTGGAAAGTAAGATGTCCCACATGCTAGCAGCTGGCTGTCTCTCCCTGAGTCAGCATGGCCTTGAACTTCATTTCCTGCAAGGAGCTCTATGTTGACTGCAGCGGAGTCCTGGCTGTGGCCTCCAGGACAAATCAGAAGTTCCCCGCGTCTCTATTTTCTTCTCTGGAAAAACAAAGGGATAAATGAAATTGCTTCCTCATTTATTCCAGCCCCGTATCTAATTGTACATGCAGTTTTTTGCTTATGCCAACTTAAAAAGAAATAAATCTGACTAATGTATGAACCAGACTCAGAGGGCTAGAAACTCAAGAAGGCTTTTAGGTAACCTTCTTTTATTTTGAATGCTATGTTTCCACCAAAGGAGCAACAATAATAGCAACCATGGTGTAAAGCCATCCAATGAGTATTAAGTAGTAGTTTTAAATAACATTTGCAAAAATTTTCAAGGTCCTAAAAGAATTCTGTAGACATATGCTAAATAATAGGAAAAGACTGAGAAATTAAGTTGCATGAACAGAATCATAGCAATGAGGAAAATTATAGGGAAAAAAAAAGATCATTACCCATGTGTCGTTTTTTTAAGTCAGTGGCTGTCTTTAATGGTTGACATTATGGACAAACTGTTTTCTCATGTTTATTTTTCTATGCTATTACATAGGCTAAATTTTCCTTTGCATATGTTCTGTGCTTGCTATGGAGCATGTCCTCTATCTCCCTGTTATAGGCTTGTTTGTTAAACATTTTCCCTTAGCCATGGGTGATGGATTTCTGTGTCTGGCATCTACAGATTCTTGTGACAAATGAAAGGGATCGGAGAAAAAAACCAACTGGGATGGAGACACAGCCTGCAAATCAACAGCAGTTCAATGGCGAGTGAATCCTCAGCTGTGGTATTATTAGAGCTATACACTGCCCAAAGGGACTGGCTATCTATTTAAAAAAAAAGTCCCAGGCTATTAAAATAGAAAGATCTCTTTCAGCCAGAAATAGGCCATTGACCCCATACATGGTAGGAGGGAATACTGGTATCTCAGAAATTTTATTTATGACATGACACTCTATAGATACTAAGGAAGATGAATAGTGTGGTAATTACATAACTGTCAGCATGTATTAAATATGAGCTCTGGGTGAAGCCATATTGAGGCTCTAGGAAAAGCATGAACTTGAGTTCCTCATCGAGGGATCTACATGTGGTACAGCTACATACCAGAACCAATTAGTTATCCTAGCATGTGAGACAGATGATGAAGGGAGCAGATACAAGAATAGTGGGAGCTCAGAGGGGAGGCTGCACATTACCAAGAAATATGGGAAAGTACATGGAATCTTCCAGGACAAAGAGCCCTTGAGTTGAATAGCAAATGGGTGTGGACTTGGAGAATGAGGAACTGTGCCAGGCAGAAGGAGAAAAAACAGCAAAGCTTGGAGGCAGGAAACTGTAGACTGATCCAAAATCCTGGGCAGAGAACAGGAGGCAGAGAGAGGCAAGAAATGAAAAGAGTGAGGGAGTGGGTCGCACAGATGCTCACATATCTTGGGCAGCCTACAAAAAAAAATTCTATTGGTTTAAGTAGCTTTAAGAAAGAGGTTTGCTCACCTTGGACTACGCGTTTCCTAGAGGCAATAAAGGAACATGTTTTTGGAATGAGCCTGGGAGATACGGCTGTAGTCATGGATGGCTGGGAAGGCAGGGAAGAAATACTAAGTGTCTGCTTCAAGGTGATGGCAAGAAGTTGGGGAGGATTTCTGGGGAAGGTCCTGAGTTCAGATTTGGATGGTATCCTGGGAATGTGTAGGGAATATGTATACAGAAGTCATCTAGCTACTGTGTCTGGAAATCTGGGATGCTCTGAAGAGGGGTCAGCTTTAATTGATATCAAATGGAGGAAATATGCTGGAGGAAGTATTACTGTGGTGAGGGTCTGAGATGAGTGTGCCCTGGTGCTTGCTCTATTTACTGTATGTATGTATGTATGTATGTATGTATGTATGTATGTATATATGTATGTATGTATATCTATCCATCTTTCATGAAACAGATTTTCTCTGTGCATCCCCGGCTGTGCTGGAAGTCACTCTGTAGACCAGGCTGGCCTTGAGCTCAGAAATCCACCTGCCTCTGCCTCCCTAGTGCTAGGACCACCCCTCGCTAGTTCTTGGCCTCTTATTCAAGTAATTGAAACATAGGTTCCTGCAGATTTCCTAAAGTAACAAAGAGACTGTATTTTAAGCCAAGCAGTACTAGGACAAATCAGAATGCATGAGTGCAGACACGTTATTACTTAGGGCTTCCCTTAGTGCCATTGAAGAGAAAAGGGAGTTTGGATGCTAAGACATATGTCATAGACAATAGTATATATTTTGATTGGTACATAGTCATATAATGATTTTTCTTCTCATAATGCACCTGCTTTTAATCATATATGTGGATAAGGACAAGATGGAAAAGTAGGGAATGCTTCCTAAATGTTTTGCCGCATTACAAAATAGACCCCAAACCAGTTTGGAACAGATTAGCTTTCCCATTTGTCATACATGGAAACACGGGGGATATATTTCAACAGGCGCTAAGTTTTGTTGTTGCTTGAAAAGGAGACGCCTATCCCACTGTTTATAGAGGACTGTCACTGTAGGATGATGCAGACGGAGAGGCCAAGGCTGCTAGACACACTGTTGCGAGAGTAAGTAGTGCAAGCCCGTAAAGGAGCCAGGCCGTTAAGGCATTATTAGAAGAAGAGGGTGTGAATAACCCAAGCCCAGAGGTGTCTCAGGTTGCAGAGCCATGTGCTCTGTTCAGCCATCACAAAAGAGGTCACGTAGATTTGAGTGTGTAGGAGAGGTAAGAAGAGCAGAGGGAAAGGATCAGAATCTTGGGAGGGTCACAGTATTTAAATATTTTAAAGGGTATGAAGAAATAACAAAGGAAACAGGGACCTAGTGGACAGAGAACTAGAACAGGGATTTTTCAAAGAATCAAGAAGGGTGGAATATTGTTTGCTGTGATGACTGGTCCTGGTTTTCAATTTGATTGCATCAGGAATCAACTAAAACCCAAGCAGCTGGGCATGCCTTTGAGGGATGCTTGGCTGGCTTATTTGAGGACAGAAGCCCCAGCCTAAATCTGGACTCCACCTTCTGGTGGTAGCCCACACAAAAGGACTGCCCTCGCTCTTGACAGTGAGTTCATCTGCTCTGTTGCTGAGACATTTCTTTGCTTGTATTAGAACCTACTTTGGGATTTACAGGTAGACTGAAGACTAGCAACTCTCTCGGACATCCCTGGGACTCCAGTGCTAGATTAGGACTGCTGAAGCATCCAGTCTAGTGAACAGAGCAACTAGTCGATCCTTGGCCTTTCCATCAGGAGACAGCCATTGTAGGGATACTTGAACTACAGCCTATAAGCTACTCTAAACACACACACACACACACACACACACACACACACACACACACACACACCCCTACGTGAATGTGCGCACGCTCATTCACAAGATCCATGGGATTTATTCATTGCTATTTGTAAGAAATGTTTGAAGAATACCACAAAGAGCATTCCAGCAATCTGAATTAATGAGCCACTCAATGGCTTGAGTCATTATATTGGAATTAATATAACAGGCACCTTACACAAAGTAACATGACTTATGTAAAGCATTTTTTTTGTGGTAATACTACCTTAAAATAAAGAACTGGGTGCCATAAATAAGAAGGCTATACATAAGAAATCAAGTACTACCAGCAGTGAAGAAAGCAAAGAGACAACAAAAAATAAGAATACAATAATGAAAGCCAGGCATGTGGCACATGTTTATAATTCCAGGGTTGAGAAGGTGGCAGAGCCCAGCCTACATGGCAAGCTTCAAGTCTCTGCAACACTCTGTCTCAAAAAACAAGGTGGATGGTGCCAGAGGAGTGACACTCAGCATTGACCTCTGGTCTCCACAGGTCACATACACATGAAGGCACATGTATGTGCACATACACACAAAGTACAATGGTGAACTAGGTTGAAAAAATTAGGCTACTCATATAAGATTCAGAAATTAATGAGTGGATGCATTTTTGAACAGATATTCTTTTGTTTGTACAAAAATCAAATCCAGAAATAATCTAGCCATCCCCTTGAGAACCTTCCCCCACCCCTAGCGTTCACAGTTAAAAAGAAATTGCTACTTTTATAGCACCACGCAGAGGTATCCAGTTTCCATCCCAGAAGGACCCTGGTCTCCTGAGCCACAGAGATTTAGGACTGTGCTTGTGTGTCTGTGTGTTTGTGTGTGTGTGTGCGTGTGCGTGTGCGTGTGTGTGTGTGCGCGCGCGCGTGCGTGCAGTATGTAACTCAGTGGACAACTTGTAGGAATCCAGCCTCTGTTCCCATGATGTGGACCGCAGGGACTGAAATTGAGTCATCAGAGGAAAGCACCTTTACCCACTGACCCATCTCTCTAGCCCTAGCACTGAGTTTTAATTAGTAAAACACACACACACACACACACACACACACACACACACACACACACACACACGGAAGTCTTTTAAAATTACCAATTCCTGAGTCCCACTGTGTTTCAAAGGCATCAGAACCCCTGGTCCTGTAGCCCTGCCATTTCCCAAAACTCCACAGTGGAAGACAAAACCAAAGTTCACTAAGCATTTGTAGACCGAGTGAGTGTGGGACCAACAAACAGAAAACAATAAGTGAGGGAAGACTGCAATGAATTGAATGCGCCAAACATAAACCTGAGCAAAAATATTCAAGTCTGTCCTCTTAAATGTAGATTTGGTAGATTTGGTCGGGCTGGAGAGATGGCTCAGCAGTTAAGAATATTCACCGTTCTTTTCAGAAGATGTGAGTTTAGTTCCTAGCACCCACATTGAGAGACTCACAGTTGCCTGCAACTACAGCTCCAAGGGATCTGGTGTCCTCCTCTGTGGTCCCTGGACACCTTATATGCACATACCTGTCCCCATTCACAGAATTTAAAACTTAAAACTTGACTTTGCATTTAAGAGCTGTGTGTAGTGGCACAAAGTTGTCATCTGAGACCTGAGGAGGCTGGGGAACAAAGCTGGAAACTTCAAAGCCTGGTTGAGTTGCATGCTAACGAGCTAGGTGCCAGTCTGAGCCACCCTAATAAGATGGTACCAAACGACAACAATATGTTTTAAGCACAAATAGAATACTTAAAGCAGTAGCATAGTATGCAGGGTTAGGCTGGATGCCTTAAAATAGAGCCTCGTATTTTCTCTTAATGTGTGCTTCCAGTATTTGGGTCACTGTGGGAGAGCCAACTTGTTGGAGAGCTCGCGTTGCCGCAGTGGTGTGTAGACGTGCATGATATGCCCTCTGAGAGAGGACACAGGCATTTGCTTTCAGGATGGACATCTTCCTCCCATCCTGTGCTGTCTCTGCTCTGTGTTTGCTACGTGAATGTTTCCTTCTCCTTTCTGACCGAGTGCTTGAAGTTTGATTTGGTTTGGTTTGATTTTGCATGCAGACCAATTTCTTTTTCATGCATTAAGTGCCACAAGCCAACCTAAAGATACCAGCAAGGGAAGGGTTCAAGAGAAGAGAGATCTATAGAGAAGCGTCGGCTCAGTTTAACCCATAAAAGGTCAGGTGGGATCAAACCCTCACGTGACTAATCAAAAGTCTGAACTGTGAAGTATTGTTGCCATGTCCTTGCCATGTGGCTGGAAGAGAATTAATATTTGAAGGGGTTAGCAGTACCCGAATTTCAGATCTCGGGATATACATAATAAATGAAAAGGATCATAGATCAAATATAACTTCAGCTATTGTAAGAAGGAAAGGAAAATGTATTTCATTTTATTGAAGGTAGTGGAAGAAGCTGGTCTACTGGAAAGGATTAGAAAAGAAGGAAGAGTGAGTAAGAAAGTAAGTTGGACCCATGAATTACCTTTTCAGATTATTTATGGATGAGTAAGAAGGAAAGAGAAACACAAGATTGTCAGAAAACTGTGGCACCAAAAGAACCAGATATACACTTCAGGTATGACACAGGTGTGACAGGGTCAACTGTCCACAGGGCTTTTCAGTCAAGGGTTTTAATATAAAATGCAATAAAGAGGATGGACTGAAGTTGATGGAAAACACACAATCGTTTTTTGTATTACAGGTATAGAAGTGTACGAGTGCATCTGTGTGGGGTACCTGGACACACATGCATGAAAGCCAGCCTGGGGTGTGCTTCTCCACACTATTTTTTGAAAGAGTCTCTTACTGAGACTTGGTTTTCACCAGTCAGTCTAGGCTAGCTGGCCAGTGAGCTCCCAGGGTCTGCCAGTCTTGACTTCCCCATTCCTGGAGGAGCTTGTGAGTGTTTTCACATAGAGAAAGTGTGAAAGTAGTCATCAGCCATGCCCATCTGTGAGTCCTGAGAGCTACAAAAGTGAATTTCAATATGTTTGCCTTTCTTTGGGAAGACGGACGTAAACCTCTTTGAACGGTGCTTGGGAGAGAGTCGATGGTCAGGAATCCAGCCAATGGAATGTGTGCTAATATGACCCATGATTACTTAGTAGGCTCATTTTGCGGAGACTCAGTGATACTGTAGCTGCAGCCATGGCTACCGACTATGCCCTATCATACTGCTGGCAGGTCTTATGAAAGGAGTTTTACAGCACACCAGAAGCCTGCCCGTCTCCCTGGAGATTGCCCTTTCCAGGAAATGGTCTTCTCAGAGCATCTTAGCAGCACCTGTTGCTCCTCCTCGCAGACCCATAGTGTCTATAAAATGCATGGGGAGAACCATCACGACAAGCCAGTCAGACCGAAGAAATGCTTCTGCTTATCTTTGCTCATGTTTGGCCGATGTCTTGTCTGTTCAGGCTGCCGTAACAAAAATAACCAGACCGAGTGGCTTACAAGCTGCAGAAATTGATTTTGTTTGTTCTGAAGGCTTCGAACGAAGTCTATGATCAAGGTTCAGTGTCTATGGAGAGCTGCTAACGATATCGTCTTAAAAATAAAATAGTTTTACTATTTTGAGTGGAATTTCATGCAATATAAATTACAATTTATTTTGATCATATATTTCCCCAGCTCCTCCCAGATCTTACTCCTCCCCATCACCTGGTCTCTCTAAACTTCGGTTTTCTTTCTTTCTTTCTTTCTTTCTTTCTTTCTTTCTTTCTTTCTTTCTCTTATCTCTCTCTCTCTCTCTCTCTCTCTCTCTCTCTCTCTCTCTCTCTCTCTCTCTCTCTCCCTCTCTCTTTCTTTTTCTTTCTGGTCTTTTTCCTTTTTTATAGCTTAATAATCATTAAGCTTGTTTGTACTGCCTGTATAGTCAAGGCTGTAGGCCCACCCACTAGAGTTTAATTGATCTATCACCAATTGCTACATCCTTAAAGAAAACTGACTCTCCTCAAGCCCCCAAAAGCCACCACTATCTATAGCACAAATGATAACTTTTAGTTATGATCTTACTTGAGGGGGAAAAAATCTAGCTAACTCTCTGGAGTCGTGTGTGTGTGTGTGTGTGTGTGTGTGTGTGTGTGTGTGTGTGTGTGTGTAATATGTGTATGTGTGCATGTTCCTGCATGTGAGTGCACATGTGCCACTAACACCACAGCAGGCATGTGAAGCCAAAAGAACAACCTTTGGGTGCTGGTCTTCCTCCTTCTTGCTTGTTTGAGATAGAACATTGCCGTTGTATTAGCCAGATGTCTGGCCCATGTGCTCTGGAGCTAGCCTGTGGTAATGTAAGCCCTGCTGCTGACAGATTCACAGGAAGGCATCAGAAGCAGCTTCAATGGCACCTTCTACCAGGCTTCCCCCATTTGACTAGTCCTTAAGGCGGACTCCTGAGAAAAAGCAGAACCATAGGCCTGGAGCCTTGTGCTACTTTTACCATTGCCTCATGCTTGGCAGCCTTCTTGGCAACAAAGGCTGCAGTGAACTGTTGCGGAAGTTAGGAAACCCTGCCCCCACAGGAAGTCCTCAGAGGACATCAGAACAATTAGATATTAAAAATTGCAGACTTCACAACTATCAACAAGCTCAGGGAACCAATTAAGAAGGGTGAGTAGATGCTGGTGACTAGCTAGAAGCTTAACACGTCAATGAAGGCTCTTTACTTGGGGAGCTGAGCACAGCATTGCAGCTACTCTAACAGCCAGAGATCCCCTTGTTATAAGCCGTCATTAGGTGTTTTGGCCAAGTACTTAGATCTCATCCATATTAAAACTCAATGTAGCCAGGCTAATTTCCACAGTTCTTTCATGGTTTGGATCACTGCTCTTGGAAGAGCTTGTTATACTGACTTTTGTTATTAAGACAACAGTATTTACCACTGCTTCTAAAGGAATAAGCATTAATAGTATCTTCAAAGAACAGAAGCTATTAGGCCACGTGGACTGAGGTAGAATCTTGTCACTATTGCTGATGAGCTTAGATTGGTTTACTCTGTATGGGCATTTATTGTAGAAGGTTTATTGATTCTAGAAGGTTTTTTGTTGTTTTTTTTTTTTTATTCTGCCTAACTCCAAAATAACTGCGATAGAAACCTATTGATTTATTTAACAAGCTTAAGCACCATAACTGGGCAGGTATGATTTATAATAATTTTCTAAGCTAGTCTGACTACTTCTCAGCCACACACCCCAGGCTACTTGCCAATATTCATCCTGTCTGGGCTGGATCTGCTCCCTCAGGCCATGTCCTCTCTCTCCATCTTCTTCCTTCCTCCTCCTCCTCTTCCTCCTTGTGGTCCTTACCTGAGACTCCAAGTCTGGGAACTGAAGCCCCGCCTACCTGTCTTCTGCCCAGTTACAGGCTATTCATCCTTTCTTTCTTTTTTTTTTTTAAGATTTATTTATTTATTATTATGTATACAGTGTTCTGTTTGCACATATACCTGCATACCAGAAGAGGGCACCAGATCTCATTATAGATGCTCATGACTCACCATGTGGTTGCTGGGAATTGAACTCAGGACCTTTGGAAGAGCAGGCAGTGCTCTTAACCTCTGAGCCATCTCTCCAGCCATCCTTTCTTTATTAACCAACTACAGATAATTGGGGAGCAAAGTTTACACAACAGACTTCAGTGTACGTGAGGATGCACTCGTCTGGACTGCAACCAGATCTTGGGGCTCAGAATTTAGCATGTGAATACACCGAGAACCAGACCAATCCCCCAAAATTTCTACCTTTTGTCTAGATAAAAGGCTCGTTCTCTTACAGGAGTAAACTCCATACAGAAAGAACGAATATGAAACAATTATGTAAACTATTATGTAAGAATCACATTCTCAATGTCTAGCCCATTTATATTTGGCAACTTAGGAGGAAGTACTCTATTCTCTATCTTATATTGGTGAGTTCAGGGTTCTGTACCCAAATTATTTTCCATCACTGCTTATATTTAACAACCTAAAAATTCTACTTAGAGTTTAAAGTATCTTTTTAAAGCATTTTTAAATCATAAACAACTTAAACTATCTAGTTTTCAACCCCATCAGAGACATGGGAAGGAATAAATATTACCTGATTTATAGGAAGTACAGAGTAAGCAGCTTCCAAAATTAGAGAAATGACAGAGGCATCTTGCTACCTGGACAGTCACTCAAGATTCCCAGAAACTGTTGGGCCTTCTGGCCCAGAATATCTGACAGACTTTTTGTGAATCAGGAATTATGAAGAACTAACCTACCTTGTCCTTGCAAAGTTTGGCAGTCAACATCCCTGTGTCTAGTTAGTTCGTTTTGGCCAGTATACTGTCAGCAGTTGAGGCAAGGACAGTTTCTTGCCCAGTGGCCATCTTGCCACCCTTGAAGCAAATTTAATATGGAGGTTCTTCAATGCCCAGTACCTTCTTTAAGGTAGGCTGAGGGTACTGCCAGGAGCTGACAAGTCTCACTGTCAAAAGATTCTTTTATTAGTAAAACATCTTTAAATACCATATTCTACAGATCTCTGAGGTTTCTGAAGGCCATTTATTTATCTGTAGTAGATGTGAATAGGTTAACAATGCTCGTTTCTAGCTACTTTCTATCTGTTCAACTTCAGAAGCATGTTTTTTGTAATTAACTAGATTAGTATCTAACATGACCATGAGTTTGATTGTCTTACTGACTTGTAATTCTAAGTTATCCTAAGACGTTTGGATTGGCAGCTTTCAAAATGACTAGAACTTCACATTGCACTTTTAAATGAGTTGCCTAGGCACAATATTTTATATAAGAGTTGAAACATATATACATTATGTTTATAAAATACTTTAAATTTGTATCATTATACAATAATCTAAACCAATATAAACCTTAAATTTGTATCAATATACAATAATCTATATCAATGTAAAAATATTTGAGAATAGTAGTAACACTTAGGTTTAAGAGTAACTTCCATAATCTACATTTTATCCTATTTTTTCTCAATTATTTCTATATCCCCCATTTTTCTTTTCCTCCCTTCTTCCCCTTTTCCCCTAACATTAGATAAGAGAGAAATAAGGACAAAGGAAAGAAAATAAAAGAGAGAAATCCCTGAGTCTATGTACATATATGTGTTTTTTACCTGACCAAAACCATAACAATTTGCTATTAATCCCTTTTAATGATGACAAACATTTATCATTCATAGAAATACCAAAACCAGGGGCTGGAGAGGTGGCTCAGAGGTTAAGAGCACTGGCTGTTCTTCCAAAGGTCCTGAGTTCAATTCCCAGAACCACATTGTGGCTCATAACCATCTATAATGTGATCTGGTACCCTCTTCTGGCCTGCAGGCATACAAGCAGGCAGAACATTGTATAAATAATAAATAAACAAATTTAAAATAAAACAAAGAAAGGAAGATAAAAACACCCACTTTTTTTTGGGAAATTTTTTTGGGGTCAATGTTTCTTTTGGGGGCCCAAGAAAAACTGGGATAATGACCAGTCTTAAAAAGGCCAACTGTAACATTTTTTTTGTCCAGTCTCCTGTTCTTTGCTGAAAGTGCAAGCTTGTCTGACATCCAGACTGAAACAGTCTGTGATGCTGTTTGTTTAGTTAGCCATTTTACATTGTTCTGGATGTAGGTTTTTGAGAACACAGCTACTGAGGCAGTTTGTGATTAGGTCAAGCAGGATGCTGGAACAAACATGTCAGTGGCTCAGCATCCTTCAGGATGAATACTGTTAGGATCACTCCAAATTCATTGATGTCTGGTCCTTTTGTCCTGTGAACATATAACCTTGCACAGGTAATATAAACACATGTGTGGAATGTGCAGTGTGCACAATTTAACAAAAAGTGATTTTCGGTTCTTTGAGCATGTGAAAGGCATCTGCCTTTCTTTATAAGCCAGTCTGGACTGTATAACCAAACTGTAATACCAGTTTTTAATCTATGCTATATTAAAGGATGGCATAATAAGTTCTGAGGACTGTGTAGCCAGCAAGATTTATTGACTATGCAGAGACTTTTTTTTTTAACGTCTCAGCCATTCTCAGAGCTGTTCCCATGTAGAGGAATCAGCAATACATGTTACCTGTTTTGTTGGTCTTCTTGATTTGTTCCTTCCTGTCTGTAGCCAAGATCTTCAGGGGGGGTCTCCCCCTGTCAAATCTGATTTCCAACCGTTTACCAGAATACATAGCTTTTCTTCTCCTGTGGAGAGACAAGCACTATCCCCTCCCCGATGCAACACCTTTCTTTTCCTCCAGTCTGGTTTATCATCTATACATGATGCCCTAACTCATCAGTCCTGTCTGAATTCCAGTGTATTTCAGCAGCTGTGCTACTTGTCTCATTGATACTTAAAACATTTAAATTCAATGAAGTACCACTTAATCTATCCCTGGGAGATTCCTTATCTATCCCTGGGAGATCTGTTCTATGATCATTTTCTTTAAAGTCCTGTTAGATTTTTCTGTCTGTAAGATTATAAGACCTGTCTGTAATGTTTTTCACGTCATCATGTCCAAAAGAGTGTCATTCTAATGAATACATATTGAGGCATCATCAGCTTCGATCTGTAAAAGCATCTTCAAGATTGTCCTCATCTCCAACAGAATTCAAAGCAAAAGTCCAATGGAATTCTCAATATGAATCTATGGTATGGTATTCAGTTTTTACTGTTCCAAATTCTGTAAAATGGAATACATACGCTATTGTATGACATTGCTCCAAGGTGGCATCAAGGGTAATCTGTATTTTTAACTCAGTATATTGTGTCTCTATGATGTGCCACTCAAATTTTTGATAAACCTGTGGATTTTTCTCATCTCCATCTTATTCCCTTATCAAGGCTGGGGAAATCATTTTAGTTTTTTTTTTAAAGATTTAATTACTTATAATGTTCTGCCTGCATGTATACCTGCAGGCCAGAAGTGGGCACAAAATCTCATTGTAGATGGTTGTGAGCCATCATGTGGTTGCTGGGAATTCAACTCAGGACCTTTGGAAGAGCAAGCAGTGCTCTTAACCTCTGAGCCATCTCTCCAGCCCTATTTTATGTTTTATAACAGATGTAGACTGCCCTTTTTCAGTCTTCTTACATGGTGTTACTTTAGATTTTAGATTGGAGTCATTTAAAAATATATGATTTAAAGGATTGTCTAATTTTTGTTCTATTGTTTGTAACTTAGCATGAATTTTTTAGTCCATTTTTAACCTAAGACTGTCTTTGTAAAAATCTCTTTTTAAAAAGATATTTTAAATTGTAATTATTATTGAACAAATAATTATTTGTATGTTGAAAGTCAAAACAAAACTATATGGGGTCCAAATACCCTCTGTTATACTGTTTTCCATTTTTGAACATGGGAAAAATATATAAAAATATCTGTTTCTCTTTTTCTGGAGGCTTTACATCATCATTACTTAAATTTAATACTCCTTTTTATGACTATATTCAGTTTGCTATTTCCTTTAGTGCCTATTACCTTTGAAAGCATTTTTTTTCTTTTCCTCTGCACTAGAGACTTTTTAAAAATCACTTTTAAACTATTGCTTTTATATGTCTGTTTACCTCGGTTTTCCTTTTTTTCTTTAGTATCCAAGGACATTTTTAAGCATGTGTTTTCCTGCATTAGGATTTCTTTATCTGTGTCCTGACTTCTCCTTACAGCCATGAGAAGCAAGCCAGTAAGCAGCATCCTTCCATGGCCTCTGCATCAGCTCCTGCCTCCAGGTTCCTCCACTGTCTAAGATCCTATTGAGACGTCCTTCAGGGATGGACTACGATGTGGAAGTGTAAGCCAGATAAACGCTCTCTCCTCAACTTGCTTTTGGGTGGTGGTATTTCATCACAGCAATAGAACCCCTAACTAGGACAATTAAGTGTCACTGTTGTATTGTGTCCCAGGCCATCTCAGGCTTACAACGTAGCCAATGAAGATCTTGAATATTTACCATCCTGTCATCACCTTCGGGTTACAGGTATAGCCTACCATAGCAGTTTACATGGCACTGAGACTCAAACTCAGGCTTTCCTGTCTGCTGGGCAAGCCCTGTACCAACTGAGTTGTGCCTATAAGCACCTTGCTTCTTTGAATGTTGACTCTAGAGCGGGCCGTGGCCTCCGAACATATGGTTGAGATGCTCACATCACTTTGGAGAGTGGACTACTTGGTACAGAAGGTAGACAAGTGAGGCTCCATTGCCATTGATGGTTGCCTAAGGTGTTGGGCTTTTTATTTTTGTTTGTTTGTTTGTTTGTTTTAGATTTATTTTATTTTATTTTATTTTATGTATCTTAAGGGTTTTGTCTGGATGCATGTGAATGACTATTGCCCATGGAGGTCAGAAGAAGGGTGTCAGAGTCCCTGGAACTGGAGTAGTTAAAGGGTGGTTGTGAGCCACAGTTGAGTACTGGAAACAGAACCCAGGTCCTCAGCGAAAGCAACAAGTACTCTTAATCGCTGAGCCATCTTGTCGTATTTGATCGCTCTGTATCATTACCAGTAGCTCCAAGTGACAAATGTTCCAGTTACATAAAGAATCAGCCTACTTAACCACGCTGGTTCCAAGCTCTGCTTTGACAGCTCTACCAACAGCCCTGGCCAACATGAACGGCACCTCCATCACTTAACGTGCTCGGGAAATGCCTCCATCACCACCATTATGAGACATGCTGAATCAAGTCAATGCCAGGCCACTGGCCACTTCAGTTCGTCAGCCAAAGAAATGGAAGGGCAGGCTCTAGGGTGGTAGCAAGAAAGAGAGAGAGAGAGAGAGATGAGCCAACCTCTGTGCAGAAACGGAGCTTTGGAAACCTAACTCACAGACACACTTTGTTTGGTTCATAAAGGGTTAGTGCTGATTTTTGAAGTGCCTGCGGCCTTTTGAGTCTGAAGTTATCTTCTAGAAATTGGAGTTTCTGGCGTCTGAAAAGTTGGCAGTCCTCACCTTTGTTCCTGCATAGTCCCATAGCTGTGGCTGAGAAGACGAACTGCTAGTGGGCCAAAGGCTGATCTGCACTTTAGCACGTTCCCGCAGTCCCCGCAGGCTTGCTTTTCTATGTTTGTTATACGTGTTTGTGCTTTGGTTACATCTGCATGTTGCTATGTGTGCAACGTGATTGTGTTATTTCATTGTTATCGACTGGTCATTCCTTCTGTAGTGGAGAGGAAAATAAAATGTTCTGCATATCTGGATCTTGATCCAAAGCAGGCAATCAATCCGACTACAAGATTTGGCGCTTGAAAGAACATCTTTGCCCATCTCTCTTTCGTTCATGGGATGTTTGGCTGACAGACACTTGGGGAACCGGTCCAGCTTTTGAACTAATGAAGCATTCTTATACAACTTGACCCAAAGTGGATGTCCACAACTTTCTTTGTGTCCTTGAGTACCTAACTGGCTCAAAAATCTTCTCCTGGGACCCCAAAACTAGGAGTCAATGGCTGGTAGCAAAGGACCCCACCTCTGTGCTGGGTGGTCATAGGTACATCCATCTGGTAAGCGGAGAGTGATGGTTTAGGTGGACCGTGTTTGTCTCATTTCTACCTAAGACGTCGTATCTCTGGCAATGCTCCATAGAGATGATGAAATCCACTATATTTGGATGATGTTGGTCCTCCCACCCACAGGCAATAGCTGATGATCTTTGTAGATAATGGTGGTGGGTTAAACTTGAAGAAGAAGAAGAAGAAAAAAATGTGTCCCAGGAAGTAGTATGGCGCCATTAGAAGAGGGAAGAGGCTATGAGTGCTGCCTTGTGGACTCTCAATTGAAGTGCACGTTACCAGCTGGCCTCTAATCCTTTCACTGACTTCAGTTCCCATCCCTTCCATCTCTCCCCTTCCCATCCCTTTGTGCACCTTCGGGTTAACATGGAGAGGAATCTTCGTGGCCCTATTCTCTAGCTCTTAAGTTATGTAGACTCTGTATCAGGCCAACTCTTACTTAGCTCGTCCCTCCCAAACTCAGTGTTACCTACTCATGGAACGCTTTTGAAGGCTGATGTGGTCTCCTTCCTGGAGGGGACTTTACTCCAGTCCCACACACTAGGGCTTGTTTGCTAAACATACATATAGGGTACCCCATTCCGCTCCAGTCCACAGCACAGCTGATGGCACATGGTAGAAAGTCAATCACTATTTGCTGGATGAATGAATGTCTTTGAGCCCTTAAACTGTGTTGCCACACTTGTGGACTATAAAGTAGCAGGAGTCACAGGTCCTCAGACTCTTGTCACTGCAGTGTCTGCTGCTCTACTACCAATCTTCTTTAAAGGGGCCTTCTTCAGGGGACATATCAAGTTTACAAACTACAGCCCTTTTCCTGGATGGAAACCCAGAAGGGCCTGGAAGTTTCTATATATTATCCAGGAAGCTCATGACAGGCTGCTGCCCCCAGGAAGAATTCTGAGGTATAGCTTCCCTCAGAAGGCGCCTGCGGAATCAACGCCCAAGCCTGGACAAGACAAGCCCAGGGGCCTTCCGCATCTAATTTCCTCCCCTTTCCTGTCCTGCTGCTCTTCTCGGATTCTTCAGCAGCTTCTCCTGAGACAATCTTATTCTTGAATTTGGCTGTCTCTCTGGAAGAATTCAATTTAAGAAAATGATAAGGCAAGCATTTGCGGCTGAGGATAGACCATTATTATCACATCTGGCTGCCCAAGCAAGCTGCCTTGTGGTACAGCCTCATTGGGGAACACCTCTAGGGACAGGATGGCTCTGAGAATACTAAGTACCACAGTGATGCCATCTGACAACACTTACTTATTCTGTCACTTTTAGAATAAAAACACAACACAAATATAGACCATTAAGAAATAATAAAAGTCTATAGGAAATCAATAGGCCTTTTCTCTGAAGTCTCAGAGAAAGTCCCAGCTCAGGATTTCCTTAATGAGGCTTCCGTTGGAACTTTGAAGAGCTATAATTGCGTGGTTTTCCCTAGGACCAAAATAAAGGACTGGCTTTGAGAGGCCAATGATGGAGTCTGAATGTTTGGAGGCTTAATTGATGAAATAATTGATTTCCCCATTAATATTTTAACCTCCTTGAAAGATAAGAAAGGAAAGTCTAATCTGGTTTTTAAAAAATATTCTGCTTAAAAACTGTCAGGCAAGCAGGTACACATTTGACTCAGTTAAGGGTGATGATAAAAATAATAGACCTGGGTCTCGGGGAGATGGCTAAGTTAGTAAAGTGCTCGCTCTGGCAAGCATGAGGACCTGCATTTAATCTCTAGGATCCATGTAAAGAAGCCAGAGATGCTGATGTCCGAGCACAATCCCAGCACTGAGGAGGCAGGATAAGTGGATGCCACTGGGCCCCGGGCCAGCCAGCTTAGCCTAATGGGTGTGCTCTAGGCCAATAAGAGACTCTGTCTCAAAAATAAAGTAGATGTGGCCAGCATTCCTGAGGAATGACAACTGAGTTTGCCCCGCTGCTTTCACAAACACGTACATACATGTATGCAAACACACACACACACACACACACACACACACACACACAAACACACACACACACACACACACACACACACACACACCATGAATCAAGATACTCAATAGCTGCAATTTGGGCATTTTGGCTGGGTTATAGGAACTCTGCTGCACACACTGAAAAATGGCTAGAAATCTCTCTATCTCCCAGGGTTCAGCAGTGCACCTCTGTGTGGACAGTTATACAACCAAAAGTATCTCCAGACATTGTCAAATGCTTCTCAGGGCTTCAGTGGCTCCCGCATAAGAGCTGATGATGACCATAAAGCATTTAGGAGGACTGTGGCCGGGGGTCTAGAGGACAGGGGCTGGAGAACGACGCTTGTTATCTCTGTCCTGTGAGTGCAATTATAAAGGCTCAAACTTGTCACCTGGATCCTGGGATTATTAATGGAACCCTCTAGAGATTGATCCCCGAGTGACTAGTTGAAGTCTATTTCAAGACCACATTTCCAGACGCATCCCCTTCTTACATGAATGGAGATGCTGTAAAACCAGGAGGCTCAACTACTTAAAAATTAGGCTTTAAAATGTGAACCAGGATTTATCCCAAAAGACTAAAAAAAAAAACTACTGCGGACTAGGAAAATAATCTTACTGCTCACCTAATTAAACAGATTTCCCCTTAACACATGGAGATAGAATTTAAAAACAACAACAACAACAACAACCAAAACTAAGCACACCAGGTGAAAAGCAATATTTTTTTTGTCTTTGGAAACACCCAAGCATGGGTCAGCAGAAATCCTGGCTTCTTCTTAAAAATTTCAGAAGACAGTCTGAAGGACACATGTTGTTGCCTTACATCATTTTAAACCATTAAGTAGTACAGTGAACAAATTAGGTCATCCTTTTTCCACCAAAAATTAAAAGGGGGGGGCAGATTTGTCCCCTGTCATAATTGTCATGTAGTTGCCAAGGCCTAATAAGGGTTTCTTTTGATGTGTGCACAATTCCTCTCAACCTTTTCCTCACCCTAGGTGGTCATGAGCATCTGATTTCTTGTTGAATTTTGTTCTCTCAACACACACACACACACACACACACACACACACACACACACTCACACACACACACTTACCAGGCCATTGACACCAAAAGACACAGGTATGGCATCCCTTAGTAAAAGCCACTGCGAGATTCTCGCTCTGCTCCTGTGACGGACCATTGTGTATCTGAATACTTGCATGATCTGTTGCATTGAAACGAGCTTCTTGAATTCCATTATTCTTGGTTAAGTGATTAAATATCTGCTCTGCTTTGTTCCTACTGAGGGTGGCTCTAGAGCACTCATCAGCTCGATTTCAGAACTAGCAAGGCCAAAAGCTAAGTGAGCTGCCTAGTGGTTGTTACTGTTAGTGACAAATGTCAGGTTCTAGTCATTACATTATTTTATAGCTGAGTGATGGGAAGCAAACATTAAGTGAAGATTACACAGATGGATGTGCAATTCTCATCTCTTTGGAGCAGTGCTCTTGGGCTCTTGCAGAACCATTCTAATGTTGAGATGGATAAATCTTCCTGTTGTGTGGCTCTCCTCTGCATCATTGCGTGTGCTGGGAATCTCTGAGCTCTGCTAGGTGGTGGCAGAAACCTCTGCACCCCTTCTCCTCAAAAGTAAACCCCCAAAATGTCTGTAGAAATTGTCAAATGCAAAAATTCATGGCAAATGAGACCCACAAGGGTACCATGAGGACAGAGATCATTGCATCACCCCAGCAAATGATCAGATGGTTGAATGGAACCTAAGAAATCCTAAAAAATATTTACCCAGGCTTAGGATCTATGCCAAAGCCCCCAGTGATTCCCAAGTTAACCAAGGAAAGAAAGACATTCATTTGTTATCTGAAGAAGTGCCTAGTAAATCCCTACTACGTGCTGATGTTATAGCTATAAATAAATTGCTCTGAAGCTGCCTTTTTACTAAGGAAACGCAATTAAACCAGATAAACAAGGCAAAACATGTAGGGTTTTGTCTCCCTGGGGCAAACATGGACGTTCTCTGAAGAGTTGATCCTTTTGTTGATCCTGGAATGAAGAGAAGGAGGCAGCCCATGCCAAGAGGCTGGAGGCACAGGATGCCAGGTAGGGAAAGCCATGGCACTGTGCACATAAGCTTCCTTGGGAAGGAATTTTGTAATCCTCAGGCCCAAATCTTCACATTCATATAGAAGCCTGACCATAGCATTAAGAACAAAGATGGACAGTTATTCAATGACTTAGCGGCTACTTGAATGACACCCATTTCTGGAAACCCATTTCTGGAATCTATTTATATCCAGGAGGACCTGCACCCACATCACCTCCAACACCCCCAGAAATCAGAGACATGGTGTTAGTAGAACGAGCAACATTGTGGTTTCCAGGACAGTTCACCCAAAATCACGTAGAGAGAATGCTCTAGGAAATCACTCATTGGCTGTGTCTTATGGCTAAAGGGAAAGATTCTTAAGATGTCATGGGCTATAAATCTACACCCTTTTTCTTGAAGATCAAATTTACCCATGAGATAAACAACCTACAATTGCTGTTAACAGCATCTACCAGATTGTTTTATAATGAGTTAGGCAATTGACGAGATCATTTAAAAAGAAGTAATGTGGAGACATATCCAGGGGCTGCACTTTCTAATAAAAAAAGGTTGCTTTCCATGATATAGAATATTTAGCAAAGCGCTCTTCCTGTATTTATTTTTATTCAAATAAAAGCAATTTCCAAATGCTGGCCTCTCACATCAATGTTCATAATTCAGAGGACTCATAGGTCATGTGTATTAAGAGAATTTTAGGCTGGAAATGTGAGCTCTCCTGTTGCACTGAGAAAGAAACTGAAGCTCAGAAATTTTGAATGCCTCATGTGTTTTCAAGACAGTGGAAGAGAGCGTTTTATGCTTTTCTCAATTTCTCCTTGACCCTGTCTCTGGTAACTTGTCACAGCCACAGATTTTTGATGCATTCTTCATTATTTAATGGATAGATTTACTCTGATTTAAAACCACAATACAAGATGCAAATTCTTTTTAAAAAATGCTGTTAAGAAGCACAATTGCAGAAGGCTACATTGCACAGCACAGAAAAAAAACTTCAGTAGGTATAGACACCCTCCCTATACATGGTGCTGAGTTTCATAAGAACATTTCCATACAAGCATATGTGATGTATTTGGGGCCTAACTTTATGCTCAACCCCATCTTACCCCTCCTTAGTCGCCCTCATTTTCCTAGTTTGATTCTATTTTGATGCCATGAACATATTCAATTTTATGTATCTATATAAATTATAGGGTACATAAGTGAGAAAAAAACGTACTTCCTTTCTGAGAATAACTTAATTGACAAAATAATCTCCGTTTTTCATTTATTTATCTACAAATGACATAATTCTGTTCTTCTTTATGACTTAATAAAACTGTATTTTGTATATACTCCATTTATTTATTTATTTACTTTTTCCTCAATCTTCATCCTTTTGATAAATCCCAAAGCAAGAAACTGTAACCTTTCCTTGTGAAAAATATAATTTTAAACAAATGTTCTTACCTAAGTGCTCCAGTAGACTCCATGCCATGCCAGAAAGACCAAGAATCCTGGGCTAAGAAGAAAGTAGAAAATGTTCTCTACCTTGGACTTGAATAATAAGCAAAATTACCACTTTAAAACATATGGTCGTGCTCGCTTCGGCAGCACATATACTAAAATTGGAACGATACAGAGAAGATTAGCATGGCCCCTGCGCAAGGATGACACGCAAATTCGTGAAGCGTTCCATATTTTTAAGGACAATACAGGCGGTAAACCTTAAACCCCTACCCAGATCTAGACAATGGACAGAACACTCTCCACAGTAAAGTGGAGAGTGGGATATTACGTTCTCACACACTCTGGTGCCACACCTCTGACCATGTCCCCTGGATGGGGAGACCTGATGGCACTCAGAGGAAGGACAGCAGGTTACCAAGAAGAGACTTGATACCCTATGATCATATAGAGGGGGAGGTAATCCCCCTCAGGAACTATCATAGGGGAGGGGAATAAGGGGAAAATGGGAGGGAGGGAAGAATGGGAGGATACAAGGGACGGGATAACCATTGAGATGTAACAAGAATAAATTAATAATAAAAAAAAATGGAAAAAAAAACATATGGTCAATGTTTTCAGTAAAACTAGGTCCTTGAGTAAATGTTTTGAAAGAAAATAATTCGGCCCTTGAAAATGACCAACTGAAATGAATAAATGAAATGTAGAATATCATTAAGCTAGGCTCCTATTCATCACCTTGGCCAAATCTTTATAAGGCTGTTATTAAATGACACACACAGGCTTAGTAAGGCACCTTAGGTGCAGAAGGATAGAATCATGTATTTTCAAAGTACAGATTGCTAAACTAGGAGCTGTTCATAG